>NC_142601.1:57688729-58374192 GCF_041222555.1 Hakea prostrata | reverse complement strand
CCTTTTTTGATAAAAAATCAAAGCAACAGAAGCTCCAATCAATCACGACTGATAGACATTACGAACTCCAAGTCAAAGTCATGTTTACTAATGAAAATGGCTAAATGGCGACCAGAAAATGACAGTCACAGCCTGAATCATTGTTATTTTCATTATTCTAGTTCTATTATCATCACTACTAGTAAAAGTACTATTCAATTATTCTTAATTTCTTCCACCAGACGGAAACCTTTCCCCAAACGAAGACCTCACTTGCTATGCCTTGTTAAACAACGCATCTTGTGAACAAAGGTGATGATAGCAATGGCTTATTATATCACATGCTCCACTCAATAGTCAATACTGCTATAGAGAGTAGAAGGTTTACCATCAATCCACGGTTGCGTGAACGAGGAAGTTCTTGAATAAATTTTTCAAAAGCCTCCAACCTTACTTTGCCCTTAACTTCTACAAATTTGGACCAGTTGATCTCTGGTGCCTTCTCGCCGCTGCACAAACAATATATTACAGGTACAGCTATCAAATGCCAATCCTAAACTTTAGGCTGATATATATGGAGAGAGGTTTTCCTTAATGCTACATTTTAGGCTGAACTTGCCCTTTAAGTATATAAACTACCAAACAGCAAATGCAATATTTTGGGTGCAAAACTAAAAATCAGCAACCTTGCCACAGGGAAAGTCATATTGCAAGAATCCAATAAGAAATGTATATAGTACATATGCTGAACATTATAAAAAGTTTATCAAGGTAAAAGAAATGCCTCCATAATTAGCAACTAGTAAGAGCGATTTAGCACCTCCTGATCTGCAAGTGATTAGCACGATTGCTTCACCAAATATAAGGAACATGAACATGAGCGCACATGTAACACCAGGTACCAGCCTTTTGTTGACCAGTAATGATATTCTCTCATCCTCCGCAGTTTTGAGATAAGATCAAGTCCTTTGGATTGTCAGCATTACCATTTCAAAGGCCCAAGCATTTGATTGGTGAGAGAGCTGGTTATGGAGACTCTCAATTAGTGAGAGAGCTGGTTGATAGGACTAACTCAACTCTTTGTTGCTCCAAAGTTGCCAGCAAGTTCTGTTTCTTCATTTTTGAATTGGCTGTATTGAGTGGAATGGTTGCTGTTGGTTGAATGTTTCCACTATTTGAATGTCATCAGTTTTGTGGACTAAAGTCAAGGTCCACATTAAGTGTTTGCTTTGGTTATCATCAAAGAACTGACCTCAGATTAATTGGTGTAACCTCCAATTGAGGGCCAGTTTTCAAGATCAATTAAGTTGAAATTAGGGTTGTTAAACACCCTGCAATTGGTCTTTTAGGGCAATTTTGAGGTGGAAAGCTACTGTTTAGGGCTAGCTATACCTGCAGCTGGGATTTCTAGAGGTCTAGGGGGATTTAGAGTTGATGTGGAAGAAGTGTAGGATTCGGACCAGTAGGTTGAGGGTTAGGGTTTTGATAAAAATTAGACCTGAGTTTTTCTGTTTTAATGTTCAGACTCGATTCCAGAACCGTAGGCTCTAAACAGTTAGGGTTTCTCAATTTTAGGGTTTATAAAGGAAGACTTGGGTTCGGGATGGGATCGAAAGTAGAGAAGGGGGAAGGAAGATGGTCCTAACGTCGAATGGGGTTGGGAAGAGGTCTTTGAAAAAGTATGATTGCAAATAATGTTTGAGTCTCTAGGGTTTAATAGAAGCAAAGAAAATTAGGTTTTCCTAGGGTTTAGGGGAAGGGATAGGGCTGAGATGGATAACCGAAGGTAGGGAAGGGGAAGGGAATTTGATTCCTAAGGGGGTACATATTGAGTAGGTCTTTGAAAAAGTATGATTGCAAATAATGTTTGGGTCTCTAGGGTTTAAGAGAAGCAAAGAAAATTAGGTTTTCCTAGGGTTTAGGGGAAGGGATAGGGCTGAGATGGATAACTGAAGGTAGGGAAGGGGAAGGGGAAGGGGAATTTGATTCCTAAGGGGGTACATATTGAGTGAAGGGTTAGGGGTCGGGAAATCCTGGGTTTTAGAAATCTAGGAAAACTAATGCTGCTGCAAGGAGAAAAGAAGAAGAAGAAGAAGAAGAAGAAAGAAAAGAGAAGGGCAGGGGGATGGAAGTGAATGGGAGAATAGGGGAGGAAGGGGAGGGAGAAGGGTGCCACAGGGATTGGGGAAGGGGAGGGGCTGTAGTTGCAGAATTAGGGCTTGGAGATGGGGGAGAGAGGCTGTGGATGGAGAAGGGAGAGGGTAGGGCTGGGGTACGGCTTCTGGGGTATGGCTTCTTATACTTACTTGAAGAGAGAATGGCAGCTTGTAAGATTTGAATTCTGCAGAAATTCATAAGCACACACGCAGCAGGCTTACCTTCTAGAAAAAACCCACGACAACACTCCTTAATGTCCTTTAATCACAAATTTTATTAATCATCAATAGAATTAAAATATCATATGATACAGTTGTTACTGCCAGTGAATCTCCCACTCTTACTCCAGGATCACGTGTAGGTCGAAAGAAGCTCCAACATTCATCCAAGATGAATGTTCTCAAGAAAAGGAGAATTGATGTGAACCAGAATCAAGGCCGAAATAGGGCCTTGGTTGATAGCCCCACACCTTATGGCCCTCTAGTAAACCCAGGGGTATTTTGGTAAATTCGCATTACTGTAAATTCCCTCAACTTGGGGTTTTGTTGGATCCAGTATGTTGGTAGGATCTCATATCTACTTTTATTTTTAAATCTGTGTCCTTCAATGTCAAGTTATTGAAGACTCCTAGTCAAGGCAGGAGTCCCAAGTAGAGAGGGATTCCCTCAGTTATAGTCCACTTTTACAAGGAGCCTAGATCTACTTTTATTTTGCAGTTTTGGATGATTAATAAAATTTAAAGTGAAGGTGCAAGGGAGTAGAGTCATGGGTTCCCTAAGAGGGGCCTATCAGCTGCTGCCTGATTGAGAATTCTGCAGAATTATGAAGCTCTAAGACCTCTATTGCCTTCTACAAGTATAAGAAACCCCACCCCACCCCACCCTCAGTGTCTCCTTTCTTCTTCTCCCATCCGCAGCAAACCTCCCCCATCCCCAAACCCTCAAACCTGCAATCCCAGCCCCAATCCCTTTGCACATCTCCCTTCCCGCTTGCCTACCCTGCAGCAACATTGCCTCCCCTCCCTCACCCCTAATCCCTAAATCCCTCCCTCTTCCTAGATCTTCGTTCCCCAGCCCCTCTTTTCTATTTCTTCTTCTTCTTTCTCCTTGCAGAAGCAGAGGAATCCCATAAATTAGAACCCCAGAGATTTTCCTAAACCCTTTAAAACCCTAGTTCTTCTAAATCTTCCAACTCCCACCCCCAAATCCCTCACCCTCTTAGAATAGAACAACCTCCCCCTCACTCACACTGGATCCCCATCTCCCTCCCCTTTCCCTCATCTAAACCCTAAAACTCCATCTTCTTCATAGGAAACCGTAAAAACCCTAAACTTTAAATACCTAACCGACCTCAACCACTCATCCAAAGCCTATTTCCTCTAGGTAATTGCTCCTTCACACCTACCTTGCTACTTGACCCTAACCCTAACCCTAGACCATCTCCTAGAAACCCTAATTTTACAAATCCTAGTTTTGGAATTAAACCTAGAAAATAGAATTCAGTCAAATCTGTTTTAACTCTCCCATGTTCTAACCCTAATTTCGCTTGGCTGAACCCTATTCTCCTTCCACTTCAACCATGATTCACCCTAGGCCATTAGAATCCTAGCCGCAGGGTGTACTGAGCCCTATTTTACTGCTGGTTCAATTGAGAAAGATCCAGAGGGTAAACCCTAGATTTAAGGTTTCCATCAATTACTAAACCCTAGATCACTGGTTCACATCATCTTAATATGGTGACTGATGCAGTCCAAATAGGACTGAGGGTCAGTGACCAGGACCTGCAAAAGAACAATTCAAATTTAGTGGAAAGATGATAAGTTTCTATTTAAGGTGCTGAGATTTGAATCTGGGTCTTTCTCTTTTGTGGTGGGCTGAGACAAGACATGTACTTGGGTTAGGGTGATATAGGATCCGAACCAAGGTTAAAAGGCTGATAATAGATGTTGGGAGATTAGTCAAAAGATAATTCAATTCTGATACAGTGAAATATTTATTCTTCTTTTTTTTTTTGGTCAAAAGAAGAATAAGTTTCAAGGTTTAGAGTTGTAGGGAACATAGTTGTCACGGCGACGAGGCGATGCAAGGCGGTTTAGGCTAATGGAGGCGATGAGTTGATGAGGCGCCCTCCGAGGCGCTTTTGAGGCGTTTTAAGTGAAATTTTTAGTGTACATCTCATTCACTCTAAATCTATCATATCTTGCATAATAAAAAAACTAATATCAAACTACCTCAAGTCATCCAACATACTACAAACCACACATAATAGGTTCTAAATAAAAAATCGTGAGAAGAAAGGAAGAGAAGAAGTTGCTTGTCACTGGCCATTGCTTGCCGGAGTGTTGTCGCGGGAATGGAAGAGAAGAAGAGAGGAGGAGAGAAAGATATTAGGGATTAGAGTGAGAGTGAGAGTATGAGACTTGAGTCAAGAACTTATTCTCTTTCAATTTTGATTGTTTTTATTTTTATTTTAACATTTGATCACATGTAGCGTCATCATACATATGCATATAGGTTCAAACAATAGATACTTTACAATCGGAATCTAATAAGTATTCAATATATGCCTTCGATTAGGCATCTTTCTCGTGATTTAAAAAAGAAAAATAAAAAGCGGACGCCTTATTGCCTAAAAATAAGGCGATGCCAATTTGAGGCACTTCGAAGGAGCCCAGACACCGAGGCAACGCCTTGACAACTATGGTAGGGAGATGATAGGGCAACCAATAAATAGGTTCTTTGATGAAATTCTGTCAACATTTTGAATATTTTGATGTGACCCAAAAGAAAAAAATACAATGAGATGAAGAAAAAAAAACATATTTAACACAAAATTTTGGATATTTTGGTTGAAATCTCAGAAATTTTGGTAATTAAATGTGACTCTCACATAAAAGGACATGATGAATCATATTTTGTTGACGACATTGACATCTTCTCCTACCGGACCACCAGCTGTACATGCAGTTTGGTGATCCAAATCCTTGGACAGGTACACAAAGAACAATGCACATCAATTCCACTGGAAGTTTACTAAATCCCAAATAATTTATTAGGACTTAAGGAGAGTATGATGTGATGTTCATGAAAATTATGCACCAATTTATCATGAATCCTTGACACTATGTTTTACGATTAAATTCATCACTTGTTTAGAACCCTATATTGCATTATTGCTCATCATTTATGTCCTTTAGTACTAAATCAATGTATAATTGGGTTGTGTAATTCCTAAGCCTTCATTAAGCCGAATCCACTGCAATGACCCACCAAAACTTCGCAAAATGTACAAAATATAGGCGAAACCTCAGCGGAATATTGGTGTTCTAAATATTCCCATTTATGAACAGGACACCAAAACACAAACCTAAGTTTTAATCAGTGTGGCAACATTTGGCCAATTTCTCTGGAACTTATGCATTTCAAACATAATTATTTCCAAAGGGTATACATTTGTCAAATAGTTTTTAAGGTTTGAACTCAAAAGCTAAGGGGGCATTTGTGCAACGGTCTTTTCTGAGAATGATGTTCTTTGCGAGAATTGTTTTCTAGACTTGAGCACAATTTTAACTGTTTGGTAAAATCTGTGCTGAGGACACTAGAGACGATGGATATTTTTTAAAATAAAATAAAAATAAAAATTCTTATGAAGGCAGGAAGGAGTTAGAAATTGCATGTAAATGAAGTTTGGGTTGAATGTCTCTCTTTGACGTAATTTTAATGTGCTTTTTATTTTTGAGAACGACAAAGCAAATCAAAGTTGTTTTGCGAAAAGTCTTCTCAAACAAGAAAATTGGATTGGTTAGTATCCTAAGAACGACCCATTTTACCAGACGCTTTTTAGCGTTCTTCGGCATTCTGAGAACCGAAGAATGCCAAAAACTCTTCCTTGGCTAGTTACCAAACACGCCCTAAAGGTTATAATTCACAACTGAAAACAAGCTCTAAAATCTGACTTAGCCAAAAGTAGCATGTTTGAACTGAGATCTCAGTGATGATATGGCAGTACAAGATTGTTGAAAAAAATGTTAGATGAGTCAAATCAATATAATGCCACCCCTATTTTGCATCCCTCATTGATTAAGCAAAATGGTTTGACCAGGAAGATCGGCCTAAATGAATCTTAAGTAACATCCTTCTAATGGATATATAGGTTCCTACTTTTTCTTTTGGATGAATAAATAATTAAATTACTAAAAGCCAAAAAGAGCACATACAAATGGAAACAAGGGGGAGGGGGCAGTCCCAGTCAAGAAGGGGACAAGAAAGAAGCTGAGAGACTCCAAGAACTAACAATCAGCCTATTTCTTGGAGAGTCAACAACAGGGGGTGGGGGAGGGAACGAAGTCTTCAAGAAACATCAAAGTAGATGGCATTCCAAATCAAATCTCTAGAGCGGGATTTGGAAGTCCATCTTCGTATGTTACGCTCCCACTAAAGATGGTGAATAGTGGAGGCAAAGATAAGATTACCCATAAGGTCACAGATAGAGGTACCGGCAAAATTTCTCAGGATCCAGTTCCAATCTCGAGCAAATCCCAAAGACCGACGCGATCTGGGCCAAATGGATGCAAGGGCTAGGGACCAAACAGAGCGGGAAATAGGGCAACAGAAAAAGTAAAAGGAAAATGAAAGGCACAAAGTTTGGACACTACACAAATTTTCCACCTATCTTGACCATTTTAATGTTTGGACTTTTCTCATATTTTAAGCAATCAATATTCTTCCATTAGAAGTAAAATTATCAGTTCTCTATATCCTTACAGTAGTTACAACTAGGACTCAAGGATGATATATTAGCGCCTGTGTACAAACATTTCCGTAAAGGTTCAGCACCAAATGAGGTTTGCCTGTGTCAAATAGGCCTTCAGTTCTGGAATCGTCTCAAGAAAGAACCACAGGCTCGCTGCAGTACAAGGTGAAAGCTGGAGTTTGGTGTCATTGCTCTTTGGCAATTCTAGTAACTCATCTTTTTCTATTTGAGTGGTTTCCTGCCTGCTAGTCTATTTTCATTTTAGCTTTTCCTCCTTTTAATTGGTTCTTGAGCCTAAGTTTTTATCCTGTGTGACATTTAATTTGGCTTATCCCTATATAAATTGGCTTTGACATTGATACCTTCCTTGTTTGGCTCCTCCGTTCTGGCACTCTTTGTAAAACCCCTTCCCCACTCCTAATGCCTAGACACTATTATAGTACCAAGGACACAGACATACTAAGAGTTATCTATAGCCTCTGACCTTCTTCTCTACCATTTTTGTTCAGTCATTACTCCTTGTTTTA
This sequence comes from Hakea prostrata, assembly GCF_041222555.1. Taxonomy (NCBI): domain Eukaryota; kingdom Viridiplantae; phylum Streptophyta; class Magnoliopsida; order Proteales; family Proteaceae; genus Hakea; species Hakea prostrata. The sequence continues at coordinate 58,366,777 of NC_142601.1, read as the reverse complement.
GCATCTAATTTATTTTAACAACCCTTCTTAGTTGGAAATGGTACCAGGGAAAAGATCCCATTATTTTTCTTTACTTTTCCATTGGCATATTCTCCATCCATGATCCAATTGTATAACACAAGAACGACAGAGAGCTGCTTCTTACTTGTGCAATGAAGTATCAATGTTGAACCTCGGGGCTTTGCATCTGTACCCTTTATGAAATTGACTAAAAGTTAGAATTTGCAATTTCAACTTGTGTGACTCCATCCAAATGTGTATGTCTTAATTTCTGATAAAGAACAAGACCCAGTGCTTTAGGGAATTTCCATACAGAGAAACCAAATGATATTTGAAGAAATGGAAGTATTCAATACGTGTTCATGTTGATTGACACTTTCTATGGATTGGTCAGCTGAAAAAGGGAAGGGGCAGGAGTGTGAAAAGCAAGAGAGAAGTTCGTTTTCTAGCAAACAGTTCTAGAAGAACTGGCACCATCCAGCATAAATTGATCTGCAAGGCGTAACATCTTTCCTCCTTATAGTTCCCCTTCTGTTTTTCAAATGGCTGACTTTTCAAGTTCACTTCCTCTGTGTATTGTAATTTGCCACTCTTCTTTCTAATCAGAACTTCAATGAAAGTTCTCTTGATTGTTGTCTATCAGGAATAGGAAAAAGCAGGACATTATCCTGTACTCATGGTTGAGTATTGTCCATCAACCAATTAGCAACAAAGGCAATGCCCTAATGGACGGTTTCTTCATGTGTTTTGCATCCAGTACTGTTGTTTTCCTGTTATCATGTGTTCTTCAATTTCATTTGAGGACAACTAGTTATTTAGTATTAGCAAGTCATGGTGGAAATGTGGAGGGTTATGGCAACCCCAAGCCAGGGCTTGGAAAATCTACCCTCAAGACCTCAACCCACGAAAAAGGCAGGGAAAAGAGATACATATATGGTGTAGCCATGTAGGGCAGAAGATGATGAAAAGAGATCCAATAAATGCTCTTCCAAATAACCACATCATTACATCAATGTCAAATACCACATTGATTTCTCTCATTTTTTTTTTTCCATAGTTTGTTTCACATTTGTATCGTCTATATCTATAATCATGTTCTATACAAGATCCTTAATTATTATCTCTGAGGTGAAGGACTAATTCCTTCATTTGTATAGTGGTATGAGTGGAAGTGGAACTGATGTGGTTCCATGTTGATAAAAACTTCAGCAATCATACCATCAATTTCCATCCTAAAAAATGGGGGTGTCAATAAAGCCCTGTTGACCCAGCCTGGTTCTAGCCTGATGTTTTTAACCCAAAAGGCGGGCAGCAGTTACAAAATAATAAGCCTAACAGGGTAAGGTCGGGTTCGGATTTAACCCTTAGGCCAACTCGGCCCAGCCCAACCTGACCCTATGTTAGTGTAATTTAATTAAAGTTGAGTGAAAAGCTATTTAATACCAGCATTGCATACCAATGCAATGTTGCTCAGTAAAACCAACAGTTCTCAACAAAAAGGTCATGGGTTCGATTCTACTTCATGGCAATATAGTTATACATTTTGTTTCCCACTAAAAATTAGGGTCACGATCAAGGTTAGTCAGGGCCAACCTGACCCTATCAGGGTTAATAATGGCGGGCCAGGTTGGGTCGAACCTGCCGGGGTCGAGTTAGGGTTGAGGATTTTTAAACCCTGACAGGGTTGGGTTGGGCTTGGGTTTCAATTTTAGTCGCTAGGGTAGGGTTAAGGTCGCCCAACCGGCCCATTGACACCCCTACTATAAAATATATAAATGTTATCAAAGACAACACCTAGAGTACTTCTATTCTACGTAGGAAAATTATTTTTTTCCCAATTTGTGTCTGTCACTGCTAATCAAACATTATTTTTCTATTTCCAGAAATGGAAGGTTGATTGTGTTATTCTGATCTTTTAAGTGTCGCACAGTTGTGTTATTCTGCTCTTTTTAGTGCCCTATATAATTATGCTACTTCTGTATCACAAGGCTCCAAGACGTGCACCTTTATAGCTGAAATAGCTCCCTCTACTGTCTTGTGAAAGTAAAATATGATTGAAGTTAATTCCAAAATGAAGACACTCATCCAAAATCTCCACCAATATATTAGCATTTTACAAATAATTGCATTGGTCTGTGGAATGGAATTACTAATATGGCTCAGTTCAATAAAAATGCTTTAGGAGGATAGAAAAAGTTGCATTGTTTGCTTGCTGAATCCAGAAATTGGTGCCAATGTACTATAATAGTGTTGCTTGTCACTTGTGCCTGTGATGTTGTGAATGACCTGTGTCTAAGCTGCCAAAAAGATTTGGAGGAACTTTTCTATTGAGTGCTGATCATGGTTGAGAACCGCTGAGATCTGAGAAATATCTCTGTTTTGCAAAATCGAGATGAGATGGGATGCAAGTCAAGAAAGCAGCACCAATTCAAGATATCGGCACTATCTCGGCACAAACTCGGCATTAAACAGTAATTGTATGGAATGATGTATAAGTGCTATAGTGACTCACGTGAGAACATACGAGGAGTTGACGACATCTATGTTAAGATTGAAGTATTTTACATCTTTACATTTCTGATGCTTTTAAGTTGTTTTACATCAATTGCACGCTTTGATTACTTTACATTACTACGTTTTGTATAGAGAAGGGTAGGTATCTTAGAACGTCATAACCTACCAACCTAGTCGAAAGTCAAACTCCCATTTTGCATTTGATTTGTGGAATCTAATAGTACCGTTGTGTTTAAATGGCCCAAATGAGGCTGCATACCATCTTTCATGGCCAAACGAGGTCAAAAGCCCACCCAAAATCATAAAAGGAGCCTTTTTTTAAAGTGTCGCCAACTTGCTAAGATCTTAGTCGAACTAGGTTTTTTGGTTGGCTGAGTTCCCAAACCTTGGTGATGTATAACGCTACAGGTTGTTTGAGCCAACCACTGATTACAGAAAGGAAAGGAAAGACCTGGAACATAGAATTCAAATTGTGTGATTTAATTCCAACCATACCAAAAAATGACTCAGGCGTTAATAGAGTCATTTCAAGGTTTGACCCTATGATTACAATCACACAATTGATTATTCAACTGGAACTACACAATGGGACCTATTCATTCTGGAGGCCTAATAGATTATTTTTTTGACAGTGAGGTACCATACAATGGAACCTATTCATTCTGGAGCCCTACTAGATTATTCGTGTTGCTTTGATCCCCTTCACCAAAGTTGGAGAAGGTAGAATTTGTATGGATTTAAGAAAAGGAGGAAAAAGGCTTGCTACTGTAGCCTTGTGGAGTCAACATGAGGTTTTCAGCATTTAGACATTCGTTAATATAACAGTATAAGTTTCTTCAAATTTCATTTGAAGCTTTCATCTTACCTCATATTCTAATCTAAAGCAAGGCACAAGTCCCCTTCTTTACACCATAATTTGGACATATAGTGCTTGCTCCTTCATTCCTCATCTGATTTTTATTTTTAAACCAGAGACTGCCAAGGAAAGCTATGCATAACTTTAGAGCACTGCAGCAGGCTATATCGGGGGAAACAGGATATATCAAAGTGCACTCACTGGGAAAAGGGGCATTTTAGTTAAATTTAAACAATGCATCAGTTACGCCAGACAAGACATTTTCTTATCAAGGTTTATCCAGAAAAGTTGGAGAATAATTACAGGTTGACTTCAGATGTATCATGAGGTAATAATGGAGCTAAGCATAAAAGGCAAATCTTCTTATCAAGGTTTATACAAAACACTACTTGCAAGTAGAACTCCTCCTCAAGTGACCTCTGGTAATACTCCTCTCAATTATTCCTCTCACAGTTTGTACTTGTTAGTCAAACAAATAAAACTATTGGATTTGACAACAATGGAAGGATTAGCATTAGCAGTGGAAAGTTGGTGAAAACCCAGACCACATGAAATTTTATTGCTAAGGGAAAACAGTCAATATTAACAGCAAGCAAGAATCTAAGATCATGGAATTTGGGGTGGAATTACTTAGAAGATACCAAAAATGAGGCAAATATCTTGGACAGTATCACTCTGTAAAGAGGGGGAAATGATAGTTGATGTGGACCTAGGAATTCATGGAAGCCTTTTCACTAAACCACTATCACATAATCATGGAGTTTGTTTTCTGTTTATGATCAACTCCACACCCATATCAAAAAGGAAAGAATTTGAGCCAAATGCAACTTCTGTCCCTGTAGTTGCTAAGCCAGACTATTCTAGTTTCCCAAAGAATTATTAATATTTACGTGTTCTACATTATGATCTCCATGTTCTGTTTTTTACAAGACTTGAACAAGAACCACGCTAATGGAGGGAACCAAAACATTCTAGAGTACAAGTCATTTGTTGCTATGTCGAAAAAACAGATTATGAGTGTGATTTAGTTTAGATTCTATTATTATACTACTGGGTATTATATCAAAAATCTGTACCTTAAGACTTTTCTCCCTCTGATATTAGCAGATTTATTTTTTCAATGCAGCTGAAGGGAAAAATATATATTATTGTTTCAGACTAAAATTTTTCAAAAGGGAAACTATGGAGTATGGATAAAAACTGATCGAGCAATCTGACAAACTGTAGACCAACACTCTAAAGTGTGTCTATAACTGGCAGTTATACCACATTTTAGGTTTTCTCAAGATGATCATATAAACCAACTGCCAACAACAAGCCATGAAAACAGTGTAGCACATCTTCAAGGTGACACTCCATCAAATGAGCAGACCCATCCTTGCATGTGTGTCCTGTGTACCAAATGAAATTAGTGGCATGACTTTTAACTCCTAAAAAAATTTTATGTTCCCGTCACTCCCATTTTCCGCTGTTTATTAAGGACTTGAATGCACATATAAAATTTCCACTTAAAATAGATCAATAAAAGCAATTATCGATTAGATGATAATCCTAGTGCATAGAAGAGAAGCATCAGCTTGTAACTTGCATAGATGGGAATAAATAGTAAAAGATCAAAAATTATGACAAGATAGATTTTGCAAAGTGGCTGAAAGAAACCTTTTAAAGAAGGCAACTGCTGACACTGTTACAGATGCATTTAGCTGAAGGGATCCATCCCAGAGTTTTTCAATGCTTGGAGGAGCTACTTTTCCTGCAAGTGATTTTCTTTTGCCATCCATGCTAAGAGAATTATTATGCTGATCATACCCATGGCTGTACTGAACATGCGGTTTTGCAGGATTACCAGCATTTCCAGGTGAGATTTCCTCACTCGAAGTAAGTTTCACATTCCCTGAATCTGATCCTACTGTTTTCTTAACATCATTAACGTCCTTATCTGCAGGGCTTTGATCTCTGCCCTTTAGATTAACTCCTAAACCCACATCAGAACTGCCAGATCTTATTTCAATGTCAGAATTTTCACATGATTGATCATTTTTCTTTCCCTCGATAGATACAGAAGTTTTCCATGAAATGTTCGAATCTTGAGCACCATCCTGAACCTCAATGGAAGAAGCAATGCTACTAGTGCTTTGACTACCTTCTTTTCCCTCAGATTTTGCAGGATGCATCAACTTTCCATTTTCATCCAAAGTATGCTCTGACATCTCCAAGGATCTCAAACTTCCAGAAGACACAGAGTTCAGTTCCACTGATGGACTAGCTGCAGAAAATTGATTACCATGCCCAAAGATCATCTTATCCTTTAAAGGAGTACCATCATGAGCTTTTCCAAAAAACGCATCACCTGAATTCAAATTGAAAGAAAACGTGTCAGCTTGAATTTGGCTGGATGTATTATGTGCCAGATGTCGCCGATCATGTGTTGGATGGATTTCCTCACTTGCTGCCTTAACTGAAGGTGAGGGTCCTTTCTGATGAAAAGATTGAGGCAGCATCCTCAAATTGTCCATTTTTTCAACTGCAAATTGTGGTAAGTTCATATCATTGTTCTGCCAAGTTGTTGAAAAGTTAGTTGGATGACGATGTTGGTGGTTCCCAAATTGCGTGTTTTCAGTGTTTGGTTTCCTGGACTCTGCAATTTGACTTGAAGATGTTCCATGACTGTTCCTTTGCATATCTATCACTGAAAGTGCACTATTCCCATGACATGGGTATGACTCTCTAGGGAAAGGATCTTCTAGAACTGATTCAATAGTTCCATGAGAAAAGTTACTTTCTCGTTTAGTCAAAATTGATGCTTTCCTTTTCCTTGATGATTCACCCAGGGAATCCTTATCTGCTAGACAAAAGGGAGCTGCGGCTATCAAATTCTCCAAAGGCGGAGGCGGAGGCCGAGGAGGACCAGTCATCTGACCTGGTAATGCCATGTTTTGTTTCTTATGCCACATTATTTTGGTCAACTAATATCCAACAAAACTTGGTATAGAAAACCAAGGCACCAAGATCTGTATCCAAAAGAATATAACCAATAAAAAATAGATTAAAGAGCTGCATAACTACATTGTCTGAGGCAAAACTATAAAATAAATAAATAAATAAAGGTCGGTCCTTCTAATTCTACCAAGAGAAAGAACAGTATATTGTCACAATGCCCAGTTTTGACTATATATTTAACTTACGTAAGGCAACTGTCCTAGAGAATAAATTTTGTTACCTTAACTATGTAGCCAAATTTAATCATGTATGTCAAATTCAATTGGAATTTGGGGGGGACACTAGTACAATGTGGAATGAGATGACCCCAAGCATTAAGAAGGTGGTTAAAAGTATGTCATCCGTGAATCAAAAGGAGCGTCATTCTTATAGAGAGATTTGCTTCTTGTTTGAGCAAAAAAAAATAAATGAAGACTTACATTAGGTTAGGCTCAATGCCTCTTAGAGTTGCTTGTTAGTTGAGGCCTCTTTCTCGCTTTGCTGGGCTTTGTCCCTTGTGTTCTTGTATTTTTTTTTTTTTTTCACTTTGGTAATTAATTATTTAATCATCCAAAAAAAAGAGTAAGAAGGCCAGTTTTAAGACATGGCAAAAGACTCAAGGATGTGGAGGATCTACAAAGGGATAAATACACTAGAAATGAGCTAAGAAAATTGTAGGAAAAGCAAGGGAGAAGAAGTAAGAAGATTTATACAATAAGTTAGGCATGAAGGAAGGGGAAAAAATTATTTATAAAATAGATAAAATAAGGGACAAGAAAAGTAGAAATCTAGACCATGTTAAATGTGTCAAAAGTAAAGATGGTAAAGTACTACTACGTGATGAGGACATCAAGAAGAGATGGGAAATCCATTTCTCTAGTCTATTAAATGAACATACTCCAAGTATCTGTGATTCAAACGACTACACCATATGCCATGGCAACAATTTTTAAACATATATACGGAGAATTTTGATATTCAAAGTGGAAGAAGCTCTAAGGAAGATGAAGGTAAGCAAGGCACAAAGGTTCTGAAAAAGTCTCAATCAAAGTGTAAAAGAATTGAGGAACCTATGGACTAGTTTGGCTAAACAAGTTGTTTAATAAGATTATGAGCACAAGGAAAATCCCAAATGAATGGAAAAGCATCATGGTTCCAATTTACAAAATAAAAAGAGATATTTAAAGTTGTAATAACTATAGAGGCATCAAACTGATGAGTCATACTATGACATCATGGGAGAGAGTAATTGAAACCCGTTTGAGACAAGTAACCACTATTACAAAAAATCAATTTAGCTTTATGCCGAGAAGATCTACTGGAAGCTATGTACCTTATTAAGAGACTTATGGAAAAGTATGAGTGTAGGAAAGATCATCATATGGTATTTATTGACCTAGAACAAGCTTATGACAAAGTCTCTAGAGCGTTAATTTAGCAAGTACTAGAGAAAAAAATGTTGCAAGTAAATACGTGGACACAATTAAAGATATATATGATGGTTCAGTAACAAGTGTAAAAACAGTAAGGGGACTAGGTGGTAAATTTCCAATTGCAATTGGCTACATTAAGGATTAGCTTTAATCCCATATTTATTAGCACTTATAACAGATGAATTAACCAACGACATTCAAGATGAAGTGCCTTGGTGTGTATGTTTTTTGATGATGATATTGTTTTGATAGATGAGACACAAGTAGGGACTAATATCAAGTCAAAATCATGGAGAGCAACTTTGGAATCAAAAGGCTTCTAAATAAAACAAAGATGGAATATCTAGGGTGCAACTTTCATCGTGAGCTGGTAGATGATTAGGTGAGAGCTATTGCTCTTGGGTAGTCGTAGGATTCACCCACTGCTAGTTCTGTGTTTTGTCTGGAGATTATTTGATTCAGTATTGCTATTATTTTTGTGAATCAATTTATTCATCTTTATTTGAGATTGGGGTCCCATCAAAATATCATATAGATAAACTCACTATAGGAGAATTGAGGGATGCTACAATGGATGAGTGGCAAAACTAGGAGGGATAAGACAACGAATGATCTTATTAGAGCTGGTTTGAGGGTAGCTCCTATAAATGATAAGACCCAAGAAAGTTGTTTGAAGTGGCACGGCCATGTTCAACGAAGCCTATAAATGCCCATGTATGGAAAAGTGATTTAACGCAGATCGGAAGAATCAGAAAAACTAGGGGTAGACCTAAGATAGCCTTAAGGGAAGTAGTGAGAGAGGATATGCATAGCTTAGACCTTGTATCTAGTATGGCCTCACACAAAGCTGATTGGAAGGCAAGAACAAATGTAGCCAACCCCATTTAGTTGAGATAAGGCTTGTTGATGTGGTTGTTGTTGTTTTTGTTGTTTTTGTTGTACGTTGAATACGATTGGAAGTGTAGACCAAGTTAATTAGAGTGTGTTGCAAAGTAAAGTTATCCCCACTATCAGACTACCATATGTGAAATCCAGAACTTGCTGGAAATTTTAATGAAGGCTCACGATAGGTCATATAAAGTGATGCAGATCCAGCACCAAAGAAGCAAACTTTTTTAGGAAACAAAGTAGGGTGTATACATGTAATGGTTGGGCCTTTATTGGATGGATACATGAGTTGAGTATTAAAGTCTTTAGTCTACTCAATTGTTGTTCAATTTAAGTTAGTAGGTTAGTCTAATTTAAGTTGTAAGGGCAGGATACACTTTTAGAATAAGTTTTTATCAGTTCTTAGCTTACCTAACCCCTACACGCACAGAAGGTCTTTTAGTCTCCATTGAATTAGTTTAACGACTCTACTATGAAGTCAGGTAGGTATTAGTTAGAACTTAGAAGTCATTTTCCATTTAAATTTGATTTAAAGCTGATAAGCTTTTACATAAATGCCAATTGTGGAATAAAATATGGTAAGACTGAATAAGTAATATTTGATTGCTTTTTAAGCTTCTTTGGCTGCTGCCCCATTGTGTCTCTTCGAGAGATTACTGCTGGAGTTGGAATCCATGTTGATGCAACAGGCCTAGATCAATCCTCTTAAGCTGATCAGCCAACCAAGCACTGGTTTGCAAAGCCACTGGCTCGGGCAGGAGATCAAGCCTCCCCCCTCTTCTTCCCCCCCCCCCTTTTGACTTTTATGTTGTTTGATATTCCATCACAACATTCGAAGAATTTTAACCTGTCCACCTTCAATCCCAGCCATCCCAATTCCAACCATTAGAATATGCTGATGTTTGCAAGAATCCATCTGCACTTTAACTCCACCACTCATTGACCTGCTATTCTTGGTTCCTCTCTAACAATCCTAACCTTGGGTTTTCACACCCAACCATGAAAATTGACGGACATTTTTCACCAAAGTATCCCCTAGAGCTGCAAACCATTCCCCTGCAGCCTCAACCAGATCACACCACTAAAACCCTAGAACAAATCTTGAACTTTTAAACTCTTGAAACCCTACCTAACCTGACTTAGAGGACATTACCTACAGTTACAGCTCTAGTCTCACTCAAGTTACAACCCAATTTCACGTCTAAAAACCCTATTTCCTATCTCAAGGATTTTCCCCAGCTCATCCCATCTCAAGAAACCATCCCATAAGCCTTTTCTTGCTAAGCTTGGTTTGATTCCTAAACCCATCTCAACCCATTGGGCATCACTTCTACCAAATCATTCATTAGCATACCACACTGTTCCAAGCTAAAACCCTAAAAACAAAAATCAAACAAGCATTCCTGGGTCCACGTGCTTGAGATCTTACCAACTTTTAACCCAAAAGCCCCACAAACAAATTTTCAAGGAAATCATCTTGTAACCATTTGAGTTGGTTCTTTTAAATATCTTGGAAATTGGCCCTCCTTTAATTGAGGATACATCAACCACAACCATATGGCTGCCCCCTGTCAACCCGTCACCCCTCTCCCCCCTCTTCTTTCAACCTTTCTTCCTTCCCTCTCCCACCTCTCCTCCAACTCCTGCAGGTAACTATCGTACAACTACAGAGTCTATCGGACCTGTCCAAGCATAAGTATGGGTGGCTAATGAATTTGGCTGTCGATTACAATGTTAACCACGTTCCAGTGGTCGAATCATTCATTTTCTGGTACTTCGACAACAATGAATGTGGACTCTGCAATCATCGTTCATCTATGCTTGGAGCGCTTATGACCAAATTGCTCCCACAGTACAAATGATCCCGACAAAGAAGCCTAGACTTTCATAGCCTATTGATCAACAAAAAATAGTGTTGATTAAGCTATCAAACAGATGTGACTGATGTCAAAGACAATTGCAGAATTTTATTGTTGTTATTCATTTTGTTTTACAAAATCGTTTGTGCTTTTGAATCTTGCATGCTAATAAAAGGTGAAGGAGCTTCACGAGGAACTGTCATGAGCTTGGAAGATTTGATATCTGGTATCAAGCAGCTTTAAGGTAAGTAAACAAGTATATTGTGGTGTCCTTTCTCCAACAGTAAAGAAATTGAAGAATGAAGTGAATTCCTAAAATTTCTCTATGGGTTGTGTCTTGTTTCAATGACAGTGGATTTCCACAGATCAAACTCCCCTATGAAGTCAATTCCGATGGCATTCTACATGTGAAAGCAGAGGACAGTGGCAAAGAAATCAAAATCAAACAAAATAACAAACAACAAGGGGCATAAGCAAACGAGCATGCAAAGCAGGGGCAAGAGGGTAAAGGAAAAAGTTGGGAAACAGATACTTAAAACATGAAGAGGACTGTAAACAACAAGGTCAAGCTCACAAAAATATCAAGAGCGATGACAAGGGTAAATTTGAAAGTGCCTTGAAAGAGGCACCGGAATGGTTGGAGGATAACCAAAACACACAGAGTGACTTCAAGGGCAGGTTGAAAGGAGAAGCCATGCGCAACCCAGTAACAAAGCAGGTGGAACAAGTGTGGTGGAAGCTCTTTGGCATCACCTAATGACTAATAATTGAAACAGAACTGGGTTGAATTGTTTCCTTTCTGAAACGTATTTTCTTTTTTACTTTGCAATATCAAGATTTGATCACCTCTTTCTGTTTTCCTTTTTTATTGTTGGGTTTTTTTTTTTTTTTTTTGGGGGGGGGGGGGGGGGGATTTTCCTCTTCAATCACTTCAGTGTTGAGAGATATATATGTATCTTATGTTCACCTACTACATTATTGAGAGATTTGGGAGTTTTTATTAGGGTTTTGGGTGAGAGTTCTTGTAACGCCATTATTGCCGATTGGCTATGAGATCTCCTTCTATTCTTCTTCTACATAGTGGAAAAATTCTTCTTCTTCGCCCGTGGACGTAACATATCACATCAGTGTATGAACCACGTTAAATCTCTATGTATTTTTGTTTTTGTTTCTTTTTCAATTCGCTATTTCATGGTGTTTGTTTTAACATAATATATTTTTATACATGGATAAAATCAGAACAAAGTTTTACAAGAAAATTTGAACAAAACATATAATATTTACATGGACATTACACTTCTTATGAATTTCAATAATATCCAGTTTAGCTGCATGCTGAAATTTTGAATTTAATTCCTTCACTTCTGTTAGGGAGAGTGACTAATCCTTTTCAATATTAGTTCATTAACAAGTCATGAGATGATAACCTGATGCAAGAGATGTTTTAGATATGATAAACATCTCCTTGTGTCATAGTTAAATATGTATCTCTTACTAAAAATAAATAAAGGATGTTCTTACTTAAATTAGAGGTAATATAAAACATTAGATATCCTCTTAGTTTGTAATGACATTTTTACATAAACATCCCATTGTGACAACAGATAAATACAATATTTCATACTAAAAAGTAAATTTAGCATATTGTTATTCATTTTTGGAGAGTTAATACAAAACACAAGATATCCTCCTTGTTTGTATGAATTTTTCTCTTCATTTGGACCATATACTTGGGATAGGACGCCTGGCCCTAACTATGAGGGAATTAGGCTACAAAAGAACATAAGTTAGGTTCAAAACAGCTAAAGGGCGCTCTTCATAATGGGGCCCTCAATGCCCCTCTTTTTGATGAACTCAAGCAAGGCTGAGTATTGACTTGGTCAGAAACCTAAAAATAGAACAATGAACTATGATCCCAAAAAATAAGCCCAAACTAATCTTCCCAACCTAGATTGAACATGGTTGGTTGGACTAAGATAAGCTGTGATATATTTTACCAAAAAGGACTCCCCCCGAGTTCATAACCTCACGACTCTACAGAATGAGAAGTTTTGGCTTATAATATGAAATTCTTCTGATCAACTGTCCTTCTTGGTTTGATGTATTGTATGAATTTTCATTCTTTGTCGTTATGTGAAATAATGAATTATCATTGATCAAAAAAAAGGAAAAAAGGATGAAGAAGAAATCCTTATACTGTCTGGTATTATTTTTGTCTTTAGGACACATTGCAATTTTCTTTTTCATTAAATAAAACCTTTCTGTGTCATCATCTTCTTTCTTGAAAAATAAGGCTGATCCTCCAAAATCTGAAGTGTTTGATATTGATGGTGTGTTCACGACATGGCAACAAAGGAAAAATGCTTGTTGGGGGTTACAAGGAAATACTGATCTGATATGAAGAGGGAAAAAGGATACACACCTATAGAGAAACCATCAGCATCAACAAATAAATGTCACAATATAGACAAATTGGTAAACAACAACATGGGAAGAATACGTTTTCCTTTTCCAATTTCAGACCTGGATAACATGTTTGACAAACAGAAACGCCTAGGAATGCAATTCAAGCTTCCTTCCAAATCCTAGACCTATGACCATCTAAAATGTGTCCCTCAGAAGAAGTGAAATTGCTAATTCAAATAAGCGCAATGTTAAAGAATTTAGCGGTCCACTAAACGCAACTACAAATACTTGACCAACTTAGATCAAACCTGAACTCCTATAAAGTAAAAAAATTACCCTCAGTGCAAACAAAATCAAGGAATTGGGCGAAAAGATACAGAAGGGGTGAAAAGGACTTGGGAATTCAGATATACCAAGGAACTGCAGATAAAATGCTCTCGTCCTAGTAGTGTGTATGAGAGCAGATCAGAAGCAAAAACAAAGTGGAAGGGTTTCGACAAGGATTCCTGAAATGACTAAGTATGTTCGACTATCCAAACCAATAAGAAGCAAAACCTAGAGATAAGCGGAGGACCATTGAAGTTTTGGATGATGTACCTCAAACGAAACTTAACAGAAGAGTTGCAACAAGTAGAAACCCTAGTAATGCCTCAGCTTCGAGAGTTCAGATCCACTCCGACGAATAGCTTTGCTCAACGAAGTCGATCTCAGATGATAAGAAAACAACGATAAACCCAGAATTATTATCTACATCTACGGTATCGATGCAAAGGCCAATCTTTGTTGTTCGTATCCATGTAAATTCACAGCAGAAGAAAGTTGGAAATCGTAACGCTCGCTTCGTCGCCTGGCAGACTGTAGACTGACAGTGGGGTTTTACTTTTACCCTTCTTCACCACTCCTTCCGTTGCCTATAGTTTTGCGTTTGCCCTTGTTTCGTTTAAAGTATATGAAGCGTCAACGTTCAAAGATCCGGTCAGAGACTGGTCCGGAAATTAGGCCGTCCAATAACCAATAATGATTTGAAATTTTGAATGGCCTCCGGTTCACCCAAATAAAGAAGTAAATACATCCTTGGGTTTAGTAATCACCGCCGGATTAAAGTCTTTTAATCTAGTTCGTTGAATTCAAATAATATCTCTGTTCGTAACCCTCCCTAAATAATTCACATCGCTCCCTTGTTTGTTTTTCTTCTTATACGCGGCTAACCTAACCATGTTCTGGCAAGGTGCCAATATAATTCATTCTTTTGAAAAATATATTCCCTCCACGCCACGGGCAAAGTCCTGCCTCTATTTATTATATAAAAATTCTCTTGAAGATGTAGTCAATGAGAATTTAAGTTGACCTAAATGAACCTTAGATCCAACACCCAAAAAAAAAGAAAAAAATCTTATATCATTAAAGGATTGCTTAATTGACAATGATCAACACCTCTTAGAAAAGAGGTCATAAATTCAATTCTTCTTGAGAATAAATCAAATAAACATAAGCTCTTGGGGTTGTTCAATCAACAAATCAAATCTCCATATGAAGAGAAATATCGTGTGTTGCTGCTTGTCGATACCAGTGACATGGCGACATTTCATCGACATGTCAGCAACTTTGGTAGGGTATCGATGAAAATTTGACCCTCGGTTTCGGGGGGTATTTAGGGTCGCTTTAGCTTCAATTTTGTTGTGTAGTCTAATTTGAGCCAATAAACACACTAGGAGCATTATTTTAACCTAAAACATCATTTAATTTGAAATTTTGATTGACACATGCCTAGCTATATGAGGAAAAACTAGAAATTTTAAAAACTCATATAAATTAATGTAAGCATGCAAAAAGAACACAAATACACAACTAGTGAAGAGAAGTATTAAAGTCTACAATTCATTATACAATTATGTTGAGTATGGATCATGCTTCACATTCTGTTGCCGATGGACACAAGAGGGGTGTCCGAGAGGTTGCCCCGACAGGGGTGTTCACAGTCTATAGAGGTCCTACATCACTTTGGCAAAAATCGATGAGAAATCTAATGAAATTCTACTAAATATAGTGACTTTGGCAATATATCACCGAAAAATCGACTGTTGACGATAGATCGCCGATTTGTTATCAATACACTATTGTGACATGGCGAAATATCGCCTTGTGTCGGTGGTATATTGCCGACACATTGAACCATGATTTTACCTAAGAGCCTCCATGTGCCAAGTTGCGTCTAGCCAACCCTACCCTAGGGACCTAAGTCCAAACCTTACCAACCCTATCAAGGCTTAAGAACCCTACCTTGCCAAGATTTTTTTAAGCTTGACCTACTTGATTTATGTTGATTAGGTCAGGTGGGCTTAGTTGGCGCTAATTTGGGCCAATATGGTTTTATTGACAACCCTAGTTTTCCCAAGGTTTAAAATATCCCACAATACCATATGACACTAGTCGATACGTATCCATATTGGATACAATAGATACGATACATCTCGATACATCTCTCTATTAAATTGCACTAAAATGCCTTAGCCAACACAATGCAATACTTGATATGTATCCATAATCTAACTAATCACCCTTTTTGCCGTGACAATCAGCATTGGTTTCCAATGAGAGAGTTTGATGCAGCAATGGGTGAAGACAAGACTCAAACCCAGGTCTTGGGCAACCAGCAGAACTAGCCATAATGCCTGAAATAGTATACAAGCACAAATTTTTTATTTCCCAGTGCATGCTGATTACTTATTACAATGCCTGTGAAGGAAACCTTCATATTTCCTTGCATTTCACTTCCATCTTTCAAGCAAACTATGGCTCACAAATTCGATTTCTGTAACTTCCCCGGTGGCATTGAACTCTAGTTCTGAATGAAATTATACCCAGTGAAAACCCTGAAATTAACTTTCTATTTTATTTTTCCTTTCCTTAACTATATTATATATATGCTTCAATTCAATGAGTCCACTAGATAGACCAAAGAAACAATATGTTCACATAAACAATCGACCATTCCACCAACCAGAATCATGGTGCCAAAACTGCAATTACTTGGATGCCTCTACATATTACATTTAACTGTTGGACAGGGAAACTTCATAAAACAGCAGTATTCTCGAACTCGATAAATATGTAGTGGATCTTCAGGGAAAACACATATAATCGGCTGAAGCTTCCATCAGAAAAAACACCCTCCAAATACGTCAAACTACAGCCATACAGCTTGAAGCAACAGAAGAACAGATGATGGCACATCCATTTTCAAGTGACCAGTATCAGAGGCCAAACAAACCTTTTCACTTCAGGCAAGAAGGCAATGCAGGTCCATGGCATACAACAGCAACCACGATGTATATAATGATCAAGAGGAGGATTATCAATGCAGCCCTGCACGATAAAAACATAAAGCACTAAGCAAACATACAGGAAGCTAAAACATGTGGGGGGGGGGCAAAAAGAGCTTAGTTCCATATTCTTGTTTCTAGATGTAAGTATGCAATAACATAAATACACACTCAGACACACTAATAGAGAGAGATGTTTACATCAAAGATGAAGATAACCAAATCATTAACCGTGTTGTACAAAGTGCAATGCTATAAGAGGAAGTATCCTTCTTTTACCCCCCCCCCCCACCCTCATTGTCTTCCTTTCAATGACAATGCAGGTCCATGAAGAAGAAAGTACAGTACAGACAAAAGATACGTTTATCATGAAAAATGGACATGCCAGTTCTAACCAAATAAGAAAAGGGGCCAACTAACAAAACCTAGGTAGAATGTCCATACATGTGTTCCATATATTCTAAGACATGATTCAGTTCATGCAAGTTGTAGAGCTCAATGTTATTAAGCTTGAAATCAAAAGTGAGAATGTGACCCTGGTCCGACAAACCAACTTTCTGAAAGTTGAAGGAGCTTTTTACTTAGATTGGATTCCCAGCCTAGATGAGAGAGCACATGCTATCGGATGATTCTAACCACCAGAAAAACTATGTGGTATTTCTGGAAACTTTCCTCAGGAAAGTCTCATAAGATGGCTAGCATCACCTGAGTCATATGACAAAAACTCTGTTGTGAATAAGACCGGAAAAATGGGGTTGCTAAACACCACATTGCCAAACATACAGGCTCAAGCTATAAAGCAGTGGGATCTTCTGCTTCCACTCCTAGTCCACAAGATCACGAGAGTATGAGTTTTGATAACTGTTTTGTAGTTCGTCAGTCATATAGTTATATTGCCCTGTAAACTTTTCAATATATAATCCTCCTGATTTTTACCTTAAACATCCCTCCCCCACCCCCCCCCCCCCCCCCCAAAAAAAAAAAAAAAAAAAAGACAAATATAATAAATAAGCTAATAAAGGAAAAAGAAACAAAGAAATAAAACATATGCACAGGAATGTAGGAAGTTCCATGCCCAATCCAGTGGGGTGCATCAATGCATGCATACATGTATGTGTGTTCCTGAAACATTGGGGATTCACTATTTTGTGATCAGCAGACTTACGTGAGCTTGACATTTCTCCACCACGCTGTATTTTTGAAACGGCGTGCTTGCTTTCTGAAACGAAATGTGTTTCCTTGCATATTAGTGGTCTTATCCACCAACAGTTCCAAGCGGTCTCCCCTCTCTAAAACTTTATCAATGTTATCTATCATGACAGTGCGTACCTAGTAAATTACACATACTATACAGTCAGGAAAAGCTAGCAAGAATTATCTCAATTACCAACCCCCCCCCCCCCCAAAAAAAAAAAAACCCAAGAAAAAGAAAAGGAAAAGGATTGACACGATGAGGTTTATTTTACATAGAAAGGTGTAAAAGGTGCATTGTCTCTTTTATTTGACTAAAACCACTGTTCACCTAATCATGGACTAAATAAAGACAAGAACATGAAGTAAAATGATGAGGCGGGAGAGTAGCATTATGAGGTATTTGAGAGAGCCAAAGCACATATAAACTAGAATTTCAAATCCTTTTCCCTTTTCTTAAAGATGTTAAAGACACAAATCTTCACAAGCATTTGAAATATACCTGGCTCATTTCACCTTTCAACCGGTTTATCCGATCTGCATTGGGATCGTTGGTATAGTAGTCCAATTGTTGACTCAAAACTCTTGAGAATTCATCATTCATAGCGTAAGCTTGAGCAGTATGTACAGCACGGCCATAAGTCTTCACAAACCTTTGATGAATATCTTCCAAAAATGCAAAAGGAATTCTCCCTGCATAAAATGATTAAACAAAGTAAGGCAAGCACCATATATCATCAGTCAGAAGCAGAATTGGAATTCAGCTCCTAGAGTCAATGAAAGGAGAATGCAACAACATAAGAAAGTAGCAAATCATAAATACAACCTTCCTGCTAACAAAAGAATAGGAACAATTTTATAAAACTAATATAGGATGCAATCTCTTTTAACCGATGGTGAAGAGATTCTCTCTTCACCATTGTGATCAAAAGGAGCCATAACAGACTAAAAGAGAAGTGAATGGGGGGAGCAGGAAAAAACAAATAGACAACACCACCATGCCGGGAAGACAAGGCCACATGGGCATAAGAAAGGGGAAGAACCCAAATCAACCACAACAGACTAAAATTAGGGAGGCAGCCATAGCAATCAAGACCTAACCACAACAAGTAGACACAAGAACTAGGAGAAGAAACTGCAATTAATAATACAGGAAAACCCACCTTATCAAAACTATAGATGTCTTGCCCTAGGACATGAAAATGGATATCTGACTGACAAAAGTCTCTCATGATTGGGAAGGAAAAATTCCAGGTGCAACCCCTTCTTGGGATAAGGAAGCTTTTGTTGTAAAGGCATAGAGGTGGCACAGGAGGAGGGGTTTTAGTGATAACAGAGGTTGGAAGGAGTTATGGGCTGTAAGTTTGTAACACAGTAGGTACAAAGAGGGGAAAGGACAGGATCATCAGGAGTAGGAGAGAAGAGGGGCAAAGGAGAGTAGCACCTAGGTGGTCCTGGTCAAACAGCAATCACAAGTAGAGGTTGGGCTAGAAGGATGGACATGTTGACACAGAATAATGGTCAAAGGAGGGCAAGTTCGGCTGGTGCTCTAAATCTGCAGATGGTAGGAGGAGGAGGCAACCTAATGTATGAGTAAAGCTGTGAGCTACTTCAGAAGCGAAGGGCCAGGGCATGCAGGAGGGGGAGAGACAGGCTGTGGCGGGTTAAGAAGGAGGGAAAGCACTGGCAACAACAGAAAGGAAGGGGTCCAAGTAGCACCTGCCCGGTGAGTAGCCAGTTTGGCATATATTACAGAAGAGAGAATTGAAAAGGGCATTTTCAACCCTGTATATTAGGAGTTGTGGATTCTTATCCCTTGAGTAGCATAAAAAAAGAGAGTATTTTCAACCCTGCGTAACAGGAGGATGGGAGGGAGCAACTGATGATACAAGAGTCCAATCATGGATCACATTGCCGAGGTGAAGGGATTTCTCATCAATGGGCAAAGAAAAACTAAATCTAAAAATGTATATTTCCATTCTCTACTGTCTGGTCATGAATCCTAGGCATTGGGAATTTGGGATCTCATTTAGAAGTTTAAGAGGAGTAACCATTCAAAGCACGCAACCTGGTAATTGTGTAAATTTTAGAATTGCTAGAAATTTTAAATTACTCTGCAAATACAGCTTACTCAGAAGTATTTCAAGGAAATGAGATTGGGATTGTAATCCAACTCCATGATTCCACTCTCACATGCAGTAAAAAGGAGGAAGACGAGAAGAAAACAGGAAAAAAAATTTGGTCCTCTTAATTATCTAAAAATCAAAATCAGTTACGTTACACCCAAAGTCTAAGACCGGAGCTTCCTCTTTCCAAATATGCAAATCAAATCAAGAACCTGAAACCTTGTTCTTTTCGCAGATTGTACAGAGTAATCACTAAGCAACAAAGAAGATAACCATTAAAAATGAAGCCACAAAATAAAGAAGCAGAAGAAACTTACTTCCTGCGGTGTCGTCGGCCATGCATAAAACGGTAAGGCCATCGGTCCTCTTGACATGAAAAATATAGCGATCCTGAGAGTAGGAAAGATTGCTATCGTTGTCGGATGGAATCTTCTCCAGTATCTGTCGAGCAATTGCGCTCGCATTCGTTGCTGTTGAACTAAACTCGGCCAGAACCACAGATCCTCGCGCAACCAGCGCATACAAGATCGTCATTCCTCTCCCTTCTCTCTCCTCAAGCTGAAAAAAAAAAATCCACTTCAAGTCTTCAACCGATCTATGGAGATCTCTCTTTATTAACTTTGTCTGAAACCCCCTAAATGCAGACCCCAATCAAAGCAAGAAAGTCTTTCAGGTTTCAATCAATATTCGAACATGAAAAAAGACGATTTTATTACATTAATTTATATGTTGGGCGAAGAAGATGGAAATTCACCTTAGCTGGAATTGTCGTTCGCTTTTCTGTTGTGTTGACCAAAAGAGGATTTTTCCTGCTGTCCGTTACCTCCTGCAACTGTAAATTGAAATACACAACGTGGACGCATTATTCATAATGACAATTGTCACTTCCTAATCCAACGGTTGGGATTGAATGTTAGCCAATGTGGGTCAACTTTCGCTGAGTATAAGCTAGTGCCTAGTTTCTTTTCTCCATTTGGGGAATTTTCAGTCTTATCCTTTGGCTTCCCAATCAGAATTAATGTCACCCTTGAATTACCTAATGTGACCCCTATTACTTAACATTGTTATTCATAGGTTAGTTTTTATTTATACATTTTCAATATTACCCCTATTACCCCTACATCTTAAATTTAAAACACTACCCATGAATCATAGAGGAAGAAATCGAAGACAATAGAGGATTGTCTTTGTTCAAGGTTATTCTTGTCTTTTTGAAAAAATTAACTTACGTAAATCAGTATTTAAATATGATTTTCAAATAGCAGAAGATGTCGTTAATACATTTTTCACGTTATAGGGGTTCTAATTGAATAATTCAAGGGATGACCTTAAATTAATGAGTAACTCAAGGGGCGAGTGATGAAAATCTTCCTTTCTCATTTATCCCCCAAAAAATCCCTTTCTTTTTCATATTTTTGTTTATTATTCTTTTAAGTTTAAAATTATGTTTAGAAAGAAAAAAATGAAAGGTAAACATTAAAGCTAAATTGCGTAAACAATCATATGAACAATGACTAATTATCTTGGATTAGTTTGCATTATGTAGGAGGGTCGAAGTAGAATCCACTGCTATGACTGATCAAAATTTTATATAATTCATATATTTCTTTTCTCATGATTCATGTTTGATCTTCTAAGTAAAATAGTAGAAAATTGATGATTTTTTTGTAATTTTTCTTTTTAAAAAATTTCTGATGCCTATTGGACGATATTTCTCGTAAAATGTTTATAAAATGTTTATTGAATAAATAACTCTAAAAGATATCTCAGATACTAAAAAATATTAATTTCTTTTGATTCTCAATCTCGTCAATGAATTGTATCATATGAAGTTTCTCACATCTCTTGGATAAGCCAATCTAAAAAATAAATGTTGGACCTTAAAAAAAATATTAACTTCTTATTGATTCTCATATTTAGGTTCCAATAAATCAGATTTGGGATTGGAGTTAGAGGAAGTCAAACCATTTTTTTAATTTTTGCTGACCTAAATATTGATTTTTATAATAAAAACAAATTGGATAAATATTAAAAGCAGTAACTACAACCACTATGAGACGAGGTCTCATTACAAGTGGACCCTCTTATGTCCTGCCTCTAAAACTAAGTAACCAATCTTTAGTTGTATCCTGTTTTATATTAGACTACAATTGGTAATAGAAAACACAGAAGATTTTATTACTACTAAATCGCTCTACAACTAGGATCTTGCTTGTTCATTCTTCGCGGGTGAATAAGGTAAGCAAAAACCCCCTTCAAATAAAGGCAATATTCATTTGTGTAAATCTGGTTTTAGGAAACCTAATTCAAACTGAAAAAAAAAAAAAAAATTTACCTTTAAAAGGAGAGACTAGAAACAGTTTCAGAATTTTCAAGTTACCCATGACTCCATTCCACTAATTGCAATGGATGTCGGGAGATATTTGCTATAATTTTTGTAATGATTGTTTTCACTAATTCAAACAATTGTTTTTTATACACAAAGCATCTATTTTGAATTTTGAGGGGTCAGCTTTTATTCTCTAGTCTTTTATTATTGGATGTTTCTTTACATTAAAACAGCTTTTCTTCCTCTGTCAAGTTGTCATCTATCGCTTTACTTCTATTAAGACTCCACTCCTTTGTTCTCATGCTTTTGATTTTACTAATCATTTTAAGTTCTTCCTCGCTTTCATTTGAAATTGAAAGGAAGCAAGTTAAATCCAACAAAATCATTTCCCTTTCATTTGACATTTTGTTGGCTTAGCACCTAGCCAGAAGGGAAGGAAGAAAATTTGTGGACAAAAAAGAAAAAGGAAATCAGAGAAGTGGGAACACTGATAAGGCCATTGCAATTAAGTATGTACATGAATATGGAAAAGCCAAAAACAATTGGCTTTGTATATACCACAAGAATATTAGTAAGAAAGGCAAGACAGGCCAACCAAATCAATTTCATCCAGCAAATCAAACTTGTACTGGCTTAAGATTTGTCTGTGAAAGAATGAAACCAGCTCTCCTCTCCTCGAATGAGTATTCAATCTGTTCAGCCTTCTCTTCCACATTGCTAGCTCCAAAAAGGACAGAGGATGGAACCGGAGTTGCGGCAGTCTGCATGGGAACAGATACAGATGAAGGGGTAGTGGGTTTTGCCTTGGGGGTCCTGTTCTCATCTTCATCAGGAAGAGAAGCCAACTTGGAAGCTGTGGTTACTGTCATGTTGTTACTTGAAAATGTTTTCTGTGCTTTGTTCATGTCATCCATCAAGTTTGTTGTGTTGGCCTCGGAGACAAGTGAGAATGGCTTCCGTGACATGGATTCACCATCATCATCACTTGCAGCATTCACTGATTGCTGTTTCACTGGGAGATAAACATCGAACCCTCGCCGACCTACATAAATTTAAATTTATTCTACGTACATAAATCATAAATATCAAGAACAACTTCAAACTATCCACCAGTCTGTAAAAGTTTACTAGGAAAATAGAATGGGGAAAAGAATAACACGTAGGTAAAGCTACAAAACCTTCATCCTGATGATTGTTATGTGAGTCATTTTGCAATAGACTCTTCTTGGCTGTGCGTGATTGAGGAGTAGCAGCTTTGGGGGAGTTAACTGGATCAGATTTAGGAGTTTGCAGCATCACTCCACCAACAGAAACTCTTTTGCTACTTGGACAACCGGTTGAAGTTTTCAGCACCTTTTTTCCGTTCTGGAGGGGCTTTAAAGGGCTTGGTTTTGACCCGAAAAGCACTTCCTGTTCTGCTATTAGCTGTTCCTGAAGTTTCTTTTGATCCTGCAATGGTTGATGTGGAAACAAATGTCATGAATCATTACTAATAGAGACTGATTCCAGATTGTAGTAGATTGATTCTAGATCACAGTAGATGGAATTCAGACTGCAGTGCATACCCGCTGCCTCTGGCGTTCTTGTTCTTTTTCTTGCCTCAATATACTGTACTCTTCCAGCATAACAAGTAGCCGAATCTATATAGGCGAAATAAGAGTTCACCACCATTAGCATATATATCAAATGATAATAAAGAACAAGGATGATTCGAAGACAGATGCCAAGTTTAGTCCAATAGAGCTAATATAGACTCAAAGTTTTGACTTGGCAGAAGTTAAAAGAGATGTTCAAAAGTTGACAGACTGAAAATGGAGTGCTTACACCATCATATGTGAATTCCACGCCTCTTTCTTTCTCCCATGCTATGGTTTTTGATGCCAAAGCATCCACAATTGCTGTCAACACCAAGCAAATCAAGAAATTTAGGAAATTGAACACACACCCAAATAACACTCTGACAAAATATTGAAAGGTCAAAACTGGCATTAAATGATGTCCTTGATTCTTACTTCCAATTTTAAATATTGGACCAGGATATTAAGAAACTTAAGTGCAATTTATGGAGCCACAAAGACATCATTTAGTATTACAATGCATGATGCAACATTTGCACCTGGAAGTTTATTCACTGTAGAACGAGCTTTTTCCGCACGCTTCAGCATGAGATGAGTACCTCTACCAGCATTATAGCGATTTTCATCCTGAAACATCAATGAAAAAATTAATCCAAGAACAAGGACAGAACAAAAGTAAAATTCCTCCAGAAGACCAAAATTTCCTACCATGTTGTACTCCTCAAGCCAGCACTCCTCCTCACGTGCAGCCAACCATTTTTCAACCTTCTCAAGTATTTCTTTCCTGCTAAATGCTTCTTCCTTTGCTTTTGCAATTTGTAGCTCAATTTGTTCTAAGATGGTTGAAGGATCCACAGCACCTGCACGAAAAGAAATGGATTTACTAATGCATAATAAAGAGATTAGTATTTCATTGTTCCGTGTGGATATCTCTCTCTAGCAAAACTGATATATACTGTCAGTCTTTCTGACCTGATTCAATAGCTTCAATTGCATATTCCATTGCACTATCTGCCTCTGCTGCCATACATGTCCGCCGCCAAATCTCCTCTAACTCTGTTCTCTTCCTCAGAACAAGCTCTTTCATCTTGTCTGCTTTCAGTTCTTCAAGTCTAGATACTTCTGCCCCAACCTGTGTAATAAATTCATTTGAGCTTACTTCATGGGAAAAAAATCTTAGCAAAAATGACGTAAGCAAACCTTGATGTCGCATTTTTGGTTACATAGTTATACACTTACATAATTAATGAAATCCTCAGAGAGTATGTTGGGTTCTGTGACTTCATCTTCAGAAGCAGCTATGTTACAGGTGACATTCTGAAACATCTGCTGTTCCTCAATTGGTGTATCCATTAAATTCCATAACTCCAACATTGTTGTTGCCAGATCTTGAAGCTGCCACAGCTTGAAAGCTTAGTGCGACTTATGGAAAAGGTTTAATTAATAACAAAGAACATGAATACAACAAGAATATGTGACTCCAAGTCTCCAACTAGTTACCTTCTGCATCCTCTCTATCTTGACCTTTCGCAGTGTTAGAATTGCAGCAGCCAACCTCTCAATTGTATTGTCACTTATGTTCTTTGCTCCCTCAGAATCATCCAAACTGGGGTGGACCTCAATAACTGTGCACTTGAAATCCATGCCAAGCACTAAACATAGTGTGTTCAGAGTGTTAAGGTGGTCTTGAACCTGTTTCAAACGTTGTCCCTGCACACAAATTTAAACAAAACCAGATCAGTCTGTGACAAATAAAAAGGCTTGAAGAAATTCATGTTGAAAAGTCCAACCTTGTCCTTTTGAAGCTCCGCCAGCCCCCTGTTCAACTCTTCAAGCTTTCGTAAGGACAAATCAGTTTCATCCACCACAATATTGGATGGACTGTATTTTGTGGACCCACAGATCTCATTTGAGATCTTTTGTATTTGCTGAATGATGTCAATGAATTGGTTCCTTCTCTCACATTTCCTCTTTCGCATCTCCTCCAGCTCTCGATGAATGGCCATAAGCTCTTCCTTTAAACTTCTAGCATTCTGATCGCACTGAAAGCACAAACCATGCAAACAATGTAGTTAGTTAAAGATCTTTCAACAAGCTGCTGACAAATGCTCAGAAAGCTGGGGTGGTTAATAAGAACATGAAGTTAAATGGCTAATAGAAAAATTAATTGATAATCTCTTTCAGCCTGGCAAACTATTTTGAAAAATTGTCCCCAAGACCCACCTGCCGGATATGCACCGGACGGTCACCCATTGCTGAGCAGATGCTTGCGAGCTCTGTCTCAGAATCTGCAATCTTTTGCCGTAGCTGAGCCCTACAGCGATTTGCCTGATCTACCTTTCTTCTGTATACGTCTAGACACTCTTCTTCTAATTCTAGTAGCATTTTATCCCTTTCAGCATCAAGCTCGCCAACTTCATCCCATATAATCTGAATTAAAGGCAAAATCAGAAAGCCTGAGTAAATGAAGTTGAAAAATAACTGGTTTTATCTTGAACCAGCTGTTTCAAACAAGAGGAGAAGATATCCAAGAGAACAAATGAAAAATCATTGCAAGATGCAGAGTTCTTCAGTACAAAAGCTTCAAGGAAAACCTTAAGTTCATAAAGAAGAGATCCACAAGTTGTTTCCATTTGTGAAAACTGATCAATTTGGAGGGCCGACATGTTGCAGCAAATGCTTCTTTCTGCAGAAGACAATCCAGTGAGACAATCAGATTTAGAAATTCAGCAAAAAAAAAAAAAGCCCCAAGAGTCAAACTCATCCATAAAAAAAGATTTTGACCATTCAGCTTATGATCTTCAATGATTTAAACCCATATAAAATTACCATTGAAGAAAAAAGTAGTTTTTTGGTGGGTTTTTTTTTTTTTTGGGGGGGGGGGGGGGGGTTAGCAGTTGGATGGAAGTGAGGATATAAAAAAGAATTATGTTTTAGTAGATTGGCTATTTTTGTCTAAGCAGTATTTGTTTAATAACAAAACAAACTCAAATCATTGTTAAATCCATTCAAAATTTTTTTTGAGCTACTTAACTTCATTTATCAGTGGAGATTATTTCTTCCAGCTTTTCATACTTCACAATTTCTTATTTGGTCATACGCCAAAAATAAATCAAAAAGGAGTGCTAATCCTACCATGTAGACCATAAGATCTTTAAGAACAGGGAGGAATCAATTGAAGATAAAGGTAGTTATTGTGTTCTTTTTATCCCCGGGGGGGGGGGGGGAGTGTAACAGTTGGATCCAAGTGAGGATATAAAGGACTATATTTGAGTAGGAAAGTGGCTATTATTATCTAAGCACTGTTTTATTAGTAACCAAATAAACTCAATCAGTATTAAATCAATTCTTCTTTTTTTTTTTTTTTTTTGGGGGGGGGGGGGAGGCACGAAAAGTTCATTCAAGTTATCAATGTCAATTATTCTTCCAGCTCTTCATACTTTGCAATTGCTTATTCAATCTTACGCCAAAAATAAAACAAAAAAGAGTGCTAATTCCAGCATTTTGACCATAAGAGTTTAAGAACAGGGAAGAATCAAACCCTAGCCTCTAAATACCACAGTTATGATCTTATCAACTTATAAATGGAGTATGGAGTAATTCACTGACACATATTTATTTAACTTTGCTTTGTAAAAGGAATTGTACTTGTTAATCTTTTCATACATACAATATTGCGTACTAATGATATCAATTTCTTTTGTCAGCACTGACGAATTTAAGGAATAATGCATTACATATAATGACGATTGGTCATTTTCTATCTTATGCACTGCAGTTTCTTGAAGTATTATCTGTAAGTTTTAAAACCACAGGAACAGCATCAAATGAAAGAATCCCCTTCCTGAACTTTTTCTAGGATACCCATTCATGTAGAATTTAATTGACAGAAATGCAAGGCTTTTCTTATATCTATCCCTTCATTTACAATACATTTCACAAGTCCTTTTTCTCTAATCAAGATGTCGAACTGCTTGTCGTCTGAATCTAGAGACAATCTAGATAGTTCACAGTCGTAGGCGTTTTTATTACTTTCCCTAGCGGATGCGAGTTAATGACTATCGGGCTTACCAAAAATCGTGCTTCCTTCCCTTCCCACTTTCTTAGATATTAAAACCTAATAGCAAGTACATCTTGCTACTCTATCACCTCTATTGAAGCAAGTTCCCACTTTCCCTCTTTTCCAACATTACGAAACACATAATCAAGAAAGAATAGATCTTGCTCATTTCGAAAATTACCTCCTTGCTAGGGCTACAGAAATTTATCATCGAATTCCCCTTAGTCTATTGGTGTTAAATTGATAAACTAGATGTAAAAAAGACAACTTGAACATCAAATAAGATTTGACGGAGCAAGAAAACCTGACATAGAAACAAAAGATTTATAAAGATAAACAGGTAGTATAGAAGAACAAACCTGAGAATGAGTTTCACCAATTGGTTCGCTGAAGGAAGAAGATCGTGGAAACGACCTAAGAATGATTTGCCCGATAGAGCGATCGAGGTAAATTGAGAGAATGCTGAGAAATTTCAGGTTTTTTCTGGAAAATTTGCGAGAATCAGCGGTTGTTCGAGTGTACCAAAGAAAGGGAGGTAGAGGGTGCGAAGGCGAACAAAAAGAGCCTTGGGAAGCGGAGAGAGAGAGGGACAGGGAAGTAGCCGTTAGAGAATTTAGAAAATTAGAAAACGTTCGCGAATGATTTTAGGTGTATGGTGTCTTTATTGATGACGCTCGCATATAGTTTTGAATTTCAGATGTAACGGTTTTACTTGCCACGTCAGTCGTTAAATTGTCACGCCACAGGATCCCCAAGGTGGGGGAAAATGATCATTGTCATTATTCTTTTCTGTTTAAATTACTGACTAGATAAGTTCGGCCGGTCCGACCGAAGAAAGTATATCGACCAGATGGATAAGAACCCAACCAATACTTGTTCTTTCGCTTACTAAACCAACCGGTATCGAAAGTTTGAGAAATTGGGTTTTTTTTTTTTTTTAATGTCAACCGACAACATAGAGGAATTGAGCTCGACTTCAATATTGTGCACTTAACACAAACCACTATGCTGCAAACGGTCGAGATTTTGATCTCAAAAGTGTGTTTTGATTTCCACCGTCCATTTCTCAAAAGTGTGAAAACGCACTTTCTAAAAATGAACGGTGAAATCTCAATCTCAACCATTCGTTGCGGGTTCTACGCATTAATTCGCAGTACCCAAGTAATTTCAAAGGAAATTTCATTAAATACGCGAGATGTCATAGACCCAGTACACCAACAAAGGCAAAACAACAACAAAAATGTTAAATCCACCTCCTGTGTGCCTAAAGAGTTTGAAACGATTTGCTCCTTTAGAAAGAAAGTCAGCAAAAATTACTTGATGTAGGAAAAATCATTTATAATTAAGTTTTCAAACCTCATAGACAACACTAGAAGTGATCCCATCTAGACAAGACGACTCTCCATAAAGAGCTCAGAATTGACTAATAAGCAAGAAATATAAAACCTCAGAATCATGTGGTTGTAGTTCAATTAATCTCTAGCACCCAGCTCATGGCATGCATGTAGAACTACTGCAGAAGAACCATTCGTTTCAGAAGGTTAATAGGAGCCATTAGTTCCACTTGAGAATCTGGACCTAGTTGTTTTGGTTGTTGTTTTCTCCGTCTGTACCCTGTACAGTTTATTACCATGAATGAAAACACGACAAAGACATTGTTGTCGTTTCAGTTCCAAGTCTCCAACGCATCTCTTAAGTAATAATTCTGGTTAGCAGTAAACTTTTTGTTTTTTTTTTATTTAATTGTTTTGTTAGTGCGTGAGACCCATGAGGTAAGCGTAGTAATGAAGCAGCCATGAGTAAAGGAGGCCCTTCATGACATCGATCATGGGTCTTAAAAATCTTGATCATGGTGATGAGGTGGACTTACTTGTAAGGTGGAATTTACTCAACTTCTAACTATTGACCTTAAATTCTCATTTCAATTTCATGATATTCATGGCCATTACTATGAGTGGGGTTAAGGTTATTAAATGGATTAAATCCAATTCATACAAAAGAAAAGAACATGAGAGTTAATTCTCTATTCTGTGGGGAGGTTAGATCAAAGTGATTAATTTTCATTAGTGGAGAAGGGAGAAGCCCATTGATTCTCTATTAGTAGAGAATTGATTCTCCCCCTTGTGAAGAGGTGAGTCATTGTGATTCAATGATTCAATTCATTGCCTTGAGAATCTCAATGGGTGTAAAGTGTAGTTTGGGCCATACCCCCCTTCTTGCTGTGGTGTATAACATTCTTCCCTTGTTCATTTTTGTTATTTATTTTAAAAGTTTCTTCCTTTGAGTTTGTCTAAGTGTTGTGCTCTAGCTTTTGGCTCCTTGTAGGGATTAAAAATACTATCTCATCTTTTGGTTTGGAGGTTGTTTTATCTTGGAGGTAGTGGTGTGAAGAACCCTTGATAATATGGTGAATCATTACCTTAAAGACAGCACTCAAGGTGTGACTCAACTTCATTCATCGGTGGTTTGTTCGATTGCAACATCAAGTTCTCCGGATTGACTAAGGATCTTCATCTTTCAATTGTATTACGATTTCATTATTGTGTTTTATAAAATTTGTAACACAATTACCCCAATAAACATGTTTGTCTTTTTTCATTCTTAGTATGAGTTTATTAAAAACTAACTTGTTCTAATAATGTTCTTTACATTTTAATGTAATGAAAGACAACACAGACACTGTCGTGGTGGACAGTTCCAGATCCAAGTCTCTAATACATTGTCTTAGGTTTGAAAACTTGATATCAATTGGTGTCCATCTTTCCATAAAATCATTTTCTTTCTCAAGCTAGTTAGGTTTCACAGTCATCGATCTCTGGTAACTGAACATTATCTCTTCCATGATGAAATAGTGATTGTTCAATTTTGAAAACCCTAAATCTAAAAAATAGATCATAATGCCTCTAAACCATTCTTTAACAAGGTCATAATAGAGTTTGATTAATTAAGTCAACCTATTTCAAAACATTATTCTTGATCTTATATACCCTAGTCTAACCTTGAACTTAATCTTGATTATATTGCGTTGGCCGAGCCAAGTTAAGTCAAACAATCAACCTTAACCCTGATAAAAAACAATAAAACAATTCATAATTCTACATTATTGCTTTACAATTATGAAGACTATCCCACACTAGGACTAGGTAAGTCAGACACTTTAACACTAACCCTAATTCAAGGTTAGAAGATTTCAACCTAAGCTCAACATTAAGGTTAGAATTTGAGCTAGACAGCTTTCAAGTTTCAAAACCAAACTTGTACCCTTACCTTTGTAGTATGGGATTAATTGAAAATCTATCCTTCCAAAGATCTCCATATATATACATCTTAATTTGATCTACTAAAGATGATTTCAGCCTTCTATCAGGAAAAAAAATAAAAAGGTGATTCAGCCCAAGACAACCACCAAAACATCCTAATTTAGCTAAAAGTAGGCTTTAATTACCGATTAATAGCACTTTAATATTATCAAACAAATATAGAGAAAGGTAAGAAACAGCATAAGCAACTTTCAAGTAAGTTAGTTTCATTGTAGATATATATATCTACATCAGTGTGGAGCCATGGGAAAGGTGGAAGAAGAAACGAGGAATGGAGGGGCTGTTGGAACTTGGAAAGACCCCAGGACCAATCAACATCAACTCATTAAATTGAGAGAAAAGCACATTCACGGATCCACAACATTCCAAACTTTTCCAGCTGATGGATATCATATGTGTACACAAACTCTAAGTCACGGACTCACCACTAGCAAGTAGCAACACAAGAGATACAGAAAAAGATGTCTTTCTCACCATGGAAGGCCTCCCTCTCTCTCTCTTTCTCTCTGTGTCTTCAATTCTAAGTCTTAATAACCCATGCAGCCCCTCACATGCTGCCCTTGCTGTCATCTGCACTAAATACATAGCATCACATTGTTCTGTCTGCTGTTCCTCATGCCTAACAGCCCACACTGTGTTTACCATTCTTTTCCTTTTCTATCTTTCTTTCTTATATGCTACTTTGATGGGAAAGGAATATATAGAGTCTATCTAGAGGTTGAAAGCAGTCGACAAGAACGAATATCTGCTGAAATGAAAGTGAAATTCCAGAAGGTGGGAGGTGAAAGATTGGGACAAATTCTGGAAATATATATGTTACTTTCCTCAATTCATTGACATTTGACTTGTTTCAAAGGAATTGGTATATCCACCATGTTACACTTAGCTAGATTAAACATGGAGTTGTAACCCATTGAAACAACAATTTTGATACAGAAGGGTAAGAAACTGTTCTCAATCAACTCTAGATGGTAAAGGCCTATCACATATCATTTTGAAGCTAGATCCTGCCGATCTGAATATTGAAAAACAGCCCCAGGTGATGAAGTTTGTCTTATTTTGTGATTCTGGTAGATTTAAACCCCGAAGTAGATGCAGAACCATTTGGGTTTGGATTCACCAATAACAAGCAATACGCCAGAGTCTAAAAATACCCACCCACAGTTTTTGCCCATGGGTTCCAATCCACCAAAATCGCTTGCACTGAAAATAGTTAAAAAGTCACTTCTTACAACATGATAATTTAACTGGATTTCTAAAGTTGAGGTTTCCATTCAGAAATTCTATACGTACTACAACTGTTATTTTATTTTTTTAATGTATTCTAGTTATTCAGTGTTTCTGTGACTGCTGAGTGGATTTTCTTTCTGAGACTGGAAATAATGCTTAATTTTTATCTTCTGCCCAATGGGTTTAGTTTGGTTGTAAAGATCAACAAATAATATCAGAAGGCTTTTAGGAGTTCGATTCGTTTTTTAGTTGGGATTCCATCTGATTCATTAGTATTATAATTATCCTCAAAGGGAGATGATCTCAACTCTGGTTATTTTTTCTGTTACAGATGTTTAGAAGTGAATTAATTAACATAATTGCTGAGGACTAGGGTGTTCGTCTTGATTTGGAATGCAAAACCAGACAGATTAGAACATTCCCACGTCAATAAAGAAATAGATGATAACAAATAAAGATGGACCCATGCACGTATTTGAGTAAAATAAAAGCCAACTAGCAAAATTTGGCATTTGCCATATGAGACTTGCTAGATTCACGTGAATGCTTTGTTTTACACTATCTGACTTCCCTATAAGAGCCACTCCTTATTGTACCCTCACACCTCCATTCTCAACTCTTCCATACTTGTGTTTTCAACTCAGTGGAGCTAGATAAGGTTCTAATAGCTAGCATAGCTAGCTTGCTAGCCATGGAGTTCTCTTCCAAGACCAAAGCTATACTATTCATTTGCATGCTCTTCATCTCTTCAGCCACACCAATCCTTGGTTGTTCTTATTGCCCAAAGCCCCGTCCCAAGCCCAAGCCTCATCCAGTTAAGCCCCCGGTCACAAAGCCTCCAGTTAAGCCCCCGGTCACAAAGCCTCCAGTTAAGCCTCCAGTTAAGCCCCCGGTCACAAAGCCTCCAGTTAAGCCCCCGGTCACAAAGCCTCCAGTGACTCTCCCTCCCACTGTTAAACCACCTGTAACCATTCCTCCGGTGACAGTTCCTCCCATTGTGAAACCACCTGTAACCATTCCTCCGGTGACAGTTCCTCCCATTGTGAAACCACCTGTAACCATTCCTCCGGTGACAGTTCCTCCCATTGTGAAACCACCTGTAACCATTCCTCCGGTGACAGTTCCTCCCATTGTGAAACCACCTGTTACCCTTCCTCCGGTGACAGTTCCTCCCATTGTGAAACCACCTGTTACCCTTCCTCCAGTGACCATTCCACCAGTGACAGTCCCCCCTGTTCTTAAACCACCAGTTACCCTCCCTCCAGTGACAGTCCCTCCTGTTCTTAAACCACCAGTTACCCTCCCCCTCCCTCCAGTGACAGTCCCTCCTATCCTTAAACCACCAGTTGCCCTCCCTCCAGTGACCATTCCACCAGTGACAGTACCTCCTATTCTTAAACCACCAGTGACAGTTCCTCCTGTAGTGGGTGGAAACCCTTGTCCACCAGCTCCATCTCCGGGGACGGAAACATGCCCAATTGACACTCTTAAGCTAGGAGCATGCGTAGATCTTCTTGGTGGACTGGTGCATGTTGGGTTAGGAGACCCTGTTGTGAATGAGTGCTGCCCAGTGCTTCAAGGGCTTGTTGAACTGGAAGCTGCAGTGTGCTTGTGCACAACTCTCAAGCTCAAGCTTCTCAATCTCAACATCTATGTGCCAATTGCTCTTCAACTCCTTATTACATGCGGGAAGACACCTCCTCCTGGCTTCACCTGCTCTCTCTAAATCTCAAGTACATTACATTGCACCCTAAATCCTTTATTACTACCTCATTTTCTTCCTTGCCATGTATTTCATCAACTTTTCTGCTTAGTTACATATTTTCACTTGCATCTGTCCCTTTGCTCTCTCTCTCTCTCTCTCTCTCTCTCTCTCTCTCTCTCTCTCTCCCCCCACACACACACACACACACACACACACACACAGTACTATAATAGAGAAAATAATTCACAGTTGAAGTTTCATAGTTATCCATGAAGAGAGCTTTGATTGTTGAGTGAAATGTGAATACGTGAACATGGGTTTCTCATTATATGTGAATTTTGTGATTGCAGGTGGGGATAAAATCGACATGAGAGGATGTCGAGCAACCAATGTTTTTCTTACTTGATTTGGGTCGTTTTCTTTTTTCCCTTCTTATTTATTCTTTCACTCTTTCCTTCTAGATTGGTAATGCTACTGGTGGTTGGCTTTATTGTTCACATTTGTATTAAAACAATTGTTGCATGTACGTTTGTTCTTAGTAATTAAGCAAATCAAGCAAGAACGCCCTGCGTCTCTTTTCACTTTAATTTCAATTCTTAATTATATTGGATCTAGTCAAGCTAGTTGGTGGTGCTTTGGAAGGGATGTGGCGGGCTCAGATCTTGTCTATATTGGTTTCCTTTGGAGTTAATTAGTGGAATCAAACCTTGAATCATAGTTATGATTGTTCTCATTCAAACGGAGAACGATTTGGAGGGTTCTTGAAAGGAATCCAGATCTGACCCCCAGATCAGAATTATCTTGAAAGAGAAAATGTTCAAAGGCCTAACAAAAAGGTCTGGTTCTCACAGCTACCTTCCTTGTCTGGTCATTTCAAGCACTCCCTGAAGTTGAATAAATACAAGAGAGAAATAGAAAAAATTGCTTTTGAGTCACCTAACCTTCCGATATATGAACACATAGACTTAAGGCAAAGTAAATAAGTAAAAAGAAAAGAGAAAGAAAAAGCGCTTTCAAATCACTTCAGCTTTAACGTAAGAGTACCTGAAGCTTGTGAATGAGTGAAGAAGAGAGAGAAAACCCTGAATTGGAATCACCAATTCTGGCCCAATCTGATCAAGATTGGCTAAGTTCTATTCAAATCGACAAATTTGTGTTGGGTTTCTAGGGTTGATTCCAACTAACTCATGTCAATTCTCATTGATGCCTAACTGAACGTGCGATCAGTTCCTTAAAATACAGAATTTAGACTGGAGCACAAACAGACATTCTCATCCGTACCAGTAACGTCTAACTATTAATCATACCATCTCAACCACATTTCTGCATATGAAGATAAGATTACACATGATATGTAAACCCTACATTCTCATCTCCCCTCTGTTTGGGAGAGCTGTGTTAGGATTGAGACTTTTTTTTTTTTGGTTGTTAACCTCGGTTTCCAAGGCTTTGCCCTGACTAATCCGGTGTTCGACCCGAGTCGCTTACCACTTGGACCAACCCCCGTTGGTTAGGATTGAGACCTTTATTATCATGATAAACACACATTAAGGTAGGGACGACCTCCTAAGCATTTGCACATGGATTCTAAGATTGTCACCTTCTCCTTCTAAAGCATATTGGTATCTGTTGATACTTGATAGAATGATTGGCCCCTGAAATTCCTATAAATCTTTTCTTTTCTTGTTTTTTGGTAGAAGAAATTCCTATAAATCGATCAACGTATATTTGTAGTATTCCTGACAACTTATAAGTATTCTACGTGCAAAAGAACTTTAGTTATATAACTCAATATAATTACAACTACTCAACCATAATCCGACTAAATCATTGTCCTCTAATCAATTTTATTTTGTTACAAGTCTGAAACAAATTAAAAGCAACGTATGCCTTTACTTACAATATTTTTTCGAGCGGTTTTTTTTTTTTTTTTTTTGGTTAGAACAAGCGGTTTTATATATTGGGAATTGGGAAATTATATGATATAAGACACGAAATCACCCAGGGGATTCAAACTCTTGACATCTTCTACTTGGAGGAAGTGATTTTTTACCAATTGAACCACCCTCAGGGTAAGGGTTTTCGACATTCCTTGTTTTATTTTAATAGTATCTCTTCAATAGCTTGAGTAACATCTATATTTATGAACATTTGACGGACCTTAAACCTATCAAGAGTCTAGATCACCTTCCCTACTCATGACACAAAAATAGGGGGGAGGGCCACGAAGGACATACTATAAGTCCCACCTTTAAATTTCTTTATAATCATTTCCATATGAACCTTTTATTTTGTGGTCATAAAGCATCGAAAGAACCTTCGTCAAGAGAGGTGATCCAGACTCACCTAACAAAAATTAAACCTTGTAAAAAATATTCGAAAGAGGTCATCTCATGTGTTCGGTGCTGGTGTGGATTTTTGGTCTTCCGCCTCTCCATCAAAGACCATCACCCTTGTGCCAAAAATACATCTACATTGACGTGAAAATTAGCCTCAGCATCCAAAAAGGAACAACCATCTTCAGAAATAATGTTTCATGCCCTGCACGATAAGTTCCTGTACCATAACCCGCAAGTACTTGCCAGAATCAATGAACTGGGGGTGGGGTGGGGTGGGGTGTAAAGCCAAATA
The DNA here is from genome assembly GCF_041222555.1 of Hakea prostrata. NCBI lineage: Eukaryota > Viridiplantae > Streptophyta > Magnoliopsida > Proteales > Proteaceae > Hakea > Hakea prostrata. Next base: position 58,330,350 of record NC_142601.1, on the reverse strand, counting down.
AGGGAGTCCAACAGAAAAAGAGATCCTTGAATGGAAAAGGTACTCTGCATTTACTATCCAGAATGAATCAATTGTTCCCAAACCTCTTCTTTTTAAGAGCTCAATCTCTTCTTGAATATTGATTGGATTAGCCACTAAACACAGTAATCTGAATCAGTACTACTACATCTCGAATTTTGAAAGGGGACAACTATGCTAATCAAAACAATGTGCCATGCCACCAACCCTGAACATGGAAAAGAAAAACTTATTCTATGGCTCATCTTATATATGATACAAATTCTCTAAAAGGATTCCTCTTCTACATGCTAAACTCACAGGGTGTTGGGCAGGAAACTCGAATCAATTAAACCACCAACATAACTATCAGGCAGATCTGTCAAAATATTACATTGCTAGGAATGAATCTAACATGACTGTACCGTTTCAACTTTGCAAGAGCTGGTTCTGTCTTCTCCTGCAGAAGATCTACATAAACTGCAGCAAGCACTGCTTGTGGATGGTTAGGCATCTGGGACAAAGCTTCTGTTGCAAATCGTTGAGCCTGCTCAAAATCTCCCTGCATTGCAGACATCGCTGCAAGATTCACATACAGGGTTCCACGTGCCTCTTGAGGCTCAAGGAAAACGATGCCTTGAGAATCTTCTATGGGAGGATTACTGGCAGCAGCTGAAGCACTATTTAACTCCTCACCATCTCCACCCCTTTCAACACGCCACTTTTTGTCGTCTTCGCTGAACGGTAAGTCAACATTCCCATCTGATATGTAAGCTGACAAATGATCAGCTGCTTCCTTGGCACAGTTCAGATGGCACAGTGCTTCAGCTGCATACACATGACCTAGAAAGATGTATATCCTAGAACAGTCTGGGATTCTCAAAAGGGAATTTGCAGCTGATAGTGCCTTCAATGGATTTTTCAAATTCAACTCTACAAATGCAAGGTCAGCTAGAACAGCCTGCTTCATCAAGTGGTTCTCCCTTCTGCACATATCCTCATAAGCAGAGACAGAACTCTGCAGGGTGTTGTTCAGGCTCACTCCCTTTGATTCTTTTGTGTCCCCATTTGCATTAGCTGAGGCTGAACCTAGTGCAAAATTTGATGCCTTAGAATCACCAACCAATACATTTTTGTCACTTGAGTTCTCAAGTGATCCTGATAGACTTGACTCATCTTCTTCCGAGGCAAAATTAACCTTCAAGTACTTCAACTCCAAATTGTTCAACAAACACAGGGCATTAAGAAGACATTGCCGGGCAAAAGGGATTGAAAGTGTCTGTTGACTGTCACCACCAGACAAGCCTTCCTCCTCAATATGGTCCAAGTATCCGTTTCTTAATGTACCACTTTCCACAAGAAGCTGCCTCCATTTCCCCTTGCCAACAACATGTACTCTAACTTCTTCTCCATTGGCCAAAGACCCACTGGAGTTCAGAAGCCCTTTCTCCAGAGCCAATAGACAACATTCAGCAATTCGGAGCCAAAATAGAGGCCGATTGTAGAAAACTAAACTGGCCTTCTCAAAACACCGAGCAGCACTCATTGGTTTTCCACAGGACAAGTATTGCAACCCACAGTTATACACAATGAGGACAGAGTTATCCTGGGAGAAATTTGAAAGCTTAAGAGGTTTCTCTGATCGCAGGGATGAGCCAATTCTCAATCCCTTGGAAAAGAGCACGGCTGCTGCATGATGTTTTTTCAGTTGATGATAGATGCAACCAAGATTGTTGTTGAATATGCTTGGCATTACAGATTCTGCCCTACTACTACTTGACGTCATCAAGAGCTTGATGGCTTTACGGTGATTGCCACGAGCATACTCTAGCTGGGACTTCAAAAGCAATGCCACAGAAGAGTCTCTACCACGTGCAATGTTCATAGCTAGCTTGACTTCACGCTTTGTTGCTTTGTAGTTCCTACAGAGCAGCAGGAGTTGCACCTTGTAGAGATGAAGCTTGAGCTTCAGATCAACAGCAGGAGCAGGCCGATCACCTGTGGTTCTCAACAGATCATTTGATGAGAAGCCAGCTGGTCTTGCCAAGTTTTGCCCACCACCATCCAGTGTTGACAGAAGCGATTCAAGCGCTTCATCTGATAAAGTTCTTTCTAAATGATCTTCAGGTGCACTTGTATAGGCAGTGGAGTCTGAATTAGATGCATCTGTGGGAGTTGAATTGCACTGTGCAGATGAAGGTTTTATTCCCAGATTTGATGATTGATGCTGGTTGGTGCTTCCAGTCTCACCTTGATTAATCATATAACCAACTCCAAATGCTTTTTCCAGATACTGAATAACATCCTGAGTGCAATGAACAGAACAATGAATTCAGACACTACAGCAGAACAAAGTTTATTAAAATGTGGAACAAAAAGAATCATGTATAAAAAACTTGTTAGAAAACAAGCATTAAATAATCAAAACAACAGCTGAACTAGAACAAAGAAAAGAGAGAAGAAGAAGAAGAGAAGAGAGATGAGGAACCAATAGAAGAGGCTTGTGATTCTTGCTTAAAGAGTCTAGAATCACAGAGCACTTTTATTTATAGCTTCTAATGAATCTAATACAACATGAGAGACAAGTAATTGTCCTCTAGAAAAAAGGAAACAAAATATTACAGCTTTAGTAACTTCCTAACTCCTAAAATAGAAAGTTCTGAAAATAGAAACTATGCTTTCTAAAAACTCCCAAACTTATGTAGCAAGACTCTTACATCAGAAATAGAAAGTACGGTAGCATCACTAGCATATATTGATCACGTGAACAGTAACACAGATTTTACTGTTCACTTGAACAGCATCGTGAACAGTAAAAACAGATTTTTTTACTGTTCACGTGAATAGTGTCGTGAACAGTAAATAGCCCAAGTGTATATACTTCAACACTCTCCTTCAAGCTGGAGTGTACACAAAGAAAACTTCAGCTTGCACAATAAGAATAAACTTGAAAAGTAGCACCAATCTTGAATCGTGTAGCAATGGCAGATGTCGATAAACACCAAGAAAACTTGACCTAGAAGATAATCAACACCACCTTAAAAAAAACTTTAATTCTTCATGTCAATAAAAGGATCCAATATTGAGAACAATCGACGATGTTGAAAACGAACAAAGTCCATAAGTATAGCAGGATCAAAGACATTATCCATATAATGCCCGGTAATAGGGAGAAATATCCACATTGAATCTTCAAAATTGTAACTCCAAAGTCCAAATAAATGCTTCACAAGAAGCCAAGTTGTAGGTAGGCAAAATGCACTATCCACATAATGCCTGTAGTAGGGAGACATGTCCACGCTAAATCTTCAAAATTGCAACTCCAATGTCCATATAAATACTTCGCAAGAAGGCAAGTAATAGGTAAAGTATGGGTAGGTAAAAGGCAATATTGATTACTATGGACCAAGTAGGTAGGTAAAAGACAGTATAGGTTATTGTGGACCAAGTAGGTAAGGTAGTATGGGTTACTACTGACCAAGTAAGTAGGTAAAAGACATTATGGGTTACTACGGACCAAATAGGTAGGGTAAAAGACAATATGGATTATTGCGGACCAAGTAGGTAAGGTAAAAGACAATATAGGTTACTATGGACCAAGTAGGTAAGGTAGTATGGGTTACTACGGACCAAGTAAATAAGTAAAAGACAGTATGGGTTACTACGGACCAAGTAGGTAGGGTAAAAGACAATATGGGTTATTGCGGACCAAGTAGGTAAGGTAAAAGGGCAATATAGGTAAAGATAGGTAATGATATCGTTGTAGAATGCCATAAGTTGAGGACAAAGATCTTCACAAATAATATCCATCAGCACATCTTGAGTAGATATAGAATAAGGTACCATTCTCCCCCTCACGTGTAGCATTACACATGGACAATTAATGATGAGCAGTGTATTATTCACCAATAAAGTTGATCAAGCAGCAGAAAATCATCTCACAGGACAAAGTCTTGTGCACCAAGGGGGAAAAAAATTCTGGACCACCACTAACCCTTAGGCAGGAGCAAATTAGATCGGGAATAAATTATATATATATATATATATATATATATATATATATATATATATATATATATATATATATATATATATATATATATATATATATATATATATATTGAACCAGCTTGGAATCTCAAAATTGCAGTAGTCGTTGCAGCAATCCACTCGGAAGAAGTGCAATAACAATTGTTGCAGTAGTAGATAATATCAAATCTCGGACCATAGCAGCAAACTTCTGCTAGATTTGAAACTCTAACAGATCTCGATATGAAGGAAAAATAGTCCTCTAGGTCTTTGTAGAAGTATTAGATAAAAAAAAGGCTAAACTTGATTCTGAAATAAACGGAAGTAGTAAAACAAGAAGGTAGCAGCAGAATTTTTCAGAATAGAGAAATTCAATGAAACAAGGGTACTAGTATACGACTTGCAACTAAACGTATAGCACAAACAATGGAAGACAATACTTAGGTCTTGCAATCCGAATTATGGGCATATCTTTGCAAGAATCAAGAGGAATCCCAAGACATCAGTATAGTGCAAATTGAACTTCAGATTTGCACACACAAAACAGGGTAGTAGCAGCCTCAGTTGAATCAAATAGGTAGACATATCCCCAGAAAGCTTGGGGCCTTTTTGTAGTATTAATACATAGATACGTGGTGCTTCAAAAGTCAAAGAAGAAGGACAGCCATTCACAATTACTGCAGCGAAGGTTGGGGCTGAACTAGATAAGAAAACAAAAGGGGAAAAAAAAATTTTGGGCAGCCAAGAGAGAGAAAACAATCCCTAGGTTGATTAAACTTGCTTTGATACCATGTTAGAAAACAAGCATTAAATAATCAAAACAACAGCTGAACTAGAACAAAGAAAAGAGAGAAGAAGAAGAAGAGAAGAGAGATGAGGAACCAATAGAAGAGGCCTGTGATTCTTGCTTAAAGAGTCTAGAATCAAAGAGCACTTTTATTTATAGCTTCTAATGAATCTAATACAACTTGAGAGACAAGTAATTGTCCTCTAGAAAAAAGGAAACAAAATATTACAGCTTTAGTAACTTCCTAACTCCTAAAATAGAAAGTTCTGAAAATAGAAACTAACACCAAAATAGAAACTATGCTTTCTAAAAACTCCCAAACTTATGTAACAAGACTCTTACATCAGAAATAGAAAGTACGGTAGCATCACTAGCATATACTGATCACGTGAACAGTAACACAGATTTTACTGTTCACATGAACAGTATCGTGAACAGTAAAAACAGATTTTTTACTGTTCACGTGAATAGTGTTGTGAACAGTAAATAGCCCAAGTGTATATACTTCAACAAAACTGAAGCAATGTATCACTGAAATTATGTATAGAAGATTACTAGGTTTGTGAATATGACAGAACAGGAAGTTGTCAGATAAAGGAATATGTAACTGCGCAAATGGGATTAAGGGAACACTGGGGGAAGAAACTTGTTGATGGGGGCTGAAGTGTTATGTACGTGAAACAACCATCAAATAATAAAGGCCATCAACCAATGCTTTTGGGGCTTTTCTCTCTTTCAAAAGAATGAGATTCTTCTTCAAGATGGATATGCAAGATTGCCCTCCACTCATTGCGAGCTTCTATCATAAGGAGGGGCATTATTCTGAAATTGGCGATTAGCATGTTCTGGTTGAGGCAGCTTTAGCCCAACCATCGGCTTCTAGACCGACAAGAAAGCCTTGCATGTTCCGGCATCTGCCCCCTATTACTATTAAATAAATAAAAAGGGTAGCCATCTCTATAAACCGAGGATTGGGGAGGGATGTGGATTGTGGGCTTGGACAAAACAGAATTTGTGGGAGTTTCTCATAGCGGCGGTCTCTCTTCAAGCCCAAGCCTCAGGCAGGCAGGGCCAAGTCCTTATCTGAAGGATGGCTCACTTCAATATGTCAATCAATGAGGTCTCTTAGTTCCGACCTACTGTATGTCTTAAAGATTGACGAATGCACACCCCATAAATGATTCAATCGACTATCCCTCGAGGTTTAGGTTTCATATTTCATGCCTGGTTTGGTGCTTCAGAATAGGCTCAGAATCGTATGGGGTTGAGGCAGGGGCAGATATCGATCTCACTAACCTTGATTGGAATCAACACCCCTTAGCAAGATAAACAATAAAAGACATTGAATTACACATGTCCATTAAGGAAGGCTTCCTTAACAGTTCAGCCTTTGGTAATCCTGATGAAGGCACCATTGTTCGAGCCAACTGTCAGATGGCAAGCATTTCCTGAAAGGTAGTGTGAGGAACAACTTTCCTCACAATCAGACCCATCAAATTATGATATAACATAATGATAACTCAATCAGATATGCTTAAGTCATTCAAAAAAATTAAGTCTGAGAAGGCCCTAACCCCCATAGTGTCACCAAATTCCTAGTTACAAATTGAGACCAAGGAAAAAAGCTGGTTCAACCAGAACACAAAAAGGTTACACTATGAAACTAAATAGATCTAGTATATTATTAGGTGAAGATGATATAACAATTATGAGGCACAATAAAGGCCTTCAAGTAAAGCTCATGAGACTTCAATACATATTGGTCTGACTTCTGAGAACAAATAAGGGAGATGATACTAAAATAAGAGCTCAACTTGGTTCCGCAGAATACAAAGAACTGACAGGATTACCATAAACAGGTAAAATAGGGGATCAAGGAAATTCTAACCACAATTTCCAGGCATTGTCCTACAAACAATCTGAACCAACACCACCATCTGTAGTCGTAGCATGATTTCAATTCAAATGGGAGATTTTAATTGGTTTTTTGGGAATCTATCTGGTAGCAGCAAAGTCCAACAAAATCTAATGCACGAACTGACCAAGCCATGGTTGTTGGGACTCTGATCCAAACTCGGACTGAAGAGTCTTAACAGCTTCATGTTTCATTAACAATTTTAAGTTGTGCTAGTCCTACTGATCCAGATTGATGCCAGTGCATTGTAATTTACTTCATGCACAGCCTCAGTATTTCATTTTGCAGCTCACATTGAGTTGCTTCAATCAAGACTATGAAACAAGTAACTGAGCTCAAACTTAGCCAAACCTTATCACCAAAAGATGGGGACTGCTGATACAATCCTATTCCATCTAGCATGATATGGACAATCTTCCAAAAGTCCACAAAAACTGCATGCTTTAGCATGGTACTGATGCTCGCCAACTATAAATACCAAGTAAATTAAATACACCAGTTCATTTGAGCTTGCAAGTGAAATATATAATATGACAATCAGAAATCCATTTGAGCTGCTCTAAGGAACCAAGTGAATAAACAGGGTTTTATACACCAACACGCCCAATGTAATAGGTTGGCTTGCCCACCTAACATGCCAGGGTAATCACGTAATATCCTGAACTACCATTTCATTATTAGTTAATCATAATCCGATTTTTTACATTGTAAAGAGGCTTATTTACAGTGTTTAAAGGGAACTCACACTAGGACTATATTTTAAGAAGACAGTTCAAACTAAAACTCCAACTTAACTAAAGACTCTTATTGATGCGAACAAGTCACCCCTGGCGGAATCTCTGCTGTGGGCCACAAGGCCCCACCCAAGCGGGGCACTTAGGGCTGGCCAAACGCTAACAGGGGCTTATTGGTCAAGTTTTGGCCCTAATTAGCTGCTGAATTTTAATTTCAGAATTCCAGTTCTAATTTTCAGAGTCCAGTTTTGTTTAAAAGTCTTAGTTTGAGTTGGTGGTTGAGTTCTTGAGTCCTAAGGCGTCTTCCTATAAAGTAGGACTCGATAGTTCCCACCCTCCCCCACCCCCCACAAAAAAGAAGGGACTCGTATAGATAGTTAGGTCTTTTGTTTCAAGAAGAATTCTTTTTAATTTATGTGGTTGTCATTAATTGTAAGGGTATCTTAAGTTATAAAGGAAAACCTAGTTAAGTTGGTTTCTAAGTTTTAGTTGAGCCCAAATAGAATCCCCCGATTAGAGTTAGATTCTTTTTTTCCCCTCCCCCTAATGTAAGACTATAAATAAGCCAACATATCATTGTAAAGCAGGTCGTGGTTCTCTTGGGAGGGCCATGTCAGATTCTTGGTGTCTTCATTCAATTGCCCGCAGCCATTCTTCAGCAAACCAGCATTCTTCTTCAACTTCCAGCAATCTCCAATTACAACCCTACCTCAGCCCCTCCCCATTCACCACAGACCTAGTCCAGCCCCATTCCCTACATCACAGCATCTCCCCAGCCCCTCCTCTGCCACTCCAGCCCCTTCCCCTTCTCTTCCTTGTGATACCCCCACTTCTCCCTTTTATTTCTGTTTCTTTTATTTTTCTGGTTCTTGCAGCAGAATTACAAGAAAAGAAAACATAAACAAAAAGAGAAGAAAAGGAAAGGAAAGAAGAAGATAGCAAGAACCACCCCACCCGCCTCTTCCTTCTTTAACTGCAAGCTTTTGTTCCCCTTTCTACCCAAACCGCAAGCTTCCGTTCCCCTTCCTAGACAATTTTAGGTCACCCTATAACATCTTTTCATCATCTCCAAATTATTAACTAGACTATTCCCTCCCATTCCCCTGTTGGGTATCCCAAACCCTTCCCATACACAATCAGAGACTTCCCTTCCCTTCCCAATTAATTTTAGGTAAAGAGTGATCACCCCACCACTACCCAAATAATTTTATTAAAACCCTAACCCTTCCATGATCTTCCCATAAATTCTTTAGGGATCCACAAACATCCCAAACCTTCCCCAACACAAGTTAAACAATATATATCTCTTATCCTTTGCATCCAGACCACCCCATAGGTTATCCAGAAATTTAGAGCCATCTCAAAGTAAAACCGAACCCTCCCATAGAATTTCAGAATTAATTGCCGGAAGATTCTGGGATTCTAGGTGAACCCTTAATTTTAGGGAAGTCATCCAAGAAGCCCTAACCCTAAAATCAGGCTCATATCACTTACTCAAGCAAAGACTCTCTTTTTTTGGGTAAACAGCAAGGACTCCTCATCATATCTAGCTCTAGAAAGATCCAAAATTGGAATCTAAGACTCTAAGAGTAGATATGGAATCCTTGCAAGAAGTAGACTCAAACTAGGGACTCCCTTAGAACTTAGGAATCCCGAAAATAATGACTTTTCAAAAACTAAGCAAATATGGACTCAAATAATACTACTATTTAAAAGGAAAACTTGAAACAATTGTGGTATGCATTTTGGTTGACCAAAATACCACCCCTGAATAGACATGTACCCATTCACAAACCCAATTATTATTATTATATTATAATTATAATCATACTACTAAAACCACAAAGTAGTTATGGACGATCTTTCATTAATCCCAAATGCCCTTCTCCCAAAGGAACATACCTCCTTGCAAAGGATCTCACACCCCTCAAGAACTTGGCCAAAGTGCCCTTTCGTTTAACCAATGTAACCTCTCCCTATGGAACACACCCTTTGAAAACATCCACATCTTAAAAGCCTACAATTCCACCTCCTCATACCCATCCCTTTCCACTATATCATACTACTATATAAATCATACTACGATATAAAAATACAAACACAATTAAGTTATGCTATATTTATTTATTTTAGTGGACCGAAATATCCTTCCCTTATTGCAAAATACTTTTTACAAAGAATATTAGACCATTTCATTCCGTTCCACACTTCCACCATAAAAATTGGCTTATTACTTTATTTCCAAAAGCACATCATACTATCTCATCTCATCTTACTATACTATACTTTTATCATATCATACTACTATATTAAAAAAAAAAAAATAAACAATAAAAACGGAAATCAGTTATGGTGTGCTTTTTATATAACCAAAATACCCCCCACGAAGAGGCCCATACCTTTCCCACGGTAGCCGTATGCTACCAAACCCCCACGCACTCAACCCACACCATAAGCAGGCCAAACGGAGCAACTGACGACAGCCTTGGACGAAAACCAGAAATCGAAATCATGAACTTCTTCGCTGGGGCTTTATAGTTGTACTTTACAGTCGATGAGTTGCAACGACCGAAAGGAGATCTGCTTTCGTTGCACTATAAAACTGCTTCAGTCAACATCTGTTAGGCATATCTGCATCTCTTTGCCTTCTCCTCTCTCTCAAGCGAGCAAGCTCATGAAAATGAGAACCTGTAGACTGATAAGTAGTAAAGGCAGGTCATGGAAGCACTTCAGAAGCTCAATTTCTCCTCTGCGTAAATTCTTTAAACATTCTGCCGTCCAGTTCCATGATCTTTAATGGAAAGTTTTAGATTTTGAATAAGATATTTCAACGCTTAGGGTCTTCAATGCCATATTTGGTGGATTTTGTTGTCCTGGTAGTCTCACTCAGTGGAGATTTTATTATTTTCTGTTTCCTTCTCTGTGACGATAAGTATAGAGATCTGTCGTTCTGGTTTCATCGTTTTCTGACATTAGGCATTTCAAAAGGTTTCTTTGGATCTGTTTTGGGGCATATGTTAGGCTGGATTCGAGGACGGAAGGTTGAACGAAAGAGGAAACTTCAACACAAATATTTGTTTTCCTTTTCTGATTCCTGGTAATTTGAAGGGAAGATCAGTTTATACTTTTGGACATCAAGTCCAGAGTTGCATATACCTCATTCCTGCTTTTGTTGGTTTCCCCCCCCTTTCTTTAATAGTGAACGTTTGATTGCTTTTGATCGATTTGGTGGGCTTTGTTGCTGGAGCGAGCGATCAGTCTTACTGCATATTTGGGTATCTCAGTAGATTGAAGAAATCAAGTGGCACAAAAGTTCAAAGGGGGACGAGTTGGAAGCAGACTTCATTGCAGTAGGCATCTCAGCAGCAGTTTGCACCTCCACCTACAATGTATGGTTCCCAAGGAACGAAATAAAGAAAGAAGTTTGAAAGGACATACTCAAGGATAGTTGATAATTACTATTCCTGCGAACAGGTTTGCTCATGCGCTAATTTTATTCTTCTTTTCATGTATTTTAAATTTCAAATGTTTTCTTCCCTGTTTCTCTGAATGTCTAACGAGTAAAAGATGCAAAAGTGAAAGAGGATCTTAAGAGAACCAAAATATTCATGCACAACTCTTTTTCATTGAGAACCTGAGCCATGTTTGTCTTGATTTTCAGGAGTGAAAGCCCAGGTCGTTACAACTCAAACCTAGAAGATAAGAGTCATAAGACTAAGTTTTAATCATTTAGCAATCATAGCTTTCATTGTCATATGGCTTGGCTTTTAAATTGAAAAAAAAAAATCATGTGATCTCTCCAGAATGAGCTGAACCACGGCAGAGAGGATCCTCCAATGTCTCCAGACTGCTACTCCAAAATCAACTTCGCAGCCTAATCCACACTTTCTGAATTCAGGCATTCCAGTTTCCTCTGGATCTTTGGAGCAGCCTCTTTGTCCCTTAAATTGTTGACTGAAACTGAGGAGTATGAACAAGACCCTCCCCTTAGCTTGACCAGCATCTCATCAGTTGTCTTCACAACTCAACAAATTCGGCTACACTTAAAATAGCACTCAAGATTATAATTTGACAATATCATGGCGTAGTATGATTTCTTGCTCTTTTTTTGGACAATCCAATAGTAAAAGAAATTATTAATTCTTAATGCAGTTGCAATATAGTTTCGGATACAAATATATAAAGGGTTTTTATAAATTCATGCTCAACTTGATGGGCTTTCGCCCCAAAGATAGTGGTCTGAATCCATCAAGGCCCTTTTTATTCAACTTTTCATAGTAGAATTAGTTGTGTTGATAATAATCATATAATTTTAAGGGTGTTTTTTACCTCTTGGTTATATAGATGCATATGTTCTTTTGACATCTCTATTGTATGGTATGGTTACAGTTGTATTAGATTCTATTGCTTATTCAATGATAAATTTTGATTAATTTGCTGCAAAATTAATACTCTATTATAAGTGCCATTAGTCTTTTTAAAGTTACTGAACCACTAAAGAAGTTAGTGAACCACTGAAGAATGTGTCACTATGGGGAAGTGCAGTGACATGTTTGGAGGTGTTCATAAATTGGACTTGCTAACATTAAAGATAAATCAAAATGTTTAAGCTACGAGAATTTGGATTTCTCATATTTAGGATGATTCTAACTAATAGAATCAACGTAACCAAACAGCTTCTCAGAAAGAACCAATTGACAAAACCTAGGTAGCAAAACAAATTTCTAAAATGATTTGGTCCAAATAATTAAGTACTCATATAGTCTTAATCATGATTGCATATTAATTTCTCCAAAGATTGGCCTCCTCTGTCTTATATCTCTCCTTTGCCCCGATGTTGAGCTGCATGTGCAATTGCACATGGAAATTTTACTAGTTCAAAACAAAAGTAGATCTAAGGTCCCCACGGACATATAGGACCCAACTAAGCCCTACGTGGGCTCAACCAGAAAATAGTTAAATTACCAAAAATAGCCCTAAGCTGGCTAAAATTCCCCAGATTGCTGGTAGGGCCACAGGTACTAGTAAGCTCTTGGGCCCTCTTTGGGTGGTTTTGGATCTGGTTCACATTAAAGAGTACAAGAGTAAAAGTTAGTGAATAAGCAACTTGAACTTCTGCTCCACTGGCACCGCCTCCATCAGTGTAGGACATAGTTTAAAAACATAATAATAAATGTTTGAGAAGAATACTTAACTTATTTCAAGACTGGCTTCAAAAATCAAAATCAATTGATCCTTGTCGTAAATGAGCTAAACAACTTGTTGATGTAGCCTAGGTAGAGATCCAACCAACTTTTTGGCAAAAAATACCACGCCAAAACACCAAAACCAGCAAAGGAGGAAGGAGTGTCGAGACAGGTCAAGATCAAGATATCTCGACTCCTCTCGATCGAAATAGGGTATATATAAACACTAGGTTGAGCTGAAATCTTGTGAGATCCAAGATCTTGGCCCGAGATATTGTATTTTTTTGGTATTGACCCAACTCAAGAGATCTCGTCTTTGAGGACTCGGGAAAAGAGAGAGAGAGAGAGAGAGAGAGAGAGAGAGAGAGAGAGAGAGAGAGAGAGAGAGAGAGAGAGAGAGAGAGAGAGAGAGAGAGAGCAAGGTCTTGCGAGACCGCGAACCATGCTAAACTCTTACTGATCCCTGTGGTTACCTACCCAGAATTGAGCAAATAAGAGTTACAAGGTTTATACAGAAAAACTAATCAAACTCCTAACCTGACTAGGAAATTCAAATCCTATTGCTAACAGCAGAGATAAAAGTGAAAGAAGAAACATTATCTTTGAAGGGAGACATCTAACCAAACATAATTTAAATAAAAAAAGAGCTAACTGAATAACTATGACAGAAATCCTGTACTATTACCGTTTGACCTAGGCAAATCAATTGCCCATGAGAACACTCATCCAGAAAAGAAACGTTGCCCATTAAAAAGAAAACCCATGGGATCAAAGCCCCACACATACATAACCCAACCCAAACAATATTTTCAATAAAATAAGCCCTTTTTTGACTTATGTGCACAACATATTTTCTGCTGTGGATTTAGAAGCATGTTCTCATCCTGATTTTTATCTAATTTTGTGTTTCCAAACCCTCATCTTCTTATTTCTACTTGTAAGCCTAATTTTGTAATACTGTTCCTGGTCTAAGCCTACTGTTTAATCTTCAAGTAGATCTTCATTAATTGTCTAATTTAATCCCTGAAGCCAACAAATAAATTTCACTAGTTTTCCAGGTTTGATTTCCTAACAAGAATTCTTCCATATTTCACAAGTCCATCAAAGTTTGACCCTCTTTGGCAGAACTGTTCTTCTGCCATAACAACTGAACTCACTTTCAGATTGATCAAAATTGTTTTAACTAAGCAATTTGACTTCCAATTCTGATTTGGTTCCTTACCATTAAAAAAGGTTCATTGTTGTAATTCTCTGTGTGATTAGATATCTCATTATAACTGTAACGGATCCAGAACTTAAGACACCAGAAACAAGGAGAGAAAGATGATACAAAGACAAACCAAGAAGTGGAGGAAAGGGGGGCTGCCGGATAGACAGCTTGATCGATCACCAGCTAAAGATATTTATCCTTATTAGTGCCAACATAACCCAATGAGAATAAAGTTGCTCAGCTAAGTAATCCTAATGTATTATATACTTAGATAGGAAACCATTGCATGGAATATATACGCCTATGGAACAACAACTGATACACAAACACAAAATCTAAAATCCCCTCCTCTCAAGCAGAAGTATATACATCTTCCATACCCAGCTTTCAATAACCACAAAATCACTAAGAAACACAGGAAGAAACAGCGCCCTCATAAACATATCACCAAGATGATTGCAGGAATTGAAATGTGTGTTCATAACTGCATTTCTCCCAAAATAAACAATCAACCCCAATATGCTTGGTCCTCTCATGAAAATTGGTTTTCCAGCAATATAAATAGCAGTTTGACAATCAGAATACATCTATATTGGTTCACGAACTGAAAACTCCAACTCTGGTAGGAAAACACTTCACTGCATCAACTTTGCCATAGTATAAGTCCTACCTTTAGTAAGCCTCTGCACTTTCTAGCCAAAGAGTCTGCTTCTTACTCCTAGAGACAATGTACCCACCAACACATACAATACTTAGCAGTTGATGTACAATCATTGCCACCACCAGCACAATCAGCACTACAATAACCCAAAATGTCAACGTGACCATAACCAAAAAGCCTTTGGAAGATACCACCTTTAGGATATCCCAAAATGCAACATGCAACATCCATGGGAGTATTCTCCATAAATTGACCAATGACTTCCACAACAAATGATATCAAGACCATAGAACAAAATTCCATCGAAACTTGGGAAATTTCCAATTTCCCATTTTGGAAAATGCGAAACGAAACTCATGGGGACCGGAAAAAAGTCCTTAGTTTCGATCGAAACTGTCGAAATTTCGTCGAAACCTCGAAACCTGTCGAAACTTTGTTCAACCCAGTTGGACCTGTTGGTTCATGAGGAAAAGAAATTCCCAAATTTCGTGGAAAACTTGGGAAATTTCGTGGAAACTTGGGAAATTTCGTGGAAACCTAGGAAATTTCGTGGAAACTTGAGACTTTTTCCTGTAAATTTTGTAGTTTTCCCAAATTTTCAATTTTTTTTGTTTATTTCATGTTTCCCCAAATACCCCCTCAATCAGGACTTTCCCTATCCAAAGTGCATATTCCCTCAGGTTGGTTATTCTTAAGCATATTGATGACTAGACTCATAAAGTTACAGTTGTCGATTAACTTGACAACCATAGGCATAAAATGTCATGGGATGTCTGTGTTTGTTGGTTGGAGGAGAGGGTGTTACAGGCATAGTACTACTCAGCTCACAGGATGAATCCACTCTTGGCATTCCTCTTAACACTAAGTTGTATTTTCCTTTTATTGTCAACTATTTTGAAGTTAGAAATTATATATTGAATGTTATGTGCTTAAGTAGTTAAGTTTATAATGTACTTTTTGGACAACTCTACATTGATGTTATGCACATTGAATGACATATCTACATTGAGTTTTTTAGTAAAATACAACAAATGTATTCTTTATACTCTAATTAGCTTAAATACAGGATCCCACCTCAAAATACTCTTTAAAACCTGTCGAAACTTGTACGGAAAAGTCCTCGATTTCCTCAAAATTTCCCAAAATTTCCACTTAAGTTTCCCATTTTCACCCGGTCAAAACTTGAGTTTCCCTTGAATTTTTTACCATGATCAGGACAAGTGACAACCAAATCAATAAGTTTCTGAACAAATATTCTATGGTTATGTTTATCCCCACTCTTTGTGGTCACAAACCCAAGTTTCAAATTAGGATCCATGAGGCAGTCAATAGGCCAACATCCCATCATACAGTCCAGGACTCCAGGGTAAAATCTAGAACATGTTTATGACGATACAAAATGATCTTTCCTGCAACAAAATAGAAGAGCAGCCCTCAGTCCATCTCAAAATTCTGGTGGAGATATGCATTGAACTCTTTGATTCCAGAAAAGTCATTTCCTGAAATTATAATATCATCGGCATACACATCTAGGATTGCGTCCTTGTGCCTCCTAAGGCACACAAACACAGGGTGATCATTCCACTTATTGAACCCATAACCACCAGTAACTTATTGAACTTATCAAACCAGGCTGACGAAGACTATTTCAACCTATATACAACCTTGTCAAGATGGTGTACCTTGAACTCGTTCTTCCCTTCAAGCACTCAACTGAACCTTCAGGAAAGATATTCAACAGCATAAACCAAATGAAATGACACCTCACAAATTCTTTCCCTGATGTGTTTGTAAGAGTCCAAAATTTGACAATCCAACAGGGCATCTGATGCAGATCTAGCATGCAGTTGGGATTATTTTCCTTAAAATAAGCCTAGGATTGGGTTACAAAAGCCATCGACCCTTGGTCTTTTAGTTTAAAGGAAAAATGAGCACCGTAATAGGCCCACAATTAGAGCATCTATCTCCACTAAAGTATTACCACCCACATGATAGATTTTGGTAGAAAAGTATGACATAGATTCAACTTAAGGTAAAATCAGCATTCATTTGGTTGATGCAAAGCAAGACCATTTTGCCAAAGTAATCGAGCAATTAGTATCACAATATTAGCCCCTTAAGAGATCAACATACATCAATCCCATTACAAGAAGAATGGAGTCAGACCAAACCAGGAAACCAAACTAGGCAGCCCATCTGGCCAAGGCCAGATTGCCACCTTAGCCACATGTTGTGAGGCCAACTCAGACTTCTACATGACCCCAATATCATCGGCAAGGAAACCCCTTCCCCTCTACCATTTACGTGCTTATGGAACTTTCTGGTCATGGATTTTTGGAAAGTCCAATAAAAAGAATAAAGATTTAATAGGAGCCAAACAAGCAAACTGAAAAATCAGTGCCTAGTAGGTTACAAAGCAAATAAATAATGTGTGCAAGAACAAATATCATTGGATGGCACAATAAAATGTAATATCCAAAAACTATAAGCTAAAAGATAGAAAAACTTTTTAAAAACAAATCCTTTAACCTATAAAAAAATCCTTTTCGGCCCAAATTACAGTAACTAATATAGCCCTTAAGTTGGAACTTACTGCAGCTTTTGATGCATCACGTGAAGCTAGAGCAACATCCAGTAACAAAAGGCAAATATGAAGCGCCGTTGTCTGCACAACAACTTAAAAATTAAGAATTACATAAACATCTCCACAACCGAGAAAGAAAGAAAAGAAAAAAATACAGTACAAACATGTTATACCTCATCTATGGGTTCTATATTCTGATACAATGGTTCAAGCACTGATAATGCATTTGCATATTCATGAAGATGGAACAAGACAACAGCCTGTAGAAGATACCAGATCAACAATAATATTTCAACCAAATCAACAAACTACAGAGGTCACAGATGCATACGATGTTCAAGGTTGCAACAGAAGAATCAAATTCATCTGTGTAGCCAATACTGGAACTGTTTGCAGCCAAAAACTGATGTGCCGTCCCACTGCTTCCTCTAGATCCGGAAACAACATTATAATCAGCATTGCCAGAAACCTCCACTTGCTCTCCAGATGCACAAGTAAGCTCTTTGCTTCTTCTCTACACCATCATTATAAAATAAGCAACAGTAAGAAAATTTATATAAAAGATAAAAATAAAGTGAAAAGTGAACTTGACACAACATCATTATTGACAAATCAATTCAGTCAATCCCCCCTTATACAAAGCAAGTCAACAAAGGAATCTCTTTCAGTTCTTAGCCTATTGGGTCATTACATGCATTGAAAATGAAATCTCCTTCAGTTCTTAACAATCCCTACCCTACAACCCCCCCCCCTCCAAGAAAAAAAAATTCTCATAAATCACAAGTAGTGGTGGCATCGATCATTCCAGTATAGATAGTGATCACCACCCTGACCCTGTTGCTATCAAGTACAACATTGACATTAATCTGAACCACTCTGTAAAATTTTCTGGTCTTTAACATCAATTTTCTGCTCTAGCTATATTTTTCCTGCATTCCATTACCACCCTACTGTATTTACAGAGGAGCAAGACAAGTCATGATACATCAGGAAAATTGCATGAACATGGGCAGAAGAACACACGTTAACAAAGATAGAGTGCAAGACATGCCAACCATCAGAAAATCTCGACAAGGCATACAAGTGAAAATGCTTCTGCAAGTAAGAGTGGTTAACTAGGTAATGCTAACTAAGTTATTTAATAACTCAAGATAACAGAATCAGGTTTCTTATGATTGCCAGTGCAAGTGATAATATTTTTGAAGTATCATATACCATGGAGAAAAAAATGCTGATATGACAACATAAATCATAATATATGAAAAGATAATGTCACTGTGGTACGGAAAAAGTGAAAGTATAGGTTTAAGTCTTCATCTTTGTATCTATACAAGTCACAGAGTCTGTTGACCACAATGGCTGCTGCTGTAACAAGAACTGAGAATAAGAATGAGGCTTTCCTCATCTCTGCTTTCTTCTCTTAATCTTTGTCCACCTTCTGCTTCTTATCGTTCATCATCCACCACCTTCCTCAACCTTCCACATTTTCCTTCTTCTGCTAATACTGCTTCTTTTCTTCCTAATTGCTGGTTCCAACACTTCCTCAATAAAAGGTTTTGCTTCTCCATCATTTGCCCAAAAGAAGAGGGGGGAGGGGCAAGGAATTAAGAGGCACATAATGCAGCTGCTACCTTCTCTTCCTCCTCTTCAAAGTACAGCTAGTATCTTTTGCACTTTTCCCCTAGCTTACTCCATTGGTTATAGGAGCCATCTCCATTTAGTTGCTAACTTAGGGCAGGTTTGAACACTTCAAACAACTCCACCGCCCCCCCACCCCCAAAAAAAAAAAAAAAAATCAAGGATCTTAATAAGCCACATGCATGGGACATACAGATCATAATAAGGATGACTGCTTAAGGATATGAAGAAGAGTATAAGAAAATAAGACTATCAGGCAGTTTAGAAGGTTGGGACGATACAGGGATATAATGATATATAAATACAAATCTTCAACATGGTAGAAATGGATACCAAAGTTTTCTATACAACCAGAAGATACTTAATTCAAACCAATATCATAAACAAGGACCAAAATTGCAGGAGTCAATCTCAGGCAGAGGTTGATCAAGAAGCGGGATGCTAACAAAGCCAATGGCCCAGTGGACCAGAAAACTGGATGAAATGGTCCTCTAACAGGGGATGAAGTTCAACCAAAAGAGAAAAGAAAACTAAATGCCGAATTTGGATAATGTATGGGATTAGCAAATAAAGACAGAATAAGAAACTCAAAAGAATCCAAGGTCTGAACTCGCAAGATGAAGAATGCAAGCAGTTATCAGGCCTCCAGGCCTCCTACATCAGCCCCTTCATCCTTAGATCACACAATAAGGAATCTCCATGAGAAAGTAAGCAAGCATTCAACCAGTGGCAACTGTTGCAGTAAATCATGGGACATCTTGTGCCGCCACTTGGGTTGCTTAACAGATTAATAGAAAGAAGGCACCATGATCCAAAACCCAAGAGGGTAAGCAGCCGCTGATTGATTCTGGAGAATAGTAGGGATAGGTATGGTAAAGACAGAATGATCACAGATGCAGAAAGATTGCAGGCAGCCCAGAGTTTCACTAGTTGCCGACGTTAGAGTACCACCAAGGTCACTTGAATCTACCATAGAAGTCTCATGTCTCTTGCCTAGGGACACCAGATGCTCTCACAATAAGGAATCTCCATGAGAAAGTAAGCAAGCATTCAACCAGCGGCAACTGTTGCAGTAAATCATGGGACATCTTGTGCCGCCACTTGGGTTGCATAACAGATTAATAGAAAGAAAGCACCATGATCCAAAACCCACGAGGGTAAGCAACCGCTGATTGATTTTGGAGAATAATAGGGATAGGAATGGTAAAGACAGATTGATCACAGATGCAGATAGATTGCAGGCAGCCCAGAGTTTCACTAGTTGCCGACGTTAGAGTACCACCAAGGTCACTTGAATCTACCATAGTAGTCTCATGTCTCTTGCCTAGGGACACTTGATGCTCTCACAAGCATGGTAGAAGATCTCGCTCGAGAGAGAGATCTCGCCACCTTGAAAAAGAGAGATCTCGACCATCTCGGTGAGATCTCGGTCGAGATATACAATTTTTTGGCGTCAACTCAGTGGCCCATCTCGGTGGGTTTTAGGGTCCCAATTGGGTTGAAACTTGGTATTTAGCTTATTTAAGGCCTTTTGAACACATTGGTGGCCTTGGATTTGTCAGAAACAACCCTATGTATGATTTCTAAGTCTACCCATAGTGTGAAACCGAAATGTAGTAGGATTAGGAAATGCAATGTTATACAACATGTAATATAGAACCTTTAAAGCATATAAATGAAAAGCAAGTATATCAAATGCATCAACTAACTTAAATGTTATCAAAATTCCATCTATATGAGTATCACAATCTCAATTTTCAAGAATAAAATAATTATACAACCATTAGAAGTTCTATATAAGTCATTAAATCATAAATTCATAAGACAAGTAGAGAATGATTGATCTTCCTTGTTGTAGATGTGCTAAGAGTAGTTGCAAGTGAAAATTCAGCCAAAATCTACAAAAAAAGGCAAAAATTGAGAGTTCCAGCGAGATCCAGGGCGAGATATGGCGAGATCTCGAGTGAGATATCCCAACTCGCAGATCTCGACCTCCATCTTGTCTCGCCAAGGTGAAAAAACGAGATATCTCGCGAGATCTCAGCGAGATCTCCCACCATGCTCACAAGAGCCCCCCCCCCCCCCAAAAAAAAAAAAAAAAACCCATAAAAAGTCAGGGTGCTGAAACAACCACCTATGAATCTATGATTCCATTGTATAGCTCAGAGGGGAAACTAAACAACTCGTAGAACACTTAAAAGTGAATTAAATAGACTAGCAATTCCAAGACAAATTAGACTTCCCACACTTAGAAACTATACCCAATAAAACGTTAAATATATTAACTACAAAGTTCAAACTTCTAACTACAAAACTTGAAAAGATAATTATTACATTCCTAGCAGTTTAATAAATATATGAACTACAAATTTCAAACTTCTTCTATGAAACTTGAAAGGAAAATTACTACATACCTAGGAGTTTAAACAATCTCCTTTGTTCCACCTAGGAAAGTGAAAACCTACTACATTAATCAACCTAGCAATGAAAATAAACTACTTGAGAGTGTAATCCTGTATGCCTTCCTTGCAAGTTGCAACCACATATTAAGCATATTGAAGAGGCAATTAAAAAGAAAAGCACATGGAATTAAAGGCCTAGTGCGAAAAGAAACCCACCCAAGGCTTATTTCCAATAATAAGAATAATAATAATAACCATTATGCGACTTGTCTGCATCACAGCAAGGGGTCAAAATTAGAAGCTTCCCAAAATAGAAGTTTCCAATCAGTCCTTGCTTGCAGTACAAGGCACCATCAGTTAGAAACTGATGTAATGTAACTGCTGATATATAATTAATAATAAAGTTACTAAAATCAACTAAACCACCAGTTAGATTGCATAAAATGAAATAAGAAATTAAAACAGAACAAAACAAAACCACAAAAAAAAAATTAAAAATAAAAATCATGGCTGCAAGGCAGCAGCCTTCTTCTTTCTTGAATAAACCTTCAGATCTCCATCAGGTGCCCACTCATGTCATCATATATGTCCATGTAACAAATAAGTAAACAAGCAAAAACATCCAAAATGTTATGTCCCATACAATATAGGAATTTAAGAAACAAGGAGAACATAAAAAACAGGACCAAAAACTAGTAAGCTCACATGTTCTGGTCGACAAATAGCAGATTACTCCAGAACAGGTCGAATGGTCGAATAATGTGTCCATCTCTATAATAGTGAATAGAAAAACCAGTAAGCTCATATTGTACGAATGTGGATTATAGCTGTGAACACATCACCTTGTTCTAGATCTTCATTGGGTTCAACATACAAGAAGCCAACACGCTGTGTCGAAACTTCATGAGTTTACATTGGTTTATGTTCATTGCTTCGTTTTTTGATGAATATGCTTATATTAAAGAAGGCTGTACCCAGTGCACTAGCCAACCATCTTTAGCAGGGACCGAGAGGTTTATGTTCATTGCTTTGTTTTTTGATGAATATGGTTATATCAAAGAAGGCTGTACCCAGAACACTAGCCAACCATCTTTAGCAGGGACCGAGAGGCTTAAGTCCATGCAGCCTTGCTCCTGTGTCCAGAGGGATGTTCCAAGACTTGAACCTTGACCAAGCGTTCAGCAAGTGAACACTTGACGAAGTGCGAAGCACAACCTTTGATGAATTGTCTTATATTTATATCCTATAATTTGTAATCATGTTGGCTTTCTCATACTAGGTCATCACACACCGCATAATTATATCAGACTGCATCGATAAAGATTCAATACTGCGTATAAATATAAGGGCAAGAGATCACTGCGAGGCCATGTAGCCCCTGCACTAGGATGGGCCGATGGGGGCAACTGATAGCTCAAACAGGGTCACATATATGGAGGGGATTTTTAATTTCACTGAAAGCTGGATGGTGATTTCACAAGTCCAAAATAATAATAATAATAATAATAATAATAATAATTGGCACCCATTTAACACTCGTACTCCAAAGGGCATCAAATCTAAAATGTCCTAATGTAATTTAAGGAGCATATTCAACGACTTATTCAGAAAATGAAAAAACAAAGAGAACAATGTCCCAAAAGGCATAATTCTAGGAAAAATATGCTACCATTCGAAAAAGCTTTATCAAGGGTAACCATAGGATCATTGCTACAGTATGCTGCACCAATTTACAATTTTTTCATACCTTAACTTTATTTAAAACTTCAAGTAGCTTCCTTGGATCAGAACAACCATCACGAAAGTACTCCACAACAGCGATATTATGAATAACCTGCCCAAAAAAAAAATCCACAACAAAAGAAAGAAACAATATTAAGATCAGGTGATGCTCTAAGCCTTTTATTAAACTCAAAGACATTGGTAGTCTATCTTTCAGCCCTGTCCCTTTCATAGCTGTGAACTACAAAACTTGCAGCAGTGAAGCACTCTTACTCTCACCGTTGGCAGTGGAGGAACAGAATCTCACAGCATATTGACTGATTAACATCCAATCTATATCCACATGGTAATGTGAACTATCAGCATTCAAAAGTCCTTCATTAAGTCATCAGCAACCAAATTCAAACATCAGATGAAAAGAAAATGGATGGCATTAGCAGAATAACTGTTGTGCCAACCTGCCAAAATGGCAAAACTCATTACTGCCAAAATGGAAACCTACTTGGGACTCAAGTTTCTGAACAGGTAGGCTCCACCTCCCTTGTCTATTCGTAAAAGTTTTATCCAATCGGAGGATAAGAGGGTCACACCATGACTAAAAAGTCTAAGGCGGATGCTTGGGATGAAAATACACAGAAATAAATCCATTAGAAAGTGGGACAAGGTGAAATGGATGGACATGCAGCTAATCCATAGCGGCATAGTTATCCAACTGCTGGAACCTGCCAGCCACACACCATTGGGTAAAACAGGTTGGTTATTGGCTGGCTTGTGCCAGGACTAGCAAAATAATGCCGCTGAAAAACTCCACCCAGAAGGACAAAGAGAAAGCCAACACAATCAAGATACAAAACCTTCAAACAGAAGGAGGAATACCCTATGTACCATATCTCGTTTGAATTTGCAATTCTCAAACTTATTTTATTCTCATCGATTTAATAATAAGCAGCTCTGAGAGGAATTCCTTTTACATAAAACACATTAAAATGACACAACATAGATATCACAATTCCTCCATAAAGTGGAAAATGTCTAGAACCCATTAGTATAGCTAAGTACAGGCCTTGGCGCAATGCCCAATGGACCACAGTTGCAGGCCCAAGGTCATCAAAACAGCCTCCTAGCAAACATTGTTGGGGTAAGACTGCGTAGGAAAATTGCCCCCTGGGACCTGCTTTGTGGATGCCTTTGGCACCGGATTCACCCTTTTAATTAGTATATGTCCAAGTTATGTCTTTTATACAACATGTCATAAATTTAGGTGAAAGGAATTTCAGTCAACTTGTTAACAAAGACCTTCCTCAACTGACCAACTAGTTCAGCCACATGGAGGAGCATTTGGTAATTGAAAAGGCCTAGAGTGGTCAAGTGACAGCCCAATCCAACATCAAGACAGGATACTGTCCGCTATGGGGTGAAGTTCTTATAACACATTGTGAGTTTGACAGAGTTCTTGGGGTTATCAACCAGCCCAGTATCTTCCCCCTAGCCAACTAGGGACTAAAGAGCTTGGCCCTCTCAGTGCCACTTCCATTTCTTGTCCAACTTAGGGCTCCACAGATATGGGCCGTTTCTTGGGCTTGACATTGTCCACTCACCTCCCCCAAGGCGGTGGCAAAACATCCCTCTTGTGCCCTCACACGGTAGGGGTTCCGCCTTAATCCCAGCCCACAAGAAGTCATGATATTATCCACTACAGGGTGAGCCCCTCACAGTTTTAAAACGAGTGTACCCTTCAAGAAGTGCTTGGAGGTGTCAAATTTCACATCTAAATTCAATTCCCAAATTGCACACATTTTGATCCGATACTGCCTGACTCCAACGGAAAACTTGATTTCCTTGCAGCCCCGACCAACCATTAAAACCCAAACAATCTCCAAACTCAATTTCTCCCTAGGAGATTCTAAAACTTACCAAGTCCAAGCAACCTATCAAATTTGGATCAAATTATACTCTCTACCTATGAAAATTCAATCCAAATCTACACGCCAAATTCCCCACCTATGCCCTTGATATCATCATTTTTCACTTCCTAGAAACCCAAAACCCAAACCTAGCCCTAAGCATAAATTGCTGAAACATCAATTCCAGGAATATTCCAACATCCTCAAAACCCTAAGCCTCCACTGATAGCCTTCCCTACAGTTACTTGACATATCCCCATCATCAAACTTTAGGTCCCACCAAATCCTAATGTCAGCCCTAATGTTAATGTTGACCAAAACCCTAACTTTGAGCCATCTGAATTCATCCAGTCACTCCAGATGCTGCATATTGGCTCCAAGTTGGATCCTATCCAATCTCAGACTACATAAGGGATGTCCCTGATATGTTGATGAGCTGCTCTTAGGTGGCAGTCA
Organism: Hakea prostrata; assembly: GCF_041222555.1. Taxonomy (NCBI): domain Eukaryota; kingdom Viridiplantae; phylum Streptophyta; class Magnoliopsida; order Proteales; family Proteaceae; genus Hakea; species Hakea prostrata. Next base: position 58,305,125 of record NC_142601.1, on the reverse strand, counting down.
TGGATTACCAGGGGGGGAAATTGAGCTCATTTGCATGTCATGGGATACATAAGTAGTGAATTCCATGGAGCAGCTATGCTCAAATATTCCAATCATAATAAATCAACAGACAAGAATCTACATGTTGGATTAAACACCAAGTGTTGTACGCTTGTTTTCCACTTTTAACATTTCTTTTTCAGTGTTTTAATAGCTTATTTACATTTTCCCTAGCCTTCAGACTTCAGAATGTGGTAACATGTTATGGTTCAATCAACGCAAAATCTTCTTTTCAAAAGTTCCTAATGGATTCCAGCCATAGTTGTCAAGGCATCACTTAAGCATCTGGGTAATCTCAACCATGTCAAAGCGACTGTCGCTTTTTTTTAAATCAATAAAGCGATCGCTTTGTTGCCCAAAGCGTCGCTTAGGTGTCCAAGCCGGCACCTTGGACGCTTTGGTCTCAGCCACTGCTTTGTTGGCTTTTATTTTCTTTTTGGGGTAATTTTTCTGTTTTCTTCTTTGAGATTCTAAAATAATACTTCTATGGTAAACCCAATTTCAATATATCACATCTTTGGTTACCAACAGTAAAACCCAATATCACATCTCTGTGATTCTGCAATAGCATTTCTTCTTGAAGATTCTAATACTGGATTTTTTTTTTTTTATGTTACTTTTCTTGGTTATCAACTAGAAGTGAATGCATAATGCCTAAGTTATTTATTCAGCTAGTTTCTGAGTTACGTTTTGTCTCCTGGTAGGGTTGTCTAGTTGTTTTGATATTTTGGTTGTTCAACTTTGAAGTTTGATTTGTGACTTTGATATTGTTATATTTGAAGTTAATGAATAAGTTACATTTTCCAATCTTATATACTGATTTTATGAATGAACTTTTCATTAAGTTTGCAAAATGTTTCATACTTAAATGCTCAAAATTTTATGTAACTTTTGATATTTGGATCAAATATCAAAAAATTAACACTAAAATGATTTGACTGCTTAGTCATCGCTTTATTGGCACTTTATCACTTTAGTACCTTGGCAGCCTCCATCGACTTGGTCGCTTTGTTGCTTTTACAACCTTGATTTTGACAACCCAACCACTTTCTCCCCCCCTCAAGGAGACACCAAAAGGGCCTACTTAACCAAGAAAACAAAATCCAAGTTCAACTCAGCAAATACTTTAAGAAGGGGCTACATAAAAATATAATTATAGAGCAGGGAAAAGATTGTGAATATGGATATTCTTAATAATACAGGTTACAAGTCCTGCCCAACCACAGCCATTAAACTAAACACATTTGACCCTTTTTGAATACTCGTAGTATAATGCTCTTGGCATAAAATGGGCCTTTCTAACAGTTTGATTTGTAACTATTTTTATCATCTGACATAGCCACATGTTTAACTTAAGTACACGGTTTTCCAATACATGCCCAAATTGTTTCATAATTGCATTATTCATGCAACTAATGCTTATAGCTTTTCCTTTCCTTTTTCCTTCTTTTTTTTATTTTTTTATTTAACAAAATAAAAGATTAAATATTAAGGAGAAGCACTCAACCTAGACTACACAAACTATATTAATACCTCTAAGAACACATAAGCAAATACATGAATTTGGTAGATAAGTCCCTGCTACAACATTCTCTCCAAAACTGAAATCGAAGTGTACATGACTGGACTAAAAATCAAATCCTATACTTGAAAACCACCTTCCAATGGGAATTTGTACAACTTGACAAACTCTTGCTACATCTGCAGTACTTTTTGGCAAGCACATTAAAAGGGATAAAATGCAGATTTGCTCGAAGCAGCCATCAGCCGGTCAAATATCAAAATCCACCAACCACATCATCCATAGATCAACTCATGTCACTGAAAAAGATTGAATATGTTTCAGTTTAAGTCATTCACTGCTTTGAACATTAAATGTTCAGTTGATGCTAAATATCTTTTGAGTGGATGATGAAATTATCATAGATCTCTGCTGCTTTAAGACTTCTACATTGTAAATAGATTTTAAGCTTCTATGTTTTGACTATTTTCAGCTCAGCTTTTCAATAAAAATAAAATAAAAATAAAAATCACATTCCATTTTTCATCCCATCCACAACCCTAAGATGGGTCAACCATAGTTAATATTGGCAGAGAATAAGTGTGAGATTTTTGTTTAAAGGATAACCAACAAATTCAAGACCATGCAGCCACCATTGGGAAAAATATAGTCAAACAGTGTACAACCGTAATCTCTTGAAATTAGCTTAACAGAAGAAGATCTTTCATTCTAGAAAACAAACGAAATTATGATCCCTTCTACATAAAAGTTTAGAAATTACTACCTTATCATTCTAAAGTAGTGCCAATTTCTTTTAGTCGCTCACTCCAAAGTTAACTTTTTATAAATATGAACCAGAAGACCGTCAGACAAAACCAATTTCAAGGAAACCAGTTGTTACTCTTACGCAAATGTCCTTCCATTCATATACTTAATCCCTTAAAGGATTAGTGTAAGCAGTGGTGGTCTTAATTAATGCAACGTAATTGCATAAAGTTATCAATTGCAGTCGAAATTGCGATATTTCGAAAGAAAATTCGAGAATACAATTGGAGAATAGTTTTATTAGTGGAGACTGAACATCCAAAGCAATAATCTAGACCCAGAAAGATGATCTGGTAAATGATTTCATTTTTAACATGAATTTAAACATTTTGACATCACAAACAAAATTGAGATGAAACTGTTGTTGATAACTTAACGATAAGAAAAGATCCGGTAAGTACACCTACAAGACACTCAAAAAGCAAGCGGGAAAAAAATTCAAAAAAAAAATGACGAATCACTCCCGAGTTCCTTAGTACATGAAAGTAACAACAGTGCTGAAAAGGATTATCAGAACTTGCAGAAGCTCACCTTTGGATCGTCTTCTTTCTTCTGTAGGAGCTGATTCAACACGTCGATGCATTCCGTATATCTCCGCGACTGAAACAACAAAGCCGCCTCCTTAGCGAGCCCGGCAGTAACGGAAAGTAAGCCATCTTCATCCGCCGAGGAACTTTCTCTATTTGCTGCGGCCGAAGACGATAAATCTCGCGAGTCCATTAGCAGATCGAACGAGCCAAATACGAAATAAACCTAGATAATCCCCTCCCGAAAAAAAACGCCTCCTTTATCGTCGTCAATCCCAGTTGAAACAACGTCAGACAAGCCTGAATTTCAGTATAGAGCATTTGAGGGTTTCCTCTTCCATCTCAGGATAAAAGCAGCAGAGCAACTTCAATGACTGAAACCCTAGGGTTCATTGCAGCCATTTAGATAACGAACTGCCTGTCTGTTGTGTAGTCTGGGATGAGTTTAATTTGCAGGGAAGGTGTGCCTCTTGGCTTAATCGGATTGAGAGATTCGGATGAGAAAGAGGCAGACACAGGCTTTTTCGTTTGTTGGGTTCCGCCGTTATGGCCTCGCAATTGCCGAGTTCTTCACCTTTCTCGGTTGTTGTTAGCGGTAAAAATCTAGTATTAATTAGGATTTAGGCTCAGAATTATCTAATTACCATGTGCATCAGAGAGAAGTTAAGGAGTGAGACCTGCCTCAACTGAGAACTGAAAGCCGGAAGGAACGTTTCGAGAAATGGAATCAGCATTGAACCGGTCAATGATAATTCAAATCTGATTCGGTCGACATTTATAGGAATCGGGGTGCATAATGGTCGGGTTCTAGCAAACTCGGCCGGTTTTCTCCCTGGTTGAGTTGAACTCATAACTGGACCAATAATGTAACCGATTACAATGAGGGAATAAATTACACCGATTTTTAGAAGCATAAGAAGCTAAGCAATGAGCAACATGGCGCCGTTTGTGGAAAACGCTTTAGAAAGCCATGGTTACTAGATCAGAGGCGCAACAGCAGCAGAGCTGCAGCCCAAAGACTCCAAGATGTTTGTCCTCCTCCAGAAGGAAGGATTCCTGAAGAAGAAACCCTGAAAGGAGTAACACTCGAAAAGTTGGTGAAGATCAACATCTAAATGGAGACGAACGTCTCAACAACCCAAATAATCTTCAGGAATAGATGAATTCCGAATTTTCTATTCCTTTAGCTTATTCTCTTCGGATCCTAACCTCCAATGAGAGGGTTGATTCTAACCTTCCCGAAGAGTTTTCAATTTATGTAAATACTTTTAAGAGTGGGGTTCGGTTACCTTTTTACTCCTCTCTTTTTGTTAAAGTTCTCAATCATTGGGAAATCTGTTATGGTATGGTCCTCAATAACAGTTGGAGGCACATCATCGGCTTCATCGAGCTATGTCTCGAGCTTGAAATAACCTCGTCACTTGCTTTGTTTTCTCAGTTTTATTCTTTAAACAAATCCAATCCTCCTGGTTGGGTTTTTCTTTCGAAACGCCCTAAAGGCAAATTAGGTTGGCAAGGTGGAATTCTTGCCGAGGGCACCTGCCCCTCCAATCACAAGGGATGATGTCACTGGTATGTATTCTGCCGTGCCCCTCAGTCATAACTCAACTTCCCAATTTCCTAGAGTCGCCCGAACTCCTATACCATGCATAATCGTCCTCTTGCTCTCTTTGCTATTGAAGACAAGGCGATTCGGGCTATCAAAGCCATCCAACAGCATCAAGAAATCCATGGGTATCCCATGGAATATGAGACGGTCCTTCGTTATTAGGGTCTAGCCCATGGTGAGCGCCCGAATTTTGTTGCTTACTTTCCTTTGTTTTTCTTGTGATTATTCTAACTTTTTCTTCGATCATGCAGTGCCTCCCTGATTCAACCCATAGGTAGTGAAGGCCCTAGCCAAGCAAAGATTTGAGGTTGCGGAGGCAAGGGTGCCCCAAACCAAGGGTAAAGACAAGGTTTCCGAGGGCTCTCCTGCCCCAAAGGGTGTGACCCTTTCTATCCCGAAGGGGGTGATGAAGACAAGGCAGTATCTTGCTGCCAAAGGGAAAGAGACTATGGACGTTGCTGAGTCCACTCATGATGATACTGCTCTCGTTCAGAGGAAACGGGAGTTGACTGATGATGCTGCTTCCAAGAGAAGCAAATTCAATCAAGAGGGGATCTATATCCCCAATTGGAAGCTAAGGCCTCGGGACTTGATCTCCCATAATACAAACCTGGCCATTGATTGGGCAGTCAATGCTCTGGCTCCTAGTGATCGGGAGGTTTTGGATTCCATGCTAGATGAAGAGTTGGTGAACTCTTCCATCAGGTTTGTTTCGTATCCTTGTACTTCATATTTCTTCTTCACCTTAGTCTTTACTGATCGATTCTCAAATGACTTTTGGATGCAGGGTCCTCACAGAGCATTTCCAACGTGATATGGAAGTGTTGATGAGAGTGGGTCGTCTTAGCCTCGGGCTAAGAGCAATGATGCCATGGTTGAGACCAAGCAACAGGAAGTCTCAAAGCTGAAGGAGGAATGCGCTCGGCTACGCACTACAACTGGAGAGCTAATGGTGGCCAAAGCCCGGATGGAAGAGATGGAGAAGGAGATGAACCATTTGAAGGATTCCCTCTCTTCCTCTGAGTCCAAGATCGGGAATCTCACATGGGAAAATGAGGAATTGGAGAACAAACTAGCATTTGTTACTCCTTCAGGTCTTGAAGACTTAAGCTTTGAGATTCGGAAAGCCCGTGTGGAGAAGAACTTGAACAGCAAACCCTTCGGTTAGTTGTTGGCTCATTACAACTTGCTATCTTATCGGGCTGGTATCAATGATGTCTAGATGTCCATCTTGAGGAAGGATCCTGCTTCCAATTGAGTAGTATGTCAATCTCATCAATGTTGAGATCTTTCCCGAGTTGGACATGCCAACCCCAGAATTGGTGTTGGAGAAAGACGATCAGCCCTGGATAAACTCGAACATAGAGGGTTACCTTAGTGATGAGCCTCCAATGACTCCCGAGTGCGAGATCGTGGAAGAAAATGCTACTGCTCAGCGACTGCTCAAGACCAGGCCCTCGAACCAGCTAATGACCAAATTCCCGACCCTCCTGTAGAACTGTGAACATTTTTCTTGTCTTTAGAATACTTTTGTACTCCTTTTTTTTTTTTGGTAAGGGTTGCCCCCCCCCCCCCCGTTTGGGTATTTTTTGCATGAGCAAATTGCACTGGCACCCCAAAATGTAAGCCTTAAAGCAATAACACCCCACTTTATGTTTAAAAAACATAAAGACCCCAAAATTGAATTTTCATTTGATATATTTGTCCAATTGATCACTAAAACATTTTCTTACCGAAATCCGCCTCCGAAATTTTTCTTATCGGAAAATATCCGTATCCGTCCGCTAAGCAACCAGATTTGGATTCTGATAATTGCTTATCGGATCGGATAATATTTTTATCTTGATAGAGTAAAATATTTTAACATTTTTTTCTTTAAAAATAGATGATAATGGGATTCGGATATTTGTAATCGGATTCGGATAGCGGTATTTGGTAATCGGAAATTAGAAATTTATAATAAAAAATGTAAAAAAGTGACAATTATCAATCCATAATCGGATATTTTATCGGATTGGATGATATCCAATAAAGTTTCGGATTCGAATTTGGATGCCTTCTCTAAATTTTTGCCGGATTCGGATTCGGATACTGGTGTATCCGAGCCGAATCCGGTCCATTTACAGGTCTAGTGGGAGGGAGGAGATTCTTGGTCTTGACTCATTTTGGCTTGAGTAGCTTAGACGTAGGGAAGTAGGGACAAGCTTAGTTCACCGAAGCTATTACTATGGAATTTTGTTGTCATACAGAATAGTATAAAGAATCTTGTGTCAATGCTTTGTACATGATTGTGACGTTCCTCCACCAATACCTCCATCTTCAGGGATTGCTCTTCAATGAAATTAATTTTAAAAACTAGTGAAGGATAGGAAGATGGATATTAGGTGTATCATGGAGAAGAGGGGGGGGGTGAATGTGTAGCTAATTGGAGAAGAATTTGGAAGTTTGCTTGGAATGGCAAATCCAAAATTTAAAAGAGTTTTTTTACATGTCACCCACTATTATGAAGTGAAACTTAAAGGTTGCCAAATCTAGGCCGCAAACATCAAATCTACAAGTCAGTGAGCAGAAATAGACCAAACAAATACAAATACTAGAGTCAGAGATTGGGCCTTCCTAGGTAGGTGATCAGCAACAAGTTGTCCTGCCTAGAAATAAAGTTAGTCCAAATAGGGATCGTGTATATGTCTTGCTCTCTCGGTCTCTCTCTGTGCGCTGCTACTTCCCCCACTATAACTTTCTTCTCCGATCACCAGCATAAGCTTCTCCGACCACTACCCTAACTCCCACTGCAAGCTCTCTTCTCCGACCACCTGTAGGTCCTCCATTATGCCTTCTTCTTCTCCGACATCTCTCACCATTGCTACTCTCCATAAACGCACGACAAGCTACCGTCCTTTACCATTATCTCGTCTGGAACTTTGTCGTGTCAAGCTATCAAACTGTAAACAATTAAAAGGGCTCAGCACTTTTCTTTCTCTGGGTTCAATCCATCTTCTGAACTTGAACAGAGCACATCTAGATTGTCATAACACAATTAAATCTGAGTCATGACATTTGAAGGACCATGAATAGGATTGATAAATCCTTCAACTGTCATCCAATTCAATTCCTCCCACCACCATTTTTTTCGGAAATTTTGGTTCTCCGTACTTCAATTTGTTCAAGCAATTCTAGGTTTATGATCCAAAATCAGCCCAAAACTCATCTACATTTATTATGTTCTTAAAAAGAAGAGTTACCTGATCTTAAACCTGGACGTTATGCTTTGCATCAACACCCTTGAATCCTGTAATTTGGATCTGCTTGGAATCATGGAAATAATCTGTCGGGTGGGATAAAAGGAATCAGAGATAGCATGGATTTCTTTTACATCTCAGCCTCTGAAGTCTTTAATTGGGAAACCTGATACAAGTACCAACCTTGTTAAAGTTCTTGTTAGGCTTTGATCGGTTCATCTGCACCACAATCTGGTTTGACAAAAAAATTGCCAATGCGCAGTTCCTGCTATTGGTCGATCATGGGTTTCCATAAAACAACAAACTTCTTAATTTCAATTGCATAATTTACATTTAAATGCTCCAATTAATGAAGGCATTCGTAGCATCATCAATCTACTTAAATCCAAACTTTTTATGGCTTTTCATGTTTTCTTCTTCTAAGAGAACAAACATCAAATACTTAACAGGCCTTACTTGTTGGCCGCATAACATGTCTAAGCAGAGAATAAAGAATTAACAGGAATTTCGACCCTTTCCTTACGGGAATTCACAAACGAACTAAGAGAGTTTCTCAGGTGTTAACCATGTCCAACAGAAAGCAATAGAGCTTCTGAGGATGTGTTTGCAGTCGAGCAATTCAATACGACCAAAGCTGTCATCCTTCAAGTAATGAGCTAATAGAGTCTTCTTGTTGTAATCGATGCTATGAATCTCAAACATATCATTCTCATCGTTCTTCCGATCTGAGGAATGGATTACAGTGCAGTGGAAACATTTGAACATGAAGCCACCGTCACAGCCCGAGGATAAAGACTCACAGGGAAGAGTGAGATTTCCGGCACGGGATAAGGTTGGGTATGAGAAGATATTAAATTGGGTAATTAGGTAATTTACTTGTCTAAAGGGCATTAGAGTCATTTTCTTTCTCACTTAATGGAATCCTGATAATAATAAAAAAGTCGGTTTTGTGCTAACCCTAACAGCTTTGGATTGAAAAACACCCTGTCCAAACACAGGCCATAAGCAAAATAATGATTAAGGCCAGCTTCAATTAGGTGCGGTTTGGGCTCGGACTGACTAGCAGTTTAGACTCGGGCTGACTAACAATGTGGGCTAACAATTTATGATATGCAAGAAAAAGAACAAAAAGAAATAATTGAACATTTTGCAACAAAAGCTAAAATTCTATGCAAAACAAAATTGCTATGGGTCAATTTACATTAAAAAGTTAATAGCCATTTCCAATTGTAGAAAACCTACTCATCTTATAGAAATCAATAACCTAGATAGTAAATAGAAACATGAGATTGTAAGCTCATTCTTCAGACTCCACTAGATGTTTGGACGGTCTTCCATAAACAAATCCTCAAACCAAAAACCATTTTAAATTTTATCTTGTGTTATAATTGATTGTCTTGAAATTGGGTTCTTGTTGTGTAAGAATGTAGATTTTTTTCCTTTTATATGAAATCCGGCTATTTTTTGAATTGGTATTTAGTTTAATATGCAAAATAAATACCTCTAAATTGGATAAATATTTACTCAATTTAAACAAACTTAATACATTAAGTTGGACATCATACTTAATCCATTTGATTGTCCCTTACAAGTAGTAGAATGACTATTTGATATTTGAATTCATGCTTAATTCTTTTGATAGTCTATATCGACTACCTAGTGTTAATATGATGATTCAAACAGTATTTAATGTAAAACTATAAAACAGGTTGTAATGGATTGCGGTTGGGTTTGGTTTAGTGCAGGTTATGCTTCTCTGCACAAACACAATCTATTAAGGTTTTGTTCGGTTCTAACGGTTCTAACTCCAAATTGATACCCCTAAACCTAATTCTGAGAAAGTTGTCAAATTGCAAGTGTGTGACATGTAATTTTGGCCAATATTGTGGAGCCTCGAGTTTCACCCTCATAATAGTAGGTGACATGTAAAAACTCAATTTAAGAATATTCAAATTTAAGATAACACAACAAACTTTATCTGAATCGTGGTCAAACTCCAACAGATTAGGAGAGGTTGATTACACTTAAAAACTCTATCATCTACACACAAGAAAAACCTTATAATATTTGAATTCAAAAAGTTGTTGGGACAGTGTAACCCTGAAAAATCCTCTCTTGGGTTATCTCTTCACTAACTGAAGCCGTTTGAAGGTCCTTTGGCACAAACTTTTGGAGTTGCAACCTCTCATGCAGCTTGGAGAACTCTTGAACAATTTACACCTTTCGTTCACAAGCCAGAGTCATGCAACTTAAATATCAACTCTTCTAAATTCAGAAAGGCACCTCCACAATAGCCAATTATCTCTACTGTGCCAAGTCTCTTGTTGCAATCTTGCAGTTGCTGCTCATCCAGTTGTTAAACCAAATATTGTTCTCACTATTTTGCGAAGTCTTTGTAATGAATATGAGTTCTTTGTCACTTCAATTACTACACGTGAAAAATGGAACTCTCATATACATTGGTTTTGGAGCTCTACTAGGTAAGTAAAATTTTTAGTCTAATCAACTTATTAATTAGTTGAGTATTTCTAATGGTTGGTTCTCTTCACATGCCTCTTTCTTTTTTCCAAAACCCTATTTGGAAAGCCAGTGGCGGACCCAAGATGCAATTGGGGGGGGGGGGGCGAAGAATGAAAACCAGTAACCTTCCTATTTGGGGTCCTGCCGCTAAATTATTTTATTAAATTAAAAAATAGACCACATATATTTTGTGGGGTCCAAACATATTTGAAAAAAATGATAAATTATTGATAATGATATATTTTTTTCCGACAAAATATAGGTAAAATTAAATCAACAATATAAAAAAATATACACATGACTTCAACCCTAAAAAGTTAAATGTAAACCAAAATTTTCTTTGGTAGAAGATGTAAATCAAAATTTTCTTTTAGATAAGAGATGCAAATCAATGGTAGTTAGTTACCTACTAACTATAGACATTTTATTCACAATACAAAATCAAATAACAAAAATTGCAGAAGAAATAAAGAAACATAGAATATAAAATCAAATTAAAAAGAATAACAAAAGAAAAGAGAAAAAAAGAAACAATAAATAAATTGAAAAAGAGACATAGACTTAATTGTGGAGTAGATCTTTTTCCAAATTTTCTTAAGCCACGCTTATAGAAAGGGAAGATAATAAATAGGAAAAAAAAGAGGATAGAGGAGAGGAGATAAGAGAATAAATAGGGATTGAAGAGTTAGTTTTTAATTGGAAATAACATTTTGATTTTTGAATACCTAATAAGATTTTTTTTTCAAAAATTTCCTTTAATCCACGTTTATAGAAACAAAAGAGAATAAATAGGAAGAAAAGATGAGAGAGAAGAGAGTGGAGAATAAATAGGAATTGATGAATTAGTTTTTTATTAGGAATGACATTTATACCCATCATTTTACTTTTAAAAATTGTTCACAATATTGGGAGGGGTCAAATAGTGACATTTCACATGTGGGAAGAGAAAAAATAGAAAAAATTAAAGGAATTAGGGGAATATGCATAAAATTTTAAAAAATCTGGGGGGGCATGGCCCCCTCCAGCCCCTTCATAGGTCCGCCCCTGTGGAAAGCCATCTAGAAAATGGAAGTTACCCATAAGCTAGAGGTTTTCTTATAGAGATGTGACAATGATATTCTACCTACTAATCATGCCATCTGTAAAAGACAGATAATCTGTTTCCTTTCTTGTTTCATTTGTTGTGAACTTGAAACTGGAGTCCATGCTTTTATCGAATGCAAACATGCGAGTAATTGCTGAAGAGCATTCCCATTGAGGCTTAGTAGTCCTATATTTTTGAGAACTAGACTCCAAGATTTTCTTCAGTTTATATGGAAGAAGTATAGTCCTTCAGAGTTAATTGAAAGACCCCAACAACATTATTGCAACTCTAATGTGGCAAATTTAGAAGTCTATGCTCTAGACCTTGTTCAAATTTAATGCACTTTTTATTTTTACTTTTTTTGGCTCAAATAGCGAAGGCCAGAGATTGTATGATCCTGCTAGATTGTTCTCAAGTTATTGTCTCCTTAAACCACACTCAAGTTTAAGTGAACTAACGGCAATCTTTGCATTAATCATCTTCCAACTCTGTTTTATTTAGTTGAATTGGTAGGTCTTCTAATGTGTTTAACAAGACTTTTTAACAAAATGTCGTTTGCAATTGAAAATGTGAAGAACTTGATGGGTAAACCCACCTAAATTTCTTGTTGGCTCTTCTACTATTGAATCCATGAGATACTACTTTGCTTAATGAATTTACATGTTAAGAACACATAACACATTGATCATATTAAAAAGGTATTTTGAATTCCAATCATTAATTGAAAACGGTTCTTAAAATGGTGCCTCACGTTGGAGGCTTTTTGTAGGGTTTGAAAAGTCGAGAGAATGAATTGAAATATGCAGCAACCAAGTATAGATATCTTGCAAACAAGGTGTGAAATTCCAGCGACCATATATATCCTGCGCATCTTGTCCAAACTCTTGAAAAAAATGATAAGATAATAAGACAAACATTATCATTCATTCTTCTACCATGTGTGCGGCTAAATATCAAGTCATTTTTTCACTTGAGCCCAAGACTTAAATAGATACTAGACTTTTCTTCTTACTAACACTTATTCATGTTCCAAATGAGTCTAAGTTGTTTAACATCTTGAAATCATGAATATGGTCTATGAGTGGAAGGTTACAATTCATTACCCACACCGTCACACGCCAATTCGAGGTAATCCCTAACCAACTAAATCTATTTATTCTGTCTTCGGCAATCATTGCACTTTCCAGACTACCATTTGAGATATGCTATTGCAAGTGAACCTCGTAAGGTTTTTTTTAGGGGCATTTTGATGGATTTTCCTTCTGCATAAAGAAACAATAACAAATTTGGAAACCTATTAGATATCGCATAGAGATAAAAAGGAAGGAGGTGGCTCACCGGGAAAGAGTTCGGCGATGATTTTGGCTACTGGATCTCAGTTTTCGTGACGTTTCGCCTGTATTGGGTCAGTTCTGCGGCTTTTAATAAATATCGTTTTTGCCCCTTTTTTATTTTGTTATCTATTGAACCGGACAATATTACCAAGCTTATCCTGCGCATTTCTGTTTTTTTTTTTTTTGGCATCAAACTTGATATTCTTGATATGGTGAGTAGAATCTTGAGTATGACACCCGAATTCGGCCAAAAGAGTAGTTGAATAATTTGGAAACTTGTCAATTGTTAGACTTAAATATAGCCCGGTTCATGCCTGGTTAAATGAATCTATATCTCAATACAGGCCCATCAGAATGAAAGAATCAATCTCAGTTCCCAAGGAAATATTCTTCCATCAACAAAAACAGTAAAAATAGCATGAATCGTGTCTCCATGGACCCAATATGAAAGGTGAGATCACAGCCGTTCGTAGGCGATCCATAGTAGTCGCACGTTGTAAATACCCTAGATTTTTGTTTCTGAGATCCACTATCTGACTGAAATTTCAGAGCCTAAATGCGGAAAAAAATTTCCTCACAATTATTGATTTTGCTTTCCGATTGGAATGGGTCATCTTGTTTCCCCTAGATAAGACTTCACACCTTGCAATCCGCGGTAGTTTTTTTGCGATGGTACTTTGTTAAAAGTGGCGCGCAATCATCGTGTGTTTGGTCGTCCTCGTTTCGCGACAGTCTTCCGGAATTAGGAAAGCGATCTATCAGTTTTGCACCGATCGTACGGCTTATAATCACGTGCAATTAGAAATGCGTGAAAAGAGAATTGAATCTCATATACGTAAAAGTGTGTGGTTCAACTCGAACTGCGTGCACCGGTGGAAGATATTTTAGGGACACTTTTTATTTTTTGGTAATAATATTTTAGGGACACCTGTTTTTATTGTCAAGTAAGAAATCTTGAAGAAAGGGCCAAAAATATCTTTAATCATACACTTGTTTAGTGATGGTTGGATTAACATCGTATCTGGGTAGGTCTTTGCATATAAAACATTTATAAAAGTGAGCCCGTCATCCATGAAACCACACGTAGACAGGAAATGGGATAATGAATGATGTTTCTTGTCCCACTCCCAAACACTAACTAACACCTGTCCACGTCAGATATTTAGTATTATCCAAATACTGGTACCGGTCCACATCAGATTTCTAATGCACCTGTCCTCCAAGTCAGATTTCCAGGAAAAAACCAAACACCGCATCTGTCCACGCCAAATTTCCAGGAAAACGGATAGATTTTTTTTTTTTTTTGGCATTTTTAAAATTAAAAGAGCCTTTTTTATTTATTTATTTATATCATCATCAACGTAATAGCAACTGCAGGACCATAAGGCCGAGGAAGGGACCAATATCATGTCCATTTACTTGTTAAAAATAAACCATCTATTTCCTTATAATTGTATGACATGTGTTTCCAAGTCCCAATAGCACATAAAATTGTTAAAAGTTCATTTATAAGTCATGTCAATTAGGAAATGGACATAATATTGGTCCCAGGAGAGGGGGAAATGTTTGGCAGATATGGAAGATTAAACCCATAACCTTTTTAAGCTTACTCTATCTACACAAAAAACTATCACCATTGTGTTAAAAACACACCCATGAGTTAATAGAAGTCCTTACTAACTGAGCAACCCATTGATGATAAAACAAACAAGTTTGGTTTTTGTATGGTTTTTGAAATTCTTCTTTATGTTTTATATTATATCTTCATGTATTCAAAGTCCTTGTTATCAAATTCCTCATAAAAGCCAATAGAAGGATAGTTGAGTGGTTGAAAACCTCACCTTTCAGTGTGGAGAGATTGTGGGTTCAATTCTTACCGACGGCATATGTAATATCGCATCCTGAATTTCCCTCCCTATATATAAAGCACCTTTATTATCAAAAAATTCCTCATAGAAAAACCTATGATTTGTAAGTTTGAATCTTTTATTGGATAAGGCACTGGATAAGGCAGAAGTCTACACAATTCCCATTTTTCAGCCACACATTAAGAAAAAAATCTACCCAAAAGTTCTACTTATGATTCACATTATCAAAACTTAGAGAGAACCACCCTCTCAATATTTAATGAAGAGATTTGAGAACATACAACTTTAGGCTGCGTTTGTTTGTAAAGGTGGGTAGGAAAAAAAATATGCGGGCCCCGTGTGTAGTAGGGTGAGGAAGAAGGAAAGGAAATGAAAGAGTTTTGTGAAAAAGTGATAGTGGTGGGTAGCATGGAACGGAAGTTCGCCGGATTTCGGGGTTTTGCTGGTTGGCGAAACCAACGAAACCTTGAAATCTCGGCTAAAGTTCGCCGAGATTGTGTAAAATGTCGATTGAAATTCGCCAGAAAAATGAGGAAACTAGGGGCACCAAGCTTTCGTATGATTCCTGATTTTGCCGGAAAATAGGAAACCAAACAAACTTGTTCCGCTAATCTTCAGTTGCTTCTCAGAGCTTCAGGGGCACCAAGATGAAAGAGAGAGAAGAAGAAGAATGAATGAATAACGAAGGGAGGTAGAAAATGAGAAGAGAGAGAGAGAGGGGTAGAGAGATGCCTGCGTGGTGGCAACGTCCACCGCCACTGCCATTGACTGAGTATTTTCTTTCTGAACTTGGACTTCTCCTTCTTCCCCGGTCTCTGCTGGTTTCTTTGATCAGACACACAGTGTTAAAAACGGCTTCTTCTCTTCTCTTCTACCGCAAAAGAATCCCAAACGGTGAGTCAAAAGATTTAACGGCACACCAAAGGTTGTTGTTTTGGCGAAAATGGCGATTTTCCGGTGAAAAGGTGTTGTTTTGCCAAAAAATCCGGCGAAATCCTGAAATATCAATTTCGATCCCTTTTTTATTTCGCCCACCGTCGAACTGGGCGAATTTCGCCGAAATAACTTTCCATGGTGGGTAGGGTGTCAATTTGTAGCCCGAACTGATTTTTGATGGGCCGTAATTAGGCTGAAGATAGTGGAGCCCGCACCCAAAACCGAACCTCAACCCGTTATAACATTTTTGTAATTTTACATTAAATAATATTTGAATTGTTATATTACCAATTTACCATTAGGTAGTTGGCATAGACAATTAAAAAAATAAAACATGAATTCAAATATCAAATAATTATTTTACTACTTAACATCTAGGTTCTTGATGTCTATAGAATGGGTGGGTTTTTTTTCCTAGGAATTGATCAATAGCAACTTTGCTTTTCATATAATTTTCGCTTTTGTTATAGGATGCTCAATTATTTCTTTTTGTTCTTTTTTCTTACAAACCATAAACCGTTAGTCAACCCAAGTCTAAATCGTTAACCCAAACCGTGGTCTAGTATCCAAAAAAGCAAAACAAGGCCACGAATGTCAAAGCCAAAAGCAAACTGAACATCAGAACGTCAACTCGAATCCATTCTTAGAAAAGAGGGGGGAAGAAGAATTGTTATTTTGCTAATTAGAATGGGTTATCATGTATTCGGCTAGGTGTTTGTCATTCTACACGCTTCAGTGCACCACTCCGAAACCCAGCAAACCGCACCTTTGACACCCCTAGTGGTCCCACTTTTTATTTTTCCAAATTTTTCCACAAAATTCCACAAAATTTATGAAGTTTTAAAATGGCTTGGGGTGGGAAAATTGGGCTGCCACATCACGAGTCAAGTTTCTTTGATTCAAGGAAGTTTGTCTCTCACTTTTCCACCCCAAGCAACCAAACAACCTACAATTTTAAAATTTAAGGAAAAAGTAAGAAATCTACATTTTTTTTTTAAATTTGTCTACCCCACTTTTGTTCTAGCTAACAAACGCAGCTTTACTAATGATCCTAATTCATCATTTGCTTGGTAGTACTAGTTTTAATATTTTAATAACAAAAAAATTGATTTTTTTTTTGCAATCAATGATTGATCCTTAAAGAATACACTATTTTAATAGACGTTTTTAAACTATTATTCTACTTAAAAATATAGAAGAATTCATACTTCTCAGTGGAGAGGTCATGGGTTCGACCTTTGCGGACGACAAGCATCCCCTGAGGATGTAATCAAGGGCACGCAAGTTGGCCGATGAACCTCAGATACCAAAAACTAAAAATATAGAAAGAATCGTAAAATTATTTTCCAAGGACGGACTCTGATTTTGCTTTCCAAAGAAAAAAAAAATCTCAAACAAGTCAGCGCCACGTGTATACGTGGTATTAACATTGGGTGCTTACTTAGTTGGAGACGTAAAAAATGTCCAGGTTTTAACGATTGAAGGTGTGACACACAGAAACGTAACTGGTTTACCTATGTGGATCCACGTGATGGATCAATTGTTATTGGGACCTGAGAACATGGATTTGCAGGTCGTGGATCTAACGTGGCATTCCAATCTTCCGTCAAATGGTGCTAGTTGGTAACTAGAAGGGCGAGAACACAAGATAGTGGGAGAAATTAAAAAAAAAAAAAAAATCTGCTGAGATAGAGTGACTGAGAAAAATGGAGAGCGAAATTTGTCGCAGTTCTCCTTTGATCTGTATAAATTCGAGCAATCGAAGGCAGGTCCTCTCATCCAATACGTTGTGGTTCAAGTTTTCTCACACCAGCGTCCGAAGGCTTTCAAGAAAGCTTTGTCCTTCTGGTATTACATTACTCTTCCTTGTTGATCTCTTCCATTTTTCTTCTCTGCAACAATCTAAGCTTTGTGTCGTTGGCTCCTGTTATTGATGGATTTATTGCTCTGTTTCATATTCTTTATTCATTAGGTATCCTTCGAAGCAAAGCTTCTCATTGCAGTCCAAGAAGGTGAGACGAATTAGAGTTCTCTTCTCGTATTTCGTTGTTTCTTAACCTATTCGTAGCAACGCAGGAAAAACCTGAATTCGACTTGTTTCTATTGTTTCAGAGCACCGAGCTAGACTCGTTGTTTGTTGATAAGGCAGAAGAAAGACAAGCGAGAAAAGAAGCAAATCAGAAGAATCGCAAAGAGGAGAAAGAGATGACGATCACTCCGGCGGTTAGGATTGCCGACCGAAAGCTCCTCGTGAAGGATCGCACGATCCTCACTGCTGTTCCGGACAACGTTATCTCAACCTCAGCCGCAACTGAAGGTCCTGTTGAAGGAATCTTCATTGGCGCCTCTTTTGATGAAGGCTGCAATCGACATGTGGTTTCTCTCGGCAACCTCAGGTATTCAAATTCGTAACAGATTTTCTTTTGGAATTAATTCTGGATCTGTGATTTTGGGCGTTTATTCACATGCTTCGGATCTTCTGCAGGGATGTTCGATTCATGGCTTGTTTCCGTTTCAAGCTATGGTGGATGGCACAGAAAATGGGGGATCTAGGGCGAGACATCCCTCTGGAGACTCAATTCCTTATAGTCGAAACCAAAGAAGGATCTCACCTCGAATCAGACGATTCTGATGAACAGAACCAGATCGTGTACACTGTCTTCCTTCCTCTGATCGATGGCCCATTCCGCACTTGTCTCCAAGGGAACTCCCAAGACGAGCTTGAGCTCTGCTTCGAAAGCGGCGACAACGACACAAAAGCCTCGCTATTCACCCACTCGTTGTTCGTCACTGCAGGAACGGACCCCTTCGCCACCATAACCGAAGCTATCAGGGCCGTCAAGATCCATCTCAAAACTTTCCGTCAACGCCATGAGAAGAAGCTTCCTAGCATCGTTGACTACTTCGGATGGTGCACCTGGGACGCGTTCTACCAAGATGTAACCCAAGAGGGCGTCGAAGCTGGTCTTGAAAGCCTCTCCGCCGGTGGAACTCCGCCGAAGTTTGTGATCATCGACGACGGTTGGCAATCCGTTGGGAGTGATTCACAACAGGATGAGAGTCGAGAGGGAAATAAACAACAGCCGTTGCTTAGGTTGACCGGCATCAGAGAAAACCCAAAGTTCCAAAGCAAGGACGATCCAACGGCGGGGATTAAGAATATCGTGAACATAACCAAGGAAAAGTACGGTCTCAAGTACGTGTACGTCTGGCACGCCATCGCCGGCTACTGGGGAGGAGTCCGGCCGGGCGTAGAAGCTATGGATGAATACGGTTCAAAGATGCAGTACCCTGCTGTCTCAGCCGGGGTAGCTTGGAACGAACCGGGGTGGAAAACCGATCCATTAGCGGTTCAAGGACTTGGTCTGATGAACCCAAAAAATGTGTACAAGTTCTACAATGAGCTTCATGGGTACCTGGCCTCGGCCGGGATCGATGGGGTCAAGGTGGACTCGCAGTGCATATTAGAGACACTCGGTGCTGGCTTGGGTGGAAGGGTTGAGCTGACACGTCAGTACCATCAAGCCCTTGATGCTTCCATTGCTAGTAACTTCCCTGATAACGGATGTATCGCGTGCATGAGCCAGAATACTGATGCACTCTACAATTCAAAACAGACGGCTGTAGTGAGAGCTTCGGATGATTTCTTCCCTCGTGATCCGGTGTCACACACCATACACATAGCAGCAGTTGCATACAATAGTTTCTTCCTTGGCGAGTTCATGTTGCCGGATTGGGACATGTTCCATTCGCAACACCCAGCTGCGGATTACCACGGTTCGGCCCGGGCCATCAGTGGCGGGCCGATTTATGTAAGTGATGGACCAGGAAAGCACAACTTTGATCTTTTGAAGAAGCTTGTGTTGCCGGATGGTTCGATCCTTCGAGCCAGATTACCCGGTCGGCCCACCAAGGATTGTTTGTTCGCGGACCCGACTCGTGATGGGGTCAGTTTGTTGAAGATTTGGAATATGAACAAGTACACTGGGGTAGTGGGAGTGTATAACTGCCAAGGAGCTGCGTGGTGTAGCGTAGAGAGAAAGAACGTTTTTCATCCTACTGGGACGGACGCTTTGACGGGTTCCGTTAGAGGCCGTGATGTGCATCTTATCGCAGAGGCTGCCAGTGCCACTGACATTGACTGGAATGGTGAGTGCGCTTTCTACCGTCACCGTGACGGTGAGCTGGTGACCCTCCCTTACAATGTGTCAATGGCGGTGACCTTGAAGGTGCTGGAATACGAGATATTTACTGTGTCGCCGGTGAAGACAGTGGCGGCGGATGTCAGGTTTGCGCCGTTGGGTCTTATAGACATGTTTAATGGTGGTGGAGCAATTGAGGGGCTGAAGTACCAACAAGTGAATGGAGAAGGGAACCTGGCTTTGATGGAGGTGAAGGGTTGTGGTCGACTCGGTTGTTACTCGTCCCTGAAACCAAGGAGTTGCAGAGTCGGATCCAGCATTGTTGAATTTGCTTACGATTCTTCTTGTGGGCTTCTGACTCTAAACCTGGATAATTTGCCAGAGGAAGGGCAGAAATTCCACATTGTTGAGATTGACTTTTAATCTGATTAGTTGTGGTGCAATCGTTATGTTCGTGATTTCAACACTCAAGAAGGAAAATGGTGGGGTTTGTATTGCAGAGATCATATTTCAGAAGAACCGTGTACTAGTTAAAAGAAACGGACGGTAGATTTTATTAACTATTCCACGTTTTCTTCTTCTCACTTCCGTGATATGCTATCATGCTGTATACTACATTACTACCCTCACTTATACTTATCTGTGGACTAACAAGCCTCCGGTAAAGATTACCCCAACATGAACAATTTCAATCAAATTGATAACCTGTTAATAGTAATGAATAATAGAGCAAAAAGAGGCCTGTTATGAGAGAGAGCATCAATCATTCATTCAGACATTATTAAAGATGAACAGACTACGCACTTACAGAATGTAATGTTAAAGCAAACCATCAGCTAAGCTTGATCGCGGAAGAACTCAAGGCTGCATCCTCCCATGCTTTTTCCTACAACTGCAACTCTTCAAGTAAGCTCTTCATTTTAACTATGATCACTTATAACCATTCAAGCTGACCAATCCGAATTCTATTTCTTCTAAGCAAAGCTGCACATTTCCAGGCTAAGCTCTTCGTCAGTCCTGAATGAGCTGAGCTTGCACATTCAAAGGCTTGGATGATCCTCACTGAGGATATGCATGAACAAAGCTAAACCATGGTTAAACAAACATTTAAGTATTTAACAAATATACTACGAGCCTACGAGTCTGAAAGAAGTAAACACAGCTCCACAAAACAACCTTCTAAATACAGTACAACGAAGGGTACAACAATGGGAGCACAATAAAGAAAAACTACAGGTACTAAAATTCCATTTTCACAATTGATTTCGTCATCTCTGTGGGTGCAGGCTGAAGCCAATCCCTGGCACAAATAAGTGCCTCCAATGTCTCTGGTCGTAGGGAAGCCCGGTAGGAATCAAGCACCTTTTGGCCAATATCAAATACATCATCATCACCAGTTGTGGACACTGGGATTGATAAAATATCACGAGCCATCCTCGAGAGTGTAGGGTACTTGAGGTTGTTCAGTTTCCACCAACCCAATGTATCAAACTCCTGGATCCGAGGCACCAGCGACTCTTCCAGGTACTGATCCAGCTCAGATTTTGACTGTTGGCTTGCTGATATCTCAGAGATATAGACATCAAAATCTAGAAGTCCATCACCAGCAGAAAGAAGTGTTCCTCCAGGAGACGTCTCCCCTTTGGTGGGACTACTGGAAATCCCATGCTCTACGTAAGTAGGTGTAAGTGGAAGTGGTTGTGCTACATAGTCAAGGAAGAGTTCATGAATACCCTCATCTATAATCTTGATGTATGTGCTGGCATCTTCCCCATATATCTTTGTGAAGCTGAACTCCACAAGTTTCATCTTGAACCGTGGATCCATAACTACAGCAATAGCCAAAGACAGGCAGCAGTCCTTCCAATATTTATCAAACTTCTCATGCATTGGCTTGGCAAGGTTGCTAATAAAGGGATCCTGGCTCACAGCTGCGTGTGCCAGCTCTAAATGGATTTTCCACACTTCATGAAAGAACATATTGGTAGTAGGATATGTTGTAGCTGTTAAAATGCTAGCTGCATCATATAGAAGCTTCAAGTATGTGCAGAGAGTCTCAACCTGTTTCCAGACCTCCATCGAGACCTCCATCGAGGGGGTTTCCTTGTAATCATCCCAAGTGTCCAAGCAAGAAAACACTTCCTTTAACTCTAAGGCAGCCACCAGCATGAGATACGTTGTGTTCCATTTGGTTTGATCATCAAGAAATAGGGACTTTTTGCTAGGGACCTGAAGCTGTTGTTTGAGCTCAATAAACTTTTCTTCATGACTCTCTGATGTCTTCACAAACTTAATACTGACACGAACTCTGTTGACAGGTTCCGACACTGCTGCTAGTGCATCTTGTGCAAGACTGCTTAAAACATGGGCATAGCAATGCCCAACTAGTAACTGGCCATTGAGCATAAATGGATTCTTGACACAGAAAAAAGATCTAAGCTCCCCAGTTGCTTCATCATTCGAGAAGCGCTGATCAACAGTGATGGTAAATAACTTGTTCTCCAAACTCCAATCAGAGAGGAATGACACTACAGCTTGAGTCAAGGCATTGCCAGAGTCGGGATTTGGTACCATAACAACATTAAGTATCAGCCTATGCAATCTCCAGTCAGCATCAATATACTGTCCCCTTACCATAACATAGCCAAGGTTTTGATTTGATGTCCACACGTCTAATGCAAGGCTGATGCGTCCAGACATTCCCCCAAGAACCTTTTGAAGGCTTTGCTTCTCCCTTAAATAAATGGCCACAGCGTCCCCTTGGACTGTGCTGAAGCTTACCATATTGAATCGAGGCTGGAGATTATGCACGAAAGATATAAATCCTGGATGTTCTACTATGTCAAGTGGGTACTCATGCATGATGATCATCTTAGCAATCTCCTGGCGGCAGCGGTCCTGATCAAATGGGAAAAATGGTGAACCAGGACTTGCTCTACGTTTTTTTGGGGGAGGATCAGTAGCACTCCCAGTTCTAGTTCCTGGAGAATATGGTGACAATTGATTCTTCTCCTGATTACGACGGGTTACAGGACAGGTCCCCATGGCTATGTGCCGTTTGAGGTGGCTGGTGCCTGCTAGTTTTGACCCAGTACTGTATGCAAATGTCTGTTTGCACTGCTTACAACAAGCCCTTGTACATCCAGGGCCCACAGGTTCAATGGTGAAATGTTCCCATACTATGGACTTCTTCCTCCGACGTTTGTTGTTAGGTGGTGTTTCTTCACTGACTACTAGCTCATTATTTTCACCATTAGCTGACATCTTGAAGACTAGTACTGAAAGAGGAAACCAGACAATGTTAGAAAGGTCATCAGATAAATTCACCTTTCAAATTATTCACGACATCCATCAATGTTACTCTATCCCAACATATCAAATGAATCTACAAGAACTAAAATTAATTACAGCTTTTCTTTGACTAATTTCCCTTTGCCATTAACCGGCCCAAGTACAGTGTCATTCTTCATCAATGATGCAAGCAGATCATGGAACTTAGATTGGCTTCGAGAGTGGTGGCCACTGATACTGAAACTTAAATTCTCAAACTACCTTTACCACTCTTCAAGAAGATTCAAGAGTTTGGTCATTATATGTAAGTGGGAATTTTTCAGTAGCATCAGCATATTGGTTATACCAAGCTAGTTCTCAGCACAGTTCAGACAAGGTTGCTTGCGACTTGGCACCTCAATCTAGCACCTAAAGTAATCATTTTCATCTGGAAGATCCTACACAAGAAACTTTCAACACAGGATCTGCTACACTCATTGGGCTGCAGAACAGAAATTCAATGCCTGATCTGTGGAGCTTCAAGAAATGATGATGAACATATCTTCTTATCCTGTTCAATTAGCATTCAGGATTGGTCTCTAATTCACTTAACAGCCTTCAATCATCTCCAATCATTGCATTAGCAAGTGAAAACTCTCATTGAACACGAGAAGCAGAATGCAACACAAAAAAATATGGTTCTGTTGCAACTCAATTGTCTTTGGATTATTTGATTAAACTGCTATAACACGATCCATAAGAGGCAGCATTTGACACCATGGCAAATTGCTCGACAAGCCTTCCTCTGTATGTCAGACTACTGCAGCATTTTACCTCATAAGGAACTGTTAACAGACGAGAAAATTCATATGGAAACCGCAACAAGAGGGATGGCTGAAAATCAACATTGATGGCTCAGCAATCCAACAAGCAAACAACAGCATACAAGTGGGTCTCGAAGGCATAAGCAGAGACCATCAAGGACAAATGCACGTGTTCCTAAGAAGATTGTGGAGATAGATCAGCTCTAGAAGCGGAGGCATTGGCAGCAAGGAAAGCTCTCATTTGGGCACAAGATCTAGGACTGTTGAACCTGATTATCAAAGGTGATAGCGCAGAAGCAATCAGCCTACTCAACAACAAAGACGGAGAGCCACCATGGAGGATCAGAGCAATGATCCAAGGCAGTAGGTCTCTGACATTGGGATTTGACTCTATATGCTTCATGCACATCTTAAGGGAAGGCAACAACTTAGCAGACTTATTAGCAACACAAGGAGCAAAATCAACGTTCTGGAGTGATAGTGTCCCTCCCCCACTTCCTGCCCTGGCCAATGTTACTAGACAATTTAGGCTGTAATTTGGACAGGGTTATTAAATTTAAATAAATCCATTTTCACACCACCACCCCCCCCCAAACCAAAGAAGAAAAAAATCTTAGCAGAGATCAGTGACTTGATGATGTGGCTATCCTTGGAAGTTAAAAGCATCATTTTAAGGTACTGTTGCAACACTTAAGCATGCCATGCACCCAATGAAAAGTTTCCAGAAATAAGACCTCAAGCAGATAATGTGCATCCCAGTGGGACTCAAACACACTGCATAGGTGTCTTATTAAACTGAGAGCTGAAGGAAGAGTGGAAACTAAGAACCTCTGAACAATCTCTGAGCTTGGTCAAAGACAAAGGCCACCAAACCTTGCAACTCATGGCAAGGACAGGGAAAGCATGTACGTTGTGTCACACTTCTGCCTCCCAAAGGTGCCCAGAGGATGAGCCAGACACAGCAGAGTGACGACCTAGGAGCAAAGGTTTTAGATAGAAAAAGCCAATCTCAGAAAAAACTGAGACCACTTGCCAAAGGATCTGGAAGACCTTTATCCCATCAAGACCCTTTTCCTTTTCCCCTTCAGCAGACTGACAACCTAGGAGCAAAGGTTCTAGAGAAAAGAAGTATATCTCAGAAAAAGCTGAGACCACTTCCCAAGGATCTGGAAGACCAGTATCCACCAACCTCCTTTCCCTATTCCCCCTCAGCCGTGTGTGCACTGCACTTCAGAAAGGTCCTACAGGGCGCACAGAAGTAGTGGGCACTATAGCACAAGAACTAACAGTAACGAGTTACAAGTGATCAGGCTAAAGAACTACATTGATGCCACCAATACAATTGTCACTTCGATTGCTACTACCATGGGAACATAAAGCTATTAAAGCACAGGTTGAAAATTCTAGTGACAAAGTAAAGGTATGTTTTCTCTTTTTTCTTTTTCTAGTTTGGGGAAGGTGGGGTTTCATGGCAAGCAGCAGCATAGAAGTTGCAGCTCACAGCCAAAATAAAAAAAATGATGTAAGTGAAATTTTGACAAGTGCAATTTAATAGAGATTTTCATGCAAGCAGCCCAGACATAAATAACCCAGGGCTTTGAAGGACAATCCAATAATCTAACTAAAGCGATTAGAAAGAAAAGCAGGGACTAGCAATATTTAACAAAAATCAGAGGAAGATGTCATGCAAGCAGCAGGGTCTTCGATAAGAACAAATTAACGAATGTCATGCAAGCTGCAGGGCTCTAAAGGAAATTCACTCATCTAACAAAAGCAGTCAGAAAAGGGCAGCTGGGACATGGGATGTCGAAAAATCAAAAGAGCATCTACTTTTGGGTAGACCTATAAATGGATAACCAAAATCCACCTCCGAAATCGCATTCGTATTCGTTTAAGGGTGTCCGTATCCGAAAATTTTCTTACCGAAAAATATCTGTATCCGTCCGTTAAGCATTCGGATTTAGATAATTGCTTATCGGATCGGATAATATGCGGATAAAAAATTATTCGGATAGAGTAAAGTATTCAACATTTTTTTCTTTGAAAATAGATGATAATTGGATTCGGAAAACTGGTATTCCGATTCGGAAAGCGGTAATCGGATAATTGAAAATAAAAAATTATCCGGTTAGAGTAAAGTATTAAACATTTTTCACAAAAAAGGGCTGATAATTGGATTCGGATTCCAGTAACTGGAAATTGTAAATAAATAAAAAAAAAAAGATAAAAAAAAATGACAATTACCATCAATAATCGGATAGTTTATCGGATATCCGATAAAGTTCCGGATTTGAATTCGGCAGCCTTCTCTAAATTTCTGTCGGATTCGGATAGCGGTTTTGCTAATCGGATTCGGATTCGGATATTGGTGTATCCAAGCCAACGAGCCATTCACAAGTCTACTTCTGGGTCTAACCCCGGTAGGTTCTGGGAATATTCTGTAGCATTTCAATCGGTAGATGCAACAAACTCTGGAAAGTCTATGATTGCCGAAGGTCCACATAACATGAGTTATTTTGATAAAAACACATACAGATGTGAAAATCTGACACTTAGAGTCAGCCTAAGCAGACTGACATAGGGGCATGCAATTCAAGATTTTAACCAAGAATTACAATCAAGGATCAAAGTATAAGATCACGTTTGGTATCTTGCATTATTATTTCAGAGATCAGGTCTCTGATGTAGGTTTGATGTCTTCGCGTAGATTTGTCACTAGAAACACATAGCTTCTCAACTATCCAAAAACCATAGACCATTCCTACCCAGAAAAAGAACAACAACCACCACAGATTGAACCAAAATTGGGTAGTCGAGACCCTTTGATATCAACTATAATTGGTTGAACAGGCATAACATTCTGTGAGCTACAGAAATATGAATGGGACTGAATACCAGCATTGGTGGGAAACCGACAGTATATAACAACTCAATTTGTTAGAGAGAGAGTTTACAATCGCAAAAACATAAATTACATGCATGCATCCTAAATCAAAACACACCTAGAACTAGGAAAACATTCATTTAAAATAGCGGCTCGCATGTCCCAATGCGCAATAGCTGCCTAATACAGAGTTTTTATGGTTATCTCAGAAACAATACCATGTTGAGACGTCATCATGAGGCCCAGTCCAAGTCAACTGGGCTGGGCCTTAATAATGATGCCTGGGCTTCAAAAGCTAAAGCCCATTGCTGCGGTCCTTCATCTATACCTTGGCCGGTTCCGGTTGGGAAAGAGTAAAGGCTGAGCCGGCTGGCTAGACCATGAGAAGCTCCGCCGGTACATGAAGCCCACTGTCAAAGCCCAAGTCAGGGTAGATCGAATTTTGACGAGGGCTTCAGCAGATCATCATTACTTCACTGGAATGGGCTAAAATCTTTTGGAAAAATACCCGTCGATGAGCTCAGATATGTTAATTTAAATGATCGCATTCGGCCTCTCCAGGAATTTCAAGAAGAAATTCGAAAACCCACAATATCTTTCAAAGTTGCCGACAGTAACTGGTAATTAGGGCAAAATTCTCTACCAGAAATCCGATCTTTCTACCGTTATATCGAGAGAAACTAAGATGCTACTGTAGAATCTGCGTTTTCGTGTTGTCTGAAGTAAAGTACTTAAGCTAAACAGATCAAACAAGCGAACAAAAAGACATCTAACTAAATCCAGCCATACATAATCACGAACATGAACAACGAAAAAAGAAGATCCATGTTTCGAAGATGAAAAAAGCAAACAGAATCATGCTAACCTCAGTAAAAGTGATGGAAAGAAGAACAGAGAAAGAGACGCTAAAATTCTCACCTGCAAAGTTGCACCGAAGATTCGAGAGGAGATGCACGGAGATCAGTTCCTCCGGAGGTCAGAAGGAGCTCCGAAGCACAGCGAGATCTAGGGTTTGCAGGAACGGAGCAGGCGAGGGGGAACGGGGAGCGCGCGCGCGAGAGAGAGAGTGTGTTAATGGGCTTGAGCCTAGAAACCTAATGGACCCAAAGCTATGGCTATGATAAGGGCAAGTCTTTGGAAGGAATGAAAAATATATATTGGTTATTGGATTTGGACTTGAAGTCCATCATCATATAAATCTCCAATGGATCATAACAAAACACCTCTACCACCCGTACATGTAGCATGTAGCCCACCAAACTCAAATTCAACTCTGGACTTCACCCCAAAACAAAATTTAAAAAGGAAAAGAAAAAAATCAACTCTGGACACTTCCATGGGCCCACTCTCTTTGTCTCCGTCACGTTGATGAATAGTCTCCAAACCAACATAAACATCACCTACACTAGTGAAGTATAAATATTCACTACGTGGTGAACTATTTTGTTCACTACCCATTGTGAAGCGTAGTTGCCCACCAAGTCCTTTTGGGCTTCACCATACACGTGGAGCGTGACACATGACCGCACCTCTGCATGTCGAAGTGTAAATTTTGGAGTCTGGATCTACGACCCTGTCGGGTGTGCTCCTCGACGGCTTTTCCACCCCAAAATACAGGGGACCTAAAGGTGGGTGATGGGAGTTTTTTTTTTTTTAAATAATTTTCAGCTGTGGGCCCATCAATTTTGTGGTGGTAAAACTGTCGGAGAGCACTTTGTGCTCCCCGACGGGGTGATGATCCGGATTCTAAATTTTGATCGCAAGTTATGAGTCTAGACCCTCTATACCTTAATAGTTAAACCTAAATTATTTCAATTAATTTTATTCTTAAAACTCCTATATCCTTAAATGTATATTTGTTTCTTTCATTTGTTAAAAAAAAAATGGAAAGGAAGGAAACATAAGATAAGTGACTGATTTTTTTCATTAATTTTTTTCCTTTTTAAATGAAAGAAAAATGTCCACATTAAAGAACATGGGGATTTTTGGATTCTAAGAAAAAAAAATTGATAGTGATTTAGGGTTTTAATTACAAAGATAATTGAGGGTAATTTAGAGTTTTAATAATAATATTAATTGAAGGTAATTAGAATTTTAACTATTAAGGTAATTGAGGGTAATTTGAGATTTAAAGTAAAATATATTTTCAATTAAAGGAAATTTGGAGTTTTAGAAACATATTTAACTCTAAAATTAGAATTTAATTGAAAATATTAACAGAATAGAATTATTTAATACCCTTGCAAGGAAAGAGAGGAGGTAAGTAATATTGTTCAACTAACAGAGGGTCCAAGTGTCATTTGGTCAACTAAGAAGGAAAGTAAATAATATTTATCCTAATAATAGTTGATACTAATCGTTAATAGTATATCATATACTACTAATGAAATAGGTTTTCTAATTTTTTTTTTTTTAAAATTCTTGTGTTTTTCACTTTGAATTGAATTTTAGTCTAAAATTTATATATTTGTGAATAAGAAAATGTATATCAAGAGGATTTTTTTTTTGGTAATTATATTTGAATGTATCTCAAGAGGAATTGAGATTATATTAAAACAAACTTAAATTATAACTCTCTAAGGGCCTGTTTGGTTACATGAGTCTGAAGATTTCAAATATCTAGAGATTTCAAATCTATGGAATTATAATTTATAAAATTAGATGTTTGGTTGTGGAATGAAATATGTGGATTCATCCTAAAAAAACTATTTGATCGACGTGATTTTTGTGAATGTGCAAATGTATAGTTTTTTTTTGAAATCTCTGGATTTCACCCCTTACCCATAAATCTACAGATTCACGTTTTTAGTGTAAAAATGTGAATCTCTAGATTTCATGAATCTAGAGATTTTTACAACCAAACGAGTATAATTCTCAGATTCATGAATCTAGAGATTTGAAATCTCTGGATTCATGTAACCAAACAGGCCCTAATAAATAAATGTTAAGATTAAAATGAAATGATTGATTTGAGTATAGCACTTCGAACATTAAAACGAAACTCACACTAACTTCAATGGGAACTCGAGTGTCAATCCGATGCTAAAAGTAAAGATTGATGCAATCAACTTAAAGTCTTTTCAAGCTAATCTCAAAGTTCCCACTCACATAAACTGAGTCCTCATTTATTTTCTGTTTCCCATCTGCAAAAATAACCCTAAACTTGGCAGCCATTCATGAGCTCTTATATCACTGATAGTAGTATATTTTTTTTATATATATAAAAAATATTTATATATATATATATATATATATATATATATATATATATATATATATATATATATATATATATATATATATTTTGGTAAAGCTATAAAATTGAATAATGAGGTTTCAAATCACAACACCTTTTCGTTCATTTTGATTGTGGATTCGGATAATCGGATATGAACCCAAACTTCAAAGCCCATAACTCCATATCTAATATAGTTTGCCTTTCAAGGCTATTCTGCATGGCTGGTGGATTTCTTACCTCTAGGTTATTCCTCTGGGTAGTTTTTTTTATGAATGCAGTTTTATTACAAACAAAAGAAAAATAATAATAATAAAATAAAATATAAAAAAATCTCAAAAAATCATATATTTCTTTTAGGTTCATTGAATGTCTTAGATCGTGGATTATTCCAATAATTATATGACATACGATATAAAGGCTTGAATTCGATGTCGTAGAAAGCTTTATGAAATGGATTGTTTGCTTTGTTGCAAGAAGATGTCTTAATCAAATTGTTAAGGCAACTTAGAGGGGGGTGAATAGATTACAACTAGTAAAATTGCCCAATTTTTCGGTTTGATTGCAAATATAAGATGTTGTAAATTTCAATGTAATAAGATAGTGCAATCAACCACAACACAAAAATATATAGTGGTTCGACTTTACAAGTGTACGTCCATTCCTCTCTTGACTTTAAAAGATATTTTCATTAGTGATTCTCTTTCAATATAATGGGTAGAAGTATAAATCAAATCCTTACAATCTATGTTCACTAGAACAAGAGCACCTTTTATAATATTTGTTCTAAATAAGGCAATAGCATCCTTTACAATCTTTGTTTATTCTAAGGCAACAACATTCTCTTCAATATTTGTTTACGAGCAATAGCATCCAAAACCAATTCTAGTCTACCTAGACTTAGAATTGAAGACAAGTAATATGCAAAAGAAGGACGTTACCTAACAAGAGGTGTGACACTTTATCTCTTATGTGAGTATGATGCAATGAGAGTGTATGCTCAAATGGAAATGATTACATCACCAACGCCTTGAATCACCTCAAGTTTGGTTTCTTCCTTAGTATGTTCTTCAAGGTTGAGTGAAGATGATAGATAAAATCCAATTGATATATTATAATTCGAGATCTTGAGAATACTTGGGGAGTAGTTGATCAATTGGCAATGTTTAATGCTCTCAAATGGGGTTGGTTGGGCTTATATAAATAACATTCAATTACTTGGCCCAACCTCCCAACACATAAAAATTTCTATGAAATTTCAGTCCAGACGAACGTCCGTTTAACTCCGACGGAGATCCGTCTCAAAATAACCGTTTAAAAAATAGCCGTTGGGCTTAAGTCAGGACCAAACGGACGTCCATCTGGCTTGCTATAGTCAAACGAAAATTTCGTCTAGCTCTCTGTGACTAGACGGAAGACCGTCTGCAGCACATAGTGCACAATACTGTGCATTTAGGGATTTGATTGGGTTTTTAGGGTTTTCTAGCCAATCCTAAGCCTCATACACTCTCCTAACATGTCTCAAGTCAATCTAATGAAATGATATGTGCATAATTGAATGCAATTACATATGAGTGTACATAAAGTGACTTAGGTCCTAATTTGTTAAATCTTTTTGTTTGAGTTTGAGTTGATGATCATTAATGTTCTTTGAGTTTTCTTGTACTTCATTCTTCATGCTCATCTTGACTTAGACTTCATGTCCATCTTGACTTGGTCTTGGCCTTGATTTGGGCTTAGGCATTCAACATTGAGTTGGATTTGATCTACGTACTCTCATATTAAACTAGACAAATACAACTCAGTATAGCCATTAGTAATTTATGTTTGTTATCATCAAAACTAATAGAGACTGATGTAGCAATGCTGACATGGCATTTCCCAACACAAACGTTGATCATCTAAGGTAGAAAAACTATCAAAAGCGTACTCTTTTTGAGAGTAAGAAAATTGCTTTTACGCAATCTAACCTACTACCCTGTGGCGGCACAAGAATTTCAAAGCTGATGAATCAGTTCCTTGGGGCGACTGGTGTGTTTTTTCCAATCCCTTAATAATTTGTTCTAAGTTCCCAGGTTAAAATCTTAACAATTACATTCTGTTATAGATACTAATATTTCCACTTTCCCTTGCAAGCAAAATCAAAAAAATTTCAGAATCAAATCTTCGTCTTTCCACATCTTCTCACCTCCTCCTCTGGTGGGCCTATGGGCCCTGGTCCTTGGGAACGAGTTGGTGATAAAAAAAATAAATAAATAAAATGACGGATGTAACATATTAGTAGTTAGAACTATAGAAGTCTCCACTAGTCAACCTTTAAAAAAATGGACAAAACCAGTAAAATATGTCCCATATTTAACAATTACAGCGACTTGATAGAAGATCCAGCGGTGACAGCAACAGCAAAAATAGTGCATAAAAGAAAAGAGGGTAAGGAGATGATTGGATAATATTTTATCATAAAATCCAAAGAAGTGGGTAAGTGGGTGAAGAGTGTTGCATGTGTGTGTGTCTGTTTTAGCATATAAAGTTCTCCAAAAGCCTTGTGATCTGTTAGACATGCTAAGAAAGCTTTTCTGTATAGAGTTCATTTAAAAAACAGCCCATGAACTTAGCACAATAGAACAAGAAAGGAAGCTCTCAAATTAAAATTTTTAATTACAATTACGGATCCATTAACCAAGGAAGATAGTGACAAATAAAAAAGACACTAGTGTGGAAGTGGATCGATTAGAAGTTTTATATGTTAAGTTCTTCTTTTGGGGTTTAGGGGACATTTAATATCTCAGGTTAGCTGCAGAGGTTTGGGGATGTTGACTTGTATCTCCCCTTGGCTAGATCTCAAATTATTTTATATGATAAATTACAGAATAATTGGTTGAGATGGTAAAAGCTATGTGGATTAGAAGCTTTTATATGTTTTAGTACGTACGGAAGGGTGATTTGATTAAGAAGAAAATTTTTGATAGAAGATTTGAATCAAACTTGATGAACAACATGAACCTGGGAGAAACTGTGTTGCAAGAATCAATTAACTTGGAATTGATTGGAGAACAATAATTCATAAAAATGGGTGGACTCAATGCTCAAGGCAGGGACAATTTTGTTACTTAGTCTTAGCAAAACAATTTTTGGTTGAGCGATTTTTTCGATTCCTTGACCTTAGACTAAATATACTAAAGGAAAGTTCATTTAAAAGGCCCTAGACAACTATTCATTCTCCCATGTGGATGGTCACGTGGTATCACAAAGATAACACTTAACATGATGGCACCAAACACCGAATGAGCAATTCATGGTCTGACAGATTGGTTGTCATGCGACACTCTGTAGGAACTAGGAACCCCCTTGTCATCTAGAAATCGGTCTGATCACGATATTATTCCAAACCGAATTGAATCTTTGGTTCAGCTAGTTTAGACTCAGACTCGAGAATTAGACTGGCGATTCGCCCTTTTTTGACCCAATAATCACAAAGCAAAAAAAAGAATATGATTAAAGTAGAAATTTGAATCCATAATCCTCTATTCATCAACAGTGTTGGAGAATTTAGATCATTGTTGATGTGGGGTTGGATTGTTATGGCTATGACCCTATTCTTAACTTACTTTATTCTCTCTATCTGAATTCTTCACAAGGACTACAAAACTTACACAATATTTGCAAAGATAGGAAGGAAGTTAGAAGTTAGAAGTTAGAACAGTCCAATAATCCAGACAACAAAGACATAAAACTTAGCTGTATACCCTATACGGCTATACCTACCCCCAACATGGTGAAGCTTCTTCACCCACTACACTATCTTCCAAGTTCCAACCAATGCATCACTGTAGTCTGAAAACGACAGCCATTGGCCATCACCAAAAATTCCTGGAAAACTACTAAATGGGTCCTGACAAATTTGTGGGTTAAATCAATCGACAAACCCTTCAACCGTGTCGGGCATGGGTGATGGGTGTGTGTCTCTCTGCACCCATGGAGAAAATCTCAGAAAGAAGAAAGAGATTAGCTAAGTAATTATTAATATTATTAACGAAAGATTAGTGATAGTGGGCCTGATTAGTGTTGGACAGCTATCTAAAGCCCACTAAGTTTTTTGTTTTGGAGTTTTTGTTTGTACACGAGTGTTGTGGTTGTATATATATATATATATATATAGTACAAATACAAATGTCTGCCAGGCCGACAACAGTAGTTTTGCCTTCCGAGAAAACCGGGGTTTATGTCAAAAAACACACACGCTCCGATGGTGGGCCAGGCCCAACTTGGTTCACATGCATCCATGTGGCCCAGAATTTCGAATCATTTGAGGTTCATTTAGTCTTAATTTAGCCCTTCAAATTATAGAATTTAGCAGTTTTACCTGACAGATCTGATGTGGGTCCCTCGGCCTTGTACCCCACAAAGGGTACAGCCACCGTTGGATCCGGCAGGTTTGTATCAGAGCCACGATTATCTATGTCAAATCCTCCCCTTTTATTTTTTGTTTATTCTAAATTTTTCTTCTTGGTTAATGGGCCCGAAAAGTCTAACAAGTTTTTTCTTTTTCTTTTTCTTTTAAATTGGGCTTAATATTCTTTTCGGGATTGGGTTAGAAATCTTCTTTCTTCTGCTATAAATACATGTCTCTTCTGAACCCTAAATCTTCATCTCCTTCTCCTTTCCTCTCTTCCTGACTTTGTACGATAAGTGTTCGCTTGTTCACCTTATCTCATCATCTATTTAGGGCTAGGGTTTGCTCAGAGGATGTTTGGATATTCTGTAGGGGGAATCTACATGTGTCCCTCTTCTTATTCTTCCACAGCTTTCTTGAACTGCATGGCATCGCAGAGTTAATTAAATTATACTCTTACAGTGATATGCAGTTCGGCTATGGCTTCTGCGGTTCAATAAAGCTGTGGGAAGATAAGGATAGGGCCTTATCAGTTCTACACAATCAATCCTTGGATCTTCCATTCAGCGTATCTCTCTGCAATACTTGTCCTCTTTTTTTTTTTTTTTTTTTTTGGGTACTTTTTGGGAATGATTTTTCTGACAAACATGTTTCTCTTGTGGTGTAGGTTTTCAAGATTTCCAAGTTCTATTTCTCTCCATTTGCCTGGTGTGGCTTATGTTTATAGTTTTCAGTTTTGGGTTTTGCTTAGTTTAGGTTTTTGATGTTAATGGATCAAAGAATCCAGCGATTAGAATTCTTAATTCAGTTCCCCCCTTCATGTATTGCTATTGCTATTTTTAAGAATTTAATTTGATTGTTAATCATTAAAGCAGTCTCATCTCTTAGATCTAAGGTGCACTTATTCTCATTCTGGAGGATTGACTCTCTCGATCTCTCTTCCCTCTGGATCTCTCTTCCCTAGGTTTCCACAACTCACTAATTTCTTATTCCTTCCTTGAACAATAATTGCAAGGAGAACAAGTGTAAGAAAAAGGATATTTTATTTTTGAATAAATATGGCGAAAATTAAAGTAATACTATTCTTTCTGATTTTGATGCCTGTCTTTTCTGGATTGTTGTATTCATGGTTTATTTGAACATTTCTTTTTGTTGAAACTTTCCTGTAGGACATGGTTTGTATAGTCCAAGCTTTAGATTCCATAGAACGCAATGCAAGAACTCCGAAAGATTGTACACAATGGTCTTGCATTAGCATAGAACCAACAAACTGGGTTGATGCTTGAAGTAGCAAATCCAGTTATTTCCACTCATTCCCAATCTGGGAAAAACTAATTACTGCAATCGAGAAACCAACAAACGATATTTGCGCTTAAAACAAACAGACCCGGCCAGTAATCTGTCTGCTTTGCTGATAATAATCCCCCCCCCCCCCCTTCTCAAAATTCTGGAATTCCATCTTTAAAGTTTGTTTGTGTCCATCATATGAAACTTTTTTCAATTATTCTTCTCTTCAACGTTTTAGTGTTTATTGAATGAGATCCAATCATGTTCATTCACACCTTGTTATATAGACTGTGGTCCCAAAATTGCTTTGCCTTTTACTCATCTGGAACCCCATCAGCACCACTTAGACAAGCTCCTATCTAGCTGATTGAGATGAAGAACAGTAGTTTGGTGAGGCTTTATGAAAAGAAATAGTGAAAGCACTTCTCTCTATTGTTTATCTTCCAAAAGGCAAATCAACAAACAAAACATGGAGAAAAAGAATTTGTTTATTGAGGCTTAAGCAAAAGAAAAGTTAGCTTTCCTCTAATAATACCCACCTCATGGTTTTGGAGATATATAAAAACTGAGGATTATGGACAATTTCCATTGATTTTAAAGCCAGGGAGGTCCCTTAGATCAGCTCCTGTTGCATGTGTGTTTTCTACAATGGTGGTAACAGTAATTGTGTTTATGACAACCTTGTGTTTTATACCATGTACGTCTTTAAGAAGCAGACCCAAAATGTACTGTTTTTAAGTCAGCATCTGGAAAGCTGCATTTATTATATGCGCTGAAAAATGTAGAGACATGATAGAAAGTTAGAAACTGGAAATTTCTACTACGCAAAAAATTAGATGAATAAGATTATCTTAATTCCTGCTTAACCTTGAATACTTTTAAAGTTTAGATGCTAATTTCATAGTTAAAGAACAATCAAGAAGTCCTCTCTCTTTTTAAGGTTTTGATTAATTCGTTTCTCACAATGATGGCTATTTCATGGTTTCTTGTCGATAGGTAGCTACTTTACTTTTAAGGGTCCAATTAATGATTCTTGCTGCTAATTGAGCTCACTTTTGAGTTAAAATGTCGAATTAAACTTAAAATAATTAAACTTTTTTTTCTTCCCCCCTCTCGTTGATTAGATTCATATATTATCAGTGATTAAGTAAAAAGATTGGTTTTTGGTTTGGTTTGATTGATCTCTTACAACTGACGCTACACTACTTTGAAGAAACAATGACAAGGGAAACACGGGAATATCATGACTGTTTGTTGTTAAAAAATGGAAAGCAAAAGCGATAGGTCTTAATTGAAACAAGAGAAAGTGAAACTAAAGAAGTTTAGTGAATCTAATGCAATCTTCCCACTTTGGGAGAAGATGGCACCCTAACCCTAGCTAGTATTCTTTAATATCTATTTTCATTTGAATCAAATGCAAAATCTGGCTGTGTATATCATAGCTGAAACATCACCTGATGCAGTACCCAAGCGCCTTCATTCCTTCTTCAGTTGTATAGGTAGTACACTGCTTGAAAATCAACTGTTCCTGCAACTGATGGTGGGCTCAAGCATCTTGCTGCAAATATACCGTGCATGAGTCCTGCCGCATGAAATTATATAATCAAATCTTGATTTTCAAAGTCAAAAAGCAATGGAAGAGCGAAAATTTTCTCTCCAATAGGTGGGTGCATGTAGAGAATGAAAATTTATGGGCACTATCAAGTTTAGTCCATGATCAAGAGAGAACTAAGTAATTTCATCTGTGTTTCTTGAAGCGTATTTCTTCAGTTGCTGATTTCGTGCATACAAGAAGGCTGAATATTCAGGTTCAATCTTGTTAGCGACAAAATATATTGGAAGCTTTCTGGTGCCATTCCGCAGTTTTGGTTGAAACTCAATGGATACTCATTGGGAAATTCAGGAAGAGCAGGGACTAATGTTCTAGACAATCATGCCCAGGTGGTTTTCTCTTTTATACAGTTAATTGGCGTCTCCATGAATTTGAAGCTGAAATTTGATCCCTTGTATTTGGGCTTAGAGAATGCTTCTAGGCTGAAATCTCTTAGTCCATTTTTCAAGAGGAGGTGGTGCAATTCACTAGCAAATACAAGCCAATATGAAATAGAGTGAAAGGCATGCATCCATAACTTCTCCTTTTGCTTGCATTCTATGGCTTGGCATGGCTTTCATAATTATGCATATAACATTACTGCTTAGCTAAGCCAGACTGGTTCAGGATCTAAAGACACTTGAATTGTGAAAAACACGTACAATGAACTTCATTACCAAAATCTACTATTCATGCTCAGAACTTCAAGATCTTTGATATGACTATTTGAGGGCCCTCTACATTTAAGAGGTGTATTTTGCGACATTTTTTGGAACTACAATTAAGGTGTTCAGAAAATGTTCTAACGCTGTATTCATGTTTCTTCTTCTTCTTAGTGAAACTATCACAGAGCTCAATCGTAAACATAACTTTCTGGTGAACTACGTAAACTTTCGTCTTGCATATGTATTTTCTCCTTTTTCGTTTTTATTGTACAGCTTTGCTAGCATACCGAATCGATAAATCTTGAAACCAAATGATTTTGTCAATGGGCATTAGGGCCCATTCAGCTTCCATTTTTTTCAACTTCTCCTAACAGCTACTTGCTAGTAATTATGAAAGTTTCGGCCTTTGTTATTCTCAAGCTTTTCTTGTCAAACTCAAGCATCTCAAGACATTTCATTTGGGGAAGCTGTGATGGAGACATATATTCTTTCTTGGACCACCATCGCACAATCCAATGTACAGGTTTTCTGTTCATCCATAGTTTCCCTATTCATATGCTTCATAAGCCAAACATAGTAAGAATTATAATTAACAAGATTCCTGTATATTTCTAGCAAGTTTAAGTGTTTATTTTCTTGTGTCCTTTTAAAGCTTCAATTTGGAAGGAAATTTATTGGGACCCTTTGTTCCGATAGCAAACAATAGTCACAACTGCCTTGATTGAAGTAAAATGGGTTGCAGAAAGTGTTGGAGGTCACTGGTATTGTTGCACATGTAGCCAAGATGGCTTTCGGTGCTAGTTATACCATCACCATTTGGCAAGACGGAAAGACTACAAAATCAAACATCGCATCATTATGGAATTTGGTTTGATATAGTAAACAAGAGTAGTGGGTGTTTGGAAATCAAAGGATAAGAACCAGGAAGCAATTGGTTTTTAGTCTATCAGTGGGGTATACAGATTATGTGGACTCTTCTGTAGAGCTTCGTTTGGCCTGTCTAGTGGGACTTAGGCCTCTTTTGCATGTTGTGTTGATGTTGTTTAGCCTGTAGAAATTGTTCTTCTGTGGTCTGTGTAGGGCAGCCATATCTGATTTGCTTGTTTTGATTTTGCCTCTATTTGGGTTTTCTCATTCTTCTTCTTTTTAGGGTTAATAAAATTTACATTCAACAAAGCGTAAATTGCAACAACTCTCAGAAGGGAGTCAAACTTAGAGAGTCTCCTACTCACAAACCTGCAATTGATTCTCTTTCTTGCTAATAAGTTTGATATCTTCAAAAGAAATTGTTCTATATTAAACTCAAAACGAATGAGAATAGATCCTTACATATATGCTTGTTTTTCTTCATTCTCTTTCTCTCTAAGCATTTCTGAAGAAGCAAGGGAGATGAAATGAGTATATATCCACCTTCCAGCTCCTAATTGCTCTTAAGCAGACTCTTACAGTTAACAAGTTCCTCAAAATCACAGGTCATTGGTAAAATATGAGCTACCTTAAAAACCCTTGTAGCAATTTGCCACAAGGCAGAAGAACACACTCACACAGAGACACAGAGACACAGAGACACAGAGACACAGAGAGAGAGAGAGAGAGAGAGAGAGAGAGAGAGAGATCTTACATATTGAGAGAGATCTTACGTATGGACAAGAGAATACCTTTTCTCATTAGATATAAAAAAGCATAAAAATTAACCCAAAGGACCAATCTATGTTCACAGGAAGGAAAGCTATCTGTGAAAACTTCCTTGTAGGGTGCAGAACACCATCTAATTACCGGATTATGGGAAAGAAGTAAAATAGAAAACCTGAAATATTCTTGAAACCCTGTTTATATGAAGTCAATATATAAATTAAACAAATTAACAGACAAGAAGCAATTTAATAACAGATTATCAATTCACCTTCTCCTTCATGCACGCCTCCCAGCGATCTACCCTTAGATTTTTCCTTGGGATTTCTTGTTGATGGATTTATATGCTTCCCATCAAAATCATCAAAAAAATATAAGAAAAAGAAGGAAGTTATATTCAAGTACTACCCAATTTGCAAAAATATAGTTTTGAAACCTAATGCAACCTCAGATAGTTCTATCAAGAACTGATGATGAATTCTGAGAAAAAATTGAGGTACCATAATTGTTTGTGATATTTGTCTGTAGATGTTGAAGATCCAGCAACTTCCCTTGATCCAAGTCCAGATAAAATCCTAACTTGCCATATCTTCCCACAGCTTTCTTGAGCTCCTATGCCGGACAAGGAGACTAGTAGAAGTTCAAGAAAGCTGTGGAAAAGCATGACTAGGACTGCAGCGGGAATCATCATCTCTCCTGATCCTCGGATTCTACAGACCTTCATAAGAAAAAGGAAGAAGAAGAAGAAGAAGAAGATCCAGAGAGAGAGAGAAAGAAAGATAAAACCCCATACACTTCTCTTGGGCCACTCTTCCCTGTGATCTTTCCACCAGCTTTATATCGGATCCAAAGATCAAAAACAGCAAGAAGAGGGGAAGATGGAGAAGCCAAAGTGGAAAACTGGAAACCTAAATAAGTAAACAAAATTGAAGAAGAGAAAACATTAAAGATGAACATGATCATATTTTCAACCACTGGATTGATATTACAAGAACTTAAATATTAAATACTGACAGAATACAAGATAAAACACCATAGATGGAAGAACAATCTAAAAACAATCCCATCCTATCACATGGTGGCATGTGATGAAGGCCTCTCCTTCCAACCCCCCTTTTTTCTGGGAAATAAAGGTGTGAGGGGAGGGATGGGAAGCTGTTAATGGTCCCCCAACCATTTTTTTTCATAAACAATAAATGAAAAAAAAAGAGAGTAGGGATTATGGTATGGCATAACATTTCATCATCCTTGCTATAAGACAGTTTAGTTCACTAATTAATTTTTTGACCCATGATCAATTATAATGGAAGCCAATTAAATTTATGGAAAAGAAATTTATTTTGGTGTGATGGGCTCATAGGAAATATGTTATGTGGACAGAAAGACACAGAGAGGGAGAGGGAGGGGAAGTCGGAGATTTGATGGAGTGGTGGATGCTAGTGGTGGATAATAGGGCCCACAAGTCCCAACTTGGTTGGATTATTTAAAAAATTCACAAGCCTTG
Source organism: Hakea prostrata (assembly GCF_041222555.1). Taxonomy (NCBI): domain Eukaryota; kingdom Viridiplantae; phylum Streptophyta; class Magnoliopsida; order Proteales; family Proteaceae; genus Hakea; species Hakea prostrata. The sequence continues at coordinate 58,264,216 of NC_142601.1, read as the reverse complement.
CAACTGTCAATCCACCTAAGGCACCAACCTATTCTGTGGCAACCTTCACATTTACTTTCTTTCTCACTTGGAATTTAATACAGAAAAATTGCTGTCTGTTGCTGTTGCTCTAACCAAAAGCCCATACTTCATTACTGGTCGCATGCAGATGGGCCGAATTTGACTGGACCAGCCCGGCTCAACCATTTGTGTTCAGTTCCGACAATACAATCTCACGCTATTTTGGGCCCCATGGACAAGATCTAGGCCCAACTCAACCCATTGGTTAATTGCACTGCGGTCCAGTTTTGGAGTGACGTAAGAGCTTTTGTGAGTTACGTCCATCCATCACCATCCACGAAGCAATTTCTGTTTTAGATTGTTTTCACTTTTCACGTGCTGGTGATCAGTTTGTCTCGCCCACCCAGGCATTCATTATGGCCTTTCATTCCCTAATGAACACCACTGCACTTAGTCACTTACGGTGTGTTCTCGAAATTACACTTTTGACCTCCCCCCACTATTAGAGTTGTGGATTTGTATGAGTTGGAAACTTGCTATTGGCTGCAATGCTTCTGACCCCACTCAATCAATGAGTAATGATCTCTGCCTCCATTCTTCTTCTCAGTGCCTTACCCACTTGTTTGGAACCCTTCGTGGTTCCTCTATCTCTGTGTCTCATGATCGTCGCGTCGACTTGGTTTGGTTTGCTTTTAATTAATCGTTTATGATTGGACCAAATTGAGATCAGATTTATAAGTTGTTCAATCTAGGAAAACCAACTGAAACTGATAACATTAGTCCGGTCGACTTGGTTCTGTTATTAATCCCCTAATGCTTTTGGTTGGTTTTCTTTGCACCAAACTAAACCAAACCAAACCAAAAAAAAATATGTGAACCGGAATAAAGAGCAATATGTATTCGTACTTGCATAGCTGATCATAGCGATAAACGTTAATATGAAATTTCAAAGCTTCCGTGATTTTGCTTATTCAGTGAATCAGGTTTGATTCTCTGAAACGACTTGTCTTGTGTCTTTTCTCTTGGGTTTGAGGTAGGCCCTTAACCATGTGCTGTGCTCTAATGTTGAGGGCTTGTTTGTTTGAAGTTTTTTTAACATGCTGGCAGTGTAGGACAAAATCTGTCATGCCAAGTTAATAACAACATGGAAGGACTACCGTATATGACTTGATACAATGGGCATCAGGAGTGGAGTCGAGATTTAAAATGAGGGAGGATGGGCCGTATGGTGGTACGCCTTGATTTATACCAATCTATTGTATTTATTGTTAAAAATTTTCTCCAATCGAGGAGACGAGAGGGGAGAGTGCTAAGCATTTTCATGCATGGAAAGAGGATCGGAGCCTCATAGAGGTATTTATACAGAAAAAAAAAGAGAAGGAATTTAGTCACAAACCCCTGGCCCTAAGGAAGTTTCACCCGTGATTGGCATATAGAGGGTTTGTATGTTAAAAGGGGATTATAGGGATGCTGCAATAAGGTTGAGTCGAGTCGATCTTGTCAAAATATTGACTGCCCTTGATTCTCATTCTAAAATGTCCTTGTGGTTAGCATCTTGAGCCTAAATCCTTTTGAAACTCAAACAAGTTGAGACGGATTGAAACTATTAGATCAATATCATTAATCAAAATACTAAAAAATTCGTCAAAAAAAAAAAATACTAGAAAACTATTTTTTTAAAAGACAATTAAAAGGAAGGGAAAATTACATATAGATCCCCAAATTTACAATCAATTATATCTACTATCCCTGAAAATAAATCAATCACAAATGCTCACTAACGATTAAGAATTTATTTAAGTGATGATGTCATCATTGAATAAAAATTCAAAAACCCAATTTTACCTTTATTTGTTCAGACATTTCTAATATAGCAACTTTCATGGTAAAATAAATTGTTGAATTTCAGTCATTTCAGCGAGTGGAGAACTGGCGAATATTGCGGAAATGTTGAAGGTCCATCGATCCATGGCCACCACACACCACCACTCTCCACTATTGCTTTGAATTATCTTCCTAACAATGATGAAGCTTTAACCAAGAGCATTGATAGTTATTTTGAAGGATTGACTTTGCAAGTGCGGCGTGGATCTTGTCTTCGAGAATTTAACCTATGTGTTGTGGCTAGGGATCTTCCCTTAGGAAAACGTAAGTAGATATTCGTCTTCTCCCTTGCCCATGCATATGAACCCTATCCATTTTCTCTGATATCATGGTGTGAAGATCTCCCCAACTCATCTTTTCCGAGTTTGCGCATAGCCAGTGACACTTATTTGACTTGCCAATCTTCTTCTCTCTACTTCACCCAACCTCTATATCTTGTTTTATTTACTTCACCGGCGGTGATTGTTTTCTCCACAATTAGGGGCTCTGATCATAGATTCAATCTAGTGATGGGTATTAACATATTTTTTCTCTTAGTTCCGAATTATCGTTGAAAATGTCCTCATAAATTACTAAAGAAGTGGGTGAAAGGATTTCCTCTTCACCCATCTCTTTCCTTAACCCTGCCCGAAATCACTCATCGGCCCCACCTTACTGGAAATCACTGCCATGTAAACAAATTTTCGATAGGGTGGGACTCATGGATGATTTTTAGCTGGATTAAGAAAAGGGATGGGTGAAGAGAAAATCCCTTCTCCCATATTTTTAGTAATTTTTGAGGGTATTTTAGTAATTTAATATGTGAATTAAAATTACTATTATGAGAAATGCCTGAACAAAAAAAAGGTAAAATGGGCTTCTAAAATTTTATTTAGTGGTGACAATATCAATTAACCTAATTCTTAACTGTAAAGAAATATTTGTAATTAATTTTTCTCATAAATAATGGATGTAATTGATTACAAATTGAGGAGGTCTATATGTAATTTGTTAAGAGCAAATAATTTTTGTGAGGTTGAATAAAAACAAATAATTACAAAAGGGTAAAAGACCCAGAGTTGAAATAATAAATAAATAACAAATGTGAAATAAAGAAAAGTTAAAATAAAAGAGCAGCCATACCCTACTACGGACTTTTAAAAGGAAAAGGTACAGAGAAGTATAGAAAGACGCAGTTGTTCTTTCTTTCTTCTCCCTCTGCAGAACTGAATGGTAGTGGGTTGTGGTCTTCTCACTTCTGGATGAGAGAGAGAAACAGAGAAAGAGAGAAAGAGAGAAAGAGAGAGATTTTAAGTTGTACTGTTTAACTGTCACTCACGATCCTTTTGCTGCGGTGTTTTTCCCTTCTTCCTTATTCTCTTCCGGTCACGTGTGCTGTGGGTCTGTCACCTCTTTCTCTTCGCTTTTCTCTGCATCGCTAGCGTATGAGAATGGGATGTACTAGATTAATAAATTCTGGGCCGATCACCTAGGCCCACTATCATCACGGTTTGTCGTCTTCTTGTTTCCCTTTTTAAGTTATCGGAATCGCACCATTCACAAAAATCTTCTTCTCTTCTGCTACCTGCACCAACGGCCAACGCCATGGAAAAGCTTCTGCTTCATTTTCTTTGGAAAGTTGAGGTGAAACCAAAGCTCATGGGACCCGGATGAATACTCTTTTAACCCGACGACTCAACTCGGAATCTACTTAATTCATGATTAATCCAAGTTTTACTTAATTTAGAAACTGTACCTTGGATCCTAATGGTGGTTCAACTAAGAAGACAATTGAATAAAAGATATATAAAAGTGGGAGATGATTCTTTCCACCATAGTATGTTACAGAGTGGTCCATCTCTAAATGCTGATTTAGACCACTCGGTCCTGTCCACCATAATCCGATTTTGCTGAAGATAATTGCAAACCACACACAACTACCCACATTGCTTCACAGACCCAGCTCCTTGCTGATGTTAATGTATTGCACCCATTTTGAAGTATGTTTCAAATTTGTTCTCAGTTACAAGAAGATTAAGAAAAAAATAGAGTTGAGTAAGCAAAAACACTTGAAAATTATGTCAAATTGGCAATGATCTCCCAAAACGTCTCTTAAATTTGTACAATATACACTCTATTAGCAAATTCTATTGAATTATGCTTAGATAATTTCTTTGTTTTTGAATTGCCTTAATCTCTCGCTACTTTTCAATGTAGTGCTTAATAAAATGGAGTACCAAATTTCATCTTTGTTCTTTCTCTATGAGTTTCTTCTTTTTCTTATTCGTCATTTTATATTATAATGTATAAAATAATACAACTAAGGGTATATTCATCGTTTTCTCTAACCAGCTAATAGTATTAATGGAAAAGGGGGGAGACTACCAATTTAATATATTTTTAGAATACCTATGCTCTTATCAATTGTTTTGGGGGTATTTTTAAAATTCTCTAAAATCAACATAGGTGGAGGGGATGTTTGTAATAGGATAAATACTAGAAACAAACATTATATTTTATGCAAATTACATATAGATCTCCTAGTTCTACAATCAATTATTTACTATCTCTGAAAAGAAATTAATTACTAATACTTCTTTACTATATATTAAATAATAAAGCTGCATGATATTAACATTTTAACAACAAATGAATATTTATAATTGATTTTTTAGAGATAATACATATAATTAATTATAAATTTAGGCAGTCTATATGCAATTTACAAAGTAAGGTTGCACTTGTAATTCTCTCAGGGTACTTTTTGAATGAGTAGTGTTTGGGTGGCGAACACCAGTGACAGTAACGCAGGCTCTAGATTCTTTTTAAGTACTGGAAATACTATAAAGCTGCAACTAAACACTAGCTACTAATTTCCAGTGATTCTTATGGCCCACTTGGGCCAACATCAGGACTGAAGAATTGGAAAACTTACATGCAAATTATCATGTAGGTACGTAATGACATTGCAGAATAAAAATAATAATAAAAAAAAAACTCTGTGACTAGGATAAACAGTGCAAAATTTGGCAACAAGCATCTTGTGGGGTCTAGATGCTTAGGAGTTTCTGTTGTAAACAACCCAGAAAAAAAAAAAAGTCCAAAACCCTAAGCATGCGATGGATTCTGGTACACCATTAGTCGGGGCATAATAGGATAATTCTGATCGCAGTGATTCCATTATACTATACCTACTATGCTAATAATTGAATGGTGATGGGTCCCACAAACAGAAGGTCCACTTCACCAACAGCCCAATCAAATTTTGCCATTTTATGGAAAAAAACGGGCTATGTAATGCATCATAGCTGGATCAAAGATTGATCAATCAATGAAATGAGTGGTTGTGATTGCTCGATATATTTTATGGACCACAAGTACAAGAGGGACATGGGGGTAGTATAATACAGTGGCCCGGCCCGGCCCAGGCCCATGTGGCCTATGAAAAGCATTGAAGGGGAGCCAATGGAAGTAAGGAATCACGGGTTGGACAGAGAACGGGACGGAGTGTGATTGTCTTTATCCGTTAACGTCGTTGTCATGGGTCCGTTCACAGGCTGTGAAACCTCCATGGTCCGTAACGGCATCTTCTTTATCATTAATCAGTAGCGTGGCTTTGTGAACGGTGGTGGTGGTGGTCGCCGTTAATCTATACCATCATAAGGTTGGGGGGTTGGTGAGGAAATGAAATCAACAAACCTGGCCCCACACCTCCACCTCCCCCCACACCCACACCCCCACCCCCACCCCCACCTGCCCCCCAAAAAAAAATCTAGTGCTCTCCAACACCCCTAAAGCTCAATAATGTTCATCACCCCTGGATAAATCTTTTTCTCTGGGTTAAATGCATCCAGGTGTCATTTACTTATTGGTCCAAAAGCTACAAACGTTGGGAATTTACCATTTTTTTTTTAAGTGTATGCGTGTGAAATCTCAGGTAGATTCATGGTATAAAGTCTTGCATGCCCAACATAAATTGTGTTACTTGCATGGATGGCTAGTGTGTAGGGAAGCAACAACAGTCAGATCCGGACTTCTCTTTCTTGTTCGTTTGATCGTTGGATGGAAAACGTGTGGACGGAGAGGATGGCAACCGAAAGGCTGAAACGGAATCATTCTGTCTTCAAAAGGTATTCTCTCCATCTGATGGTTACTATCCTTTTTCATCCACACATCACCCATCCGACAGTTGAGAGGGAGAGAAGCTTTTAAAAAAAAAAAATCTGATCCATTCAAGCAATAATGGGTTAAAATAAAATTAAAAAAAAAAAAAAAAAAAACACGAAAAATGGAAAGACTTCCCCAGTTGTCTTCGTATCCCATAAAAAGGAAGTACTGGACTGAAAAAACAAGAGACATGAGCTTCCTGAACAAAGCCGAATGCATTTGCATTCTCTCTATCTCTCCCTTTTCTTCAATTGGGTTTTGGTGCTCTTCTTCTTCTTCTTCTTTTTCTTCTTTTTCTTGTTCCATATGAACCCTTTCATATTTTTCCACAGCTTTCTTGAACTTAAGAAATCAGAAGTGGGTGGCAGTGATATCGATGATGAAGAGAAGTTGTTGCGATTCTACAGTTTTCAAGTTCAAGAAAGCTGTGGGAGAAGATGGACTGGTTCAAACGTCTACAGTGAATCAGCATTGGTAGATCTTCTCCAGTGTGAAGGTAAGTCGCATTACTTCTCAGTTTCATACGAATTTTTAGTTTTATCAAGATCTGTAAGCTGCGACAAGACAAAGAGGCCATGGCCATGGCCATGGCTGTTCCTTGGATGAGCAGCAATACAATGACCAAGCAAATTAATTATTCTGACATGGGAGAAAGGCGTCTATAATTTACTTATTGTGTGTTAGTTGCTTGTTGGGTTAGATTGGGTAGTTCAGATGTTTTTGCATTTGGGTTGATGGTCATGGATGATTGGTTGCACCACAGATCTGGATGCAAAATGTCCTTTGCAAACATGTGATGTATCAAGCTCCCTCAATTATTTGGGAATGGGCACCTTTCAGATCTCTTCAAAAGCTGAAAGGCTAGCCTAGCTAGCTATAGCCAAGCCCAGCCAAGCTAAAGATCTTTTCCACCTCTGAAGATCTCATTTGGTATCAGTAAATTTGGTAAATTTCGTTCTACCTAGGATGACAATGTAGTCATCTCACCACCCATGTAAGAGACTGAGAAGGAAGGGATGAAACTTGAAAGGGTTCTGTACCTTATCTTGATCCTAACCACCCATCCACCTACCTGATCCTGCAAGAGAGAACCGAAGATGAAAATTTGAAAATTGGGTGTCATTAGTGTCTCATTTGAAAGATCATTCGAAGGCATTTGATAAAACCTAAAGTTTAGCATAATCTGAAATATGTCAATTTAAACTTTCTTTATGGTTTGGGTTTCAATTTGGATTTTCTTTCGTTGGTGCTGATGTTGTTTTGGTATATGAGACAAAATCAGAGATTTAACACAAAATTGGACCCCTTGAGACCGATTTTAGAATCAAAAGATTTGCTGATAAGCAAAATAAAGATGAACTATTGCATGGTTTGTACCTTCCATTACATTAGAAGGATAATGTGGTGGTGAAAATGGATGAAAATTGAGTTCTATGATTATTTTCGGAATCTGAAATTAAATCATAAATAAATATAACTTGGTGTAGAGGATGGTTTTTTACAGAAATTAACATAAGATGAATAAAATGGAGAGATGCATCTAGAATGGTTTTTGATTTACTTTCTTTAAAACTTCGAGGCTAATTCGTTTTGGTAAATTTTAGGCTAATTTTTAAAGATGAATTTACTATCATTATGATTTATATATGATGTAAAATGTTGGACAATTGTAGGGCATCATATAGATAAATTCAATGTTGTGATGAAGATGTTCAGGTAGATACGTGGTTGAACTTATTTATTAAATAGTTCTGGCATGATTACCAAAGTCTACAGAAATCTTTAGATGTTCTAGTATAGAGAAATATCAAGTTATTTGACTTCAAATAGGGTTCAACTGTTCTGCCCAAAATTATTTATTTTTTGTAACATATACCGCTAGGGAGAATTGAACAGACCTATTCACTAAGAGGCATTGATCGTTGTGAATGGGCAAATCTTTAGTGTTCAACCAAAATTATTTATTTTCTACATGAATGGCGATTGTGAAACCTTGACATTTGAATGTTTAGAGCATCATGTGAATTTAAATAGCAGGTCTCTCTCAAATGACACTACCCTTTCTCTTCTTCTTCTTCTTCCATTTTTTTTGGCTTATCAGTTGGCAAATTTGTGTTTTGTAAGAATAAGTAATCTTTGCCACATACATTCCCAAAGTTCCAGCCCACTTGGACTGCCTTGTGATAGTAAATGAATGAAGTTTTGCTTCTGAAGGAGGAGATGCTTAGACCCTGCTCTGATAAATTATTGAACAAAAAGGAGAAACATAGGAGGGGCAAGTTGCTTCCAGTACTTGGAAACAAAACAGAGGGAAAGAAACAAAATAGCAAAGCACTATACGAACTTGATCACACCACTTTAATTCACTGGACAAGTGGGTCAACCCAGATTTATTTGTGTAGTTTGTTAGGTGTATCATGGGAAGCTACAAAAAAAATTAAGTAACCTGAGAACCATAAGATAACTAACCAACCCAAAGGCCATAGCATTTTCTTTTCTTTCAAGAAGTTTCATTGATTATTAAGAGGAAACTTCCATGGAAAAACTCCTGCAAGAAACAAAAGCAACTGATTTACAAACCTTAAGAAAAAAGAAGGCCTGGAACTACTAGAGAGGCTAGGAATTGAAGTCAGCTAAAGACTTAAGATCTCTCCAGCGAACCTAAAAGTAACATTTGATTTTCCTGCATGCTTGTATTATGGGTTCTTAAATGCATAACTGGGTTGTCTTTAATTTGTAGGGTCATATGAAATTTGGTGGTCATTTTCGTTCTAAAAATGCAGTGGTTCTATACGTGGTTTGTTATGTGTGACTTTAAGTTATTGTATTCAACTTTGAAGATTGACCTGCACTTATATATTTTAATGAATAACCTAAATGACCCAGGGGAAACTATGATAGACTCCACCCAACGAACACTCGTTTACCAGATTAAAAACCTATGCACTGAACCTCAAGATCACTTTATTTTTCAAGAAAAGACGATTAAAACGGATCTTTAGACCAAGACAAGCATATTCTTTCTTTGAAAATTGTTGGTCTTCTTTATTAATGCCGTTCATGTACAGCTAACCAATGACTGGGCACTACATGATAGATTGATGGGGGTCTCAGCCGTTCATGAAAGCCTGCACAAGATCAGTTAAATGCCATAAGGAAATCAATGAGAGTAGATTTATATCATGATCAAGAATTTTAATTTACATGGTCAATGTTGAAGTAGATGAAATTAAAGACAGTTCTACGAAGCTATTATTGCTCAAACTCGTATCCAAACTTAAATGTATGTGATATATGCATCAGTTGCAGACCACCTGAACCTTAATTAGGGTTATGTGAACCGAAAAATTCTTCTTTCATCTGGTTGGAATCGTGAGATAGAGCTATATTAATTTCGAGTGGTTCAGTTATAAACAAATTATGTTCAATATTGTAGTTTAATGTTCTCCATAATTCAAAGTAATGTATTACACATTTACACGCTTATGAAAGGATCTCTATGTGCTTCACATCATGAAAACCTAAGTTACTAAGTTATATTGATAGGATTTACAAGACTTTGAGTTTAAGTCAAATTCATCTTGAGCTGTTATCTTATGTGAAAAGAGTTCCTCTTAGTTATGAATTGTTATGGCATGTGACAGTTTAGGGTTTGAACTTTTAGTTTGTGCAAACACTTCGTGCAATGAAATTCAATAATCCATTAGGATTAGGACTTCTGTTTAGTTTGTGCAATCAATCTTTGTGAATATTTATCCTTAAACATCCTATATACTAAACCGATCAAATACTTGAAGTACGTACATACATAGATATAATGTACAGCTCATTGCTCTCACCATGCCCCAATTCAAATGCTCTCTTCCTGGTGTTTGACATCGGCATCAAAGTATTCCCACCCATCAAGAGCATTTTTGCAAGCAAAATATTGACTCCATCTCTTCTGGGTAAAAACTAGCTTGCCACAAAAGAACGGTTATGATAATCTCTTATTGGTGAATGAAGGGAAGACCATGACCCATATGATGGTTGGAGTCCTCCCTTCCTCAGTGTTCTTTAAAAATCTAGAGGGCTACACTAAAGCTAACTTTTATTGCAGCCAAGAATGGATATTAGGCCCAATTGGAGATTGACTTATTTTTTGAAGCCCAATCAAAAGATCTGATACTGTGAGGTGTACCCATAAGCTCTGGTGATCTGGACTCAATGAAGATATAGCTCATCAACAAGTCCAGAAATTAAGCACAACCAAATTCTCAATTTATGATCGATTAAAAAAAAAAACAAAACAAAATGACATATATGCCTCTGGGGAGAGAACCCTTAATTATTACAAAAGAATTGAAAGCCAGGAAGCTAATACAGGGAGAGGAGAGACATTTAAGATCGATAGTAGATAAGATCAGGGTCCATATTTATTGAAGAGATGCATAGAGGCAAGCACTCGATCTGTCATCAATACATTGCGAGTGTCTCATTCATTGGATAATAGATTCTGTTGTAGAACCATAAATAATCAGATTCAACAGCATATCCATCTTGATTGCGATTCCAGCTGAAGTAAGCATGAGTCCGATTCTTAATGGAAATCATGCCATGACCAAAGGCTGCCTCTCTAAATGCAGAGTAACTTGGTTGTGGCTGTGTGTAGCTGTAGAATTTATAAACAACACAGAAGAAATTAAGCATGATATTAACCACAGATTCATTTAAGATTCAATGAGGAATAGGAAAATGAATTCTTCAACTGAAAACAAGTTGTTCTATTAAACTTACACGCTGGCTAATCCTTCTATATTTCCTCCATCACCAATAGTTAGATATACAGGTGCAAATTGGTTAGGTATTGGGGTGCACAAGCCATTTGTTATGTTGTACGCAATGTTCGATATGCGGTGCTGTAATATTATGAGAAAAAACAATGAGTTGTAAAGTTAGTCATTTGCAATGGATGGAAAATAGAGCAGATCAACAGAAAACACAAGTTTTGTTTTGGAGATCATGATCAGATAATTTGCACTTACGGATCTTTCATATGCGTGAACATGACCAGCAAATACAGCATCAACTTTGTATTGTACCAGCATTGATTCGAATTGTACTCTCATAGTTTCACCCTCCATATAATGGGTAACATCACTGTTATACCAAGGTGCGTGCACAACGATAAATAGCCAAGGTGTCTCAGTCCTGTTAACTTTGGCCAATTCTGCTGCAAACCAGGTGAATTGAGGTGTAGATCTCCCTAAAAAAAAATACAATGGAAGTTAACATATATGAATATGAGTTAGTCTAATCTCACAACTAAACCGGATTTTAGGGATAAAAAACTTTTCCTTGTTTTTGTAATTTGGCATGTTTACCATAAGCTGAATATGATGCTAGTACGATAATATGTGCTGAAGCTCGCTTGATTGAGTAAAAGAATGGCTCAGTACTTCCAGATGCATTATATGGAGTGTGATAACGGCTTGAGAAAGGCTTAAATGGTACTGGTTCACCCTGCAACAAATTCCCAGGCCACCATTATTAGCCTAATGAGCTTCTGGACTATATATAATCTTCTCCTGCTTAACATTAATTGTACTTTGATATAAGTCAACTGAGAACTTACAAGTTGAGGTGCAAACTCAATCTCATGATTTCCAGCAGCCCATATCCATGGTTGATAAGCAGCATTTTTTTCAATAAGTCTGCCAAAAGTGTCCCACTTGACACCGTCATGGTTTGGCCAGTCATCTGCATAAGAGAGATCACCAAGATGCAACACTGTCTGTCCTTTTAGTGGATCGTTTATGTAATGATCCAGTGTCATATTCGAGTCATACGTCTGCCCAAGATCTCCTGCACCCACCAAACTTAATCATTTAGTTTCAAATGTTCAACACAGAGAGATTAAAAATACCCCATTAATTAAGATGGTTAGCAAGCTTGCAAATTTTACTAGAAGAAGGTACTTCACCTATGAGACCAAAAGTGTAGGGCACATCAGGACCAACTGGTGGAGGAGTTGTGAAATCGAACTGCCTTGTGGTGTTTCCAACTCCTACCTCGTAAAAGTATTTGGTGTTATACTGCAAAAAATTATAGAGTAAACAGGAAGACATAAGTTTCTGTTCCAAGTAACTTGAAGTAGAAATTGAAATGTAGGTTAAAATTTAGAGAAATCAAAGAAAACCCACATCCAGATTGAGGAGAGTGGTGTGATGGATGTAGCCTGAAGTGTAGTTATAGTATTTGTAAGTCAAGTAGTAGCCCTCAGCAGTGTAAATCTTTGTGGTGTTGGCAGCCCAATAAAGCACTGTGCTGGAACCGGGCTCAACCGGAGTGATCCAGGATACAATGATTCCTTGTCCTAGATAGTCTCCTTGGGTTATATGAACCTTGCAAAAAAAAAAAAAAAAACAATTCAGAAACATAGAAGAAGGCTCATCAACTTGTAGTTAAAATAGGGAATCACATACGTACACAAATTTAATGTAGGAAAAGTCACTTGAAGAATGTAGTCATGCAAAATGCCTTCCCTAGATTTTTAAAAGGATGAAGAACTTATCTTCTACTTCCCCAAAAAAAAAAAAAAAAAAAAACAGAAAGGGTGTGTATTGAAGAAGTCAATTGGGCTGTTCAGGGTTCATGCCATCTTGAATTCTTAAATGGCCTAGCTTGTACTTGCGAAATGGATACACTCGAAATCCTTTTTTCTTGTTATAGTAATATGCTCAATATCTATAGATATATAATGTGCTTAATTAAGATACGAACATTGATAAGGCTATAATTGGTTAGCAAAATGACTACACCAATAAAATCTTGTCCCTGTCAGTGGTTAGATTTCAACCCATCTGTATGCCCTAAGGAACAAAATTTCATAGGAAAGAAAGAAACTTAAAACCCACCTGCTCAGGCGCATTATAACCTGGAGGAACATAAAAGGCAGGACTGTTGTATGGCATATCAACAGATGGAGCTACTGCTCTAACATAACTTCCAGTGATTCCTCCATCGCACAACAAAGCTGAATTCAATGTCAAACCCACAAGAACAACACAGAAAGCACTCAACGATGAGAACTCCCACTTTCCCATCTTCTCAATCTCTGAACCCAAGTTTCCTTGACTTTGAGAATGGAAGCTTATTCATGGCATATTTATAATCACTTCCTTGCATTGACTTTGAAAAAATGCGGCGGATATTCACAGTTTAATCCTCTTGAAGAGAAGAAGAAGAGGTAACAGCACAGGAGAGAGATGGCATGCTTCATTCTATTAGTAGAGATGTACAACTATCCCATTCTGATCATGCATGATGAATGCCATCAACTCGTTCGCTTATTTGCAGCTCTGATCATGGAGTTCCTTTTGTTCATCTCTCGTATCTAAGACACTTCTGTTCTACGGAAATCATTTTAAAGAAACGTGCTCAAATCTCAACAGGACCACCTGCCTTGGTCTGTTCCAAATTTGTATCATACATTGTTTCGTGTAACGTATTTTCTTTCCTTCTTTCAGTTTTACATAGAGAGAGGACCTGTCTGATAACTCACCCAAAAACAGATTGTATTGTTTCTTGCTTTGAGAAACTAAAACATTGGTCAGAAACCGATTGATTAAACTATTTTGTTTGTAGTGACTTTTGCAACACAAATTGTAACTTATGAAAACTTCTCCTTCACGAAACACAACTGATGCAACAACAAAAAGTTAGTCAGTCAAAATCTAAGTGAAATAGTTTTAGAAAGGGATATATATCCAAGGAATTTGGCATCCTAAACATAACCTGTCAAAACCCTTTTCATACTGTGATAAAACCCTTCCATTCATTTGCTTTTTCAATCGATCCCAATGATATCGATCATTCAGTTATTCATCTTTTCTATTTCTGTTGATTCGCTTTATCTTCTCTATCTCTAGTTAAATCCTAGCCCTTGTCTTTATGAATTTGAATTATTCATCACTTTATCTTGATCAGTTACCATGATAAGATGCCTGCTACTGCTAGTCTTGATTTTGCTTTAGAAACTGAAGTTTTATCAAATCATATCATACTACTGTTATAAAAGCATGAATTCAAGTGACACAACTGTATATCTGTTTCCTTAAATTCCCTTATCTATTCTTTCAAATAGACTTAATTCTCTAATAAACGATGTCCAAAATTGTAATTTTAATTCATAAATATAATAGCAATCCTCCATCATTAATCCTTTTAATATTAATTGTAATTCTCTTTCGAAAAATTATTCTGATAACTCCTAGATGTCTCTTCATGTATTTCTTTATTAAAAGATAAATTTCTTATTTTTGTTAGATTTTAGTATAGAGATTTTTTTTTTCAGACAAAAAAAAGTAAAAAGATTTTTTTTTTGGGTAAATGTTAATAAAAAGATCTCCTATCACAATCCATTTGTAGAACCTTATAACCTTCTATAAATACAAGAAGGAAAGAAAAATCCAAGAATCTCAATTCCCAATAGAATGAACTATATGAAGACTTCTCTCTACCCAAAAAAAAATTATATGAGGACAATTTATTTAACTAAAAAAGAAAAAAAAATTATTCCAAAAGCAAAAACATTTGATTATTAGAAAAGAAACCGAATGGTTTCATTACTTTATCCAAAAAACAAAAACATTTGATTATTAGAAAAGAAGAAACCCAACGGATTTCTCTTGCTGGAGTATTAAGGGGAAGGACATAGGAGACAGTTCGGCATTCAAATATATGATGACTCAACGTTGTTGGTCAAGTCCAGATGATGACATGTTCTCATCTATTTGTATTTATTTAGTTATTATCCCTAGGCAAGTCATAATTTGTCAAGTTAATGCATTTTAGACTTGATTAATACCAAAGAAATATGTGTTGCATTCATTTTAGTTTATTCAGACCTAATTTCCTCCCGCCCCTCCTATTTTCGTCTCTTCCATTGCATGTTCTTGCAATATGTTTTGTATTATCTTGAAATTTTACTTTGAGTGGCTTGTTAGTTGTTTTCATTATATGCAATTTTGGTTCCTTGAAGCAGGGTTTCCAATTGATACTAGGTCAGTTCATATACTGTGTAGATACCAAGGGAAGTATGTTTTGATGCAAGAAAAGCCACTGTGAAGTAGTTTGGTTCAAGTGCCAAAGAATTTTTTTTAGGAATATTTAAAGTGATAAAATATTAGCGACTAATTAGATCATTCAACAATTGTTATATCCCTCCCCATATTCTCCGCTATCCAAACGAATGAAAGTGAGATGATGACCAGCGAGAGGAGAGAAGGTGGTAAACTCTTAATTTAACTAGTTTAAAACCTCAAACTGATATAACATTGATTTTGACTTTTTCTTTTTAGAGCTCTTGAAGCAAGACTAATACTTCATCAGTTACAAGCATTATAGGTAATATAAGAATAGAAAGAGAGATTTCTTATAAACTAATTGGTATTGATGTGGACATGAAGTATCCAACAATCAGCACCTGGATTTTGCAAAATATTGATGATCGCCTGATTGCTTTGAAAAATTTGTAGGTTTATGTAGGAAACTCGAGTGCGGATATTGGTCTTCGAAAAATACCTAACTTTGCTTGAGAAATCTTTGAGAAACCAGAGTGGTTTTTTTTAGCTAGATAAATATAATCTTTAAGTGTAGAGTGAGCCAACCCATCCCTGATTAATTAGTATGAGGAGTTCATGGCCAATTCAGCTTTGAGTGACTGAGGTGGCTCAAGGTTTTTGATAGCTATATGTTATATAGTCTTAGTTTTAATGTTCTCAAATTTTGAATTGACCCAACAATAGAGATATATGTTTACTTTCTATTTTGAAGATGGTCTTACCTCCCATGAGAGACATTCCACCTAAGACATGATTTTTTTCATATATCTAATATTCATTGGATACTTCCTCCATAAATTTTTTTTTTGCTGTTAGCCATGGCTGTTGAAGGTTGACAAGAAGACTAAGATTGGAGCTTTGCATTCTCAACTTCGGGGAAGATAGCTCAATCATCGGCTTCAAATTCAAGTGGTCAAGAACTGATTGGGACACAGGGTTTTGTATAAGGCCCATGTTATTTAATATGTTCAAAACCCATGAAAGTATACAAACTACTTTTTATTTGACATGAGTTTACACAGAATGGTGGGAACTTAGATGCCATGCAACATTCGGTACAACTTCCTACTCTGCCTAGAGGGTAGTGAATTTTGCAGTATTTCATAAGCAATCTGAGTAAAATTTAGAGCAAATTGCACTGGCATCCAAAAATGGAGGCCTTAAAGCTATGACACCCCACTTTATATTTAAAAAGCACATAGACCCCAAAATTGAATTTTTATTGGATATATTTGTCAAATTTATCACTGAAAACAGGTAAATCACTGTTTTTTTTATTTTTTTTTATTTTTTATTTTTTATTCTTGACAAAAGAGAGTAAGTGGCAGTTTCTTTATAGATTTCAATAGTGATCATCACTTTGTTCACTTTAATTGAATCCTTTTTTTTTGTACACTAACGATAGAAACGTAGAATAAATAGCAACCCAAACAAGATGGGTTTCCTATTTCAAATTTCATGGCTTAAGGGTTCAATTTGAGGTATTTGAGTCAAATGTTACCCATCTTATATACCATGCATATGATTTACAAGAAGGGGCTTTGATCAACTAACAAACCCAGCCACTTAAGAGAAATCATATTCTAGATTCCATGAGCTCCCTTTTAACACCTCTATCTTTTTCTGTTAACAATAGAGAGTAAAGAAAAGAAAGATATTAATAGTATTAAAGAGGATCGATGGCACTTGAAAGAAGAGAGACCATACCAAAATTGTATTGTGCACTTGGTGCATTCCCTGAACCATGTTGCATGCATCGGCCCTCGTCAGTGTTATTGCTATTTTCGCCCCTTGGAGGTAGCATAGGAAAGAAGAGGATCTTTTGTACTGCGTCTGCTAACGGAGCCATGGACACCTTCTTCAAGAACCCATCTTGGTATTGTGCTTAATTAATGCTGAGTGAACTCCACGTACTACTTAGAAATTTCAAAGAGAATTTCTCTTCTTCTATTCACTGTACACGAAAGGCCAACCCCACCCCATCCAATAGAACAACCAACAATTATTCCTGATAAACGCGCCAGAAAACTTGCCTGGGGAACAATTATTGAAGTCAAGATAAGGGATTCAAATGGAGCAAAACTGATAGGCAGTGAAAGAAACCCAAATAGCTCCAACTTTATTGTTTTTAGATTCCATTCAATCCGTTTATATCAGCCAGCACGAATATTGTTGCAACGAACCATCCCTTTAAGAAATTTCTTGCCATTCCTTTTCTGGAAAGTGCAAGCTTTACACGCATCTTTGCTTTTGTTCATGCGCGGTTACTTTGCGCAATCCGCAATAGCACATGGTAAGATCAGCCGAAGCGATCAGAAGAACACTAAATATTTTCTTTGGAAATCACCATTATCTCTGCAGTGGATTTACGGCTCGATGGACAATCGGCAAAGAAAAATGCGTTCGTGACCGTAAGAACTGATTTAGATAACCAGAGATCGAGAGCATGGGTAAAAAAGCTGCGAGCAACTTAACATGGAACGAGAAGTTAGAGTCATAGTTGCTCTTACCTAGCTCGATTCAGTTAATTACAGTGGAGATGCATGCGTGAATTTTCAAATTCTGAAGTTTCCTTGAGATCAAAGGAGAAAAGAGCACGCCAGGTTTTTCGGTTGCAGTTTACTACCACCACACTTTTCTCTTCTCTCTCTCTCTCCAAGGACAGAAACTTGTTTGTCCTCGTCTCAATCTACACAGAAGAGTTTCTAATAAAATAAGCAAAGCATGGCACGCATGATGAGCATGACCAGAAGAGAGAGATGGTCTTTGAGGTCGATGCGATGAAAAGTTCAATTGTCTCCAACTGCTCCAATTGCCTGAGCAGGGATGTGGGAGGGACCAAAATCTGGTCCATTCCTTACAAGGAAATGGACTCTCAAAAATGGACCTGATAAACTTTCGATGTGGGAGGCCATGGAGATGAGATTGGTATCACCAACAAGCGCTGCGTCAAATCTTTCACTCTCAAGCTCACATTGACTGAAACTCACAATAAAATTCAAAATGCTTTAAGATTGTTAGAGTTACGGTTTAAGCCCAAGGTTGCTAAAAACATTACACTCTGAGTATCTAGATTGCAATATTCAGATCGTTGCTTCCACCTAGTATTTATAGACCAACATTAGATTCTACGGTTAGTTGGACTCTCCCACAAAGACTCATTACAACAAACTGTTGGATTGTAACTGATCCAATGGCATATATTAGAACATACATTGAGTATAACTCAAATACCTCAACCATATTTGAATAAGACTCAGATACCTCAACAACATAGTTTCTAATATCGATGGAGTTTATAAGAGCTTGAGTTCAAGTCAGATTCAACTTGAGCTCTCATGTACATAGTTATTTAATTCTGCGGATAATTTGCGAATTATTTTCTCGAATCCAAATTTTCTCCGTTGATTGAGTAAAATTTTCGTCTTTTACCCATATGAATAAAATTCATGATTAATTATGGCTTAACCGAATTATATATGAATAATTTTGGTTAATAATGTCATGAAAAATAGTGAAAATCATTCCTTCTACAAATGATTATGCACATTCTTCTATCGATTGATTGAGATTTTCAAGTTGAGAACGACAAATGAAGTTGAGAGGCCAAGGGAGAGGCCAAGTTACCTGTTCCTTCACCACTTTTTGATCCAGTAAAATCCACAGCCATAGTTTTTTTTTTTTTTGTATGTATAATTAACTTCTCTGTTGGGTGTCAATGGTAGTTTTAGATTTTGATAAACTATTGAGTGTAGATTGTGTTTGTTAAATAGAAGAGTTTTTTTCACTATTTATATAATTAATTTCTCTTAAACTTAGTTTCTCTAATCATACAAAAGATCCCGGCCAAGTATACTGGCTTCTCTATTATCTATATGGTTATACTCATACTCTGAATTTTATTAATATTTGCTCGACTTAGACATCTGAATTTTTTACCTGATTTTTCTTTTAGCAAACGAATAATTCTCGAATCTGAATTTAAATTTATGCACTTCTTTTGACTGCTTTGTTGACTGAACCTGAAAATTCATTGATTGAATCACTCCGAAAATCCCCGAATCCGAAATAAATAACTGTATGAGCAAGTAGCAGATCAAAAGACTCATATCATTAGTTAACTACACTTGAGCAATGAAGATATATATAGCTAGTTAAGAACCCAGAAAATAAGTATAATCAAATTCTCAATTTGACACAAAATGACATATATGCCTCTAGGGAGATCCCAAGAGATTCCTTATTTATACAAAAGAATTGAAAGCCAGGAAGCTAATACAGGGAGAGGAGAGACATTTAAGATCGATAGTAGATAAGATCAGGGTCCATATTTATTGAAGAGATGCATAGAGGCAAGCACTCGATCTGTCATCAATACATTGCGAGTGTCTCATTCATTGGATAATAGATTCTGTTGTAGAACCATAAATAATCAGATTCAACAGCATATCCATCTTGATTGCGATTCCAGCTGAAGTAAGCATGAGTCCGATTCTTAATGGAAATCATGCCATGACCAAAGGCTGCCTCTCTAAATGCAGAGTAACTTGGTTGTGGCTGTGTGTAGCTGTAGAATTTATAAACAACACAGAAGAAATTAAGCATGATATTAACCACAGATTCATTTAAGATTCAATGAGGAATAGGAAAATGAATTCTTCAACTGAAAACAAGTTGTTCTATTAAACTTACACGCTGGCTAATCCTTCTATATTTCCTCCATCACCAATAGTTAGATATACAGGTGCAAATTGGTTAGGTATTGGGGTGCACAAGCCATTTGTTATGTTGTACGCAATGTTCGATATGCGGTGCTGTAATATTATGAGAAAAAACAATGAGTTGTAAAGTTAGTCATTTGCAATGGATGGAAAATAGAGCAGATCAACAGAAAACACAAGTTTTGTTTTGGAGATCATGATCAGATAATTTGCACTTACGGATCTTTCATATGCGTGAACATGACCAGCAAATACAGCATCAACTTTGTATTGTACCAGCATTGATTCGAATTGTACTCTCATAGTTTCACCCTCCATATAATGGGTAACATCACTGTTATACCAAGGTGCGTGCACAACGATAAATAGCCAAGGTGTCTCAGTCCTGTTAACTTTGGCCAATTCTGCTGCAAACCAGGTGAATTGAGGTGTAGATCTCCCTAAAAAAATACAATGGAAACATATATGAATATGAGTTAGTCTGATCTCACAACTAAACCGATTTTTAGGGATAAAAAACTTTTCCTTGTTTTTGTAATTTGGCATGTTTACCATAAGCTGAATATGATGCTAGTACGATAATATGTGCTGAAGCTCGCTTGATTGAGTAAAAGAATGGCTCAGTACTTCCAGATGCATTATATGGAGTGTGATAACGGCTTGAGAAAGGCTTAAATGGTACTGGTTCACCCTGCAACAAATTCCCCACCATTATTAGCCTAATGAGCTTCCGGACTATAATCTTCTCCTGCTTAACATTAATTGTACTTTGATATAAGTCAACTGAGAACTTACAAGTTGAGGTGCAAACTCAATCTCATGATTTCCAGCAGCCCATATCCATGGTTGATAAGCAGCATTTTTTTCAATAAGTCTGCCAAAAGTGTCCCACTTGACACCGTCATGGTTTGGCCAGTCATCTGCATAAGAGAGATCACCAAGATGCAACACTGTCTGTCCTTTTAGTGGATCGTTTATGTAATGATCCAGTGTCATATTCGAGTCATACGTCTGCCCAAGATCTCCTGCACCCACCAAACTTAATCATTTAGTTTCAAATGTTCAACACAGAGAGATTAAAAATACCCCATTAATTAAGATGGTTAGCAAGCTTGCAAATTTTACTAGAAGAAGGTACTTCACCTATGAGACCAAAAGTGTAGGGCACATCAGGACCAACTGGTGGAGGAGTTGTGAAATCGAACTGCCTTGTGGTGTTTCCAACTCCTACCTCGTAAAAGTATTTGGTGTTATACTGCAAAAAATTATAGAGTAAACAGGAAGACATAAGTTTCTGTTCCAAGTAACTTGAAGTAGAAATTGAAATGTAGGTTAAAATTTAGAGAAATCAAAGAAAACCCACATCCAGATTGAGGAGAGTGGTGTGATGGATGTAGCCTGAAGTGTAGTTATAGTATTTGTAAGTCAAGTAGTAGCCCTCAGCAGTGTAAATCTTTGTGGTGTTGGCAGCCCAATAAGGCACTGTGCTGGAACCGGGCTCAACCGGAGTGATCCAGGATACAATGATTCCTTGTCCTAGATAATCTCCTTGGGTTATATGAACCTTGCAAAAAAAAAATCACAATTCAGAAACACAGAAGAAGGCTCATCAACTTGTAGTTAAAATAGGGAATCACATACACAAATTTAAATGTAGGAAAAGTCACTTGAAGAATGTAGTCATGCAAAATGCCTTCCCTAGATTTTTAAAAGGATGAAGAATTATCTTCTACTTCCCCAAAAAAAAAAAAAAAAAAAACCAGAAAGGGTGTGTATTGAAGAAGTCAATTGGGCTGTTCAGGGTCTGCCATCTTGTTCTTAATGGCCTGCTTGTCTTGGTGGATGCCTTGATCCTTTTTCTTGTTATAGTAAGCTCAATATCTATAGATATATAATGTGCTTAATTAAGATACGAACAGTGACAAGGCTATAATTGGTTAGCAAAATGACACCAATAAAATCTTGTCCCTGTCAGTGGTTAGATTTCAACCCATCTATATGCCCTAAGGAACAAAATTTCATAGGAAAGAAAGAAACTTAAAACCCACCTGCTCAGGCGCATTATAACCTGGAGGAACATAAAAGGCGGGACTGTTGTATGGCATATCAACAGATGGAGCTACTGCTCTAACATAACTTCCAGTGATTCCTCCATCGCACAACAAAGCTGAATTCAATGTCAAACCCACAAGAACAACACAGAAAGCACTCAACGATGAGAACTCCCACTTTCCCATCTTCTCAATCTCTGAACCCAAGTTTCCTTGACTTTGAGAATGGAAGCTTATTCATGGCATATTTATAATCTCTTCCTCGCATTGACTTTGGAAAAATGCGGCGGATATTCACAGTTTGATCCTCTTGAAGAGAAGAAGAAGAGGTAACAACACAAGAGAGAGATGGCATGTTGCATTCTATTAGTAGAGATGTACAACTGTCCCACTCCGGTCATGCATGATGAATGCCATCAACTCATTCGCTTATCTGCTGCTCTGATCATGGAGTTCCTTTTGTTCATCTCTTGTATCTGTACACTCCTGCTCTACGGAAACCATTTTAAAGAAACGTGCTCAAATCTCAACAGGACCACCTGCCTTAATTGGTCTGTTCTGAATTTGTATCATACATTGTTTCGTGTAACGTATTTTCTTTCCTTCTTTCAGTTTTACATAGAGAAGAGGACCTGTCTGATAACTCACCCAAAAACAGATTGTATTGTTTCTTGCTTTGAGAAACTAAAACATTGGTCAGAAACCGATTGATTAAACTATTTTGTTTGTAGTGACTTTTGCAACACAAATTGTGACTTATGAAAACTTCTCCTTCAAGAAACACAACTGATGCAACAACAAAAAGTAAGTCAGTCAAAATCTAAGTGAAATAGTTTTAGAAAGGGATAATATATCCAAGGAATTTGGCGTCCTAAACATAACCTGTCAAAACCCTTTTCATACTGTGATAAAACCCTTCCATTCATTTGCATTTTCAATCGATCCCAATGATATGGATCATTCAGTTATTCATCTTTTCTATTTCTGCTGATTCACTTCATCTTCTCTATCTCTAGTTAAATCCTAGCCCTTGTCTTTATGAATTTGAATTCTTCATCACTTTATCTTCAGTTACCATGATAAAAACACCTGCTAATTTTGTTTTTGTCTACTATAAAAGTGTTTTTAACCCAAGAAATACTAAATCTACTTCCCATGTTTCTTGAAACAGAAGCACTTGGTGGATTTCTGTATCCACTCAACTAGTAATTTTTGTTGCAGTGTTTTCATTTTGTAAAGGTCTAAATATGAATAAAAAACGAGGTATAATTGGTCTGTACCATAGTAGGTTGACTATTAAATTTCTATTTGGCTTTAACGAAGTAAGCACAATTTTAAATTTTTTAAATATATATGTTGTTCCATATGTAGTTTAGCTTCTTTTTTGGTACTTTGCTAGGTCAATGAATAAATGATTTGATACTAATTAAAAAATAAAAGAAATTGATAAATTATAATCTAACATAGGACTGGAATTAGGATTTAATTTTTATTTTATTTTATTTTATTATTTATTTATTTATTATAAAACTGAAGAGTTAGTTATTACATATAATTAAATATAAAGTGGGGCTTTGCACTTGGCCTTGAAAGGATTCAAACCTTTAACCTCATACTATGAGGCGGTGCTGGTCTTTTATCGAGTTACCTGGTTCCAAAGGCTTTCAGATTTAATCCTAATGGTCATAACCCACGTGTAGGGTTGGAAAATCCAACCCTCTGGTAGTCATTATACCCTAGTCTAGGGCAAGAGATTGATTACATCGTCATTTGTTAAAAGGCAAATTCACTGTTAAAGACTTCCCTGCAAATAGATTCTAAAGGTCAATTTTCTTATGTAGTCTTATCCTAATAATTTAAAAAAAAAAAACATTTTAATATATTGACTTTATATTACAAATGTGATCCAATGATCATTGGACCAAGGCCCACCCCTCATAACCTGGCTTCTTGCTAATCTTTGTCAATATGGCCACCAGAATACAAGCAACATTGATAATAAATTTTAAAGGTTACGTAAACAGGTAAACAGGTATCGTAAAAGATGCTAGGAACAATGGAAAGGAAGACTAGGGCCGGTGCTATATTGTGGAGACCACAGACAGTGACTAGCTATGGAAATGCCTATTCTTTTAATATGGTTTCCTTAGGAAATAAGTGACGTTGATGCTGAGTTCTCTGATTTATCAACCATACAGGTAGGAAACCCCATTGGAGTTATGCAGATGGATATATGGGATGTAATGCATGAATAGAAGAGAATGTAACAGGCCATTTATAATCTTTTCTTTCTCATCTTAACCAGTATAAAACCGTGAATAATCCGCCGCATATTTCTGAAGTCAATGTGATGAAAACATTATAAATATGCATGCCATGAATAAACTTTCATTCTCAAAAGTCAAGGAAGCTAGGGTTCGGAAACTGAGAAGATGGGAAAGTGGGAGTTCTCATCTTTGAGTGCTATATGTGTTGTTCTTGTGGGTTTGATATTGAATTCAGCTTTGTTGTGCGACGGAGGAGTCACTGGAAGTTATGTTAGAGCAGCAGCTCCATCTGTTGATATGCCATACAACAGTACTGCCTTTTATGTTCCTCCAGGCTAGAATGCGCCTGAGCAGGTGAGATTTAATAATCTTTGGTTCCTTTAACAAATAATAAATATCAAGGATTAAATATTTTTTGTTCTCTAATTGTGAGTTTTGTTTTGCAAGGTTCATATAACTCAAGGAGACTATTTAGGGCAAGGAGTGATTATATCTCGGATCACTCCAGTTCAACCCGGTCCTAGTACTGTGCTTTACTGGGCTGAAAACACTACAAAGGTTTACACTGCAGAGGGCTACTACCTGACCTACATGTCACGGCCTTAGTTATTAACTAAGCCAACCGTGCCGGAATTTAGCACTTATTTGCACTAAGTCAGCCTAAAACCCAACCAGAGAGAGTAGAAGAAAGCTTAGAGCTCAAAGAGAACCTTGAGAGAACTTATATTAATCACTTGGTTGATGCTTTGTACAAATGAGTCCCTCCTCTATTTATAGGTGAGGTAAGATACAATGAATGATTATGATTTGTACAAGTGTCAATAATCTAAAGGTTAAGAATATTCTAGTGGGTCTAGATATTCCTAGGGATATTTCTAAAGACAAGATACTTTATAGATGTAGATTCCTCTAGAATCTCCTTCATTTTTAGAATGTGGGCTAAGTTTAGCCCATTAATAACTTTAGCTAAGTTGGGATAGACCATGTATGGTCCATTAATATTAATATCATTGGGCTTATGATAAATTAGGCCTTGTCATTCTAATTGAGCCGTGTCACACAGCTACTACAACTCTACATTTGGTCATGCCATGTTCTCCGTTAAGAATCGGACTCATGCTTACTTCAACTGGAAGCGTAATCAAGATGGATGTGCTGTTGAATCTGATTCGTTATGGTTCTACAACAGATACTATTATTCCATGAATGAAACTCTTACAAAGTCCTGATAAATATGAATCCCTTGTATTAGCTTTCAGCTGGTTCTAAATTCTTTTGTATAATTGAGGGTTCACGTACTCGTGGCCGGGAGGTATGTATGTCGAATTTTATTTTTTTATAACTTGGAATTTATAATACACTTAATTGATGGGATGATATTAATCCTTCATATTGAATACTAGAGCAAATTATAGTTCCTAACTCGTGGAGGTTCTCTAAAACCTATAAATTAAAGGGTTTTACTGGTCTGCACAAGGTAAAGCAGCCAGTCGATCATCCCAACTTAATGTAGCACGCCATGCCTGGTTATAGTGATGGAGCCAGGATTTAACATTGGTGGGGCCGGATAATGAGAGTTTGGATCATCTCCCCTGACGGAGAACACTCTACTCCCCTGACGGTGTTGCAACCATAAATTATGTGGGGGCTATAAGTACAAAATACTAAAACATTTTTAAAAAATAAATCCCATCACCCTAACCCTGTAGGCCCCTTGTAATTCGTGGTCAACAGTTGTCGAGGGAGATGATCCAGACTCGATCATCTCCCCATTAGAAGAGCACTAATGTTTTTCACCACACATTGTATGGATTCATGTAGGACCCACTAAAGATCCCACCTTTAAATTATATTATCATGTTTAGACATGACCTTCACACATTAAAAATATAGGTAATCATTAATAATGATATTTAACCCTTACAAAAATATAAGTAAATTATTTATCCAAAAGAAAAAAGTAAATTAAAATACAAGGATGGCTAACAAATAAATATCTTAAAAAAAAACTTTTGTTTTAATTAATTTTTTTATTAAAAGAAAGATGATTTCAATAGTGGAAGGGTAGAAGCAAACCAAACAAATCATGGTAGTTGCTTATTTTACAAATTCTAAATGTTCAGTTCACAATATAAAAATAATAACAAAAAAATAATCAAGAAAGAGATATCATATAATTTCAAATAAAAAAAGAGAGATAATAGAAAAGGGAGAAAGAGCAAGAGAACAAATCATTGGTAGATTTTTTAATAAAAAAAATCCTTTCCTTAACCTTGCTTATTTTTGAAACAAGGATTCTAGAATGGGAGAGATAAATCGGGAGAGATTCACAATATAAAAATAAGAATAACAAATGAAAATAATCAAGAATTGAGGATGATGTTTATGCTCATCATACCTCAAAAGTTTCAATATTTTAAAAGGAGAAAAGTGATATTTCAAATGTAGAAAATGGAGAAAGAGTAAGAGAATAACTGATTATGGAGAATATTTTAGAGGCCCCAATACAACCTGGTTAATATAGAGCCAAACTTTTTTGAACATGTGGAGTCTATTTATATAAAAGGGTGTTTTTATATACATTACTCGTGGGAGATGGTGGGGGCTATTACATATACACTAAGAATGGTCAAAACCGTGAGAAGAAGATGAATAATAGGTGGAAAGAGAGAATATTGGGAGGGATTTTAGAGATTAGCAAATGAGTGCTGTTTCCGGTCCCCCGGTTATAAACATGTTGAGTCTATCTAATGGACCATGCAAACATGGATATCTAGGAGAAAGAAAAAAAATTTTTTAAAAAAAAAAATTGGTAGGCTGTGCCATATCCCAAACTCTCTGCATCTATCAGAGGTGTTATAAAATATGTCATTCGGATAAAAGAATTTGGTTACGATTGTTCTATTTTGTGCACCGAAGACAACTCTCTGTTCGCAGATTTGTGCCCCACATGATTTGTTGTTTTGGTATTATTAATTGAGCTTTCGCCTCCAAGCAGCCCACTTGGAGAACCTATTCCATAATAATAATAATAATAATAATAATAATAATATAAAACATGTTATGAACAATGATAGGAAATTCATCCAAAATTGGAGAAACTAGGAACGGACCACCAGAAGGGACAGATGGACATTGCTAGGACTGCTGGAAGGTGAACGTGCATACCATTTATAATGTTTTGTTTATCTTCTTGAACAGTATCCAACACTGGATATCCTCTGCCTGTTTTCTCAAGTCAATGTGAGGAAGATTATAAATAGCATATGAAAAAGATTTCATTCTCACAGTTAAGGAAGCTTACTTGGGCTCCGTGATGGTGAAGATGGGAAAGTGGGATTTGCCATCATTTGCTGCTACTTGTGTTCTTCTTGTAGCTTTGATACTGAGTTCAGCATGGCTGTGCAATGGAGGACTCACCAGCAGTTTTGTCAGAGCAGCAGCTCCATCAATGGATATGCCTTACAACAGCCCTGCGTTCTATGTTCCTCCTGGTTTTAATGCTCCTCAGCAGGTGAGAGAATTAATTTTCCTTGATTAATCCTTTTCAGTTGACGTGAGATAGAATCATGAGTGTTACAGTTTATATATCGCCTAAATTTCCAGACGAAATTCTTTTCCAAAATTTTATTATTAATGCATTACGTGCAAACAATTATAACTAAGGTTCCTATCAAAGAAATCCAGTAAAAACTGTAGGAAATTCTTCCCTACATATTTTGGTCGTTTATATTTTTTAGTATTAAACAATATTACTTATATTGGTAGGTATTTAGTGTTGTGAGGAAGCCTAAATAAATTGGGTTTTTTCATTTGACTAAGATATTAGTTAATTTAATGATTATACACTAATCGGTAGATAATGAGAAATGATTTAACCTTGTTTGGTATGTTTATAACCTATTTATTGTTAAATTGATGGTATTTGGTTTATTCTATAATATTGCCATTATCTTATGAATTGACTTCAATTAAGATATTACAGTATTTTGTTATGTATCGTATAATATTGTCACTACGTACCTTCATCCATAAGGATCCATTTTGATCCTAAATTGTGGGTTTGGATTGTTTTGCAAGGTACATATAACTCAAGGAGATTATTTAGGGCAAGGAGTAATAGTGTCTTGGATCACTCCGGTTGCACCCGGGTCCAGTGTGGTCCGGTACTGGGCTTGCAACAGTAAAAAGATACAAATGGCAAAGGGATACTATTTGACCTACACATACTACAACTACACTTCAGGCTACATTCATCACTGCACTCTTCTCAATTTGGAGGTGGGTTTTCTTTGATTTACCTCAATTTCAATCTTTCTTTCCCCCAGAAATATACATACATGCATTTCCAGTTCGAGTAACTTGTGCCATCTTAGTTACTCTTCTTCTCATTTTTTTACAGTACAACACCAAGTACTATTATGAGGTTGGGGTTGGAAGATATGCACGGCAGTTCTATTTCACAACTCCTCCTCCAATTGGCCCTGATGTGCCCTACACTTTTGGTCTCATAGGTGAGATTACCTTCTTCTAGTAAAATTTGCAAGCGAGCTTGCCATGTTAATGGGATATTTTAATCTCTGTGTGTTGAACATTTGAAACTAAATGATTAAGTTTGGTGGGTACAGGAGATCTTGGGCAGACGTTTGACTCAAATATGACACTGGATCATTATATGAACGATCCACTACAAGGACAGACAGTGTTGTATCTTGGTGACCTCTCTTATGCAGATGACTGGCCATATCATGACAATGTCAAGTGGGACACTTTTGGCAGATTTATTGAAAAAAGTGCTGCTTATCAACCATGGATCTGGAGTGCTGGAAATCATGAGATTGATTTTGCACCTCAACTTGTAAGTTCTCAGTTGACTCATCAAACAATTAATATTAAACAGGAGAAGGTCATAATTCTGTAGCACATTAAGCTAATAATTGTGGCGAAATTGTTGCAGGGTGAAACAGTGCCTTTTAAGCCTTTCTCAAGCCGTTATCACACTCCATATAATGCATCTGGAAGTACTGAACCATTTTGGTACTCAATCAAACGAGCTTCAGCGCACATTATTGTACTAGCATCTTATTCAGCTTATGGTAAGTATTTATACAGATTTGAGATGAAAGTTGGTTGCTTCAAAAAATTCATATTAATTCCAGTTCCAATTACTTTTTTCAGGGAGATCCACCCCTCAATACACTTGGCTCACATCAGAATTGGCCAAAGTAAACAGAACTGAGACACCTTGGTTGATTATTATTGTGCACGCACCTTGGTATAACAGTGATGTTACTCATTATATGGAAGGGGAAACCATGCGAGTACAGTTTGAATCATTGGTTGTGAGGTACAAGGTTGATGCTATATTTGCTGGTCATGTTCACGCATATGAAAGATCTGTAAGTGCCATCTTTCTGCTACTATTTTTAATATTCATTTCGCAAAACTGATTGGTGTACATTAATTACAGCATCGCATATCAAACATCGCGTACAACATAACAAATGCCTTGTGCACCCCAGTACCAAACCAATTCGCACCTGTATATTTAACTGTTGGTGATGGAGGAAACATTGAAGGACTAGCGGGCGTGTAAGTTCAATACTAGAACATAACATGTTTTACTATTTCAAACTTTGATTAAATTTTTGAGTAGTTCTGTATATGATTGATCGATGTTATGGTCTCCTCTTTTGTTGTTTATGAATTCGATCTACAGCTACACACAACCACAACCAAGCTATTCTGCATATAGAGAAGCAGCTTTTGGTCATGGCATGTTTTCCATTAAGAATCGGACTCATGCTTATTTCAGCTGGAAGCGTAATCAAGATGGATATGCTGTGGAATCGGATTGGTTATGGTTCTACAACAGATACTATTATCCCATGAATGAAACCCTCTCCAAGTATTGATCACTGAGAAACGAAATTGTCTCCTCCAGCTTCCGTCCCTCGAAATAAATATGGACCCGCCCCGATGTTTCTCCTTATCAGTTGTGTTAGCTTTTTGGTTCTAAATTCTATTGAGTGTCAATTTTTGTTGTAATTTGGAAATTTATTCAATTTAATTACTAAGGTTGTTGACAAAATGCATTTCAATCACTATGTCTCCAATAGAAAGCGATGAATAGGGCGGGATTGGGTTGATTTTCTTCATTCATATTGTTAGACCGGATGACCTTAATTGCCAAATAAATATCAAAAGAAAAGTTAGCCCGGATGGCAATCCCTGTGAGGAAGGAATTGGATCTTCTCCACCCAATCTACGCATACAGATGCAGTTATACACCACACTCATCCACGCTACCCTGTCCTAAGTGTGGGTCAAGTCCAAATCCTCTCCACCCGGGTGCACCGTCCGCCCATTTTTCTCTCTCACCTTATACTTGACACAGGTGGGCCCAAGTGGCCTGTGTCAGGTTGAGTACTGTGAGAGTGTAAACTTAGGTGAATGGTGCACCGGTCAGTTGGAGAGGATCTGAATTAGTGTGAGACTTACACTCATATGAGTGAGAGTGTATGATTGTATGGGCAGATTGGGTAGAGAGCATCTAGGAGAAACGTATGTTGTTTGGCTATTTAACATGTGTCTTCCTTAATTTTTTTTCTTCTCCCCTTTGAAAAGACTCCACTAACAAAATAAAACTCATATTACCAAAAAAAAAAAATGAAAATCATACAAATCGAAACTCTTTCTCATAAATTACAATACATTGTACAAATCTAATGACAAATGAAGAATTTTTCCAATCTATATACTCTATCTAACGAAGAATTTTTCCAATCGACATACTTTCTCTCTCTCTCCAGCACCATAAGAAAAAAGTAAGTATTTTTGAATAATCTACAAATTAGGTTAGCTCTCACTTTCTAAATTTACAACTTTGCGCGGTTCTTTAGGAGTAAGTTTTTTTGGTTTATCTACAAATTAGGTAAACCTGTTTACCAAAAATACAAATTAGGCAAACCTTCACTAGCTTAAGTTGTGGCTATAACATGCTTGCTTACAAGTAGTTGTTTTTAGACACTCCAAATAAATTCAATGCCATCCTTTAATTAATATTTTTTTTCAAAAAGAAAATGAATTGATTAGTGGCGTGTAAACATCATACGTTGGATTGGCAAAACATCCACTCCACACACACACACCCCCCCCCACCCAATATCCCCCATATAGATGTTTAGGCGAGTGCTTCCATTGACCTCCTACCAACGTAAGGTTTGAAGTAGGAGATTTTCATACATAGGGGATGGGGGTATGGCATATGTTGTCTGCAAAGTTTGAATCCACAACCTCTTCACTAAGAAGTATGAATCTTTACCACTCTATCAACCTTGCGTTGGCTACCAACATAGGGTTTATGGAATCAAGTAGCTTTCTCTCTCCTTGTGATTTAGACACAAATAAAAATGTGCATAGGCACACGTGGCCATGTATATGCTAGGGCAACAAAAAGGATTTTAGAAGTGATAAATCGAAACAATAAAAGAGCTTGTGAACATAGGGAGAATTCTGGGATGAGGCATATTGAAGAAGAATTTGAAGGGAAAAGAGATAACTTTAGCTAAGAAAAGTAAAATATGAGAGTGTTCCTTAAATTATTTTTATATATTTATAATTCAAATAAAAAATTAAAATTATTGTAGAGAGAATGACACAAGGTCCTTGGAGAATGAATAAGAGAGATTAGGGTTGAGAAAGTTTTAAAACACATAATCATATTGATCTCTATATACAGGTTCCAATTTGATTTATCTAACATCCATGCCACAATAATTAGCCCAACATCAAGTACACTAAATAAGGTGGTAGTTAAGCATGCAACACATCCTTGTAATGACCTAATGCTTTCACAAGCTAAAAAGTACCAAGGATTTCATAGAATCAAGAGAGAAAGAAAATGAGAAGCCGAATGAGAAAATAATCGTATTTGACTGGAAGCCTTTCTTTCTCTCTTTTTGGGTTAATGAATTCTTATTCATCCAAAGAATGAAAATACAAACTTAAATTTATTCTCAAATTAAAACAAAAATGAAAGACTTGTCCTCAAGGAATGAACCCTCCATTATACAAAAGAATTTGGAAAGCAAAATGCGTACAGATCGAGCAAAGAAAAAACATTTGGTATCAGAAGCAGATTAGATTGGGGGCCATGCATATTTATTGAAGAGATGGATAGAAGCAAGCAAGCACTCGATCTGTCATCAATACATTGCGAGTGTCTCATTCATTGGATAATAGACTCTGTTGTAGAACCATAAATAATCAGATTCAACACCATATCCATCTTGATTGCGATTCCAGCTGAAGTAAGCATGAGTCCGATTCTTAATGGAAATCATGCCATGACCAAAGGCTGCCTCTCTATATGCAGAGTAACTTGGTTGTGGCTGTGTGTAGCTGTAGAATTTATAAACAGCACAGAAGAAATTAAGCATGATATTAACCATAGATTCATTTAAAATTCAATGAGGAGTAAGAAAATGAATTTTCCAACTAAAAGCAAGTTGTTCTATTAAACTTACACGCTGGCTAATCCTTCTATATTTCCTCCATCGCCAATAGTCAGGTATACTGGTGCAAATTGGTTAGGTACTGGGGTGCACAGGCCATTTGTTATGTTGTATGCAATGTTTGATATCCGATGCTGTAATGCATAATCATTAGTTTTTCTCAGTTTTGAGCAATAATGGTCGAATATAACACCTTTCAGTGAGGAGATCATTGGTCAAACAAATAAAGAAGAAGAAAAAAAGGAGTGAGTGCAGATAATAGTCATTATTTGGCACTTACAGATCTCTCGTAAGCATGAACATGACCAGCAAAGACAGCATCAACTTTGTATTGTACGAACATTGATTCAAATTGTACTCTCATAGTTTCACCCTCCATGTAATGAGTAACATCACTGTTATACCAAGGTGCGTGCACAAGGACAAATAACCAAGGTGTCTGAGTCCTGTTAACATTGGCTAATTCTGTTGTGAGCCAAGTGTATTGAGGAGTATATCTCCCTGAAAGATGGAAAAAAGATATATGTTTTAGTTTGAGTTTATATTTCAAATATGTGTATTTTTACAATCAATCCATTCTAATGACACATTTGGAATTTGATCTTTTTACCATAAGATGAGTATGATGCTAGGACAATAATGTGTGCTGAAGCTCGCTTGATTGAGTAAAAGAATTGCTCAGTACTTCCAGATGCATTATATGGAGTGTGATATCGGCTTGAGAAAGGCTTAAATGGGACTGGTTCACCCTGCAACAAATTCACCACCATTATTAGCTTAATGAGCTTCAGGACCATAACCTTCTCCTGCTTAATATTAATTGTTCCATATGAGTCAACTAAGAACTTACGAGCTGAGGTGCAAAATCAATCTCATGATTTCCAGCAGTCCAGATCCATGGTTGATAAGCAGCACTTTTTTCAATAAATCTGCCAAAAGTATCCCACTTCACATTGTCATGGTTTGGCCAATTGTCTGCATAAGAAAGATCACCAAGATACAGCACTGTCTGCCCTTTTAGTGGATCGTTTATGTAATGATCCAGTGTCATATTCGAGTCATACGTCTGCCCAAGATCTCCTGTACCCACCAAACTTAAATCATTTAGTTTCAAATGATTAACACTCAGGGATTAAAACTACCCCCATTAACATGGCAAGCAAGGTTGCAAATTTACTAGAAGAAGTTATTTCACCTATCAGACCAAAAGTGTATGGCACATCAGGGCCAACCGGTGGAGGAGCAGTGAAAGAGAACTGCCTTGTGGTGTTACCAACCCCTACCTCGTAAAAGTATGTGGTGCTATACTGCAAAAGATTAGATAGTAAACAAGAATATGAGATGAAATCATGTGGGTATGTGTTAAAATTGAGATGACATCAAAGAAAACTCACCTCCAAGTTAAGGAGAGTGGTGTGATGGATGAAGCCTGAAGTATAGTTGGAATATTTGTAAGTGAAGTAGTAGCCTTCAGCAGTGTAAATCTTTGTGGTGCTGGCAGCCCAGTACAGCACTGTGCTGGTGCCGGGTTCAACTGGAGTAATCCAAGATACAATCACTCCTTGCCCTAAATAGTCTCCTTGAGTTATATGGACCTTGCAAGACAAAGCCACAGTTTAGAATACAAGGAAAACAAAAAAAAGGAAGGAAAGAGGTGTGACATCTAAGAAGTCAAAGGCTTCAAGCCAGTGCATTTAACTGAACCCAGTTTCCTGGTTTTATTTAGTAGAAATAAGTGTTGATTAGCACCAATAATAATAATGTTTTTTTGGTGGGTGTGGATGAAATTGATTCTGGTTTTGATGGTAACACGTCAACTAATTACAAGCAGATATATTTGACTCCTAAATTGGCCTATTGTGATTAGGAAACCATCTGTGAGATTACAATGAGAACACGGATTTACCAAACAATTAAAAAGAAAAACAAACACCCTCTCTCCCCAATAAAAGCTCTAGTCAAAGCATTAATTAAATATGGTGGTGGGTCTCATGAAAAATATTAAATTAGAGGTTTTGTATTAACAGATTGTCACGTACCATAATGCATGCAAAGGGCCGGTTTGGATGTGATAAGCATTGATGTCTCCAGTTTTAATGTGGAATCTGGCACGCCTAATGTAATCCAATAAGGATCTTACCATGTCTTATTGGTCTGTGGACTCTGGTGGATCAACATCAGGTCACATACAGTGAGGGTTTCAATAAGGTTGAGTTGGGCAGGGTTCTTAAAACTCTAGTTCAATCTTGAGTTTCCTAAACTGGGCATGAGTCTCTGGTTGATTTAGAGCCGGAAAAATTCAATCCTGACTCATCTTCAAGATTAGGTCGAGGTGATCTCAGAGAGTGAGAGAGAGAAGACATAAGTATTCCAGTAGCAGAGAGACATAATGAATACTGAAGTGGCAGTGGTTGTGTTTGCTCCATCTCTATGCAGATGACTAAAATACAAAAGAAACAAAGAAAATTGAAACCCACCTGCTCAGGAGCATTATAACCTGGAGGAATATAAAAGGCAGGACTGTTGTATGGCATATCAACAGATGGAGCTACTGCTCTAACATAACTTCCAGTGATTCCTCCATTGCACAACAAAGCTGAATTCAATATCGAACCCACAAGAACAACACAGATAGCACTCAACGACGAGAGCTTCATGTTTCCCATCTTCTCCATCTCTGAAACCAAGCAAGCTTTCTTAACTCTGAAGATGAAAGTTTATTCATGTCATATTTATAATATCTTCTTTATATTGACTTCATCAGAACTATGCGGCGTATATTCATAGTTTGATTCTCTTGAAAAGAAGAAAGTAAATATTAGAAGAGAGGAGGGATATGGCATGTCTCTTCCGCTGAAATAAGAGATATGGCATGTAACATTACACTAGTACCTTGACAATACGTGATGAATGACATCAAAGCATTCTTTTATTTGCCAGATCTCATAGAGTCCTTCAATGGTCAGCCCAAATTAATTCTCTCCAGTAGCACCTGCCCTAGTTCGTTTGAAATTTTGTACTATGTTTTTTCAAAATACAATTTTGTGTTATTTAATTCATTATATGGGTGGGTTCGTCAAAAAAGGCAGTTTATCATGGATCATTCAATTAAATAGATTCAAAGTAGAAGGAAAGGTACTAATTGAAGTCTAACCTTCATCAACAAAACTTAAAGATGTCAATGGTTGGTGAAAGAATCAAATTTGATCCTTTTAGGAGATACCTATTTAGATTATATTGGAACCATTTATGAGAGTCCATTTAAAAAAAATTAGGATAAAATGAGAAGGCATTTTATGTGGTATGAAATAAAATCCTAACCGTGTTAAAAGAATATATTACCACTTAAATTATTTTCAATTTGATGTTAATGAAGGATATTTTTATCCCTGTATATGTTTTTTGGGGGTTACAAATGTGGGTAAAGGTATACCGTTTTCACCCATCTTCTTCCATAAATGCTAGCTTAAGTCAGAATTTTATGCATTATGAACTTCCTTTCCTTGCAAAGGACAAGACAGTGAACTAACAATTGTACTTCATGAGAAGCTGGCGATACCGTAAAGAATATATCCGACACAAGAAAGCATCACAAAAAGAAAAAAAGAAAAAAAAACATATAAGATGGTACAAATAGATTTACAAAATAAAATAGCATCACCAACCAATATATCAAATAAATTTCTACATGAGTATGAACTCATGAACCTCAATTTTGTAAAAAAGCAAGCCCTACATAACACTATAATAAATTATATAATCTTATAATGTCAGCGCAGATTTTTTCTGTCAAACAATTTATTTCTTATTAAAAATGAGGAGGCATTTTCAGCAGCAATATTATTTGTTTGATTCCTTAAGTTTCTTTTTTTTTTTTTTTTTTTTGTATGACCTTAAGTTTCTTGTTGTGAGTTGTAATATCCCAATTCTTAATATTTAATCTCTAACCTAGAGGGGCCCTTACACCAAAGGTTAATTTGACGTTTAAATCAATGACCATGATTAAATAATTTTTTTTATGAGAATTGAGTTTTTTTTTAATGTGAAAATTGAGTTATCTAAACATATGATGATAAAGGTTTATGTATGTTATTTAAAAAGAAATGGATAATAATAGAAGTCTCCCATACCTGTTGAGGTGTCACAATGACAATCGCAGAAAGTCTAATAGACATCTTTAAAAAAAATACATGAATTTAATTCCTTCATTTTATTAGGAGTTGTATGGTAATGGTTCAATTTTGTTTTTCTTTTTTTTTTTTGGTAAAATTTTTTTTTCTTGTTTTTATATGTTTTTATTGTTTCTAACGATTAAAAGTGTCAATCAGTATAGTTTTGATAATTCGGTACTATTTTGGTACGGTACTAACTTTGAATACTGAAAACCATAACTATACCATATTGTATTTATACGATACGGTACGGTTTTGGTATTTTTGTAAAAATGGTTCGGTACGATTTCGATATTAAATCGGTGCGAGAAAACTGTTTAAACATGGTATCTAGTGCGATACACTTTTGGTATGAACGAACTCATGCCACTTTTTGTTATTAGTTCATTAAGATCCTAATAAAATTACGATTAAACAATCAATAGAATCTAATATTAACAGAGACAAAGCAAGTAAATCTAAGAAGAGGAGTAAAGAACGAAATGAAAAACTGAAACACGGAATTATGGATAGGGTGAAGGTAAAGTGTTTTAATTGTAAAATTACATTTATATCATTTAATTTAGTATGATACCAATTATACTGAATTCGGTACATACAATACTTGAAATAGGAATTATACCGAATAAATTCGGTTTCGGTACGTACTGTACTGAATTTTAAACGGTGCGGTTTAGTGCGATTTTAGATGGCACAATTCGGTACAGTTAAACGGCTTCGGTATTGCCATTGACACATTTACTCACGGTTTCTAGCTAGATTCCAATTTATGGCCTAGAGATAGAGAGAAACTATGGTTGGGGTTTACGACTGCAGCTGGTAGTTTAATGGGCTGGCTCATGTTCAGCTTGGGCCTATAAAACAATATCAGGGCTTGAAAATTGGGCTTTGAAATAATGGAGGCTGGCCTTTGAAGGACTGAAATACACAAGAAGGCCCACTGGATCAACAGAAAAA
Organism: Hakea prostrata; assembly: GCF_041222555.1. Taxonomy (NCBI): domain Eukaryota; kingdom Viridiplantae; phylum Streptophyta; class Magnoliopsida; order Proteales; family Proteaceae; genus Hakea; species Hakea prostrata. The sequence continues at coordinate 58,226,398 of NC_142601.1, read as the reverse complement.
TCGATTAATAATTTCTTTTTGGTGCAGATGCGAGGCGCGAGTTTCTGTGATTCTTTCTTATTTAGCTAATTTGGGCTTCATATGAAGCCCATATAGACGATCTTCGTTGGTGGAACATAGAGATTCTTTTATAAACTGGCATTTTGGAAATACCTCTCCTGAGAGAAGCGTAATGAAATTTATTGGAAAAGATTATACGCCAGTGTTAATAATATGTTACGTATTGATAGGAGTTCTATTACAAAGATAAAACAGGTGTTTGAGCTACTTTTATCCTCTTCTCAAATAAATTTTCTTATTCCTAGAAGGTTTTCTTTTTAGCACAATTAGTGTATATTGTAGATTTTTTTTATTATTATTATTTTTTTATATTGGTTAAACTCTCTGTGAAACTTGAACTTGACATTTGGCTGGCACTGTTGTTTTTTTCTTTTTATAGGTAAACAACAGTCTTATTCACAGCGGGCAGGGGGTGGGGGGAACAAAGCTCCACCGACCACTTAGCGGAAATCGACCATTCTTTAGGGTTTGAAACCAAAAAGGCCTTCCTGGCTAAGAGATTTGCAATTACATTAGAATTCTTAGGGATATAGATAGGGATACAATGCACAAAGTTATCCATTAAATAACGGATACCTTGGATCAAGGGCTCCACTATCATCGAGGGCTGAATCTCGCCATCAAGATATTTGATCTGCTTGCAATCTAATTCAATTAGGACGGACTCATATCCACATGCAAGTGCCTCCAATAGACCTGCTCGAAAAGCAATAATTTCTCCTTCTTCAGCAGAATAATAATTTGTGGGTAACGATGAAGCACCCATAGGTCTTCCTTCGACATCTCTAACAATAATGCCAGCCCCACCTTTCTTTGATGTCTTAACTCATAATGCATCAATATTAACTTTCACAAAGCCAATTGGGGGAGGCACCCTTCTTTGATGTCTCAGACCCGGCACTGTTGTTTACTAACTTCTAAGACACTACATGATAGTATTTTTTTTTTTCTTTTTTTTTCTTTCTTTTTTTGGTAATCACATGGTAGTATTTTCTATTGTACTCCATAAGCTTAATCAATTCAAATTCACTAGATATATCTTCCTCACAAAATATATAAATTTTGTTAGAATTTATAGTAGGACTAGATGGCTTAGATTCTCCATCCGGATGAGTAGAGTGGTTTATGCTTTCTTTAGATTTTCTATCACATATTAAGGATTAGAGTCACCTTTGAGTTTTGACAAAATAAATTAGATATGGAACCCCAATAGACTTCCTTCCAAACATGTGATTGAGATGTGTAAAGAAAACACAAGTCTCTATCTAGACAAGTAAAGGATTCGAACTCAACTAAATGTCCGTAAGAGCACTAATAGTGCTATTGAAAGACTAGAATTCGTATGTCTAATCTTAAGTAAAAATGAATCCAAATCTTTTCTATCCAAGTAGCCATCTCCATCCTCCCACCCTCACGGTTGAGCTAACACAGACTTACCCGTGTACCATAGGCGTCCCATGTGTGAGGGTGGGGCGATAGGAAGATGGGCTGCCCCAAGATGGAGCCATTTTTTTGAAATTGTGAATATCCTTGTTTTTTCCTTTATTTCTCTATCTTTAAATGTGAAATACCATTCTTTGGCCCCCTCCAAAAATTAAAAATAAAAATTTAAGATAAAGATGATGGGTACAAATGTCATTCATAATCATAATCTAATGGTTGTCATCAAATCCCTAGTTTTAAGGAATAAAATGTTAAATTTTAATTAAAAACTAACCGATCCATGAATTTCTCCTTATATATTCTTTCATATTTTCATTCTTATTTATTCTCTCATAAATCTCCTCTTTTATTCTTATTTTTTCTCCTTTTTTTTTTTCACGTCTCACAAAATATTGAAGCAGTTAGCAAACTTTGGAATTTTCCTAAATTTTCTCCACATCAGGCATTCAATCTCTCTTTCTCAAATTATTCCTTTCTTTGTCACACTCATGAATTTTCTATTAATTTACCTAATTTTTAATGTAGAATCCACATTAAAATATAATAATATATTCTGAGATGGGAACTACAGTGGGTCCCACATTGGCCCACATCCATTCGCCCCCCCCCCCAATGTTCAATTCTGGCTCCGCCCCTGGGGCTGCCCCAATATGGAGATTCTCTCTTTTTATTTTTGTTGGGGGTAAATAATGGAGATTATCTTGATTTTGTAAAGATATGTTCATATATTACTACTTTATCTCTTATGTATCTTCATTTATGTTTTACTATTATTACTTCTTTCTTAGCCGACTTCAATGTGTTGGGATAAGGATAAGGGTGTTAATTGGTACGGTTTCGGTAAGGTACCAACTTTGAATACTAAAAATCAAAACTGTACCATACCAAATTTATACGTTACTATACGATTATAGTATTTGTAAAATCTGTTTGGTATGATTTCAGTATTAAAATCGGAGCGAGAAAACGGTTTAAACATGGTATCTAATACGGTAAAATTGTGGTATTCATGCCACTTTTGTTATTAGTTCATTAAGATCCTAATGAAATTGCGATCAAACAATCAAGATAATATGATATTAACAGAAAGAAAAGTAAGTAAATCTAATTAATAGAGACAAAACAAGTAAATCTAAGAAGAGGAGTGAATGACAAAACAACAAACTAAAATAAGAAATTAAGGATAGGGTCAAGGTAAAGTGTTTTAATTGTAAAATTATATTATATCCCTTAATTTGATATGATTTCAATATATACAGGGGTATGAGTACATAAAATTGGAACCGTATCAAAGAAATTCGGTTTAGATACATATCGTACGAATTTTGAAAGGTGCATTTTAGACAGCACAATTCGGTATGATTAAACTGTTTGGATACGCAATCTGACACTCTTAGTAAGGTTAGGACTATTGTTGAATCATGAGTTCAAGTCGGTTCTTGGCCTAACCCGGGTTATTTGAAGGGTGGGGAAAAAATCATTCATGAATTTAAACCGGCAAAATCCAGAGTTAACTGCCAGCTGAGAAGCCCAAACCCGGAGAGCGGCCACCATTTCCTCAATTCCGACGTTTTTTAACTATCTGAAATCTACCCAAAAGAAAGAAAAAATAAATAAATAAAATAAGACATGGAATGCTTTACTTTGATCGATGTGCTTGTGTGCTTGTGGCGTAAGAACGATGGGAAAGAATGAAGACAGTTAGGTGAGGTCGTCTATTCTTTCTCTTTGTAGAACAAAAAGAGCTGCGAGAAACGAACCAGGAGTGAACAAATTAAACAAAAAGCTACAAAAGCCGAATGCAGGTGGTGGGTTGACGGAGGCAGACTACACCGGCTCCGTCTAGCCACGTCTACTTCTCAGTTTTTGCTTCACACGCGGCGCTCTTGTTACCTTCATCACTGTTCCATGCCCTTCTTTCCCCCCACGTCATTCTAATTGTTGTCAGCCAAAAAAAAACCGTGATGTATGGACGCAATTCGCTTCTTCTTGTGTTGTTCTTGTAGATTTCGTGTGTATCCGATCAAATCGACGGGGAATTAATTGAGGAAACACAGAGAATTGACGAATCGATCGATCCACCGATACAGCGATGCTGGGGCGAAGTCCTCCTAAGCATCGCCATGATGGTACCTCGCCTTTGCCGCTAGGAATGGATTGGAGCCCTCCTCCTAAGAAATGGGTCAGCTTTCCTGTTTTGATCTTCGAATTAAGTTTGTTCTGTTGGTTGTATAATAGATTCATCCTTGGATATTTGAATTAATGGTTTTGCCTGATTGATCGGATTAGCAGTGAGATTTCACTTTGATTTTCCACTTGTCAGTCCACGAAATTGTTGATTCTTTGTGTTGAAGCTGAAATTTTGTTTAGTTTAAGCCTTGGCTGATTCGTTGACTTGCTTAAGTATTATTTTCTTCGTTTTAACTGATCTCGTATTGAGATTTAAATGTAGCCCTAATTATTTCCAGGCGCATTTGAAACGTATTATGTCGTCTCTGCGAATTAAATATAAGCATGTAGTGTTAACTATAGATGATTAAATTCTGGAAGGAGAAGACGATAGCTATGAAGCCGGCTAGACACTCCTCTTCTTTGCTCAAATCACGTTTTGGTGGATGCAGAAAATGAAATTATTAGACTCAATTCAATTATTACATTGAGTATGATGCTGCATCCACATCTGTATGCCGACCTCATCTGCAATTGATCTAGATTTTTCAATGGGTGGAGTGGTTATATACTTCCCACAGCAGATTTCTCAATAACTTATTAGTTCCTGAATGATAAGCTGAAAGGCCATGAACGTATTTAAGGAGCCTGATCTTCAATTTTCAAGGTGACATCTTGTCTTTTAACGACTACATATAACTAGTTATATACAGTTAAACTGTAAAAGCATGAGTTTTCATTCCCTCATTTACGGCTGTTTCTTCACCACCATTTTTAACAATGACCAAGAAGCTGTAGCCAGTGACATCCACTGACACAAGGATATAACACGTCTTTATAGGCATGGTTAAACCGAGTATTAAAATGGAGTAGGAAAAAAAAAAAAGGAGAAAAAGGACTGTATCTCATTAAATATGAATGGGAGCCTTGAATGATAAGCAAAGATTAATTATTATGACAAGTTTAATGGGGCGTTCTAGATACCTGAAAATTAGAGTTTGAAACCTCATGTAATCCACGATCATAGGATTAGGGACTCAATTTTGAAACCAGAGGCCTTGATCTACAAGGTAGACAATAGAAATTGAATCCAAAATTAGAAACAAGAGACTGGATTAGACAGAAAATTATTTGCGAGTTCAGATTTAGCAAATGGTGATTGGGAACCAAGAAATAGCAAGTTAAATTCGAAATATTTTTCAAGAAAAGAAGGGGAAAAAGAAAAACTCAACTTAGTTACGTAGTGGTGATTTACTATTTAGCAGGACAGAAATAGCAAGTGAATCAGAACTGAATACTCGTAGAGAAATGGCAAGCAGCAATAGAAGCAGTGCTCTAAGAGCGTCAAGGGATAACTGATGAATTACTAATACTTGTGAGGATGGGAGTATCAACACCAGAATCTGATCTAAAAACTTGATTGAATGAGAGAAAACATTGGAGCCATAGGATTTTAACTAGGCTTCTGGCCTAAAACTTCACTAATATCGCACAGTCATAATCTACATCTCACAGAATAGAAGCATTAAGCCAAGAAAACTGTTGTCAAATTAGTTATCTCTAGTGCTTTCGTCTTTATTTATAACCCTGTAGCAATTACTAAAGTAGGTATCCTCTATGTGATGCAGTTGACATTGTCCAATCGTGTCAATTGTGTCTTAGAAGACTTCTATTTGGCCAATGGTTGGGTTCTATAGGTCCTGTTGAGCCATGCATACGGGATTGACATGCCAAACCTGATTTCTTCTGTTCTTTTCACTTCTATTATCTTTTTTCTTTCTTTTTCCTCTCAAGATTGATCATTCCCTTTGTGCCAACCCCTATTCTTCTTCTCATAATCCTAACTACAAACCTAGCATCCACTCCATCTCTAGACACCATTTCCAAATCCTAAAATTTCCATAGGCAAAACCAGCCACCAAGACTGCCCCATATTTTTGATCCAGAGCGCCCCTTGACCAAGCCCAGATCCCATCTCTTTTCAACCGAACCCATAAACCTATACCTAACTTGCTGCCAATTCAATCCAGCACTCTATCCACCATTAAAACTTCACATAGCCTTCACTAATAGGCTTCCCTATCAATGTAACCTAACCCACCCTACCATCAAATGCTAATTCTTATTTGATTAAAAAAAAAACCCTATTCTAGCTGAACTTAGTAGTTCATTCTGGACCCTGGATATTGGCTTCTAGTTGAATGATTGAATCCCTAGAACACGTTACCATGTTTAAGTGGAATGCCTTACTATCTTAATCTCTCTACAAATTTGTAAAAGTTGAATACTTCAAAATTAAAACCAACTACTTAATCCCATATAGGACTTAAGTCCATAATATTTGGTCCTAATACAATTGGCATATGTTAGAGAAAACCCAAAATAATTAGCCATGGCTCATATAGCCTATAGACGTCAGTATGTGCATTTGCACATGTAACCTTAATTTCATTTTCAAAATTAATGTGCATTTGCACGTGTAACCTTTATATCGTTTTCAAAATTAACATCAGCTATTAACATAGTTTGAGATTTTGTCCCATCTCGGTGTCTTGACTTGATTTAAATTTTGGTAAAAAATGGTACACCATTGTACCATGTTTCGGTTGCATGTTTTGGTGGGTTTTAGGGGGTTTTTGGGTCTGCTTTTTTGTAAAACCTAATTTGAGGGCAATAAACAAAATGACGATGTTATCTTTTACAAAAACCTAACACAAAGCCATCTTCTTGATTTACGCATGTCCGGTTGTATGCGGATGAAATTGGATCATGTATTTTCACAAATCTTATACACGGATATACAAGAAAACATTGGGACTTCCATTAAAATGCAAGAAAAAAAATATATTGAAAAGTAGTCAAATCTCAATTACAATTTACAATTGTGCTCCCTTGGAATTCTTGAAATTTGTTGAAATACCAAAATTTAGTCAACTGACTCAATTTCATCTCGGACCATGTTTTGTTTTGGTAGGCTTGAGACAACCTACCGTGGTTATTGATACTAATTTTCACAAATAATTTTGGAAAATCTTGATGGTTCAAGCAGTACTATTGTTACATGGTCTTTGAGATGTATTTGGTTTTATGACCACATACATGTCCAATAGCTAATAATGCAATACTGCTTTTTGGGGGACCCAATGGATAATTAACTACTTGAATGGGGAATTTTTGGTTTCTCTTAGTTGCAGTCTACATGTTGGTATCCACTTCATTGTAAACATGAATGTAGTTGACATTTGGCATGTTAGGCAGATTTCCAGTGGGACACTACCCCTTTCCTATTAATTCAACCTATTTGTGTTGCACCTTTATTATCAGTCATAAAGACTTTGTTTGGGGCCATTGCGTAAGGATCCCTTAGAATAGAGAGAAATCTTTTCTCTGCTCTTAGTTGATTGAGAATTCAAGTACTACTAAAGCATTTCTGAATTGTATAGATACAAAGTGGATATGATTCTCATATTAGAGCTAGTTTGAAAGTAGCTCCATTAACTGATAAGCTATGAGAAAGTCAATTGAGGTGGTACGGCCACGTTCAGTGAAGGCCTTTAAATGCCCCTGTGTGGAGAAGCAATTCAATCCAAATCGCGGGAATTAGAAGAACTAGGGGCTACATCTAAGATAACCTTAAGAAAAGTGGTGAGAAAGGATACACATAGGTTAAGCCTTGTATCTAGTATGGCCTCAAATACAGCTGATAAAAAGACAAAGATCCATGTATCTGACCCCATTTAGTTGAGACAAAGATTGTTGTAGTTGTTCTTGTTGTACAAAGTGGATATGATTGTATGGGAAATTTCGAGATCAACATAGATTCATAGTGTGAAATCATAAGTTGCCACAAAGTGGAAGTTTGAGAATTTTTTCACTTCCTCTCTTTGATATAGCCTTGGAAAAATACAATGACCAACAGAACAGATTATAACAAGAAGTAGGATTTTCAATATGTTTTTTTAACGAAGATGTGCTTGGTGCAAATTTTATGTTTTGATACTTTGATTACCACAAATGGCAATTATACTTTCCATATGTATTTTTTATTTCCCTTTAAAACTCAAGAGATTAATTTGCAAAAATGGAAGAAAATTTTGATAAATGGATTTGAAATGATTCAAATTTACAAATCAAATTCTGAATGAAGGAAGGAATTGCATGGTTTGAGTATCCCATGATACGACACAATACTAATCGACACGTGTCCATATTGGATATAGTTTACATGATACATAATGTTGCATCTCTTTCTCTCTCTCTTTTAATTATTAAAGGTCACATATGGAATTACACCAAAATGTATAGGCCAGTATGATACAATACTCGATACAAGACCGTATGTCTCTTAAAATCACCTAATCGATATGATACTCAATACCGAATTGAACCTTGAGGAATTGTTCAATGTAATCGGTTTATAAGTCTGAAATTTCAACAATTTAGGGTTTTGGTCTATGAATTTTTTTGTACCGAATCATCAAGAATCGAATTCAATGATTACAATCTCTGATTCTAATCGTCATTCCTATTCTTGAGATCTTGCTTACACCACATGCTAGATTGCGATTGTTAAATATTTTCAATCCTAGCCTGTCATCAAGGCATCAGCACAGCCTCCTGGCAAAAATTTCCAGGGTAAGGCTGCATAGGAAAACTGCCCCACCCCCCTGGACTTTGCTTGTATGGAAGCCTTTGGCACTGAGTTCACCCTTTATTTAATAAAGAAGTTCATGAAGCTAGTGAGAAAATTATTGCATACGCCGTCTCACCTTCGCATCACATTGGACCCTTCCTCCCTTTTGATTTTTGAGCAATTATATACACTCCCTGGGTTTGTAGACCATTACATTTACAACCCCCTTAAATTTTTATTATTATGTTTACGCCTCTTGTGTTTCAAATTATATATTGATTGTATCCCTACTGTTTGAATGATGGGGTTAAGTAATGACTTAGCATCTATTGTATTTTCAAAATTTCCCATATGACCCTCCTTTAATTCTTGAGAAGTATGGGAATGTCTCCCCCCCCTTTCCCCCTAAGGAGCAGATACTATATTTGTAGCTATATTTTGTAATGTCTAATAAGAATTTTCTCTATTTACATCTTTGGGTGCTCAATCTCTAGTAAAAAGCAATCTATTTTGTTTTATTGTATTCATTTGAGCCTGAAATTTCAAGGATTTTGTGAAGTACATGAACCTATTGCCTTGAGGGCTCAAAACATTTCTATTAGCCTAAGTACTTCTTTAATTACCATGCCATCTTTTTGAAATCAGTTGTGATCCTTTATCTTATTTATTAGGTTATACTTTATTTCCTTGTATAGGATGGACGAGACACTGTTTGGCCACACGACCCTCATACAGGATGGAGTTATTGTGTCACAATTCCCTCATGGATTGTCTTGCCAAAATCAAGAGGTTCAGATCCTGTTGTGGTGAGATTTTTTTTTAATCTTTACCTGCAATTAAGTTGAGTTTTTGACCTTTAGCCCCTCATATTGTTACTGATTTTGCAACATATCAAATACACTTGAAGTTTTTCTGGGTTTCCTATTTGTTTCTCTATGTGGTTTATGTTTTCTGTTCACTTCAGACCTGTTAAATTGATCATAATTCATTTCCATTATCGTTATAATTAATGAGAAAATGCTCAGATTCCTATTTATTACAAACGCGATGTCATTAAACAATATCCAATGCTTTATGCTAGTCCTTTCAATAAATGGAAAGATATATAGAGGCTCTTTGAATATGGAATTGAAAATGCAGAGAAAGCACTGTTATCTGGCATATTCCTTATTCTGCTTTTGATTTTTACCTCTGCCTTGCTTTTTCTCTCACTCATTCATTCATGAGAACAATTGCATACACTGTTGCCCTTGTTATTTCTAATTTGGTTTATCCACACATGGCTTCATTCAGTTAAACAGAAACAAAATGCTTTGCTTCATATTTTTAATGGAAACAAAATGCTCATTTGTCTTGCTCAGTTAATATTTTCTGAGCCATTTGTTACTTTCTATCATTCCTTTCCAACATTTGACCTTATTAAGTTAAGCAAAGTCTCTAGAAAAAGAGATAAATTGTTGGAATTTGCCAAGTTGAAAATGTTCCTCCTGATCAGTAGCACTGTGAACAAAACGTAATGCATATTTCTTGAGTTCATCACGTGGTACAGGGTGTTTCTTTTAGGGATGCAAAAGTTGTCATCTTGCCTACTTGGTTTTTCGAGTTTGTATATTGTAATCGAATCCTTTCAATTTTTCTCTTATGGTTTGTCAATTTGTATATTGGCCTTGTGCACAGAAGTTTCGAACTATTAATTTAGTTTCTCTCTTGCTTGAGGCATTGCCCATTATAACTTCCGTAGGTTACAGTTTTACAGGGTTCAAGTTGGTATACAATCACCAGAAGGGATCACTACTACTCGAGGGATATCACGTAGATTCAATGATTTCCTTAAGCTATTTGCGGAAGTAAGTATACTAATTTCCTGTGAGGTTTTAGTTTGGAAAAGAAAAGAGAAAAGAAAAACAAAAGACTCCTGTTTGTGATGTTGTGTTAACTTTATTGTTGACATTTTTGACCCTGCATTCTCATAAAGTATTGATTTTACTTTATATGTATATTCAAGTGGTTTTATGTTCCTTTCTTTTACAGCTGAAGAGGGAGTTTCCAAAGAAAAATCTTCCCCCAACCCCTCCCAAAGGCCTTCTGAGACTAAAAAGCAGGACACTATTGGAAGAGGTAAGGATCTTGTTTTCTATTTCACATGGGGGAAAAAATTCTACTCTAGCCAGCTTGGAAAGGTGTCCTAAGAAGTCTGGCTATTTTTGTGATATGGAGGGATGATGTGGGGATTCCTACCATTAGATGTCTAGCAAATGGTCAGGATTGACCATGTGTAACATGTCAGACTGAAATTAATTGGATACCCCCATCTATGTCCAGGCCTCCCATATTTTCAACCTTCATTAACCCCTACCTAAATAACCTCTTCCATTTCTTGTTATGTATTTTTCTTTTAACAAATAAAATATCCTTCGGGTATCATTCCTAGATCTGAAGTAATCCTTCTCAGCTCATTATTCTACATCTAAAACCACTTTTGTCATATCTTCTTTCTTGATTAAAATAAATAAATAAATTGCTGCCGGGGGTCAATAATATAAGTTGGTGAAGCCAAAGAAGAGCATTTCACAATGAAGCTTAAGTTTTTTTGAGAAATTGCTCTGGCATGAAAATTTGTGTTTCAGAAAATTTACGAATCAACCGGGAAAGAAATCTCCTTATATATTTGGTTCTTGGGGGTAATGCTTCTAGTTTAGAGTGATGGAGATCAACATTGTAATCAAAATGTTTTAAGTCAAGTAGAATAAAATTGAGCACGGGGTGCAAATTTAGAAACATTAAAAATGGGGGTGATGAATTGATGAGAGGGAGATGCTGCAAAGTGAATATTTTAGGTACCTAAGTCTTAAATAAAGGTGTAATAGAAGATGATGTTGCAAAAGGAATTATTAGAATAGGGTGGAGGGGTGCATCTAGAGTATTGTGTGCTTAGTTGTCGCAGCAACATGGCAACCCAAAGGAGTAGCTGGGCACCTTGTCACCTTGGCAGGTGCCTAGGTTGCCTAGGTTTGTTAAGTTGGGGATTTTGACTGCCGAAGTACGCTATTTATTCTTCTTCAGTTAAATCTTTAAGGAATTTTTTTTTTCTGTACTTCTGAAGACAAATTTTTGTTTTAACAAAAGATAGCTTCTTTTAAACTAAATCTTAAATGAGGGTTTATATGTAAAATTACAATTGTTTCTTCTTTATTTATAAAAACACACACACACATATGATATCAACATGAAACACCGTTCCTGCATCATCTTGTAAGTCATCGAGCCTGCCTGATGTGACCCAAGAAAAAAGTCTTGTTTGGCTTCTTTCTTCCCAGATGGAGGCAAGACGTGCACTTTTGAAGAGTAGTAGCAAGTATGCGTTGAATGGAGATGAAGGATCCTAGTATCCAATCCCATCTAGTTGGGATTAGCCTGAGTTGTGCTAAGTTGAGTTGTCTTGATAGGGTCAATGTAGGTTGACTAGGTCTGGGCAGCTGGGAATGTTATTCTTGGTAATCTTGTACACTGCTCCATAGGGTACAGATACTGGATCTGTTTTAAATATCACACATATTAAAACTGCTTAGGATTGCATATTGTAATTAGAATTATTGAAATTCAAGCTGCCTTGTTCTTTTTCTTAGTATCTTTCTTTTTAGTTTTCTGTTTTCTTTTGATAAAATCCAATTTTAGTATTATTTGATTGTTTACTCCTCTGCCTTGAAAGTACTGTACATAAGGACTTGTTGAAATGCTTTCTAGCATTAACAAAATATAAAGAAGGTCCAGCTAGAAATTGGAAACCAGCTATCTGCTGCCTATATGGATGAGTAATGTTCTCGTTTCTCAACATGTTAGCTTTGTCGCAGCGAAGGTGTTCTTTGGAGGAGTGGATGGGAAATTTGCTCTCCGACATTGATATATCTAGAAGCACTCTTGTGGCAACCTTTCTTGAGCTAGAAGCAGCTGCTAGGTCTTGTAGGTGGCTCCTTTTTATTCCCCATCCTCTCTTTGTTAGGCTTTAGATGTTTTCTTAATGCAGTAAGCTGCATGGTCTAATTTTTGCAGCTTTGGAGGCTACTGACAAAAATTTTCAATACATAGGCAATTTTGAAAATTTTACGAATTTTCTTGTGCAAGTGTTCTAATATCTGGTCCATCTTTTTTGTTTTGTTCAGCATTCCATGATGGAAACCAGCATACTATAGAAGCAAATTCATCTCAGAATAACACGGTTTCTTCATTTCTAGTTCGGCCCAATTCAGGTGTTTCTTTTCTTTCCAGTAGCTTGTCAGTCACATCTGATTATGGTAGTGATAATGCTTATGAGGCATCAGAGCTTGGAACACCAAGGCAAGGAAGGTATAACAGCTCTGAAATTGGTACTGAGGATTTGCCTTTGGATCTAGAAGTGGCCAATTCCATTGGAACATTCATAAACTTTGGCATGCCTAGTGAGAATGGCCTTCTTGTGGGTGAGTCCGCTCTAGATCAGCTAGAAGAATTTTCTGGGCACAAAAGTCATACCAGAAAAGGAAAAAGAGCTGAAAACCGAGATTCATTTAATGGAGATTCTTCCAAGGTTGCATTTCTTTCAGGAGGTGAGCTTGTATCTGAACCAGAGCATGGTAAACTAGCAAGTCATACTCGAAAGCTTTCTGCTGAGAGTCTTGAAAGTGACATAAGCTCTGTTAGAGGTAGTGAAACATTCAATTTCGGTGCTCCTAATTCATATGGTGATGGCACCCCTGACTTTAATGGAGGTGCTGAAGCTCGACCTTCTGCCGAAACTCTCGGAACAGCTATGCAGTTCCCAGATAGTGTACAGATAGTACTTCCATTGAATCAGCGAAATAAAATGAATAGAGTCCTTGTGACCATGCAGCAGAGACTCACTACAGTGAAAACAGACATGGAGGATCTTATTGCAAGACTAAATCAAGAAATGGCTGTGAAAGATTATCTTACTACAAAGGTGAATGTCAGAACATCCATTTGCATTAGAGGAAATTATTTATTTATGTCTTATTTGATTGGATCATTAGCTCTTATTTCTGTGGTATTCAACTCCTGTAACTCTAATTTTGCTGTCATAATTAAATCTCTCAAGGTCTTTTTAAGATTTGCTTGAGATATGGATACAGCTGCAGTTAGATTGGAGATCTGAATCTTCTGTAGTTGCTATGTGGTGCTGCAGGTTCTATTCTTCTATGGTTTCCTTTTCTTTTTGCTTTCTATTTTTATGTGAACAGAATATTGGACTGAATATTCTGTAATATTTTTTTTGTTTCTACTTTTAGTGGATAGAATTTTCTGTCCTAGTAGATTGTTCACTGCTGATTGCAGCCCATAAATAAAGTGACCTACGATTCTGAGAGATCAATCCAGAATCGCTGGCAGTTCTTCCTTCTTCTTCCTTGCTTCTTTATTCATTCTAGAATCTGATTTCTAACAAGTCTCTTTTATTTTATTATTATTTTGGGTGTTTTTTCCCTTCTTTTTTTTTTTTGGGGGGGGGGGGGGGGGGGGGAGGGGGCGGGAATCTTTTGAGCTGTACTAAAGAAAAAAGTAGCCCACTTTTTGGACTTTTGCTAGAGTTTTAGTGCTTTCCCTCTCAAGGTCTATGTTTATGTGTTTTCTTGCTGTCTTTTCAGATTTAACTTTTTGTGATATATAGATTTAGTTGTTTTTTTTCTTTAATGGTTTCCATATTGAATTCTGAAAGGTTATGGAGGCACTTTGTCATGCTTCCCCCTGATGCTGACTTTTAGAGAATTGTGCCTGCTGTGCATTCTGACCCATTTTGCTCCCATTTCTGTTTTCCAAGCATAAGAATCTTGGATGAGCATAGATTGGTCCCATTAGTTGATAGCTTGTGATATTTAAACAAAAGCCATTTTTATTGTATTGATAGACCCAGTACCCCCTTTTTTCTTTTTCACAGTGCAGTTAGTTCTTTTCCCTATTTTCTTTGTGTGTGCGTGTGTGTGCTTCTTCTTTTTTTGTTTTGGGGGGGTGCAAGGGGGATCTTTGCGGAGCTTGATTATGATTCTAACCCTTCCATTAGTGGGGGAGCTTGTATTACTAGAGTCAGTAGAGAATAGGTTGCTAATTGCATTGACCAAAAGCTCAAACCCTGTTCTTCTAACCTACCCATGAAAATTACCGTTAGTTTCTACTGTCGCCAAGTCCATTGAACTTGAAAGATGTAAAGAACCTGAACTAACCATTTAGTGCTCTCATTATGATTGTCATACCATAGGTCTAATATCATGATTGCACTTGCTCAGGTCAAGGATTTGGAAGTGGAACTTGAAAGCACAAAGCAGAAAGGTAAAGAAAATCTCCAGCAAGCCATTTTAAGTGAAAGAGAAAGATTTACCCAAACACAGTGGGATATGGAGGAACTTCGGCGAAAGTGTTTGGAGATGGAGTCAAAATTGAAGGCTGAACAGGTTCTTATGCTCTTGACAGTACTTTTGTTGATTATCCCTTGAATTAGTAACAAGTATTCCTATATGACCATCAAAACATTGCAGGATGAAAAGGTTCATACAGAGTCAACCAAAGTATCCGCTGTCAAGGAGAAAGAATTGTTGATGCAGGAATTGGAGTTGACTAGAGAACACCTTCAAAATTTGCAAAGACGTCATGATGAGCTAGAGATGAAATCAAAAGCTGATATTAAAGTTCTTGTTAAAGAGGTTAAATCTCTCAGAAGTTCTCAATCAGATCTAAAGCAGGAGGTTGGTCGATTGCTGAATGAAAAATCTGAACTAGAGGTAGTTTCGTGGTTCTCAAAATTTACTGCTATTAGGAGGTTGAATTTTTTTTTTTTTAGGGGTTAATCTTGCCTTAATTCATTTTTCCTTGGGATGTGGTTTTTAATAATGAACAGATACGCTTAAATAAAAGTAAACCGACCACAATGATCCAAATTTTTAGGCACTCAGCAGACTATGATGAGGATGTGTAGCAAGACTGAGAATATGCACTCTTGCATTTATTTTATGTTACGTATATTCAAGCTATCATATTAAAGCCCTTGAACACCTTATAATGACTACAAGAAGCCATATTCCAACTAAATGGGATTGGCTGCATGGATCCTTGTCTTCCATCACCTCTAATAGAGGTGATGTCACATACAAGGTGTAAACCATGCATATCCTTTCTCTCCATTTCTCCCAAGGCTATTTTAGGTCTACCCTAGGATCTTTTAATTCTTTCAGTCCAGATAAATCACTCCTTATTAGGGCATTTAAGGCCTAGGTTTGAACATGGTTGTGCCACCTCAAATATCTTTCTTGTAGCCCATAATTTATCATTACTGTTGTCCAAACCTCTCTAATGTGATCATTGCTTACTTTATCCCTCTTAGTTTTACTACTCGTCCATCTAAGAATCCTCATTTCTTCTACACGTAGTTTATCTATATGATATTTTTTAACAGCCAAATACTCTGCACCATAATTTAATAGCTTAGCATTTCCAAAATTATTTTAATTGCAGTTGAAATATATTTTTAATTTATGCTTCTTCTTCTTTTTCCTTTTCTTTTTTGTCGGTGTGTTTGTGTTGCTAAATCCACAAGAAATAATTATGACCAGAAAATTGGAAAGCTTTGACACTAAGAGCTGGGGAATCAGTATCCATATGAAAAAAATACATGCTTTCCCAAATTCTTGTTCACACGTGCTCTTTCACATTAGGATGTGGAATTGGAGTAGACTGCATTACGGATGCATTAGAATGCAGCATTTCATTGTCCTAATTTGCTTTGATTATCATGAAAGTTTTGTGCAGATTTTATGCTTAACAGTGAATGATGTTATATTGCTTCAGTTCTTGGTCATCCATTTTTGCTTTTCTGTCCAATAGTTGGATTGTAGTTTTCTTTTAGTCATGAGAACATAAAGACATGAATCTCTTGGTTATTTCTCTGCATTCTAAGGTTAGGTTGCTTTTAGTTCTATTTCTATGTGAAGCTTGGTTTCTTCATTCATTTCCTTGGCCTGATATAATTTTAACCATACATTTGGTTATCAATATTATCAGAAAGCTCTTGGAAGGGAAAAACAAGGAAGAGAACATGTGGAAACTGCTAGGGTGAAACTGCTGCATGAATGCAGAATTCTTCGTGATCGCCTTCAAGAATGCAGTGTTAACTTCCTTGCAGAAGAGGAAGATAAATTCACTGTGGATTCTTCATCATTCTCAGATGCTTTGGATCTCTTGGCTACCTCTGATAACAGAATTGGCCTCCTTGTTGCAGAGGTACCTTCTATAAAATGGCTCACATATCATTACATCTTTCTTTCTTGGTTTTCTTTCACAGGTTTTTATTGGGTGTGAGTAATGTTATTCTCTGTCTCCGACTTGTTCATATATCCAAAACTTTATCAGGCACAACTTCTAGCACAAGATGATGAAAACCCTGTTGCTTCAGCAAGTAAAGATCCCAATGTGAAGGGCGATGATCTAGGCATAAAAGATGACCTTGTGAGGAAAATGCTTACAGATATCTTCATCGACAATGCCAGATTGAGGAAGCAGTTCAATTCTGTAATACGTTGTGCTCTCAAGACAACAATTACACCAGAGACTGATGATGATGATGATGGGGAGGAAGAAACAGCGAGGAAGACAGTACTGAACAAGTTTTTAGAAAGGTGAACTATGGGTGACTACCCTTTTTTTTTTTTTTTTTTTTAATTCAAAAAAATAGATTATGAGTGTGCTGCTTCAACAACGCCGCCGCCAGTGATGCATGGAAGTCCTCTGCTGTTCTTGGTGGTGAATCCAGTAAACGAGTGAGAGGGAGTCGTGTCTGCTGTTCTGAGTAATACTGAAGCAGTCGCCATGTAATTTTGTGATTTAATTATATAAACCTTAGCCTTGGGAATCATCATTCACTGCTGTAAGATTACTTTTGTGAATTGTCCCTTTTTTTTTTATTGTCAGAAGTAAATAAAACAAAAGTGAGAAGAGCATAACTACTTGCGAAACAAAGCATCTGCTGCAGTTTCCCTGGTTTGTGTACAGTTCTAAATGCTTTCCCCCTTCCACAAAGCATCTGCTGCAGTTTCCCTGGTTTGTTTAAAGTTTTAAATGCTTTCCCCCTTCCCTACTCCTCAAGGTTGGGTTTCCGGGTTATTTTTTATTTTTTAATGCTTTCCCCCTTACCTGACCCTCAAGGTTGGGTTGGTTGGTTGGTTTTTATTTTTATTTTATTTATCAAAAAAAGTAATCACCAAGAGAATTTAGTGAGTCTGGATCGAGGATTGTATTATTATTATTTTTTTTTTAAATTTTTTTAATTTTTTTTTGTCATACATTAAGGAAGGAACTTATTTCTAATTCTGAACATACATTGATAAGGTAGACAATATGTGAATTTTTTTTCTTGGAAGGATGTGAAGTACAAGCTAGTGTCATTATCCCAACTTTTTAATTCTACCATATATATTGAGTTTGGATCACCAAAAAGTACAAAAGGATCACCTTTCGGTCAAGAGAGTGCATTGTTATGCATTGCTTCTTGATGCTTTACAACCACACATTGAAATCTGTTTGAAACACTTAATTATAGTTACGGAGAATCAATTTGGGTTTATGCCTGAAAGATCTACAACGGATTGTTTACATAATTTGGAGACTTATGGAAAAGTATAGAGTTTGTAAGAAAGATCTTCATATGGTATTTATTGACTTAAAAAAAAAACTTATGATAGAGTCTCTAGAGCGCTAATTTGGCAAGTACTAGAGAAAAGAAGTGTTGCAAGTAAATGTGTAGATATAGTTAATGATATGTATGATGGTTCGGTGACTAGTGTTAGAACTGGGGGGGGGTACAGAGTAATGAATTCCCAATAACAGTTGGGCTACATCAAGGGTCAATTTTAAGCCAATATCTGTTTGCATTGGTAATGGATGAATTAACCAAAGACATTCAAGATGAGGTCCCCTGGTGTATGCTTTTTGCAGATGATATTATATTGATTGATGAGACCCAAGTGGGGATTAATACCAAATTAGAATCATGGAGAGTAGCTTTGGAATCAAAAGGCTTTAAACTTAGTAGATCGAAGACAGAATATCTAGTTTATAACTTTAGTCATGATCGACAGATGATGAGGTGGTGATTCTTGACGATAAAGAGATTCCTCAGAGTGATTGTTTAGGTACATATGTTCAATCATAAGTAAAATGGGTGATTTAGAGGATGAGGTTTTCCAAATAATTAAAATAGGGTGGATGAAGTGAAGAGATGCGTCCGAGGTCTTATGTGATTGGCGTATTCCATTAAAGCTTAAAGGAAAATTTTATAGGACCGTTGTTCGACCAACTATGATATACAGTGCAAAGCGTTGGGCTGTTGAAAATAATCATATAGATAACTTAGTGTAGCAGAAATGATGATGTTAAGATGGATGAGTGGCAAAACTAAGATGGATAAGATAAGAAATGATCATATTAGAATTGGTCTAGGAGTTGCTCCCAAAAGTGATAAGCTTCAAGAAAGTCGTTTGAGGTGGCATGACCACGTTCAACGGAGACCGATAAATGCCCATGTACAGAGAAGTGATATAATTCATATTGAAGGAACTAGAAGAGCTAGGGATAGACCTAAAATAACCTTAGAAGAAGTGATGAGAAAGGATATGTATAGCTTAAGCTTTGTATCTAACATAGCCTAACTGAATGGAGGGCAATAATCCATGTAGGCAACCCAATTTAGTTGGGACAAGGCTTATTGTTGTTGTTGTTGTATTAGAATATATAGGGCTGAGCTTGAGATTTTAAAAGCTCGGCCCAGCCCAGCCCGCTTGCAGTCTCCTCCGCACGCTCACCGCCCAAGTGAGCACTGAAGAGCCTCCAGTGCCCCAGCTCCGCGAACGGGCGAGTGAGGAAGAAAGAGTATCGAAATGGCTGTGGCTTGCGTTCTGATGGCCGTGGAATCGTCATCATTGTGCTTCTTTTCCTCCGCTTGTTCTCTTCGAAGGGAGACTAATGGTGTGCAGATGGACCCGAGCAGGATTGTCATTTCCAGTGGAAGAAATTCATGCTTATCGATGAGAATGAGAACAAGCTCTTCTCCTCCGTCTTCCAACCCTCAACCAGAAGAAGACGACACCACCAGCAATGATAGCAAGCTTTTCGCTTCTCCGGTCAGTTTTGTCCCTCTATTTTTATTCTAACTTGTTCTTGTTGATTATTTGGTTTTCAGGTCTAATGACTCAGTTCCCATATTAAATTCTCTCCCTTCATTAGGTTGTTACTGAATTCCTTTTTGAAATATATCTCTTACAATAATCTGCTTGTGTTTCTATTTTATACAACTCAGTTACTTTACTGAATGCTACTAGTTGGTGGAGTCTGAAAATGAAATTTTAAAGCTTTGGCCATAATCAATATAAAATTCAGTATTCAAAGCCGTCAAGGCAGTTGCTGGGGTCTTATTTGAAAGAGAATTAAAGTTAAATTAAGCTTTTAAAATACAGACTTGTTCTTCCTGAGTCTTCTCATCACCTTTCATAGTGGTTTCTTTCAAACTTGAGGAGCCAAGTTGAATTCTCCTCTGAAACTTGGTCGGTCTTGTGGAACCTTCTTGATTATCTAGGCATCCACAGGTTGATTGCAGTTTTGGACTATTTCTCGTCTTCCATAGGTGCGGTAAGATACACTATGGTCAAAGTAAATCTTTAGAAATGACCCATTCTAACCAACTTCGACCAAAAAGAAAAGAATCTAGACAACCACCAATTAAATGCTACCAGACCATAAGGGTGTCACTGGAACTGGATTGGTGATCCACTGATCCCCTATTCAAGACTTTTATTTTTGGTGGTTGAACTGGGTGGAAGGGGTTAGGGGAGAGAAGAGATAGGACTGTACATCAACTATAAAAGGAACATAAAAACAATTAAACAATCACCCAACAGGATTTTTACATGGTCCAGCGAAGTGCCTACTTCCATGGACAGTTGAGGGTAGTTTTCACTAACAATAGAGAAAGAATCACACGCTTACTTCATCACTCCTGTCTTTGTATCTTGGAAACCCTAATAACCCCATCACAACAATTGTTAAGAAAACAAAGATATTGAAATTTCCTGAATTATCCCTATGTAAAACCTAAATTTTTTCCTGAAGGCCTTTTCAGGTTGCCCACAATCCACATAATACAAGAGAACCTTCAACAGTGAAGCCCATATTTCTTACATAAATGCATGGAATTTTTTACTTAGTTTTTTCATCTGGTTGGAATTTGCCTTTTCAGTAAATAATAGTTAAGTGAAAGCAAGGTTTCCACCAATTATCCGTGGAGCTCATAATTGTAGAAATAATTGCCTGGTTATGGATGAACAAGGCCAGCAATATGGCAGTGGCTGTATAGAACAGTCATCATTCAGAATAATTTCCTCCCAACACCTGGAGTGAGATTAGCTGGTTTAGTGTTGGAACTTTTTCCAGTTGGCATTCAAAAAAAAAACCTAGTTGAGCAAATTACATTGGGTTTTCTATTGACTGGACAGACATGGTGATTTTCAATTTGCTTCTAAAACAACCATGTATTGCAGCTTTGGAGTGTGAAGTCCTAGCATGCTTTCTATTATACATTTTCAGTCTTTGTTTCTTTATTTAATTCAGTCACTCTCTTTTTCTGCCAACTTTTGTCATTGAAACTGTAGATGTAAATCAACCTAAAATTTCTTTGAAATCATCTTTGGAGCATCTCAAGTTGCATTCATGCAATTTTCTCGAATTCTCACAACCGGACCATTTCATTATGTGGTTTCAACAGGAAGACTTGAATTATTTGTTGAAATTGGGAGCTGGTTCTGTTGGGGGTGCTGCTGTGATAAAGTATGGAAGCATTATTTTTCCTGAGATAACAAAACCAAACATTCTAGAGGCTTTGATTATCATCTCACTGCCAGTAATTGTTGCTGCATTGCTTTTGACAATTCAAAGCCACATTGAGAAACAAAAGGATGAGCCTTCTTAATAGACCTTTTCAACACCCCAGCAAGGTAAGTCATACTTTGATCTATGTAAATTTTATGGGTCTTACTATTCGAACATGTAATGATCTTTTCTGAAATCTCTGTGTATGTGGTGGAATTTGAATCCTTTCATTTGAGGGTGGGGAATGGATGTGGGAATTTGAAATTTGGCCTTTGCCTTACTCTCCCCATTTTAACAGCTTTGCCTCCTTCATGGCTTCATACAATTCTTCTTGTACTCTTCCTGTCATCGATTCTGACCAATTCCAATCCAACTGGGACAGATTCAGATCCAGATTTGGAGTTTTTTTTAAGGCTTAACATCGATGCAGTTGGCCTAGATCCGAGCTGAAGGGTAATCACCATGTTCATGTGTGAATAATTAATGCTTCATTGCAGGTCTCAGCTCCCAATACACGGGGTAATAAGGGTCTATCAGTCTATGCACCATTTGTGTTTGGACATTTGGAGATTCACGCCCATTAATTTGGGCCGGAGAACCAGTCTGGGTTGGTTTAATTTAATTATCGAAGAAAACAAGAAGATAGAAACCCCTCAAACAAAGAAAGTCATTTCAAGATCTACATATTATATCATAATTAAAAATCATATCTTTTTTCAATTAAAGGTGGTGGATGAAGAGATTCTTGGTTCATCACATGTAAAATAAAACATAATCTTGACTCCTTTTGTGAATAAAACGCTTGTCTCTGTTACAGTGACTGGTGTGTACCTTTGCATCTAAGGAAAGCAAAGGTATATATCCCCACCCATCACACAGGAAAAGATGGGGGGAAAAATGCTTTCTTCTTACGCGGAAGACTGATTTCAAGATCTACATTATTAAGGGCAATATATTCATATACTCCATTATTTGTTGAAGGAGCTAATCAATTTTCAGTGATAAACATGGCGTTGAGAATTTGCAATTGAATAAATAAATTTTTAACTTATGAACAGGATTGTATGAAGTCTGAATTGGGTTGTAACGAATCTTAATTTTGATTAGTTTAATGTGTCTGATTCATGCTCAAAAACCCTAAAAACATTAAGATTTTCAGATCTTAAATCATCAACTCATTCAACTCAACAGTCACCACACCTTCTAAACCATTTATGGATCCAACTAATGCGTTAAGTGAATGATTTATATTCCTGTAACCCAGAAAAAAGCGTAGATTGATATAATATTCCTCAATAAAAGTCCACTTATAACATGGTGGGTCAGACCATAAGTTCGCATTAAGAATATGATTGAAACGTGTGAGACTCTTTCTCAGGTAAATTATAGATGTGGTCTTACCAAATAACACACCATCTTTATTTATAATTTTCAAGGTTCTCACGCGGTTTTTGGAATCAATTGTCAGCCAAACAACGCGTCGCCAGTCTTTCTTACAATGAATTCAATCCTCTCCTTTGCCTCACCACTTCACATGCTTTCTGCTTGTTCCAAACATTTTCTGCTTCTCTTCTCCTTGTTCTGCTCTTCGTTGGGTAGCTTCAGAATATGCTGCAACTGTTAAGCTTTGTGTTGTTCGGAGTTATCTTCCTTTTTAGTCTACTAAATCCTCCTATTTTTTCTGTTCCACCTGAGAAGTTTATTGGCTGGCTTCGATCTTTGGTTTTCACCACCATGTCATCTACAACGACTTCAATTGCCATCACTGAAGCTTCAATGAAAGAAGAGAATAAGGAGAAGAAAAGCAACTCCCATGGCCATGATAAGGTGGAGCTTCAGAGGGTTTTTGCCACATTCGACAAGAATGGAGATGGGTTCATAACGAAGCAAGAATTAGGGGAGTCGTTGAGGAATATGGGTATTTTCACTGCAGAGGGAGAAGTGGAAAGCATGGTTGCTGAGTTAGATTCTAATGGTGATGGGCTTATCGATCTTGATGAGTTCTGTGAATTATATGATTCCTTGGAGAGGAATCGAGGAAAGAAAGATGGTGAGGAGGAAGGAAATGATGATGTGGAGAGGGATTTGAAGGAAGCGTTTGATGTGTTTGATGGGAATGGAGATGGCTTGATTACTGTGGAGGAGTTGGGATTGGTGCTGTCTTCTATGGGACTGAAACAAGGAGTTGGGATTCAGGATTGTGAACAGATGATTAAGATGGTTGATGTGGATGGAGATGGTAAAGTTAATTTTGAGGAGTTCAAGATGATGATGAAGAAGAAGCCCACTTCACCTGCAACTGATCAAGCAAGCCTTGCTGTTTCTTCTTAATTCCAACCCAAAACAGCTACTTCATGCTCCTGGTTTTTCTCTTGTATAGAAAGCGATGTTTAAGTCTTTAAATCATTCCTCTCTTTCTCTCGCTCTCTGAGTTGTCTTTCTCTGGTTAGCCATCAATGACTATAATTGCTCTATCATTGCAAACTGGGTTGATGTGAAGGATTCGTTATCAATTTAGTTAGGGAATTTCAAAGGACTCACACCCCTTTATGATCTGTTTAGTTTGAATTTTGTTTTATCAGAGTATCATCTGCTCTGCTAGGCCTGGAAGCTCTCCTATATATGGGGTGTTCGTGTCTGATACACCGGTGTTCGTGGAATTCGTTGCTTGCTTCAGTCTGCTATGCTCTATTTCAAATTGTAAATAGGGTTTTTTTTTGGCGTCTCTTGTGTTTTTGTTGTGTTTAATGGCAGTCTCTTGTTTTATTACTTTAAGTAGGATATTTCTTTCTTTTTTTATGGAGGTGGATTTGGTGGATACTTTTGTCTCTAATTTTCTTTATTACGTTAGATGGTAATTATACAGAATACTTTCCATACGTTTTTTTTTTTTTTGCCCTTTTAGATTCAAGAGATTATTTGCTAAAAGGGAAGATTATTTTTTTTAAGCAAGTAGATAACTGTTTCAAAGGGAAGAAAATTTTGATAAATGGATTTGAAATGGGGAATTGGTCCCTAAAATCACTCTTGTAGATGACGGCCAACTTTGATTTTACCGAAAAGAAAAAGAAAAAAAATTGATTGACTCAGACGGTATGCAAACTTGAAGCACAAGGCTCATCCCTAGCTGTAAAGTTTTACTTTTAAATCTTCTTTTTTTTTTTTTTTTTTTTTTTTTTGTTGTATGAAACTTTTTCATTCAAGGAACCAAGACAAACACGTGGGGATGTTCACAGAGTCATCCAGCCACGGAGTGGTATTAGGCGATGATGTCGAGCTCGGAATCGACAAAGCCACCTTTGCTAGTTTATCGGCCACACCATTGGCCATCTTAGGAATATAAGTAAAACTACAACTCACAAAATGAGATGCTAAGAAGAGAACATAAAAAATCAGTGGTTGTGTAGATAGAGGCAAGGTTTAAAGTATCCCACGATACCGTACGATACTAGCCGATACGTATCCATATTTGACCCAAGCGATACGATACATCTCGATACGTCTCTCTATTGAACTATGCTAAAATACATTAGCCAGAGCGATACAATACTCGATACAGGACGATACGTCTCTTAAAATCATATAACCGATACGATACTCGATACCGATACTTTAAACCTTGGATAGAGGACCAGTTTTGGTAGTATCCCTCAATAGTGAAATCAGTTCCTTGCTATCAGCTTCGACTACCACATTAAGAAAGCCCCAATCTTTTGCTTCTTTAAGTGCTTCACGCATCGCTAGTGCTTCTCCATCAAGAATGTCAAGAAAAGAGGAGGGAATCGATTTAGCAAGTAAATGTTGACCACCATCATTTCTAATGATAAAACCAAGACCAGCTTTATTTGAAGATTTGCTGAAGGCTACTTTAAAATCTTGAGAGTTGCTCGGTTGGTAAAAGTCTAATGTCTCATAGCATGCGATTGAGAGTTCGAATTCCTTTGGGGTCAAGCGAAACTTTGCCTTATGTTTAAATTATATGTACAAGCTACCTCATGAGGATGTAGTTAAGATGCGCAAAAGCTGGCGAGGCAAACTTAATTCCAAAAAACAAGTCATGCTCCGGATAAAAGTTGGCAACAACCTATCTAATGAAGATGTAGTTAAGATGCTCAAAAGGGCGAGACAAACTTTAGTTCCAAAAGACAAGTCTTACTCCTTGATAAAATTTGGCAACAACCTCTAAGCATTGATGTGGAATCTCATACGGTATTTTGAAAAAAATAATAAAATCTAAAAGAGGCACTTGTATGCACACAAATCCTCTCCACCCGACTACCCAAACTCTCATCTCCCACAACCCCCCCCCCCCCCCCCCCCAAAAAAGAAAAAAAAAAAAAAAAAAGAAAAATAAAAAGGGAATTCTGGGCCTGTCTGTGTACCACGAGAAAACTTGTGTCAAGCCCTTTGTGAGAGTGGGGCGGGGGGATAGCCCACCTTGATTGAGAGGATCTAGATCCTATTCGCAAACCCAAAATGCAATGGCAACATTAGGAAATTATTAGCTAAGACAAGTGCTTGCTTAGGTAACAGGGTGATTGATGGCTAATCAACTCAATTTTCTTTCAGGTAGAGCATTTTGCTTCTCACATCTTTCTATAAAACATTTAAAAGGGATCTACTAGAGAATTTGCTTCCTAAACGAATCTAGATCCTCTCCACTAGGACAGTTAGTCCATCTCCCACACTCACACAAGGGGGATTCATATAGGCTTGTGTCAACACACATGTGACACTGGGAGGATGAGAGGACAGCCCACCAAGGTGGAGAGTATCTGAATTGCTCCTTAAACATGTAATGGAGGGGCAGATAAAACCATAGAGCATCCCAATACAATGTTGTACAGGCCATAAGATTTGGGATCCAAATCCTCTCCGCTCAGGCGGGTTGTCCACCCATCCTCCCATGGGCTTACCCGCCCTCACATAGGCGGTTTATTTTTGATGGACGGCAAGGGGTCAGGATTTTGTCACGTATACAAGAATAAATCTAAGGGTTGTGGTAAAAGATGGACGACAATTGGTGGGAAAGATCTGCAATTGGAGGAGTAGAGGATGGTTAGGACCGCCTCGGGAGGGTCGGGTCACCCGCCGGCGAATTCCATCCCAAAGATCTGCCAAATGTCCAATGGAGGAGTAGAGGGGAGGAACTGCTTTTCGGGTCTGGGTTCAACTCCTACCGGCTGCATATGTAATATCCATGTAATATCCCTATCCTATATATAAAAAGGGCCATTGTACCAAAAAAAAAAAAAAATCTACAGTAGAAGATTTGAATCGGGGAATACGTCCAATTTGAGTTTTAAGCAGACGCCACAGGAACGTTAGGCGAGACCCAAAGCAAAATTTATTTATAAGAATGTGAGATAGGTAAATTTACGTCAAGAAAATTTTCAGTTCCTCTCAAGGTCTCCCAGTCCTAATTCAGAGTTTCAGACCATATTGCTCCCTCTTCAGCTTATTTTCTGGTGGAAGCTCTTCAGTTCTGTTCACATCATTCCGCAGAGGAACTGAGTTGATCTCGAAATGGGTTGCTTTTGATGCCTTGAACCATTTCCGAGGCAAATCAGAGACCATTGTTGGGATGTAACCGAAAAATGAGATTCCAAGGGAATGCGTCCTCTACGTTTAGGTTATTTGCGTCTGTTAACTTCAATTTGGCATAGGAGAAAAGTTTGCTATGCAACGGATAATCATTCTCTAAACCATCGTTTATACCTCTCCTTCTCCTCGTTTTACTTCTATTGTTATAGTTCCCTCTCATCAACCACCACTTCTACGACTACTCTGACCAATTTTGGGTGGCAAGGATGCTTACCCTTCTACGATCGTCTTCTTCAGTCCTGTCGTTGCTTGGATTCGCTAAAGCAGGTTCATGCATCCCTCTCCACTACCGGTTTCATCCGGGAAAACCCCCATTTGAGTGCCCAAGTCATCGTCAAATACTCTCTATTCGACGACCCAGAAAGCGCCCGATACTTGTTCGATGAAATTTCGGGAACCAAATCATTCCTATGGAACACCATGATCCGAGCCTATGCCAATGGCAACAACTTCACAGAAGCGCTCGAGCTTTATTCACTTATGCGCAAAATGGGTATCGGACCCAACAACTACACCTTCCCCTTCGTTCTAAAATCATGTGCCTCGAAGTCACTGTCTATTGAGGGTCGATTGATTCATGTCGATGCCATAAGGACTGGTTTTGAGTCGGATTTGTTTGTCAAAGCTGCTTTGGTGGATATGTATGCCAAATGTGGTGAAACGGATGACGGACGTAAGGTGTTTGATACAATGTCAAATAGGGACCTTGTCTGCTGGACTGCCATGATAACTGCTTATGAACAATCAGAGCGTCCGGAAGAATCATTGGGGTTGCTCTTGGAGATGCAGGATGAGGGTGTTTCTCCGGATTCGGTCACAGTGGTGAGTGTTGCTTGTGCCATTTCTCAGTTAGGAGATGACAGGAAAGCTCAATCTGTTCATGCCTATGTCATTCGGAAAGGATTTCTTGAAGATGTGTTTGTGGGGAACTCAATCTTAGCGATGTATGCAAAGTGTGGTCACCTTGAAGATGCACATTTGGTTTTCGATCTCATGGAGGAAAGGGATGGTATCTCGTGGAATTCATTGCTTTCAGGTTATACCCAGAACGGACGAGCGAGTGAAGCTCTGTCACTTTTTGATAAAATGCAGGTTTCTGGGGTGAAACCCAACCCAGTTACCGCATTAATTGCAGTCTCTGCCTGTGCTTACATTGGTTCTTTGCCCCTTGGAAGGAAGATCCATGGTTTCATCATCAATAGCAGAATGGCCATTGATACAACACTGTACAATGCCTTAATTGATATGTATGCTAAGTGTGGAGACTTGAACTCTGCCGTTCACATGTTCTATGATAGATCCTCAAGCCAAAAAAATGTTAGTTCCTGGAATGCGATGATTGCTGGGTATGGCATGCATGGGTATGGCCAAGAAGCACTTGAGCTCTACTCACAGATTCTTGAGGAAGGAATTCTACCGAACCACATCACTTTCACATCTATTCTTTCTGCCTGCAGTCATGCAGGCCTAGTCAATGAGGGTAAGAAGTGTCTGGAAGACATGAAGAAACTTTCTGTGACCCCTGAGGTGAAACACTATGCCTGCATGGTAGATATGCTTGGAAGAGCTGGGTTGTTGCAAGAAGCCCTTGATCTGATAGAAGAAATGCCAATGGAGCCAAATGATGGGGTGTGGGGAGCATTACTTTTGGCTTGTAGGATCCATGGGAACACCAAGTTGGGGGAATTTGCAGCTAAGAATTTGTTACACCTTGAGCCAGACCATTCTGGGTACTATGTGCTGATGTCAAATATATATGCAGCATCATGCAAATGGAAAGAAGTTGGGAAGCTTAGACAAGATATGAAGGACAAGGGACTAAAGAAACCTGCAGCCTTCAGTGTTATTGAATTTTCTGGAGAAGTTCATGGGTTCCATACTGCAGATCAGTCCCATCCACAATTCTGGGAGGTGTACAGGAAAGTTGAGCACTTGATGGTAGAGATGAAAATGGTGGGATATGTATCAGACCTATCATGTGTTCTCCATGATGTAGAAGAGGAAGACAAGCAGCATATCCTCAACTACCACAGTGAAAAGCTTGCTGTTGCATTTGGTATTATGAATATCGACTCTGGAATGCCCATCCAAGTCACTAAGAACCTTAGGGTCTGCAATGATTGCCATTCAGCATTCAAATTTATCTCACATGTTTATCAGAGGAAGATTATTGTTAGAGATGCAAATCGATTCCATCACTTTGAAACTGGGTCTTGTTCATGTAAAGATTATTGGTGAGCTGCATTAAGTTACAGGTTGGCTTTGACATCTTACGATGCTTCAATTTTTTTAATTTGTTTATGGCAACAACTTCTTCTCTCAGACATGATTTAACTGCTTGTACCCCTAGCAGGGTAGAGAGTTACCTTTCTGTAGAATAAACCGTCCTTGAAAAGGTGACTTATGCTGATGGAATATCCATCAACCAAATCATTGACAAAATAAATATGGAATATCTACCAACCAAATCATTGACAAAATATTTATTGGTTTTCTTTTGGTAAGAGTAAGTTGTGGAGGAGTTACTTCACACTTTCCTTGATTGATTTTGTTTTAGTTTTTTGACTTACGAGTTGGAGACCTAGAGTTGATCTTTTCACCTCCTTTCTCCCTTTCCTCTCATGTAAGATCCATTTCATTGTCTTCTATTGCTGTTGTTTTTGTCGTTGATTTCTCTTTATCATGGTTCATACATGAAGCTCAATGTCACCATCATTGTCTTCTTTTGCTATCATTGTTGTTGTTGATTTCTCTTTATCATGCTTCATACATGAAGCTCAATGTCACCACCTTCGGGCAATTCAATTGCCAAACCCTAGCAATTGGTTCCCAAGACTCCCCATCTGTGAGAACCAAATCAGCCATGGCCGATAACTAGGCTACATTGTTATCACAGATGAGTGGTAAAAGCGTGCGTCTGATTGTGAAAATTGATATCTAGTTTTTTTTCTTTTTAGGGTTAAAGGATATGCAGATTTTATTTTTTGCGTTTTTTTGATGAAAGGGTTTGGAGGTTTTCTAGATCATGCACGTGGGGTTTACTCCATTACCATGCAGGAGTCTGACAAGTGAGTTGCACCATGTGGTAAGCACATCTCCCTCGAATGGGTTCGGGATTCGCTATCCTTCAATACAAGTGTGCTTCTCACATACTTCTTTACCACACATTAAAAATGAGGCTCATGGTGGATAGAGAGTCTTGTTTAAGTTAAGTTTTTTGTTTTTTGTTTTGGGTTGTTTAAAAGAGGCTCATGTGAGATTTATTGGCGGTGAGGGTGTTAATTGTGTACTGATACTGTTTTAACATATGGAATTGTGCCGTTTAAATCGTACTGTTTTCAAATTTGGTACAGTTTGTATGGAAAATATTTTTTAAAATTCGGTACGGTACAGTTTTAATTTTAGGTAGCATATCATCGGTATGCATCGAATTATTGTATACTGAAACCATACTGTATACCGAATTAACGTACTGAATTTGACACCCTTCTATCTAAGTTGGGTTGGGCTTAATTTAAGGCCCAGTCCATCTTGACATTATTCTTGGGTTGGGCCCTAATTTAAAGTTCACTTCATATTGACATTAGTCCTCGGTTGGGTGCACTTGTTAAGAGAAAAAGAAAAATAGACTTCAAATTAAGAAAGTTTAGATTGAAAATATACTGTATGAAGAATATAAGTATATTGTTCTTTTATTTCATATATTGTAAATCTGAAAAGTTAAAATATAAACTAAAAAACCATATTACACAACTAATACGATATATAGTATCATATACCAAACCGTACCCATTTTATACCAAAATGTTTATAAATATATTATTTTTATATCATACTATATAAATTTGATATGGTTTCAATATGATGGTTTGAAATTTGGTATGGTACCGAAATTGACACCTTAATTAGGGAAGTTTAATCTGTGATTTATTTTGCCAGAATTTAGGAGTGAGATATTCTTCTAATATGTGGTAGAGAGATGTAAAGAAATGACGTGTTCGTTAATTTGAGATCCTCCTATCCAAGGTTTAAAGTATCTCACGATACCATATAATACTAGTCGACACGTATCCATGTTTGATCCAACTGATACGATACATTTCGATACGTTTCTCCATTGAATTTCTTAAAATACATTAGTTAGAGCGATACAATACTCGATACAAGATGACACGTCTCTTAAAATCACATACAATTCTCGATAGGGATACTTTAAACCTTGGTCCTAGCTAGATGCAAAGGATTTGGATCGCTATCCGGCACTTCAGAAAACCTACTTTGATAGTTGATGCTGTAGTCGTATTTTACGTCCCGATGGCCTGTCCATTATCCAAGTAGTGCCGTGAGCGATGAAACCACCCAAAATTTTGGTACTGGCACGGCACAGCACGACACGAGCATTTGTCTCCCGCCGTTCCTTAATTAGGCGTTTCGGTTTTTTCTTTTTGCTTTTTTTTTTTCTGTCCGGAAAGAGGAAAAGAAAAAAGATAGCATTTATTAATCAGCACGCTGGACACTCATGCGGAGCAAGACGGTTAGCCTCTCTCTCTCTCGTGTTCTTCCTGCGGTTCGAGAGGAGGGAACGGAAGATTCTACATCTTTTAACCAAGGTGAGGAATTGCACTTCTTCCTGCTCTGCTCTCTCTTTCTTCATAGGTGGTGTATTCTTCTATGGTCCAGCTTCTTTTGTCCTGCACACTTGAGTTTTAGTCTGATGATAGTCGTGGTTTGAGGTGACGCTGCAACTGCGTGTTCGATGCTTTGATTGCCCTTAGTTTTCTCAGGTTTAAGTTACAACTTAGTGTGCATTTGAAGTTAATTTTTCTCATAATTCTGTTTTGGAAGTGCTTAGACCTTCAGCTTGCGTCCCTTGTAACCGTGTAAAAGCCGGTCATTTACTCATTTTCCTCGCGGGATAATTCAATACTGAAAGTCTGCTTTTGAATCAAGCTTTGTCTTCAGGCTTTTCCTTTCAAGGTTTCAGTTTTCTAGCTAATCCTCCACTCGCCTGGATCCCTGACCAGCAAGTTGAATTTTGTGAATTTCTATTTGTATATGGATTTTGGGGCCCTGTGGAGAAATGGGAGAATTGACATCACAAATTCCGATTAGTGCTTTTGGACTGCTAAAAAGGACTGTTTTAAATATTATTTATGTCATAGCCCAAAATCATCATTCTGATGCTGGTGGGCGTCTCCGAGCGATGCTAAAACTTCGGCACATTTGCTCATTTCTAGCCGTCCTGCCCATGAGCTATTATGTCAGCTTTTAAGAATATAGCCACTCGGGATCAAGGAATTACTAAGGGGTTGGATCAGTTCTACATCAATGGGAGCAGAGATTATGGTCCCTTCACCCAGCTTTGGCCTTGGGAGCAATGTCCTGGATGGGGATGTGAAAGCTTTAAGTAATTAGTTAAGAAAACTTACAGGGTTGTTTGTTGCCTGAAAGAAATTTATATTTTTGGGCGTTGGTATGTAAAAATTTCAGGACCTTAACCAATTCAGGATTTCAGGACCTTAACCAATTCAGGATTTCAAGACCTTAACCAATACAGGATACAATCTATCTGGAGTGACTTCACAATATAAGATTTCTTTTCCTGTGAAACCTTGTATTGTGCAGTATATCCTCTACTTTCTTATAAAAGCTACTTGAGATGAACTTTGGAGCTGATTGCTTCAAACCCTTGTGACATGTCGTTGCCTTGACCGATTGTAGTTGTCCGAAAATCTGAAATCTGTTTATATGAAAGATGAAAAAAGATTTCAGCTTGCTTGTAGATTTATTGGATTAACTGAATTTAGCTTGCTTGTGTATCCAAACTTTTAATTTTATTTTTGGTGTTGATTCTGTAGCATTAGCACACATTAGACTTGGTTTCCTTAATATTGTGCTTAATGTGTAGTTTCATCACTGTAGGAGTTAATGAGAGATTGGAATCGATGAAAATGATGGCAACAGGTTATGTGTCTGCTGCAAATTTGAGTGGCCAAACTGATATGAGATACCTGGGGAGCTCATATTCCAACCAAAGATCTGCTTTCCCTATAAGTTTGCAATGTAAGACTTCACTAGATTGTAGGGGCAATGGTTTCATGGGTCATCAGTTAAAATTTCCTAATTCACTAGCCACTGTAAAAAGGCCCAGTAAGGATGCTGGCTCTTTGCAGGTATACTATTTGTATATGTTAACTTAGTTACAGGGTTCTAATTAGACCATGAATAGAACGATTAAATCCTTAGTTTGTCTTTGTTATGCAGGTTAATTGCATGGATTATCCAAGACCAGAACTTGAAAATACTGTTGATTTTTTAGAAGCTGCTTACTTATCTTCATCTTTTCGTAGCTCTCCTCGTCCAAGCAAACCATTACAAGTTGTTATTGCTGGTGCAGGTGAAATTTTCTTCTTTGATTCTTAGTTTGTGACTTTTTTAATTTCTTTAAAGCTAGGTGTTGTAGGAGAACTCCCAGACTCATATTTAGTAATTTGGACAAACTGACAAGAGAAACCAAATTTTAAAAGAACTGCGGAAGTTCTAATCTGCCATTTGGGTTGTTTAGGGTATCAAATGAAGGTAATAGACCAAACAAACAATGCTTGACAACTTGCAGTAACCATGCCTTATTAAAATGACAATTTAAGTTATATGAAGTGGTCTATTGCAAAATAATGATAGTGTGGCTGCACTACGGAAGTTCCTCGTCTGAAGATCAATGACTCTGAGCATGGGTCTAGATCAATAAGGCCAAAAAGGCTGATGGATGGGATGGAAGTTATTGATAGTCACAATATGTTTCCTTGTAAAAGTATGAACTACTTCATACTTTTGATTGTTCGCGGTGTTGGCTGTTGTGCATGACCTCCTAAGAAAAGAAGTAAAAGGAAAAAAGCGTGATGAGAAAGCATGCTTGAGTGGATACTGTATGAAAGCTCACAGCGAGTTATGTTTCAAATTATAGAAGAGTTTACTGATGCTATTGAATGATTATTGACAATTTCTACACCTTATGTGTTTTTCCCCATGTGGTAGCAAACATTGTCTTGTTTTCCCTATGCTTCAATCTAGAAGAGGCTATTTCAATGATAGTTTTGGTGTATTGCTTCTTTTTTCTTTGTACTTCCATTGTCTAGAATTCATTGGCAAATTCCATCTCTCTCTCAAGTACTAAACAACAAAAAATTATGAGTACATAGTTGATCTGATTTCTGGTATCTTTGCAGAATTTTTGAATATGGTATTGGGATTTAAATCCTTCACCTACTTGTAGGTCTGGCTGGTCTTTCGACTGCAAAATATTTAGCAGATGCAGGTCACAAACCCATACTATTGGAAGCAAGAGATGTTCTAGGTGGAAAGGTTTATCCTCTGGCATTGTCACTTACACTATATTTGCCACTATATGTTTTCTTTTAAACGGATTGGAAGATCTTCATGATCTCTCTGTCTGAAAGAACACAGATCAAGGAAACTTGTACGATGTGATAAATAGTTTCTCTCAACACTTCAGTCTTGTACTTTCTTATCACCAAAGATGATGCTAATTAATGCTCACCGAACTAGAATTCTGCAACTTCTTAGTTATTCTGGAAAACTCATCTTGAGTTTTAATTCTTGTGTCAGAGTGAAAGAATGACCAAATCATTAGAAAACGTCTTTATACAACAGCCCTGAAGCAAACTGCTTTTATGACACCTACCCCTGAAGCAGCTGCCAAAACAGCAGCACCTTCCCCCCCCCCCCCCCCCCAAAAAAAAAAAAAAAAAAAAAGATAAAAAGAAGAACACAAATTTTTATTTATTTTTTAAAAAGAAAGAAGCTATATTGAAAAGACTAGGAGCTATGAGGTATGGCTTAATGGGAAGCTTTAACCTCTCCCCTTCTTCGTGGTGTTTCGACTTATCATTTATTGGCACTTAATCTTCTCTAGTTTTATCACTTGCCTATCTCAAACTTCCTGATTTGAGTACTCAGTTTTATAATGAAGAGGCGACCATCTTGAAGGTAAGGACAAAAATCATCAATTTTATTGATGGAGGGATCAGTGAATAGTCTAGTAACTGATGATAAAGAATACACTAGGCTGAATATGAAATTCTTATTGGCAGTAGTGCTACTCTTAGGCTACCCAGAACTCATATAAGGCTTCTGCTAAGCTCCTGGACCAATTTGGAGTCTAAAATATTTTCAGAAGAAACTTTATTATTATTATTATTATTATTGTTATTATTTTTTGAGAAACTAACATTGACCGGTTACCATATAGGTGGCTGCTTGGAAGGATGATGATGGAGACTGGTACGAGACAGGCTTACATATATTCTGTAAGTTCTGCTTTCTTAGATTTGTGTTGTCTGAATGAACTACATTGAAAATTTTCTTTTACAATCCATTGTTTAGCAAAGATATAGTTGAAGATTTGGTCTCTTCATATTTTAGATTACAGACAATTTCTTTTAATCAGAACTAGACTACTTGAGGGGGAAACATGCCTTTGGCCAGTCAATCTGCTGTTCTGGATTCTTGACTACCAAGGTGATGCTTGAACTGTATGAGTTTCTTTAGTCTGTCAAAAGTGAAGCGGTAACTGAAGATAAGAAAATCATTATTGTAATGATATCAAAACCTGTAATCAGAATCAGAGAAAGGAAAAAAGACGAAGAAGATGATGTAGTAAACCAAGTGATGTAATCAGCGAGGGGCATTCTACGAAGGCTCAAAAAGAGCCTAAGCCAGCAGCCAGCTTGTGGCACTTCCAGTGGGGGCTGAACTACATCAGGGGTATTTTGGTCATTATCCACCCCCACTTCAAGTCCCTATCAGTAGTTGATTAGTTTAGAATATTATGGAGAGTCATTATCTTTTTTTTGTTTTGTTATTTGAATTCCTATTGGTTAAGTTATTAAAGAGTTTCAGTCCAAGTAGGAGTCCTTTAGTTAATTACTGGGGGACTTTTAAGTTGTCTAGTCTGATTAGATGTCTTATGAGTGGTTAGTTTGGGATTCTCAATGGTTGAGTCCAAGTAGTTTCACTTGTGGTAGATTATAAATACAGATCTAGGCCATTACTTTGGTGTCTTCGTTGAAGATTGGTGCAAGAGAATGCCCAAATTGATGTCGGATCTGCATTTTTCAGGTACAAATAAACTGTGAGTTATTGAGATACTTTTCGTTTTATGATAGAGTGTCTGTCGGATCTGCTTCTTAGGAGAAGAAGCAGCCATCGCTGGTGCTGGCTGTGGGTGGGAAACAAGTCGGCGATCTGTTTAGGGTTGAGAGTGTCTGTTGGATCTGCTTCTTGGGAGAAGAAGCAGCCGTCGCTGGTGCTAGCTGTGGGTGGGAAACAAGTTGGAGTTTTCACCTACCTACACTGCTTTAGATCAGAAAGAGAGAGAGAGAGAGAGACTTCGAGAAAGAGAAGAGTGTGCCTGCGATCGATCGTCTAAAATTTCTGGTTATGACTTCGTGAGCAAGTTTTCTGGTTTGGTTTTAAGTTGGTTTTAGGTTGTTTTTCTGGTTTGGTTGGTTCAAGTTGGTTTATTTATGGTTATGAGATTAATCTGGGAATATTTCTGATTCTGGTTTCTGATTTTTGATTCTGATTTCTAGGATTTGATTTAATTGTGTTTGGATATGGGAGAAACTTCAAGTAAAAATACTATGACTAAAATTATTTCTTCATCCTCTCATCGGTTAACTGAGAAGAAATTGGAGGGTGTATCAAATTTCCACCAATGGAGGGCTATAGTTAAAATTGTTTTTACTGGATGGGGACAGATAGATCATTTGACTAAGACTGTACCTAAAGATGATGATACTTGGGCAATTGTTAATGCACGAATACTTGGGCAGATGTTTAATTACTTGGCCGATAATATTATAGATTTGGTTACTCACTTACAAACTGTGAAGGAATTATGGGAGTATTTGAATGTGTTGTATTCTGGTCAGAATAATCTGGCTAGAATCTACGAATTGTCCCAAGAATTTTATCGAGTAGATAGGAAAGGTAGAGATATTACCCAATATTTTGCAGATTTTAAAAGAATGGATGAAGAACTAAACTCTATTTTACCTATCTCCTCTGATGTCAAAACTATGCAAAATCAAAGAGAACAATTAGCTGTTATGGGTTTCTTGGGAGGTCTTGGAAAGGAGTTTGAGGCAATTAGAGCATAGATTCTTGGTAGTGATCATGTACCCAAGTTAGCTGACACATTTTCAAGAGTTCTTCGTGTTGCGATGGAGAGTACCAATAACTCTACAGAAAATTCAGCTTTGGCAACAATTTCTCGAGGCACTTCTGGAGGATAGGCCCCTGGTGGACAGAATATAGGATGAACTCGAGGTAATAATACTGGAAAATATCCAGGTTCACACAACTCTACTGACAGTCCAGGACAAGTTAAGACTTGTCATCATTGTGGTCGTCCAGGACATATTCAACAATATTGTTGGAAGCTTCATGGGAAGCCCCCACACATGGCGAATGCCACCCTTTTTCAAACAGGTAATGCTACTACTTGCCTTTCAACCACATCTCGCCCATGGATCATTGATTCAGGAGCTTCTGATCATATGACCGGGGCTACGGGTATATTTTCCTCTTTTGTTCCATCATCCTCTTTGGTTACACTTGTTGATGGCTCTTATATCAATGTTAAAGGAGTGGGTACAGTTCAACTCACTCCATCCATTACCCTACCCTCGGTTCTTTACGTACCTAATTTGCCATTTAACTTATTATCTGTTCATAAATTTACTTCCACTAATAACTGTTTGGTGAAATTCTTTCCTAGATATTGTTTATTTCAGGATCTTACGACAAAGAAGATGCTTGGTAGAGGCCGTATGTCTGGGGGTTGTATCTATTTGAGGAGATATCCTCTATTGCTTGTTCTAGTATTTCCATCCCCCATCAAATACATTGTCGGTTGGGGCATCCCTCTCTGGAAAACCTAAAATTGGTAGATAAAAGTTTTCATTCTCTTTCAAAGTTGGACTGTGAGTCTTGTCAATTTGGAAAACTTCATCATGTGAGTTTTCCTCGTATAAATACCAGATCAGACCACCCTTTCTCTCTAGTTCATTCTAATGTGTGGGGGACCCTGTCCTGTTAGTTCTACTTCAGGTTACATACATAGTTGTCAAGGCACTCGCCTTAGGCTTACTTAATAAGGCGCTCGACTCGGCGCCGAGGCTTCGCCGAGTCGTCTCCGAGTCGTCTGAGGCGACGACTCGGACGCTATCTTACACAAGGCAACCGCTTTTTTAAGTTTTATAAATTGTAATTTATTTTATTCCAGATCAAAGGTAAAAAATAATTTGAAAAGTAGATTCCAATCAGAAAAAAATCTAAGGGGTGAATTGTTATATAGGTGTTACATATTATCATAACATTAAATTAATTAAAAAAAGAAAAGAAAAAACGAGATACTCGCATAGTCGATCGAATCGAGCATTCGATCGAATCAAAGCCCTAACTCCTCTCTGCTCTCTGTTACTCTCCCTCTCCCTCTACTACTTCTTCGTCTCCGACTCCGACACAACCCCGCACGACACACCGCACAAACCGGCATCATCACCGGCAACAGCCAGCGTCATTGGCGACAGCCAGGTCTTCCCTACAGCTCCATCTCCCTCAGCGTCAACGTGCTCATCTCATCATTCTAGCAAGCTCTTGAAGTCTAAATCAAATCGACCATTTATGTAGCTTGAAGCTGATGCTTACTACGGCCCTGCTTCGTTATTTCTCTAGAGCTTGAGTAAAACGAGACAGACCCCAGAACCCTTTTCTCGGTTGGACTCTGAATCTCTGATTTTTGTTTTTCATCAACCAAAACTCCACCATATCTCAGTTGCAGGCTTGTAGCGAGTCAGCGACCAAGTTGTAGTAGATTCCGATCACTCTGGTCACCATCTCAGGCGACGGTAAGTCGCCGAATTTTTTTTTCTTCCCCCTTCTGCAACTAATCATTCATTTTTTTTCCTAAATCCATTTTGCAACTGTTGCAATTGGCCGATTGCAACCTTGCAACGAGTCAGCGACCAAGTTGCATAGCTTCTGGTCACTCTGGTCACCATCTCAGGCGACGGTAAGTCGCCGAAATTTTTTTATTTTTTTCCCCTTCTGCAACTGATCATTAATTTTTTTTCCTAAATCCATTTTGGAACTGTTACAACTGTTGCGATTGCAGCCTTGCAACGAGTCAGCGACCAAGTTGTAGACTTGCAGTAGCTTCCGGTCACTCTGGTCACCATCTCAGGCGACGGTAAGTCGCCAAAATGTTTTTTTTTCTTTTCTTTTTTCCTGCGTTGTAGCTATGTTATATACTTATATAGTTAAACTAGTTATATGTCGTCCGTAGCTTTGTTCACCATTTCTGTGAGTCTGTGACTTGCAAATTGCACCATTTCTGTTGTCTAGTGTTTATTTGTTTTGCTCATGCATCTATGTGTTTACTATTTAGTATTTAGTTACATTTTATCGTATCTTGATTCTTGTTAATGATAGTATGATACTTGAAATTTATTTAGGACCTACTATGTGTGGTTTTTAGTATGTTGGATGACTTGAGGTAGGCTAAATGGCTAATATTAGTTTTTTTATTATATATAAGATATGTTTATAATGAATTAGTGTATGAGATGTACACTAAAACGCCTTGACCGCCTCAAAAGCGCCTCGGAGGGCGCCTCATCGACTCATCGCCCCAACTAGCTAAAACTACCTCGCATCGCCGTGACAACTATGGTTACAAATACTTTGTTACATTTGTGGATGACTTTTCAAGAGTCACTTGGCTTTATTTAATGAAAAAACGTTCAGAATTATTTGACATATTTTGCAATTTTGTTATTGAAATTCGTACTCAATTTGGTGTTCCTATTCGTACTTTTCGTAGTGATAATGCCAAAGAATATTTATCTGATCCTTTTTGTAAATTTATGGCTTCTAATGGGATTCTTCACCAATCCTCCTGTGTCGATACTCCTCAACAAAATGGGGTTGCAGAAAGAAAAAATAGACACTTATTGGAGGTCACCCGTTCTCTCTTATTTGAGATGAACGTTCCTAAATCCTTTTGGGCTGATGCAGTTTCAACTGCTTGTTATCTTATTAACAGGATGCCTTCATTTGTCTTAGAAGGTGGCATTCCTCATTCTCTCTTATTTCCTTCATCTCCCTTATTTACTTTGCCTCCTCGCGTTTTTGGTTGTGTATGTTACATTCGTAATCATCGCATAGGGATCTCTAAACTTGATCCTCGTGCACCTAAGTGGACTTAAGTGTGTTTTTGTGGGGTACTCTCGCACTCAAAAGGGATATTGTTGTTATTCTTCTGACTTACGAAGATATTTTACTACTGTAGATGTGTCATTTTTTGAGTCCACTCCTTTTTCTACTGAATCTCATTGTTTAACTAACCTAAATGATGATCTATGTATTTTTCAAAGTGTGTTTCCACAGGGTATAGTTCCTTCACCTCCACCTCTGCTAGACATCACCAAAGTGTACATGCGCCGTCCAAAACCACCAGCTCCCCCCTCTGCACCTACGGTCTCTACCTTTGTGCCGACTTTGTCTGTTGATCCTGCGGACGTTCCTGCCAAATCTGACCTTGATATTCCCATTGCTCTTCGGAAAGGTACTCGTTCTTGTGTTCAGTATCCCATCTCTAACTTTATTTCATATTCTACTTTATCACCTGGGTTCTCTACTGCTCTATCTACTATAGAGACTTATGCTCTTCGGAAAGGTACTCGTTCTTGTGTTCAGTATCCCATCTCTAACTTTATTTCATATTCTACTTTATCACCTGGGTTCTCTACTGCTCTATCTACTATAGAGACTTATCCTATTCCTAAGAATGTTCTTGAAGCCTTGTCTAATCCTTGGTGGGTCAGTGTAATGAATGAAGAATTACAAGCCTTAGAAGACAATCAGACTTGGGATCTTGTGCCTTTACCCTCAGGAAAGACAACTATTGGTTGTAGGTGGATATTCACTATGAAAGTTAATCCTGATGGTTCTTTAGCTTGCTTGAAAGCTCGTCTCGTTGCCAAGGGCTATGCTCAAGTTTATGGTGTAGATTATGTTGATACTTTTTCGCCTATTGCCAAGCTTACTTCCATCCGCATTTTAATCTCTCTTGGCACTACTTACCAGTGGCCCTTGTTTCAGTTGGATGTGAAGAATGCCTTCCTTCATGGAGATCTACATGAGGAAGTGTATATGGAGCAACCACATGGGTTTGTTGCTCAGGGGGAGAAGAATAAGGTTTGTCGCCTCCGGAAACCATTATATGGTCTCAAGCAGTCGCCTTGAGCATGGTTTGGACGATTCACTACTGTTGTAATAGAATTTGGGATGACTCGTTGTGAAAGTGATCACTCTGTATTCTTTAAAAACTCTGATGCAGGCAAGATCTTTCTTGTAGTTTATGTTGATGATATTGTCATTACAGGAGATGACACTTCAGGAATTGATAGGTTAAAGACCTATTTACAAGAGAAATTTCAGACCAAAGACTTGGGCAAGTTAAAGTATTTTCTAGGAGTTGAAGTTGCCCAATCAACAAAGGGCATCTTCTTATCTCAACGGAAGTATGTACTGGATTTGCTTTCTGAAACAGGAATGTTGGGATCAAAACCCATAGACACTCCCATGGAATGTAACTTAAAGTTAATGCCGAAGATGGAACCATTCTTGATGATCCGAGAGAAGTACAGAAGGCTTGTTAGGAAGCTGAATTATCTGACTGTGACTAGACCTGACATTGCCTTTCCTGTCAGTGTTGTGAGTCAATTTTTGCCTGCCCCACGAACATCACACTGGGATGTAGTTATACGAATTATGAGGTATCTTAAGAAAGCACCAGGATGCGGACTTCTTTACACTAATCATGGACATAGAAATGTTGAAGGATTCTCTGATGCTGATTGGGCTGGATCACCTATTGATAGAAGATCGACTACAGGGCTCTGCACCTTCGTTGGAGGAAATCTTGTATCATGGAAGAGTAAGAAACAAACTGTGGTAGCAAGATCAAGCGCAGAATCTGAGTATCGTGCTATGGCACAGGTAACATGCGAGATGATATGGATAAAACAATTACTCCAGGAATTAGGAATTATTGATGACACACCAAAGATGTTATGGTGTGATAATCAAGCTGCAGTTCATATAGCATCAAATCCAGTTTTTCATGAACGTACCAAGCATATTGAAGTAGATTGCCACTTTGTTCGTGAGAAGTTACTGCAAGGCATAATATCCCCCAAGCATGTGAGGACTGGAGAACAACTCGCAGATTTGTTCACCAAAGCTCTAGGGAATACAAGGGTTACCTATATTTGTAACAAGCTGGGCATGAGTAATATATATGCTCCAGCTTGAGGGGGAGTGTTAGGAAAGGGCAATTTGGGAAAGGATTGATCCATCGAGAGTTAGTGCCTTGCGCCAACTCTCGATAGGAAAAAGATGGCGGTAATTAAGAGTTTTATACCAATTGGAATTGGTTGATACTTTCCTATATAGAATAGACTTGTAAATTAGCCTATATATAGTGAAGTTATTTTGAGGTGTGCTCACAAGTTGAATCTGAGCCTCCACAACTAAGTCGTGGCTTCCATCTTCTCCTCTCCCTCATTCTTCACCTTATTCTTTCTCAAACTAACACACCTCAAACTAGTTGCTGATTAATAAAAACATTTGACTTTTGAGTTGCAGCCAGGAAGTGCATGGAGTGCTTCAGCGCTTTGGAGTCCTGTGGCACCTAAAGTGGTTGATTTTTCTTATTCAAGCTTCATTCTACAGCAGTCCATCAAGTAAGATCACCCCTAAACCCACCCAACCTCTAACATCTTCTACCTTCCCTTTTCTTCCCCAACAGCCTATGACACCTGAAAAATTTCCCCCAACCCTAGAAGTGCAGCAACTTCCTAATCCCTCAACCAAACCTCAATCCCTTCTAGATTCACAACTGCACCCTTCCCCTTTACCTTTGACCTCAAGTAAAGCCCTAACCCAAGTTTCAATCTTCTCTTTCAAATACAAACCCTAAACCCTAGAATTCTCCTGCCACTTAAAAACAGTAAAACAGCATTAAAAGTGTTCGGAAACAAGCTTTAAATAATCAAAACAACGGTTGAACTTGAACAAAGAAAAGAGAGAAGAAGAAGAAGAAGAGAAGACAGATGAAGAACCAGTAGAAGAGGCCTGTGATTCTAGCTTTCTAGCTAAAGAGTCTAGAATCACAGAGCCCTTTTATTTATAGCTTCTAATGAATCTAATACAACTTGAGAGACAAGTAATTGTCCTCTAGAAAAAGGAAACAAAAAATTACAGCTTTAGTAACTTCCTAGCTCCTAAAATAGAATCTTCTAAAAAAAAAACTACCACCAAAATAGAAACTATGCTTTCTAAAAACTCCCAAAACTTATGTAGCAAGACTCCTACATTAGAAATAGAAAGTAGAATAACATCAATAGCATAATACTTTTCACGTGAATAGTACCGTGAACAGTAAAATAGCCCAAAGTGCGTATACTTCAAAACTCCACCTCAAGCTGGAGCATACAAAGCTCTTATGCCTAGCTTGCAACAGATAGATTGAAAACTTGTTCTGAATAGAGCTTTGGTGAATAAATCAGCTAGCCGTGTAAGAAGGAAATAAAATTTAATCTAGGTAAAGACAGATGGCCTAAACGACAGTGCCACTGAAGAACATCTACACCATCATCAAAGAGAGCCGTAATAGGGGTAGCATAGTCTAGATAGTAGAGTCCATTCCTTTCACACCCTCCACCAATCGTCTTCCTGGTGTAAAGGTCCTGGAAAACACAATAAGTGGGAGTAAAAGTCACAGAGCAATTTAGTGCTTTAGTTAATTGACTAACATATAATAAGTTAAAAGGAAAGTTAGCAACATGAAGTACGGATGACAAAGTAAGAGAAGGTGTAGGAGAAACAATTCCAGAGCCTAGAATAGGT
The DNA here is from genome assembly GCF_041222555.1 of Hakea prostrata. Taxonomy (NCBI): domain Eukaryota; kingdom Viridiplantae; phylum Streptophyta; class Magnoliopsida; order Proteales; family Proteaceae; genus Hakea; species Hakea prostrata. The sequence continues at coordinate 58,182,597 of NC_142601.1, read as the reverse complement.
GTGGAAGTCCCATTAGCTATGACAACAGAATTTTTAATTGTAGATTTAAAAAAAGAGCTGAAAAGTGATGACTTACCAATCATGTGGGAAGAGGCCCCTAAATCGATGATCCAAGGGGTGGGAGTGGAAGTGAGAAGTGATGTGTTACCTGCATGAGAAAGTGTGGCAAGAGAAGTACCAGTGGATGTGGAAGCGCCAGTCTCAATATTTTGCAATCGGCGAAGGATTTGGCTTACATCATCTCTGAGAGTCTTAGACAAGTCCCCTAAAGAAGATCCAGAACCACTATCATTATTTGCTACAGTATCGGTACCACCATCAGAAACGGCATGATTGGCAAGGTGCTTGGCCCACTCTGGCTTTCCATGTTTTGCCCAACAAGCTTCCATTGAGTGCCCTGTTTTACCGCAATGAGTACAAAGTCGAGATGTTTTATCAGACGGTTGAACACCACAACCTCTAGAAGACCTGCTAACTCCCCTTGAACCACGACCACGTCCCCTTCCACGAGAAGTAGTGAAGGCTAAGTTTTCTCCTTTAGAATTTTTTTCTGGAGAACTCCCTTCAGGAAAGGCAATACATTGAAGTCTAGAATATGCTTCACTAAGGTTAGGGACATTCTCACCAGCAAAAAGATGTGATTTGACAAATTTCAAGTTCGAGTTCAATCCTGCAAAAAAATTGGACACAAAATTCATTCCGTTGGGCCTTAGGCTTCTTTATATCTGTGGTGAGAGGTTGAAAGACATCAACTCCTCCATCATGCCTTTAAAGTAGTTGTAATAATCCTGCAAAGACTTGTGAGCTTGCTAAAATTGAAATAGCTTTTCATAAATACTAAAAATCCGAGTCATATTTTTAGCTTGGTAATAGATCTCTTGCAAGTCATCCCATATTCCCTTGGGGTGATTGGTCTTATGGAACATAACAATTCAACATTCCATCACCTTGAATTTTCGAGGGGGGGGGGGGGGGGGGTGGTTGTTGGGGGGGGGGGGGGGGGGGGTGGGGGGGGGGGTTTCAGGTTTTATCCTATTCCACATCCAAATTTTGATGATTGCATTATCTTGGATCCAACTAAAATAGGATTTGTTAGTCTCAGCAGGAGGTTCATCCTCAATGAACTTAAGCTTACCTTTTGCAAGTATGTACACCCGAACAGCTGATGACCACAACAAGTAATTAGAACTACCTTTGAGCTTGATAAATGTAATTTGAACATTTACATGATCTCCTTGAGATCCTTTAGATTCAGCCATACTCATGGTTGAATCACGTGTAAGTGAAGACATTAAACTGATGTAGATATCACTCAAATCAGTTTTCCAAAACTTGAAGTAGAATGAGCACCAAATTTTTTTTTCCTGCAACCTTAGGACCGAATAGGAGAAAAAAAAGGTTTGCAAATTGTAGCAAAAAAGAGGTAACGAAGGTAGGTAGAAAACAATATTTAATCCAAGTTCTGCAACATGTAAGAGTAATGTAACAGGTAGAGAAGATCAGTTCACATGAATATCTGATCTAACAGTCCATAATATACAGCATTAGGTGGCTGCACACCAAAGAAAACAGGAAAAAAAGAACTTCAAAAGAGAATATTAAGAACAATCGGTTTTGATTAAAAAAAAGCTCTAATACCATGTTAGAAAACAAGCTTTAAATAATCAAAATAGTAGTTGAACTTGAACAAAGAAAAGAGAAGAAGAAGAAGAAGAAGAAGAAGAGAAGAGAGATGAAGAACCAATAAAAGAGGTCTATGATTCTAGCTAATGAGTATAAAATCACAGAGCCCTTTTATTTATAGCTTCTAATGAATCCAATACAACTTGAGAGAGAACTAATTGTCCTCTAGAAAAAGAAAACAAAAAATTACAGCTTTAGTAACTTCCTAGCTCCTAAAATAGAAAGTTTTGAAAATATAAACTATGCTTTCTAAAAACTCCTAAAACTTATGTTGCAAGACTCCTACATTAGAAATAGAAAGTAGAATAACATCAATAGCACAATAGTGTTCACTGTGAACAGTATCGTGAACAGTAAAAAACAGATTTTACTGTTTACGTGAACAGTAAAATAGCCCAAAGTGCATATACTTCAACAAAAAGTACTTCGAATTCAGCATTGGTAGAACCTATTAGAACCCTACAGCAACCCTAATTCATTCTCAAGGTCAAGATTAGCCAACTGCAGGGTCCAGAGGTTATTCTCCCTTTGCTGCGGACCTCTGAAACCCTAATTTAGCTACTGTCCTTTAAATTTCAATAAAAATCCCTAGGTGCAGAATCCTAAGAGCCCTAGACTGCTGCTGAAGCCTAACCTAAGATCCTGAAGAGTGGCACAGTATTCTTGGGTTACATCACCAAGATTGAGAAGGTAGTTATGTGATAGATTAACTGGGACTATCATGACAGCCTGATTGTAGAATAACCAGAATTGACTCTTGGAAGTTTAGTCTACCAAGAATCAAAGAACTATCCTATATAAAGTTAAATCTGTGACAGACACTTATCTAAGGCCAGATTTAGTTAGATTGATTTCATGAAATAGTCAAGAAATTTATATGGTTTTGGTTATGTCAATATGAAATAGAATATTTGGTAGTTCAATTTGAGAATAGTTCTCTATATTTTTCAGGGAAGGATGGTGGCAAAAAGGTATGGCTGGTGCTGGCAGAAGGTGGGGGTGGTGGTTGGGGTGAGGGGGGTGGAGGTGGTGGTGGCATGGTGTTGGTGAGACCATTAGGAGAAGAAGGGTGGTCTCTTATTTTTAACCTGAAATTACCATTTTCTTCATCAACTATCCATGAGCTCATTATAGAGCACAACTGAAAGCAAATGAAATAGAAATAGAAAAACAGCTCCTCTGCTTTTTGGTGTTTTGGTTTTACATCCTTGGTTAGTAGTAGACACCAAACCCTGGAGTTCATATTCCACATGTTGGTTTGGGATTTATGAGACAGAAATTAGCAATGCTCATATAAAGACATATCATTAATTTAGAAATAGTTAAAGACTTAAAGTTTCTAATACAATTCCATAAGTGTTTATAATACATATTACATGTATACCCAACCTAAGTATGCAAGTACTGTGAATTACGCTCAAGTCATTGAAACCTTACAACCCTAGTCTTTCCAAGTCTCAACTCCCATGTCAAGCAAAATAATAGTATGTAATTGCCTACCAAGGAGATCGAGATTTCACTGAAATTTTTGAAATATATCAAGATTTTGGTCATGTTAGTGAAACAGTGCATTTTTCATCTCACGAAGGTTGAGATTCTCAAGTTCACCAAGATGTTGCCAAGCTTTTGAGTAATGGATCAATCTTAAACAACTCTTGTAGAACTTTGATCGGAGCAACTCCATAGTCAAGCCTGATATGTTCATAGCTAGATTTATCCTTCTTTGTTTGTCCACACATCCATCTTAATGTTCTCATCTCTGCTACACAAAACTCATATATATGGCACTTCTTAAGTGGCCAAGATTCTGCTTCGTACATCATGGCCAGTCAAACAACAGTTCTATAAAATTTGCTTTTATCTTTGAAGGAATACTTTTAGACACACCTCTCCACTGTTATCCTTTTTGAACATCATCCAAACCAAATTCATCCTAAAAGAGTAACTTTGTGGTATCTCTTCCTCAATTTGAACCATATTATTATCCATCATAGTGTGAAAATTACACATCACGTACCCTATCTTTGTTCTATTTATCTTCAAGCCCATTGTTCCCAAGATTGACCTCCAAAACTCTAACTTAAGAGTTAATCCCTTCTCTTGTTTCATCCAAAAAAACCGGTATGTGAATGATAGGAATTGCTGATTTATTAGTGCTCTGATGCTATATAATAATAGCAGCAACTATAAATCAGCCATCACGCAGAAAAGAAGAAGCAGGTGAGACTGCCATGGACAGAAGACTTGTAGATTGCAGTCCCTAGCTCTCCCCCCCCCCTCCCTCTGGAGGGGGGGGCCATACTGCTAGAGCTAGTTATTCAGATCCAATTTGGTCAGCCAAAAAACCAAGTTGAACTGAGATCTTACCAAGTTGGTACACTTTTGTTTGGTTGAAATATGAGCTAGGTTTGGATTGGAAGCATACAGTTACAGTAAAATCCTTTAGATATTCCAAGATCTTGCCCAGATATTTGATATATTACCCTGTTTCCCATCTGATTTTGGACTTCGAAAAACGTAATATTACTGAGATCTTGGCGAATTTTCAACCTACACCCCTGCTGCACTTGGGATGAAGAGGTTAAACTAACTAAGCAAGAAACAAACCAAAACTAGCATAATATGTAGCCATGTTAGAGACACTTGAAACATTTACGCCCTGTGATACAGAGGGTCCCCTATCTAACAATTGATATAATTTGTTTTTATCCTTTTGCAAGTGCTCTAATTCATTGGTTTGTCTTTCTTTGGCTATTTTATCCAATGTTGAATAACAAAGGTCTTCTGTTTCTTGAAGTTGGAGCTTACCCGAATGTGCAGAACTTGTTTGGAGAACTTAATATAAATGATCGTCTGCAGTGGAAGGAGCATTCTATGATATTTGCAATGCCAAACAAGCCTGGAGAGTTCAGCCGTTTTGATTTTCCTGAAGCTTTGCCTGCACCATTAAATGGTATATTATACATTGAGCTAGATAAATATTTAATTGTATCCTTGTTTTTTAAAGTTTGCATTTTGTTCCAAAACTAATTTTGCAATATTGTGTAAAGCCAAAATAAAAAAACAAAAAAAAACTCATACCATTTATATGGAAGCATTCTCAAGCTACTACGAATGTTTGGAGCATGCAATATGATGTTCACCACTGTTTCACCTAGAAGATCTAACTGTAAAAGAATGGCAAAGTAAATTTATAATATCAGTGTACATGTGGGCTAAGATCACATGACCAAGGTCACATAGCACACAGTGGGAAGAAATATTTGTAAAGGACAGAATAAATTTATACTTCACCATATATCAATACTTCCATGCACAATCAGATTAAAAGCTCTAGGACTGCTGTTCAAGTGTATGTGAACCTTGTTACGCTTCCTGCTTCTTATGTACTAATGGTATTACTAAATTTCTGTGTGTTGACATAACTTTTTGTTTCATATTACTGGATTAAGCTGCATTTCTTCAACATCTGACCTGAAAGAATTTTCTCCAGTGTGTCTTTGTGGTGTCAAAAAGTGTAGCAAAAACATAAACATGAAAAGCCTATACTCTATCTCAAGCCTCTTCTTTGTCTGATTTTTGAAGTTCGGATTTGTTGAGAATTTGTGACCCCATTGATGATTAATATCTTAACTTCATATTGCAGAGTGGTACTAGCTGAACAAATAGGATTCTAACAAAGAAATTTTTATCTTGCCATTGTTTGCCCTCCCATTAACCCTTCCTCCCTTGCCCCTTTTCGTTTGATAGGAACAAAATTATGTGAGTTCCACAATGTATAAAAATAATAGAAAGAAAGAAAATTATAAAGGTGGTAAAGTAGCACCTCTAATTTAGAGACCTCCCTTTAAGTAAAATAAATAAATAAAATGAAGTACAAAGATAAAGCAGCTTCTTACCTTTAGACAAGACTATAAAGAACCCTTAATAATGAACATAGGACCAAAAAAAGTTCATAAATTGAGACCCCTGGCAGAAAGATAGAGCAAATAGAAACCAGTGAAAGATAACTGTCTCCGATATTCTGTGTTTCTTCCCCTCATCTGAGCAGCAGATCCCTGTGTGCATTGCATATTTTTGTATATTAGCACATCAGATACCAGTCAACTACTTCTTAATGATGAAGGCTTTATTGAATCTCTACCAGTTTGCAACCTGTTGATGCATGAGCCTGAGACTCCCGTGTTCTTTCCAACTCTTTTCCGCAGACCAGTACTCCTACTGGAATTCTGATCAATTGGAATCCGTAGTTTTGAAGATTTATGTACTAATTGGGACCTCTTCTTCTGTTACATTTATCAGGTCCTAGTGCCCCAAACCCTTCTGCAAAAAATAAATAAACATAAGTAAATAAATAGAAAAATAAAGCAAATGATCAAATGTGATATTCTGTTAGTCCTTTGATGATCCTGCAACTAACTGAAACCTTCTACTACTCCGTAGCCCCCACTTCTTGTGAGGGGCATTAGCCTACTCAGACTTCAGTCAGTCTATACCATCACGAAAAGGTGAGGAGAAATAAGGTCACCTTCCTATGTGCCCTTTGTGGTAAGGAAGAAATCATCTTGGATCCCGTTGATGAGGGTGTGGGTCAGGGACCACACCAGAAGCCACAACAATGCATTCGTCTCAGTCACTGAAAATGAGGAACACATTTTTACTATGCTGCTAATACTTTATACTTGTACTGGCTCTGCTATTCTCTGCCTCTGATTGGCTGAGGAAGAGTTATGAGAGTAAAACATAAAAATATGTTGTTCCGGGTTGGGCATGCTATCTTTACTGATTCGAAAACTAAAAGAAAATAAATAAATAATTAATAGGTCATTCCATTTCAACATAAGACCCACTGCCCCATTCCATAGTTTTGGGTCAAAGCCCATTCTCTTCTGATCATCAATAAGAAGTCTCACCTGATCTCAGATCATGGCCTTTCCATTGTTCTCTGAAGTCGAGTTCCTAAACCCATTTCCAAGGTGAAAATATTTGCTTTGTTCAATATTTACTCCTTCACAAGAGGGTCTTGATTTGTCCTTGGTGGCTTTTAAAATACACTGTCAAGAACATGCGAGATTACTTTTTCCACCACATTGTTAAGTGGGTTGCCAGTACTTCCTGCAATGTTCTATACACTAAATATTAAATGCATATACTCCCCCCCCCCCTCTTTTTTTCTGGAGGCAATCACTCTCCATCCCCCTTTCTCATCTTGTTCATTTCTTCCCTTCCCCCCCAAAGGGACAAGAATTACATGACCTGCCTCTATTGTGGAAAGAAGAGTGGATAAAGCCACAAAAATACAAATAGAAATGTCGTTGTTATGTAGTTCTAGTTTCCTCATTTATTTCCCTACTGTCCAGCATTTCAAGAGAGATGGTGCATAATGAGGATATGTTTCTAGATATAACCCATTCTGGCATTCCATTATCAATCGTTGTTATTAATTTTAGTCAAGAAAGTGATTGGCAGGAATCTGGGCCATATTGAAGAACAATGAGATGCTGACTTGGCCAGAGAAATTGAAGTTTGCTATTGGTCTCTTGCCTGCAATGCTTGGTGGACAGGCATATGTTGAGGCTCAAGATGGTCTGTCTGTTAAAGAGTGGATGAGGAAGCAGGTAGTTAAAATAGTTTATCGTGATTTGCTACATGTTTCTGGATGTTTTGTTGATTTCTTTTGACATTGATAGTTGAGTTATTTAATTAACGTAGTGGTAGAACAATATGGCTCTGAGTCAAATCTCAAAGCCCAAGTGACCTATAAGCAATGTTGGGCATACCTGCAAACTGCAGGTAATGGGCCAAGACAAGGATCAACCGTGAGTTAGGGTCAGAAATTCAGAGATGAAATCAGAAACTGATATTGTCCAAACATAACCAAAGTTTCTAAAGCTCTCCTAAGGAAACATGTCCAAATTCAAGTCTGAAATAGAGCCTACCTGGTGTTGAGCATATCTGCGCACTTCAGGTGGCCAAGACTAAGGTCGCCCATGGTTAGGGTCTGACATTCAAGATGAGGTCAGAAGTTGCAGTAGTCCTAACATAACCAAAATTCCTAAAATTGAATCTAAGGGAACACTTCCAGTTATAGATCTGAAATAAACTTAAATAGTTTTTGTGAACCAAAAATGCAGAGAGAGAAAGGGTTCTGATTATGTATATAGAAATCAACTTGAGAGGTATTTTCCCAGTTATCAGGGTTATGAAAAAATTTGGATGAAAATGTTGATATATGCTTGAAGGGTAATGTTGGAAGAATAGAGCAAGGACGATCTCAACTACTCTGATTTGAGGATCCAAGTTTCATTTTCTGTTATTTCCTTTTTTGTTTGATTTCCTATACCGGATGTAATCTTTGGACTTGCATATAATAAAGATATTGGCTAGAGGAGGCTTACACAATGAGTAAGGCCTCCTAGACTTTCTCTGGTTTTCATCTTCTCCTTCTCACAATTCTGTTTCCCTCTTATTTCTCTGTAATCTAAAATTTAAAATCTAGAAAAATATTGAAGCATTAATTTCAGAAAGAATTTCTGGAACTGCAAAATCAGAAACATAAAAATTCTGATGTGATTGTCTGAAAATAGGAACAGTAATGGCTTTGCAATTTGCAGAACGTTATCATTAATGAAAAAGGCTAATATAAAGTGGCTTAAAGAGAAGAAAGAAGGTTAAAACTTGAAAGCTCATCCTGCATTCATTTTCTTAGTTGTGAGAGAAATTTGTGATAATCTCAGAGCTTACCTGCCACTTATTTAGTGCTTGGTCTGGCACAATGTGGTGACATTATTTCCTGCATATGATTAAAAATAAATAAACGAAATTCGAAGTGTAAGCATCCTCACCAGTCTTTAACCTATCTACAATGTGTCTAAAAATTGCTACTGTTGGGGATTCTTCGTCCCTACTTAATTTTCTGAAACTTCTGTCATTCCATAATACAGGATTTTCACCTAAATTGCTACTTGTATGTACTTAATCTTTGCTAATTAGTGACTTGAAAATCTCTAAATGCCAACCATATCATCACTCACTTTATCTTATGAATTCTATGTGACATTTTCTTGTCCTTGTGTTACAGCTTGAAATTGATAATTTGCATTGTGATATTTGAACTGTTTGATGAATTGATCTTATAATACTTCGAGACATCTATAGGGTTAACATGAGTTTGTAGGAGCCCTCAAAATGATACATTTTACAGTCATTTCTGGCCTTCATATTTCTCTATTGATGACGAGTTGACTTTATTACAGGGAATACCTGATCGAGTTACTGATGAAGTGTTTATTGCCATGTCGAAGGCACTGAACTTCATAAACCCAGATGAGCTTTCAATGCAATGCATTCTGATAGCTTTGAATCGATTTCTTCAGGTAAAATCTTGATTTGGTCATCATTGCATTAGAATTTTGTGAACTTAATTGACAGACAAACTCAGTTCAAGGTCAATTTCTGGAGTTTAGAACTGGTTCAGCTAAAGACATGATTGAAGTTGATGATTTTCAAAAGTATAGGTTGGCTAGAAATGAAGCTAAGAAAATTGCGGGAAAAGCAAGGAAGAAGAAGTATGAAGAGTTATACAATAAGTTGGCACGAAGGAAGGGGGAAAATCTATTTATAAGATAGCTAAAATAAGGGATAGGAAGAGTAGAGATCTTGACTATATTAGATGTATTAAAAATGAATATGGTAAAGTACTAGTATGTGATGAGGACATTAAGAAAAGATGGGAAATCTATTTCTCTAGTCTACTAAACGAGCATGCTTCAAGCACCTGTGAGTCGGATGATTACACCATTCACCAAGGCACCAATTTTAAAACATATTTGCGGAGAATTTCGACGTCCGAAATAAAAGAAGAACTAAGGAGGATGAAACTAGGCAAGACCCTAGGTCCTGATGAAATGCCAATAGAAGTATGGAAGAGCTTAGGAACCTGCGGACTAGTTTGGTTGACTAAGTTGTTTAATAAGATTATGAGCACAGGGAAAATGCAAGATGAATGGAGGAGAAACATTGTGGTTCCAATTTACAAAAATAAAGGAGATATTCAAAGTTGTAATAACTATAGGGGCATTAAACTGATAAGTCATACTATGAAAGTATGGGAGAGAGTAATTGAAATTCGTTTGAGACACTTAACTACAATTACAAAGAACTAGTTTGGGTTTATGCCGAGAAGATCTACAACGAGGCTATTTACCTAATTAGGAGACTTATGGAAAGGTATAGAGAGTGTAGGAAAGACATTTATATGGTATTTATTGACCTAGAAATAGCTTATGATAGAGTTCCTAGAGTGTTAATTTGGCAAGTACTAGAGAAAAGAAGTGTTACAAGTAAATATGTAGACATAATTAAGGATATGTATGATGAATCAGTGACAAGCGAAAAAAATAGTGGGGGGACAAAGTAATGAATTGCCAATTACAATTGGGCTACATCAAGGATAAACTTTAAGCCCATATTTATTCGTAGTTGTAATGGATGAATTAACCAAAGATATTCAAGACGAGGTCCCTTGGTGTATGTTTTTTTTTGATATTGTGTTGATAGATGAGACTTAGGTGAGGATTAATACTAAGTTAGAATCTTGGAGAGCAATTTTGGAATCAAGAGGCTTTAAATTAAGTAGAACAAAGACAAAATATCTAGTTTGTAACTTTAGTTGTGATCGGGTAGACAATATGGTGGTGAAACTTGATGATAAGGAGATTCTTCATAGTGATTCTTTTAGGTACCTAGAATCAATCATAAATAAAAGAAGTGATATAGAGGATGATGTTTCCCGAAGAATTAAATAGGGTGGATGAAGTGGAGAGTTACGTCCGGGGTCTTGTGTGATCAACATATTCCATTAAAGCTTAAAGGAAAATTCTATATGACCGTCATTTGACCAGCTATGATGTACGGTGCAAAGTGTTGAGCTTTTAAAAAGAATCATATAGATAAACTCAGTGTAGCAGAAATGAGGATATTAAGATGAATGAGTGGCAAAACTATAAAGGATAAGATAAAGAATGATCATATTAGAATTGGTTTGGGAGTTGCTCCCGTAAGTGATAAGCTTCGGGAAAGTCGTTTGAGGTGGCACGGCCATGTTCAACAAAGACCTATAAATGCCTGACTTGAGAAGTGATATAATCCAGATTGAAGGAACTAGAAGAACTAGGGGTAAACCTAAGATAACCTTAAGAGAAGTATTGAGAAAGGATATGCATAGCTTAGGCCTTATATCTAGCATGGCCTCAAACAAAACTAATTGGAAGGCAAGAATCCATGTAGCCAGCCCCATTTAGTTGGGACAAGGCTTATTGTTGTTGTTATAATTGACAGACAAACTCAGTTCAAGGTCAATTTCTGGAGTTTAGAACTGGTTCAGCTAAAGACATGATGGAATCATTAATATCAAATTTTACTGGAAGTCTGAATTTCAATTAGTAATGGCTGATTCTTTCTGTTTTTCTGCAATGCTTTTCCTAATTTTGATGAATCTTCTATCTCTGGACCTTGAAGTGATTCTCCTTTTTCTTTTTGTGCTTTTTCTAATTATTGACCAATCTTCTTTCTCTGGACCATGAAGTGTCAATAAGTGTATGTATTCTCCCTGCCATGTAGAAAGTATTCTGAGTATATTTTCATCTTTTGCTATTAAATTTAAGACCATTGTCCATGCTCACAGTCCTCTCTCATTCTTTTTAAGTTTCTCATGTCAAAAGAACCCGAGAGTATCTGCTAGATTTGGCACCTCACCGCAAGCTAAAATATAGACTGAACAAAATCATCTTCTTGACCAAGGCTTCCTAGAAAATCCATGACTGCGAGCTGCTCTAATGGTATTGCATTTTGATCACATGAGCATTAATAGGAACAAATCAATTCAAATCCTCATGCATTTTCTGTAATCAGCACAATATTGGAGTATTTGCCTACCCTTTTGATCAGCAGGATAGACGTCTTGACAGTGTATAGATCCAGGATGTTAATACCTGAATATAAGAGATTTAGATAATCCCTCAAATCTTTCACCATATGGATACGGGTAACCCAATCAACTATCGGACTGTCCATGCTATTCAAAAGATGTCCTAAAATGCATGCAGCCATAAGCCGCCAAGATGGATCACGATTTGACTTATACTTTATTAGGTGTTTTGATCAACCATGACCAGCCAAAACTAGTAACGATGTGTTTCCACTGCTAGAAATTATTGGCTCCTTTCAGTTTCTGGTCAACAAACCGATTGGGGAAAAGGACATCACCTCTGCAACCACACTCTTCTCTCCATTGATAGAACATTCAGATTTCTTGGCCATAGAAAAGTCTAATAACAAATTCTGACTCTAGAATTTCAAATGCAGCAGTACTTCCAACTAGGGCAACAGAAAAGGTCCTCAAATAAATTCAGAAAAGGCAGCTGCAAAAATAGATCTTCAACTAATTTCAGAAAGGGAGTTCTAACAGAAAATTAATTTTTCAATAACAAATCTTCAGACACAGGCAGCACTGCAGCAGCAGATACTTCTGCTGTCCTCAGAAAACTGAAAATGGAGCAATTGACTCTAATGAAATCCTTCACCCTGAAAATATTTCTCAGAAACATAGAATAAGTCCTACCTCAGATATTGGATCAGAAGTCGTAACCCAAACACAAATCAGAAAATGAAGTGGTTCTTTATTCAATCCATGAATCATTCTCTACAACATACCAAAAAACAGCAGTAAGGGTGCTACATGCCTGCACCCTTTAATTGTAAAATCAAAGGTCCTTCAAACCAGCTTCTGGAGCTATCCACCAACAAAAGAAATAGGTAAGAGGAGGAGGGAGACCAGTCTAATTGAACCTCCATATCAGTCTCTAATAGGCTGGCTCTGATACCATGTAAATTAGAAAACAGAACCAGAGAACTGAAGAAAGAAAAAAGAAGAGGGAAGATGAGAACCAGGGTGAGCTTCTCGCAGATAGCAAGCAGTCACCAAACATCTAGTTAAGTTGCAATAGAACCAAGTATAAGAGTTAGTCCCGAAGTAGGAAATGGAAAAAGAATATATGGCACTAGAATCCTGTGAATTAAGGCCTGATGCTAATCTCAAGAGGGATTTCTCCCTTTTTTGTATCCTCTTTGCCATTTGCACTTTTAACAGCTATCCTCACAAAGTTGGCGGAGTCACACTCCATAAGTTCTTTAACCTGTTCAAAAGACTTGATGATCTTAGGCGTTATTCCTGTATGCTTGGTTTCTTTTAATTTCTGTAGTCATGGAATGTAAATTGAAGGTCTGTGTTATGGTAAAGGAGTCTAGAGATTATGTTGACAGATGATGGAATTAGCTTTTTAAGATTGTTTAAAACATGGCAACAGGAAAAGCACGGTTCCAAGATGGCCTTTCTAGATGGTAACCCTCCTGAAAGACTATGCTTGCCAATTGTTGATCATATTCAGTCACTTGGTGGTCAAGTCCGACTCAATTCACGTATACAAAAGATAGTGCTGAATAATGATGGAACGGTCAAGCATCTTATTCTTACTAATGGGAGTGTAATAGATGGAGATGCCTATGTATTTGCTACTCCCGGTATAGTTTTTCTATTTGTTCCTGTGATATATAAATCTATTTTTTCCAGTAATTCCTCATATGTTCTATTTGCATCAGTTGATATCTTGAAGCTTCTTTTACCTGAAGACTGGAAAGAGATTCCGTATTTTAAGGGGTTAGAGAAATTAGTTGGAGTTCCAGTCATCAATGTTCATTTATGGTAAATTTCCTGTTATTCTTTAGTTTTGTCTTGATACTAGAGGCAATGCTTTGAATTTAATTTTTGTCTTGTATTAATGACATCAATGGGTTCTATCTAGACCATGCAAGCCATCATATTCTTTTGGAGAGTACACATTTACTAGAGCGTCACCAAGGCATCGGAGAGTGCATAATTCTCAGAGCATCATGAAAGCAATGCCTTGGAGATGAGACCATGGAACGAAAGTTCGCTCGGTTCGCCGGGTTCGAGCCATCACTCATCAATTCGCCGAAATTTCTTTCCATGGATGAGACCTTTTAGGAGGCCCAAGGCGATAGCCTACTTTCCATGCATGCAAAAAAATGTACACTCTGTCTGTAGGCGACACGAAGGGAACGCCTTGTATGCCATATGACGCCTTATGGGTTGAAAGTAGTTTTTTTGACATTTTTTGTTTAGATTTTACTTTTCAATGATAATAATTTATGCCACAATATTACAAACTATTTTATTACCATGAAACAAGAAGCATGAGATCATTTTAAGATTAAAGAAACAGGGTCAAATGAGGGCTGAGGTTATCTGTAGAATACTTCCATAATTATATATATCTTAATCATTTATTGTTATGCAATGTTGCAATGATATATGGTGAGATGAAGTTATTTATATACATACATACATACATTAAAAAAATATATATATATATATATATATATATATATATATATATATATATATATATATATATATATATATATATATATATATATATATATATTATTATTTGTTTAGCTTATAAGAATTACATTAGTTTTAATATCACATAAAATGGGCATATAAAAAATGTATTCTAAGGTGATGTCATATGCATCGGGTATCGGTGGGTATAGACAGACACTTTTTTCCGGACAAATGAAATGTGTATTGACCAATACAATTAACATACACTCAAGATGCTTCCTTTAAATCTTCAACATTAAACCATCAAGTGAGATATCAAACTGAGAGCAAATGAAGTCCTTGGGAACTTGGTTTTGTATTTGATATGAGTTGGAGAGATCATCTATAGCGTTCACTATCTCAACAAGTTTTTGGGACAACAGTGCTCAAATCATGGATTGAAACAGATTTGAGTGAAATAAGTGGTAGAGCTGCAGTCCCTTTATTTCTTTTCTGATTGTTAATGATTTTTTTAATTCTTGTTATGCATCACCAGGTTCTCTGGAAATGGTCAAAATCCTTGCATCAAGCTGATATTTGTTTGTGTGGCATGATAATGTTTATACATCTCTTCAATACGATATCTAATACCAATACTTAAATTTTTACTTTTACAGGTTTGACAGAAAGCTGAAGAACACTTATGATCATCTACTTTTCAGCAGGTTCAGCTTCAACTATGACAACCATGTTTTCCCTTTAAAACTGAGAATGCAATTGTGTGGTAATGCTAATTGATTTGTTGCATAAGTTGCATCTGTAGGAGTTGGATTACTAGCTTCAAATTTATAAAATGGGAGAAGAAATAGAAGGAAGAGGGAGTTACTGGTCAACTCCTTGTATTTTAAATATGCAATCTGCTGAGAGCCTGAGAGATCCTTTGGGTTAACTACACATTAAAATTAATATTAAGTAGCCCATGCCCACTGGTACCTAGAATTTCTTTATATGCTTGTAGATCTTACAAACAATACTAACCAGTCTTCTATTTATGAGTTCTCCACCAAGATTTGAGTATTGTTTAGCAGAAGCTTTGCTTTGAAGTTGCTGAATCATGCTCATGTTAAAAGTAATTAATAAATAATGATAATAATAAATGCTTTCATCCATACTCCATACAGTCAACATACTAGAGTTAAGGGTGCAACATTGGAAGGTTGATCAGGTGGGAAACTAACTAGAAACCAATATTTAGGATCTTTAATGAACAGGCAACTTGAATTGGTCAATTTTAGGTTTAGAGTTAGGTTGGAGTAAGGGTTGAATGATGGGGTTATGCTAGACGAATATAGATGGCTATCAGTGAAGGCTTTTGAGGTATTGCAGATGGTGGAATATTTGCTGTTAAGAATCCGTGTAGCCAACGCCAGTTGGGAAAAGGCTTCTTCTTGTTGCTGTTGCAGATGGTGTCATGTTGCTGGATTTGAAGTGTCAACAATGTATGGTTAAGGTTTCAGGTTTCTGGAAAGTGAAAAATGAGGGAATCTAGGATTTCTAGTTGGAATTTGTGTAGCGTTTCCAGCTGTGGGAGGACTGAGGAGTATCAATCCAAATATAAGCCATAACTGATGGTTGAATTGTGCTTGATGAGTTTTAGCGTTTCAAGAAGAACCTGAGATGGAGGATGTGAGGGTTTAAATGGTTAAGTGTGTATATGTTCAAAACATCGGCTGCTTCTGATGCTGGGAATGACTCCCCCCCCCCCGGCCGCAGCTGGAAATGACTTGCCCCCCTCCGGGGGGCCGGGGTGTGGGGGAGTGTGGTGGGGTGTTAGGTCTTGGAAAGTTTTTAAAATAGAAAAGGATAAGATAGGGTCAATGCATGATTTTGTGTAGTATTCAAAGGAAGACAATGAGGAGTTAGGGATGATTCAACTTACTGATGTGAGAAGAAAATCTACTTGAAGGCTTGAAGATATCCTTGAACACACAGGAAGTTCCAACAACCATGAAGGGTCTTTTGCAAAGATCAAACTTGACAGCTTGGGGAATCCTGAGAAAGAAAAGTTGAGAGGGGATGGGAAATTTCAGTCCCTCTCACAAGGCCTAACAATTCTCAGCTAACATTTCTTATTCATTAGTTCATTTCCAATATTTGCCTCTCTTGCAACCTTATACTAAAGGATCAATAGAAGACTCCTACAGATCTATGCAAAAAGGAAAGGCCTAACCCGATCTTAAACCTACTAGGTAACTTAAACTGACTAGGAAACTGAAAGACTCAAAACAGAGTCAATCACAACTTGAAAGAGTGTATTCTCTTGGCGAAAAGGAGAATATTCCTAGTCGATTCAACAGATATTACAAAATGTTGTAAAAGTTCTCTTTGGATGTTTTATATACTAGAAGATATTGCTTTTAGCAATAGAAAACCATACCTTGAATCTTAATCCTTCAACTATAGATCTAGGGATGTAGCAAGAGGTGAAATAAGGAAAACTGTTGAAGAAGCAATAAACACAGAGACTGAATCTTCCCATTGAGTCCATAAAGAAAGGACATTCTGATATCTTTGCAGTGTAGATTTCCTGTTAAGCTCAATGTGAGGCCTGAAAATGACAGCCTACCTGAACCAGGTTGAATTATGTATCAAGCTTGAGTTGAACCCTCTCTGGAGGCTAAGTAGGTACCAATTCTTGTGGTCTTTGTTAATACCGAACAGGAGCAATTTTTATTTTTCAAAGTCAGACCACTATGTGTGCTGCATGCTCTTGTATTCGTCCTACAGACTACGAGGCAGACTCTCTGTCAGATCTAACTGGTGTTTCCTTTTCAAGTTGTTTACTCTTCTGATACTGGCATCTGTATTTCTCTTGCAGAAGCCCCCTCTTGAGTGTTTATGCAGACATGTCTGTGACATGTAAGGTAAATTCTATTCCATGAATTCTATCTAGAACTGCTTAGAGTATGCGCACTTCTGGTCCTCTTGTGATTTTATGCCATCTCATCCTGTGGGAGTAAGGTACGATGTGTTGAAAGACAATTCCTGAAACTTCTTTGAATATGTGCTCTTCCATGTGGCTATAACCCAGTATGAGGATTTTTATTGAATGTATTCAGCTTCTTTCTTAGTTGTTTTGAAATCTTTAGATTAGATGTGCTCTTATCAGAAAAGCAGCAGTTGATATTAAGTGGAAGGTACTTTAAGCCATCTCCTAGGTCAATGTGCCTGGACCTTATAAGTAAATGTTGGGCTCTTTAATCATAAGTGTCAAGCATTTCTCAGTTTTACTTTTTTAAGTTTCTACAATATTGTTTCCCTCTCTTAACATTAATATTTTGACCCCTATGCTAAGGCAAACCTGGAAAATATGTCACTCAAGTATAGAGTATGTCATCCACCTAGATGCAGTGGCCTTGCCTAGGTGTAGGCTTAGGTGCCATAGCATCTGCCTATTGGCTTTAGCATCATAACTACTATGGATTTTACTCAATTATACTAAAATATGAACTCCCTTGGTGCCTTCCCCTTGGCTAACATTATATGTTTCTGTAGCTTTTTCTCTTTTTCTTAAACTAGTTACTCAATTACACAAGGGGTCTGTGTGTCTTGTGTCTGTGTCTGTGTGTGTGTTGGAGGGGGGGGGGTTACTGCTTGAGTTTGGACTCAAGGAGGTCTGTTCACCTGGCAGATTGAGGATAAGATTGGGATAGGAGAAAATGGTTGGTAACATGGCTTATGTTCCTCAAGTATTCATCAGAAATCAATCAAGGTTCACATTATCTTTTGTCTGCTTTATCAATGAGTTGATGTTTTAGGAAAACTGTACATCTCAGCAGATGTCAATTACTTTCCTGTACCTAGTATCTTTTCTTTTAATGGATTAGAGATTATTTAAGTGTTATGACTTAGTCTCATTCGGCAAAGATATGTTGACCTACTTTTTTTAACACCTAAAGTTGAAATTTCAATAATGGATTTCTAGCTTTACTTGCATAATGCAGGAATATTATGATCCAGACAGATCAATGTTGGAATTGGTATTTGCACCAGCAGAGGATTGGATATCACGGAGTGATGAAGAAATTATTGAGGCTACCATGAAGGAGCTTGCAAAGCTCTTCCCTAATGAAATTGCTGCTGATGAGAGCAAGGCCAAGATTTTGAAGTATCGTGTCGTCAAAACTCCACGGTTAGAATCAAACTTTTCCCATCAAAACCTTTCTTGTCTTGTTTCAGTGAGAAGGATTGTTCTCTGAATACAAAGTTGTGGAGATCCTCTCTCAGGCATATCATCTGTTGTGGAGTCATATGCTTGTTGGGATGATTTTACTTAACATGGATGAAAAGTAGATTAGGTTATCATTGTTGGTCCCTTGATTGGCCATGTGCTGTACTATTGAACATGGACATTGTCCAATGTTTGTAGGCTATCGAGTATCAACTAGCCTTAGATGCTACTGTTACCGCATGCATAGAGATTCATGCCTGAGTTAGATCCTGTTTGCCAATTTTAAATTTTGAAATTATTTTCATTGATCATTCTGCAGGTTTGCTTATCTTTCCTAATATTTGGGGCATCCTTAGTACCGATAAGCAAGAAATTTACAGTTAGTATTCCAATTCCTTCTCTTCCTCGAATTTTATTTGTATAGGTTTCTGTTTCAGGTCAGTTTACAAAACCATACCAAATTGTGAACCATGCCGGCCCTTACAGAGATCCCCCATAGAAGGGTTCTATTTGTCTGGTGACTATACAAAGCAAAAGTATTTGGCTTCAATGGAAGGTGCTGTTTTGTCTGGGAAGTTTTGTGCACAGGCAATTGTTCAGGTAAAAGCTTCATGGACTGTACACACCCCCCCCCCCCCAAAACACACACACAAAAGAAAAGAACGTCTACAATTGTTAATTATGCAGGGCGGTTATTTGTTTATTCTTTTTCAGATATTGAGAATCAAATCTCACCTTTAAATATGTTGATATTTGCAGGATTATGAGTTGCTCCTTGCTCGGGCAGAAAGGATGCCGGCCAAGGCAACAAATATTTACCAGCAACGATGAAAAATTTGACGATTAGATCAAGAACGGTAACAATTGTCTATGTGACAATTATCATGGATCTTATGTTTCAATTATTCCATTCAATTTGGGCAATGCGGGAAACTCCATTATACCCATACATGGAAGCATTTAAGTTGTGATTCTAACTGGAAGCACTACCATGAACATCATTCAATGCGGAATTGGAATGTAAAGAGCATTCCACAACAAAAGGCTACACTCAAAGATACATTGCTTTGTTTCATTTTTTGTTGATAAAAGAAGAAAACACTTACAAATATTAACTAGAGTCCCACTATTATCAGTCATATGATTAGATGTTGTTATAGCTAAATGAACAAAACAAAGTTGGAGCATTGGGGATGGGAATTTGTCATACTTAATTGTTTGTGTTGTCTTAGCAACATGCATTAACCTAGAGATTACATCTAGAGGTCATATTCCTACTATTGGCTTTGGTAAGAGAGTTGGTAGGCTTGGTGGTTGCTCCATATCTCTCTTATTTCTAGCCATTGTTCTGTTGTTGTATCAATCCTTTATTGTAGACCAAAAAGTGTTGCCTCCAAATCATCCATTGTATTTAATTTGCCAAAATTGATGAACTTTAGATGTCCATCTGCATAGACCCCCATGCTCTATCCTACATTTCCTATTTGTTATTTAAATATCCTTAGAAGAGATGTATCGCTCCAATTTTTCATTAGTCCCAATGGCCTGTAGAATGAATTCTTTTCACCTAATCACACTAGATAAAGATATGCCAAATTGTTTCATTCTCCTTCCCGCATAAAACACATTCAAGCGGGACATTTGTCCATTGAGTTAATTTTGCTCGGACCGGTAATCCTGCATTCAAGACACGCTAGAAGAAAACTTTAAATTTTGGGTGAACTGGTAATTTCTACATGTGCTTCTATCATGTCGTAAATTGGTATTCATGGGGTGAAAAGCGTTCTTTTACTATTTCACAAAAAGCCAGTTTGACCAAGAATTCCCCATTTGGGGAAAGTAAGGAGGATCACGAAAGAGTTACTGGCAATGTTATAATGGGGGTGAGATAAAAGGAAGGTGAAGAGATCTCCCTGTTGAGAATTTGTAGGTTATAGAAAACTTAAGCCACCGTTACTCATCGATACCATAGAGAGAAATCTTGTAGAGATGTCAAACTATGTGTTCGGGAAGGTACCATGGATCAAACCAAAAGGATGTCTTTGTTCAATTCCAAGTTTTGTGGATTACCATTGTCCTTAATTAAAAAAGGATACTGGTGATACTATTCTATATCCACGATCCCTTTTGAACATATACTTTGGGATAGAAAATAGAGCGATGCTTAAAGTTTCTAGCTCTTAGAACTCGTACCCACATTGCTTCAAGTTAAGAGATTATTCTCCACCCTTACTTCAATATCAAGGCTGAGATGTAATCCTCCATCTTCTTGTAACCCATTCCTCCTAATTCTTTCGGTTGGCAACATTTCCCCCATGATAAGAGGTTCAATTATCTGTCCTTGCTAGATTGTCCATTCCAAAACCTTTGACACACTGCATCTATTTTAGTGCATAATGTCTTTTTGAACCTAAGACATTGCATTTAATAGAGTTCCATTGATTGAAATACCACCTGCATCAATACTCCCCTTCCAACCTATGATAAATTTTTTGATTTCCAACATGCCATCTTCTTGGTCATTCACTCCAAAACTATTTGTAAGATTTTTGTTTTCTCCTTTCCAACCAACAATTTCATTTCCCGGATAGGTGGTTTCCCCATTGATCTCTGATACCCTCAAAATTGAAAGTATCAAGTTCCTCTCATCTCTAGGTACATTACGACTTAAATAAACTCAACTTTTTTTGAAGTTGATTTCTTGCCCCGTTAAGTCTAAGAATGGTTCCATTACCACTTTTAAAGCCAACACTTCTTCGATGTCTGCTCTGCAAAATAGAAAAGTATTATCTGCAAAAAAAATATGGGTAATCTCTAGTGCCTCCCTTCCCACTTTTATGCCATTTAGAAGATTGAGGGGTTTGTACTCGTTAAGGAGACAAGACAAAACTTCCATAATTAACAGGAAGAAGTGGGACTGAGGGGGCACCCTTGTCGTAAACCACATGATCCATAGAACCACATGTAAGGGGATCCATTGAGCTTAATAGAGAAAGTGGGAGAGGAAATTAAAGCTTTAATTAACATGCACCATTGATCATCAAATCCAAGGAATTGAAAGAGTTTGAGTATGATGCCCCTATGTGCCTTATCATAAGCTTTGGACTTATCCAATTCCAAGGCAATAAAATCTTTCTTACTCCAGGTCTTTTGCATGTAATGAAAGATTTCATGGGCTACAATAATATTATCAGTGATCTGTCTGTGAGCCACAAAAGCCCACTAATTAGGGGAAATGATACTAGAAAGAAGTGGTTTCAACCTTTTAGCTAAAATTTTTGCAATAATTTTATAAGACACATTGCACAAGCTAATAAGTCGAAAATCAATGATAGTTTTTGCATCATCTTTGTTTGGAATGAAACACAGGATTGTGTGATTAACTTCATCAGGAAGTATGCCTTCCGAGAAGAAGGAGGTTACAATTGATCACATCCTCATTAATTAAATCCCAAAACCTTTGATAAAAAAATGCATTGAACCCATCAAACCCTGGGGATTTATAAGGTCCAAGGGAAAACACAACATTTTTTATCTCTATTGGATCCGAACAGCCAAAAGAGAACCACCCCTCAAATCAATGGGTGGAAAGAGACTTTTAACAAAACTTTGGGTCCAATGGGCAGGTAGCTTGATGTAGTTGTTTCATATAATCTGCAAATACCCTAGCTATCTCTTTTAGATTGGAGAATCGCCAACCATTTGCCTTAATGAAGGTAATCCCTCTCTTCTGGAGATTAATTTACTAGAAAAATGATAGAATCTAGTATTTTGGTCTCCATAAAAAATGTATATACCTCAAGACTTCTGAAACCAAAACATCTCTTTAGCTTCTATACCCAAGCCAACAGTTGTTTCTTTTGGTGGATGAGATTCCAATCCGGGTTGGCATATTGTTCCTAAACATCAATTTCAAGTGTAGTTCTGTGGAAAATATTGTCCACATAACCAAACACCGAATTGTTCCAATGTTGCAAATAACGAAACATATTGACCAATTTTTCATTGAGTGGTATACACTAATTCTTTAACCATGCAAACTGAAGATCTACTAAGAAATTAGGATGAGATATCTAGGCATTTTGAAAATGGAAGAGTTTGTGGTTATAAGTTGGTGCAACACAAGGCTCAAGTATTAGGGGGTTGTGGTCTGAACCAGTAGCAAGTAATTTTGCAACCTGCTGGTTTGAAAATCAGCTAATCCACCTAGGTGAAGAAAAGACCCAATCCAGCTTTTCCTTGACCAAATTGAGGGTTTTTGTCTATTAGTCCAAGTATACGAACAACCCGGCGCTGAAATTTCAAAGAGGTTTTCCTTATTAGTGATCGCTATCAATGCGGGTAGCGCAACAGAAGATCTAAACACCCTTCTAATTTTATCTTTGGTTTCCAAAAGTTCATTGAAGTCCCCCATAATCACAAATTGTTCTGTAAGCTTTTGCAATAAGGAAGCCACGTGTGATCAAAAAACCTTTCAATCAGAGTAATTTGGCGGGGGGCATAAATGAACACAACAATGTATGAAACATCAATCTTTCAACATCGAATCATAGAATACGGGCCGGCCCCAAGGCGTTAAACCGGTCTGTGAGGTCGAAGGGTCTTCCACAATAGGGTATGTATGTATTGTGGTTCCCTCTTCGTCTCGAGCACCCCGGTCCCTCCCGCCGGGGCACGCTCCGTTCCACCAGCCTTCGACAAATTTCAGATACATGCTCAACAGGGTCACCTATTACAAGCCCATACAGGGTTTTGGATGCTAAACATCAAACAGAGAATTTTGATGATCCCACTTCTTTCCATCCCATCGAGTTCGAATGTCCCTTGTAATTTTCCCTCGCCGGAGAATCTGGATTATTTGAAAGGTTGCCAACAGCAAAAGTCCTGGAAGAAGGGGTGTGTCAAGAGTTTCCCACACTTAGCTGTCTCCCCATTTGCACCGCCACACAACGTTGTTTTCCACAAACAGTTCAGCACTAAGTGCACATAGAACAAGAAAAGGAAGGAAGATAGAAGCTTCTTCAACACTTGCAAGCATACAAAATGCAAGACAAAAAGGAAGAACAAGAAAGAGAAAAGGAGAAGATGACAGTTGAAGCAACACTGGGTTAAACAATAGTCGTGGGGTCTTAGTCTTCGAAAGATAAGGATATGCAGGCTGTACTTCAGCTATTGAATAGAATTTAGATGGAAATAAAGACTGTTAGGTGCACATTAAGGGTGTTGTTGAGAGTCACTGTAGCTGAAGTTTGAAACGTTATAACACCCCCTGCACAGAAGCCCGTTAATTTCTCATCCACCAAACTCACCACTCCTCTCGTTGTCCCATCAGCGTAGTGGCTTCATACGTACCAGCATCCCTCAGAAAGAGATCTAACAAGGAGAAAGAGCGGAGCACTCCAGGGGAAGGAAGGAGCGTGGGTTCGAATAGCCGAGAGAAATGGAAAGATAGGTGATGAAAGTCATTCTAGAGCCCCCCATGATTGTTGAGAGAAATCTCTATTCTAACATGGTTTTGATAGACTTTTTTGTTCCTTTCCAGGATAGTTTTGATCTGATCACTCTTGGGTGGTGACCAGTGAACGAGTTGCTTTGTTTCATATGTTGAAGAAAATTGAGTTATGCTAGTAGGTTACTCTTGATTCTGAAGGAAATTATGCTACTTCTTTCTGGAGCCCCCCATGATTGTTGAGAGAAATCTCCAGAGGAAGGAATGGAATTGGACCAAATTCTCATGCACGGGATGGTCAGTGTCTTCCAAGCTAGGAAATGGGCAAAGCCCATGAACCCTAGAAAGAGGACTGTAACCACAGCAAACAAAGGACGCTGCAGCCTTTGCACTCGGTCCTCATGGATGTTGTAGGTCTGAAAACAGATCAGAAGGCCTACAGTAGAACCGGTGAGAGCTCTGAGTGACTTGAGTTCCAAGTAGATTAAGGAAAACGTTAGAGAATCCAAACAAGTGAGAGAGCCGGTGGGAAATGAGAACTGAGTGAGAAGAGAGGCTACATCAAGGCTAGCTTTATAGACGGTTAGGGTTTCCAGAGAGGCAGAAGAGAGTTAGGGTTTTAGGAAATTAACCCTTCAACCTCTGCAGCAAACTTGACATGGGAAAAAGCATGAACGGTTTCAAGTTTTGCGACATTCTTTATTTCATGTTGATCATGCGCTGAAGAAGCTATTCCTTTCATATACTTAACCATAAGATGAAATCTTGTTGGCTTCCCCCTCAACACATCTTCTCCTCTGGTGAGTCAAATCCCTCTATTACATTTTTACTGATGGATCTTGAGATTCTACTTCGTGTTCAGGTTGTAGAGGATGCCTCATATGGGACTGATGTGGAAATCTTATAGCAGCCAAAGCTCAGATAGGAAAAGTTTGCTAAGGTGCAGCAGTTGAATTTTAGGCTATTAGATACGCTATCCGGCTAGCGAAGGCTCTTCCAATATCGAAAGTAACTATCTTCTCAGATTGTTTAGAAGTGCTCTATAGCTTTAACAGATCGTCAACACTCCTTGGATTGGATGTGTTGAGTGTTGTGGTCTCGCTGCTGAGATAAAACAACTCTGTCTTCTGAGTTTTGTAATTTTGATCATATTTCAAAATCCAGCAACTCTTATATTCCAAGCCCCATGGTTGGAATTTCTTTGTAATCCTCCCATGGTTTTTCTGCATTTGAATGAATACGTACAGGGAAATTATAGATTTTTACCCAAAATAACAAAAAACTCTAAATAGATTGCCAGAACTTCTCCATCCCCATGACTTTCACTAGCTATGTGTTCCAAGTCATCTCACTTCAGATGAGAAAACTCAAGATGCTAGTAGTAGTAATTTTCAATGATACAGATGCCCATCATCTCACTTCAGATGAGAAAACTCAAGATGCTAGTAGTAGTGATTTTCAATGATACAGATGCCATCAAGTCTAGAGACTAGAAACACTGAAGCCTAGAGTGAAGAGCAGCAGCACCTTGCTTGGCATTTGTCAAGGCAGTAACTACCATTCCGACTTGTAACTCAATAACTATCTACTTCTTTCTTGGATAGATTCTGAAACGAAACAGATAATGAATGAAAGTAATTGCAGAACAGTTAGCACAGTTGAGCTTGCTTATCAACAGCAATTAACATAAAAGAGAATTGCAGCAGAGTCAACACAGTTGAGCTTGCTTGCCAACAGCAAACTGAGAAAATAATAATCTAAGAATACCTCAGTTGACAAACTAAAAAAGTAAACAATAATCCGGAAATCACCTGTAATCTATGCAAATGATATAGAATCAATACCCGAAGAAGAACAATGTTCCTATGCATGCCCAAGTGGCAGCTGAAACGATTTAAATCCAAGTAGACTTTATATTAGCCATCTTGATGTACTCAATCCAAGAAGAAAAAAACATCATTCATGGAATAAAAACCAGAATACTTTTCAGCTGAAAGGATTTAAATCCAAGTAGACTTTTTATTAGCCATCTTGATGTACTCAATCCAAGAAGGAAAAAAAAAGTGTCCTTCATGGAATAAAAACCTGAATACCTTTCTCTATAATGTCACAAATTTTTTTTTCGTCCAAATAAGGTCACAAATTTGTGTCAACCAAGTCCCTTTCTCCATAATGTCACAAATTTGTGTCGAACAAGTCCTAATGGCCGTCAAGGCATCTGTACAAGAACAACACCACTGCTCATCTTTATGGATCTCAACTCTATGCTGCACCGCTTATTCATTTTTGGTTCGAAATTTTTGTTCTGTTATTTGCATAAAATTCCTCGTGATAAACATCAAACCACATTCATTGTGGGATGCTATTACAACTCCAGTAGTCAAACCCAGAAAAGATATTAGGGAAATTTATGAATGACTTGTCCCCCCAATCCCAAGCAGGATCACAAGGGAAAAAAGTCTTTTAAGGAAAGTTTTGAGAGTATCAAGTTTCAAGGAAATTTAAGAATCTGAGATTTTGTAGAGGTATTCTTGCCTGCAATGAAGCATAACTTTGCAAATCACATTATACACTATGCTCTAAGAGAATAACCCCAATTAACAGCATGAGAAATCTTTAATTGTCTACTTGGAATTCACTCCAGCATCTCCTTTTCAGAATAGGGCACAAGAATAAACTTTGGAAATCACATTATACACTATGCTCTAAGAGAATAACCCCAATTTTCAGAATAGGGCAGAAGAGCCTAGTTTGCTATCGGAATGCACTACATAGGAGAAGAGACCAAACAAGACTAGGCAGAAATTGAAAGCGTTCTCAGAAAAAAAAAAAACTGTTTAATTCCTGCAGTAACTTCTCTCACATTAAAGATGACTTGTGTAACAAGTGAAGCTGTAATCAGCCAAACCAAAGTCATAAATAACAATATCCATAACCTCTTTACTGTAGGAATATTTATAAGATGTCTTACCATAAGAAAACTATAAAATTGAAAGGGAACTAAGAAGTGCCTCATTAGCCCTTAGAGTCATAAAAAATCAAAGCATTTCACATGCCCAACAAAGACATGCCATTCATTGAGACACTGAAGTTCATGGAAGATATATACACTCTAAAGCAGTTTAATCTACTTATTTTTTTAGCTTTGGACAAGCATACTCAAGCACTTCCAAGGAAAACAAGATTCGAAAAACCCAATGTTGTACCCAGAATCATAGACAGGTACTCAAGAATCAAGAAAGCTGCATCCATTATCACACGATGGTGACATAAATGGCACATTGTACTCAAGAATCAAGAAAGCTGCATCCATTATCACAAGGTGGTGCCATAAATGGCACATTTTCCATTTGTGATGGGCACCTGGTTTCTGCAACATCCTCTAAGCAAAGAGCTCCACAAGGAATTTCTGAGAAATTCTATACATATGAAGGAAGAGTTTTCAGATTATAATGACACGACCATATAGAAAGAAAGAAATTTCATTCATCAGCATTGTGCAGCCATCAATCCAACATAACCAGTAAACTACTTCACTTGAATGTGGTTTGGATTATAAAATCAAGCCACTCAATTACATATAGAACAAAGTACCAATTCAATACCTCAACAAATAAGCTTTATAGGTGAGGCTCCACAAGTACATACAGTGGTTTCCCACTAAGCCTTCGTTCTTCCTGAAAAAATGTAATCATTAGGAAACAACTCAACTAGACATGCAGGAAAAAAAGTATCAAGTTTTAGTACAACTTCAGGGACTCCGCAGGGGGTGTCCACATTATAAGGTTTATATTTACACTAGATTCTAGAGAAAATCAGTTTAGAGCTCCATTAGATAAACAAAATGGCTATGGTCAAGCAAAGTATGGACATCCAAATTATCTTGTATTCCTACAGCTACTGCACAATTTAACAAGTTATACTCAGTTAATAGTTCAAGCTGCAAAAACTATGGCCCCCCTTAGCAGAGGGGCCATAAACATCCTATATATTGACAATTATAGGAGTGACCTCTAACATTTATAAAGCAGAGGGCAAAAAAAAACATGAATGATGGATCATCGAGCAGGGAAAACCAAATTATAGTTGGAAAAGTAAACATGAGCAATAAGAGAAAATCATTGCTACCTAACTATAGGTGTTAAAAAAATTCTCTGCATGTTTACCAATCTTACAAGCAGATGCCTTGGCAGTTGGCATCTTGAGGATTCAAGCACTTGGTAAGGCACAATAACTGAATTGCCAATTCAAGTATGTCAAAAGTAAAAAAAAAAATTGATAACAGTTCATCTTAGTTGCATTAAGCATCAGATAAAAAATATTTATATTTTCCTAATAAACACATGAATGGAATGTTAACTTATCATTAATGTTCAATGATACTATATTTTCTAGATTTATAAAAGGTCTATGTTAAGTTAGACCTGCAGTTGCAGCAGTAAAGGCAGGTAGTGATAAGATGCACTTGACAGTAATAGATGTAACAAACAAAAATAAGAATGATTATTCAGGCACTTGACACCAATTAGAGAAAAAACAGTCCAAATCACAAAGTTGTGAGTTGTAACAGAACGATGCTGAACTAGATTTACAAGATTAACAGGTGAGAGAATTCATTTACTTTATGATCTCAAGAATTACCTTGATCTCAGGCAACCCAATAACACATGCACACTCGACTACTTCAGCCCCCACACGTTCTATAAAATCAGCAAAATAAAGTTGATGTAATTTTAGAGAAAATGCAGAAAGACCAAGTTCTGAAAGAGAAGAGAAGAGATACAATAACTATGGATCCTTCAAAGTGTGAGCTCCAGCATCTTACCAAGAAGTCTAATTGCAGCAGAGAGGGTGCCACCAGTGGCCACCAAATCATCAATGATTAATGCACGCTCTCCAGGCTGAACAGCCTCAACATGCATCTGTAAACAATCAGTCCCATATTCTAACACATAGTCTTCCGATATCACTTTACCTACAAATTGAATTTTTGAAAGGTTAGGAGTCATAACAGTAAACCTTCACCCTCCCTTTGCCCCAAACACCCTCCCCCCTCCCCAACCCTTTCCCCAAAAAAGACCACAGGCACATAGGCACAAGAAAACTTATCAACTTCTCGTTGCTGATAAATTTGATATTTATATCAGCAAACAAAATAACATGGATTTAAATGCAGGAATTCAGAAGGAAACAGCATGTTGAACATATATATCAGCATTGGAACGGAAATTATTTTACTTTTCTTATGTAAGGAAATGTACCATAGTCACTTTCCATTGAACAAAAGAATTTGTTCAAAATCCTTAAATTGAAGAGCTACTAAATTCTTGAATTCTAACAATAAAAAAGACCTCAAAAAGTCACTTACCTGGCAACTTTTTAGGTTTGCGTAGGGGCACAAATTTTGCACCAATAGCCAAGGCAATTGAAGGGCCAAACATGAATCCTCTTGCTTCAACTCCTAGCATTTGTAGGATTTGGTAAGTGGTCAATCAATATAAAGAAGAAGAAGAAAAATCAGTGACAGAACTACAACTCAGATGACCTAACTATAAAAATATAACTGCTTACACATGATCATCCAAGACTTTCCAAGCCACTTAAGGTTGGCCTCAAACTAGATGACACACAAAACTAAAGGCTGTTGATTGAGGTATGAAATACTTATAGGTCATAATTGTTGTTGCATTCAGTAAGGTAACAAAATGTCCTACTCCAGGAACCCTAGAAAATGTGGTTGACAGGCCAGGCCAAATTGCTACTATGTTTAGAAGTTTTAAAAGAAAAACATAATAAATTTTATTACTGAAAGAAGATTCTTTATGAGAGAAAAATAGAACTCAAAATTATAAAGATGGTACTAGGTGTTGTACTAGTATGCAAGCAAAGAATGAAAATTAGTAAGAAATTATTAAAATAACTTCTGAGGCATCCGAAGTTCAAACCAAACATGTGGAAAGTCATTGGCCCACTACCACATATTAAAGTTATTGATTAACTCAGAATTCAGTAAGTCAATTGAGTTACATGCGCAAGTCATCTATCTTGAAAATTTTGTGCTAGAAAATAATTCAGGTTTTAATCCACAATCATTAACTTAAAGAAAACAGGCATCACTAACTGGAAACTTTCATGGACAGCCATGAAGTATATAAATATTATTCATTAACCTCCAGGTAACCGTGAAACCTCAGAATTGATTTTAGAAGAAAATTAACAATAGAATTCACAGAAATAAATAAGAAAAGTTAAAAAGAACAATGGGAGGACCCCAAAGCCTACCATCAAGAACAATGGGAATCAAATAACTCAGCAGGTATAGACTTACCAGTTGGTTGAGATAAAAGTGCAAGACCAACTGAATGATATTTATTTCTACCAAAAAAAAAAAAGACTCAATGATATTTATGAAGATCAATATAAACAGAAGTAGATAGAAAATCTTCGAACACTTTCTAAACCAGGGGGCACACATGCAAAGATAAGAACAGAAATATATGACAGACTAAAGACGAGTGGTGTTGCATCTATTGTTCTCTGCCACCAAATCATCGAAAAAAATCTCTGAACTCAGGAAAAAGAAAATTTAACTGAACACCTTTCTGTAACAATTGGTAATACAATCTCCCAACCAAAAAAAAAAGGAATAAACAAATGAAAAATCCAATGTTGGAGCACAATTGGTTTCGGTTCATCCACTCTTCCCCAGCACTAAATTCCTTTATGTTCCTTCAGCTTTAGACAATATAGGGAAACATAAAGAAAGCAGATTGAATTACACCAAAAATTTACAGGAAAAAAAAAAATCAAATGCATCTGCTCTTAAAATAATAATCTCTGCAGGGTCAATGGGAACTGCGCTGCCTGACCCCAGCCAACAGTTACGGGAAACAAGAAAAGAAAACATGAAAACAAAACAGCAACACAGGGTACAAATGTACAAAGTACAATAGAAAAGGGTGCAAATTACTAACAGGTCAGGAATTTTCTGCATGGCAAGAAAAGGGTCATAGTTAGCGCTTTGGATAAAATTAATTATTTTTATTGCTGTGAACAGTTCACAAGACTTCCTTGAGCTGCAGAAAACCATTTTCTTCTTGTTCTATAGATTCTCTCCATCTTGTGACCATAACACGAAGAACCAAAGTACGCAACACTACATCAGAAAAAATAAAGCTGCAAGAACCAAATAGAAACCGACAAAGGAAGGGGGATAAAAGAAAAAAAGAAAAGATAACACACACACACACACAGAGAAGGGATGAAATAAGAACTATTACCAGCCACAACTGTGATATTCATATCTCTGTAACGGTCAATAAATATGTCAACGGTGTCTTTGAAGGCCTTGTGATCCAGTAAAAGTGTAGTGATATCTTGAAACATTATTCCTGAAAACACCCAATTAAAGGGGAAACAAAGTCATCTGTTTGATCAAAGTGAAATGTATCAGCCAAAAAAATTACAGTAAACAACCAAAACCTGCTTTTGGGAAGTGAGGAACAACTCTAATAGCTTCATATATGCCCTGCAGCCTTGGGTCTCCATGCAGTTGCAACCCATTCTCTCTTTCCAACATTTCCTCAATCTCTGCTTAAAGTTTCTTTCTTTAGCTCTTCTGCGGAGGAGTCTCTCCTTCCAAGTCCAAACAGAACTCTATAAAACCTTTCTGCGTTGCAGAGAGAAAGAGAAAGAGAGGGAGAGAGAGTTTTGAAAAATAAAAATAAGAAAAGGTGAAATTTTTCTGTTGGCTAAAAACCACGACATACGAGTACAAAGAAGGTCTCAGTCCTCAATGCTTGTACGCAATCTTTCTCGGTATTTTCTCAATTCTTTTTTTTCATTATTTTCAAGAGGATAAATATCCCGTGTTACAATTCTAACTTCTTCGTTCTCCACCATGGAATCTCTACCGTCAACATAATTTGATGATTTGAAAGTAGCTTCCTTTGTGCTTATCGAGAGGTTTTAAGGAAGATGAGCAGCAGTGAGCAAAGGAAGTACACGTAGTGTATCATTTGTTCTCTCTCCTTCTTTGAGTGGAACGATGTGGGGCTTTTTTGGGGAAGCGATTCTGAGAAGAGCATTTACGGCCGAGTATCTGAAGACAGTCTGGCAGAAGATTTGGGTTCCTGTGGGGTCCATTATTGTCCTCTACTTGCTGACACATAGATGACGTAGGATTCCTCTTTACTGATTCATCATCAAGTTCATAATCCATCATTTTTCTTGACCCAAAACTTAAAAAAAAGGTTTCAAAAGTAGGATTTGCATCCGGATGTGGCATCTGACGTGTTCACTGAAGTAGGACCAATCAGCAACTATGAACAAGAACGTAATGATCCAATGGGAACAGTACAACACTCCCAGCTAACATTTTCATGTGAAAATTCAAAAATATTTATATTTAATTAAATTCTATAATTGATTGGAAACTAATTAATAGTATTAACTCATTAAGGGCCCGTTTGATTACACGAGTCTAAAGATTTCAAATATCTAGAGATTTCAAATCTATAGACTTCAAATCTATGGAGTCATAATTTATAAAATTAAGTGTTTGGGTTGTGGAATGAAATCTGTGGATTCATCCTAAAAAAATATTTGATCAGCGTTGATTTTTGTGAATGTGCAAATGTATAGTTTTTTTGAAATCTCTGGATTTCACCCCTTACCCATAAATCTACAGATTCACGTTTTTAGTATAAAAAAGAGAATCTATAGAATTCATGAATCTAAAGATTTTTACAACCAAACGGGTATAATTCTCAGATTCATGAATCCAAAGATTTGAAATCTCTAGATTTATGTAACCAAACAAGCCCTAAGAGATTTCCTTCCCCGAAAAGAACAAAATACTCATAAACTATGATGCATTTTAATGTCATTATCAAATTTACAGTTATACCCCTAGCTTAGTGACATCATCCTTTTCTACTTTTCCTTTCTTTTTTTCGATGGGGGTTTCAAAGTCTCTCTCTCTTTCTCATTACTTACTCAAAAGAGTGTCTCCAACTTCTTCTTTTTTATTTGATAAACTATAATGAAAAATGACGATACAAGTACCATACACAGTGTTTTTGGTAGAACTAGCCAAGAGAATCATTTATTCCTACGAAAATGTGCTACATTTGATTGGATGACGAGCAACATATTTTGTTGTTCGTTCGTTAAACAAAAAAAAAAAGGTTCATTGCAACTATTGAGTATAGCTCAAGCTTGATGCAGATTGGATTGTGCTTTGGAATGTATTGGGGGTATATTGAGTTCAGTATATATTGAATTGAAAACTCATTTTTCTAAGATACTTCACTGTACACTTAAGGGTCTTTCCCACACTATGAGTTGTACTTAGAATTGGGCAACTGTATGAATGTTATGTTGGGTTTGGGTGTCTTGTATTCTGTGAGTCCATGTAATTATGGTTTTTGTTATATTTGTAATTGAAACAGGGTTTGTATCCATTACTAATATTAGGGTAAAATTGTAATTACATTAGAATTAGGGTTTTAGGTGTCTATATAAATAATCTCAGTGGGATAACCTATAGGCATCAATCTTTGTAGGGGATTGGGGAACTCATCATGAGGATAAGGATTGGGGGCAAGCAAAAGATAATACTTTGTGGGTGTGAGAATAGTGTGAGGTTTCCGGAAAATAGTAAAACTCATTTTCTCTCTGATGGACGTAGGCATGGTTTTTTTTAACCACGTTAAATTCCCTAGTGTGCTTTGCTTGTGTTCTTCTCTGTTCGTGGTTGTGCATCTATTATCCCCCTAACATGTTAGTCCCAAAGATTGTCACAATGCTCAATCATCCGTTTACTCAACCAGGGCATCTGGAGGAGGTAGTTATGATGCTACGTATAAAAACTAAACTATACTTGTTATGTTGGCTATCAGTCTTTCCACAATTAGCTTGTCACAATGGTTCCTTAATTTAGAAAACCAGGCTCTTTATTCTACTCACCCATTATCTCTTTTTTTTGGCTTCCATTCTTGATGGGGTATTTCTATATTACAAGATAGAGAACACATGAGGTTATTGGGCCCCAACATAGAAGATAAATATGGGCCTTAAAGGGCAAGAGAAAATATTATTTAAGAAAGAAAGAAAAGAAAAAAACGAACGGTGGCACGGGCACCGGGGGCACCACACACGTTTGGAAAGCGAAACGGAGAAAGACATCTTTGTCCGTCAATTAATTAGAAGGGCCCACAAGAGAACGTGGAGGATGACTGTTGAGACGCACGCGCATTGTACTTTTCAAAATTATAACCTGATTATTGGACGTTGATACGGCCCAGTGGGCCCCCATTTCTGGCATATCTTTCGTTCTGTCTCTCTTTTTCTCTCTCCCGTATCTGAAACATGTACCTTGTAAATCTTACCATCGGGACCGCACGTACAGTTTGTCTCCGATGGACGGTTATAGATGTTCTGTTCACCTATCTTTATCCTCATCTCAGCCGTCGAACGTTCCAAAAAGCAGATCACGCGAGATCTTTTTGTTCCCCTGTACCTTTTCCTGACGCGCACGCCCAAGTCAAAGCAAGACAAGACCCTCCTTCTAGTAGGAGTTGGATCAATTCCTTCCGATCCACACAGTAATGGTGGAGTGGACCCACATATAAATATATTAAAAAATAAACTAAAGATAAAAATTTTATTGAATATTACGTGGGACCCATTATTTAATATATGGATCAAAAGTGTCATGAGAATACATTGTTGGCTCTCCTAATGAGAAGCTGATCGAGACTCTTCTACCATTTACCCTTTTAATTTGGAGTTCAATTTCAATGTTGCGCAATGCTGTGCTGCGAACAGTCTAAATTTCGATCTCGACAATTTGTTTATCAAAGTATGAAAATATATTTTTTGAAAATGATGCGTTCAAAATCTGCTCAGCCCTTGGATCTCCTTGTGATGACCTGCAAAACGAAAACGTCATATGTGGCCCGACCGCTGGGGTCGGGAGTCCACCTCCGAAGGCTAAGTCAGTTGATGAACTTAATCACGAACGGCTCTGCTAGAAGCACAAAGCTAAGGAAAAAACGGGGAAAAGTGACCTAGATTGTAAGCCTCTGATAGTTTATGTCTACCAGTGTGTATGTGGATCTGAGTCATTTCTCACCTTGTAGGTAAGTAAGGTTTATATAGAGTGTATCTTCGAATCTCCTTTGTTGGATGCACTTAAGCATTCTTCGGGAAGTCGTTGGATCCTAAGAGTTAGATCCATTGAGCGATAGACTACTACTAGTTTGAACTAGTAGAGGACTCCTGAGATAACATCAAGGTTATTCGATGATTATCCCTTTAATGATGATAAGTGACAGCCGCCAAGTTATGCCTGCCGTCATTAAGGTAATTAACTCAATCCATAAGTAGGATTAGGGCGTGCCTATAGCTGATTTATTTTTCTTCCTCAGCAAGCTATCTTCTGGACCCAGCTCGCTCGGAAGCGAGTCGATTCCCTCCGTCTCAACCGGGGTCGAGGATCAAACCGAGTATGAACCAGGTTCAATCATATTTTCTCCGTATCAGAAAATGAACAGTCGAGATCGAAATCTAGGAAGTGTTGCGCATTAATTGCATAGCACCCAATGAATTTTATTTAACTTGTCCCAAAAAAAAAAAATATGATCGAACCCCCAATTACTGGGATCAAGGATTAAGTGTTCTTAGGCACAAAAGAGGCGAATGAAGGGAATAAGGCATAGAGAGACAAAGGTTTGAACTCAAAACTACTTTGATTTACTGTCTCTGTATAAAAGTTTGTCACCATTAATGTTCAAGCAACAAGTCTGAAAGAGTAAAACTCAAATTCTAATAATTAGAAATCATACTCTCCAACATTTAGATTGATAAAATGTCAAATAGGATTCATAGATTTAGACATGAAATAGACTATATGATCAAACAATTGAAACATCCTCACACTAAGGTATACATAGAAAATGAACTTTTATTCTAAACCACATTTTGATGTCTATCATCAAGGTGGAGAACTCAATACTTTTTAAAAGTGCAAATTTGTGGCTCATCTCTAACTTAGATGAAATCATTGGTTCTAATAATTCTAATGTGCTTCACGTTCTTAGAATTTTTCATCTCATGGAGTTGGTTTTGCCTTCAGGATTTGATCCAGTTAATAAAAATCAATGTGGTTTAAAACCTCGTTCAAATTCTACCCAACTGGCGAACACTAACAATGACAGCAATTATAAATTAAGAAAATTAATTAACTAAGCCAACATGAATGCTTATGATGAGTAGTGATACGTTTTCTTAGCTTTTCTTGTCCTCTCTTTTGATATGGAAATCTAGAATTTGAAATTTGGTTAGATCTTTTAAAAAATTCAGATTTGATATCTATGTGAGAATCTTAACGAAATCAACTTTAGTAGGCATGACTTAGTAGACTTTTTGAATTTTATCTGGATCAAACTACAACAACCTTAATTCAATACTATTCTAAAATCCATTCAACATATAAGAGGGGTCCACCCATCAACATTTATCAGAATAGATTTTTACATTTAAACTCACGATCTAAAGAAACTAGTTTTCGAGCAAAGACATGGGACAGAAAATCAATGTATAGACAATCAAATATAAATATGAAAGTCGTTATTCAAATCACTTTGTTAGGTACATTTCTACATCAGATCAGCATCAACAAGACTTGATGCAATGATCTTAAATCGACGCAATATCACGCATGCACATATATTAATTCTCTTTGTCATCTTCTCTTGTATCTCTAGTCTATGAATACTTCTCATCCACTTATTTGGTGCACATACACCAAATCTTCTTTCAAATTTAATGCACCAAGGGATCAATAGTCACTACTGTCACTCTCATTGCAAGCTCACTAGGGTTTCCACTTTACTAGATTCTGCAAATCATATATGCCTTAAATAACATTTTCTTGCCTAAAAGCAGTGGAGTTGCTGTTTGCAGATTGAGATGGGCTGAGTTTGGGCCCAATCTACATTTTTGAGGCCCAAATTTAAATCATGGCCTTATAAGCCCAGCCCAGGAATCCAGGCCTTATTGTTGCCTTGCATGATGATTATTGTAGTTGATTAATGCTAATTAAACTACATTTAAAAAGCATGATAATGCTAGATGACCCAAGATTTCCCTTTACAGTATAGTTGTTTTTTTTAACTTTCTGGAGCTGAAATGGGATTTTCTTGTTTGCTCAAATGATGGATATGAGTGGACTTAGAATGATAATCTCACTCTGTAATCAATTTCTTGGTCACATCAGATCCTAATCATATGGTTTAACCATTATTAGGGAATCCTAATAGGATCTGATGTGGAGGGTGTGGGGAATCCCTTGAACAAAACCAAGTGGGGGCTATGGGTATCACCACTTCCCCCACATGAGTTTCCAACACTTAAAAAGATTGAAAAAGAAGAAGAAGAAGAAATAAAAGCATCTGCTGTAGCTCTTTCCCTCTAAGCATCATAGAATCCCTTTCTCTATGGTTGTTGGAGGAATGACCTTTCACCAAAAGTGCCCCCACCCTCTCTCTCTCTCTCTCTTTGTGCAGAGAGAGAGAGAGAGAGAGAACCTGATTGGGTTCACTCAAGTATGCTGTTGACCATAAGATTATGAAGAAAGCTTTAGGGAGAGAGAGAGAGAGAGGGAGAGAATCAAAAAAGTTCAGCAACTGATGATCTGAAAAACCCAGAAAAGGAAGAGGAGAACAGAGAATGATACCAGAAAACCTGAACATTTCTGTGGTAATCCTTTCTAAAACAAGTGAATGATTAAGATTCCCATAAGTTAATATTGATAGCTTCAGTGATCAAACATGTCATTATTACCTGTTAAACTGTTCATTAGTATATATGAATTAGGGAGTAATTTAAACATATTTGACTCCACTACCCTATACATAGCTCACAGAGATCCAACAGATCAAGCACAAAAAAATATATATATAGAAGGAAAGGATCACATTTTGATTCGAAGAGGGTTAGTTTATTCTTAAAGTTTGATATTGTTTTTCATTGCGAGAGCATCTTCATGATCTTTAGTGCAAATGCTCTCTACCTAACTGCCTTTGCTCTCATTCCTTCGACATCACACATGAGCCTGCCCATGTATCTCAGCAGGTTTCTGTTAGCTCAACTAAAAGAATGGACAGGTAGGGACAGCCCGTTTGGGTGGAGAGGATCTAAATTAGTATGATTTTGAAATTAAAAAAATATGATTAGTGCAAATAACAAAATATGAAATCATTAAATGCTAACAATGACCAAGGAGCAATATGTCGCTGACATATCACGAAATATCGGCGAAAATTCGGTTTGTCGCTCATGATGACACGAAACCAACCTCCAAAACGAAATATACCAAAAGTAGCCAAAATTCGTCAACAAATTGGCGAAATGTCAGCAAAAATCACTGTTATTGTATGAGTTGTTCTATGTTCAAGGAATATGACCAGAGCACTAGTCCCTCTTTTGGCTCTATAAACCCCAAGGTATTGTTTCTTGCCTTCCTTCAAATACATTGATTTCCTTAGTAGCTTGCTCTCTCTTCCTTTTGAAACGAAGAAGATCTAATTTAAGCCTCTATTCTCGATAATATTTCAAGGCATGGGTTTTGTCTCACTTGCTACAATCAACTTTGTGCGCATTCGGAAGTAGATCGGCTAGAAGTGCTGGCTCCAGTCGACGAAGCCCAAACTGACCATCTCATGTATGTTTGCCGCCATCAATGCCAATGAACGACAAAGATGATGCCTAGGATTTGCTTTATGCCGCTACTTGGCAAGTTGAGAGGATGAAGATGAATGACGAAATTCCCAAGTGCCACCAAGGGCAAGGGCTGTTAGGTCCCCCAAAAAAACCAGCTTCAATCACTCTCCCTTTTAAAAACCGTTAACCTCTCTGGAAAAATTATTTCCAGCAAACAATGAAGAATGCACCCCTTTTAAGTTTTAACCCTTTTAAATATTGGTGATATTTGACGACCTATCAGGGTTTTGGTGGTTTCACCGGCTCACCGACAACGGAATTTGAACTAACTTTTCAAACCTTGACAAGGACTACAAAAATTACAATTAATTATTAATTCTTTATCTCATTTAGAACTTTTTTTTTTTGGGGGTAGAATTTCAAAACTAATTTTTATTAGGACAAAAATTGACATTTGAGTAGGGGACCTCCCCACCCCCCATTCTCCTAAAGAAATAAATTAAAAACAGTTTATCTATATATATATATATATACCAAAATTAAATTATTTTTTTAATACTAATACATAATTATATAATTTTTATTTCTTGTCTCTTACAACTAATTATCTTATTGAAATAGCAAATTACATTTAAAATTCTTGTATTTATGAATAGTTATGCTTATCTTTTTTGGAATTCATTCTATTACAAATGTCCCCACTTAGCACATCACTTTTAAATATAAAAGAACATATTTATCCTTTTTTTAATTATAATTTGAATAGAAAAGGGAAATATTAATAGTTTTGAAAATGACTTTTCACTCAATCTTATTATTCTAACAAAATTGTCAAAATTATTATATAATTCAAAAGATTAAGAGCCTAAATGTAATAAAATAAAAATTCAGTGAGTGTAAACATAGTTATTTGCAAACACAAATGACTCTTCTACTAACCCAAAAAAATTAAATTAAAAATATTTTAAAATAAAAAAAAAAATTAAAAAATTAAAAAATTAAAAAATTCTTCTTAACGTTTTTTATTTTTTTGTTGCATGGGTTGTATAGCAATATAGAAAGGAGTGGGATTCCACCACGTACCATGGACCCTCTTCTACAATGCCCATCTGGATTACTAGCTGCCAGTTCAGTTAGCGCGTTAATTTGATTGACATGTATGTCTAATTATCATTAAATTTTTTAAAATAATCACTTTTCATTTTATAATGTTTATAAAATATAGATAGCTTAAATGAGTAGACCCCACCATTTAATGATTAGAATCCAAATTGTAAAAAATAAAAAAATTAGACCCAAATCATCAATTATTTTTTTATTTTTGCTAATACAACTCGAAATTCCGGATCGTTTACATAGGTGTCTAATCGATTGTATGGTTTATCTAGGTTTAAAATATCGATATCAAGTACCATATTGATCACATGATTTTAAGAGATATATTGTCTCATACTCTAATGTATTTTAGGTGTCCTCTCTATTTCTCTCTCCCGTTTTCTCTGTTTCTCTCTCGAGTCGGCTATGTTCTTTCTCACCCGCCGTCCACTCCGCCTGCCTTCCTTGCTCCTTTTTTCCGTCTCCGTCTCGCTTTCTCCGTTAATAACAGATCTAGGTTTTCCTTTAGATCTGCGGTTGCAGTACTTTGTTTTCCCTTTAGGGCTTTTTTTTTTTTTTTTTTTTTTATAACAACTCCTTTGGTTACAGCGTTTCCTTGGTGCACACCGCATAACAACTCCAGCCTTGGGAACAAGTTTTTTTGCGTCGAGCTTGATAGGCGTATTGCTGGATGGGAGGCCCGACCCTTATCCGCACTTTTGCTGCTACCATCGCTACAACTGTAAGAGTTTTGGGTCCGCCCTGAAGCCCCCACGGGGGTTATGTCCGCCCTTGAGGCGTGTAGTTTGTCCCCCTAGGGGTCCCCCCTTGAGGCGTGTAGTATGTCCCCTTTGGTGGTTGGTGCTTTTTTGGTGCTCTTGTTCTAAGGGTTTTGTGGACGTGATCCACCTTGGGCTTGCCCCAACCCTTACCCTGGCTGACCCTGTCCATTGCATGTACGACAGTTTGGTCTTTTGCCGCTCCTTGGTTCGATTTGAACCTTGTGTATTCATGCAGGTGTGTTTGTATTTCTTTTAGTTCTCTAAATGAAGTGCAGTTTACCAAAAAACATGTATTTTAGTGCAATCTAATAGAGATATGTATCGCGTCGATTGTATTCAATATAAATACGTATCGACTAATATCATTCCGTATTATATTATACTTTAAACCTTGGTCTAGATGTTGGGGTTAGTTTCCCAAGGGGTACCTGATTTGTTATTGACCAGGTCCCTAGTTTGTCGACTTTCAATTAATACAAATTTTAGTGCGTGACAAAAAAAAAAAAAAAAGCTGATCATGACTGATAATAAAGGAAATCATTAGATATTATTCTATTTAATGATAAAGTTTAGAATAAAAAATTAATTTTCACTTCATTTACATAATTGATTTGATTTGGGTTTTTTTTCCTTTCCTTCTTGGGTGGGTGGTAATTATGCTTTTATTTTGTTTTGTTACACTTCTAAATTTGACACACAATACCTGCAACAATTCTTGGAGGTCATAAGATGATTTTGATAACTTTACAACAAAAGAGGTTGAAAAGGTTCGATATTAATGAAATATAAATGATGCAATATAGATTTATTTTTGGGTGGAAGCAATATAAGCTTCGTACATGGGATATTCCTATC
Organism: Hakea prostrata; assembly: GCF_041222555.1. NCBI lineage: Eukaryota > Viridiplantae > Streptophyta > Magnoliopsida > Proteales > Proteaceae > Hakea > Hakea prostrata. The sequence goes on along the minus strand of NC_142601.1, from coordinate 58,141,369 downwards.
ATCAACCTTAGGTTTTATACAGGTTGACATTGTATTTAAAAATGTGTTATTTTACATAAATACAACTTAACAAAAACAAATTTTCTTTTTATTGGATTTGAAACTTTCATACCTTGATAATTTGAATTTTTTTATTCAATTTAAAACTTTCATAAGTAGACTCAACATGGAGAACCAATGAATTAACGAGTTTAGATCTACTAAACCTAGAGATAGAGAGATGACATAAGGCCCACCCTATGTATGGTGAGAATCTATCTCCTGCCTTCTCTTCTCGTGGGGTGGTGGATTGCTAAAGATCCACACTTAGAATGAATTTATAGATTTATGTTATTGAATGTATTATTTTGTTTTTGTTATCAAAACTCAAATCATACTTATGTTCTATTGGTGCCTCTTTAATTTTTTGGCCAAGAAGAAAGAGAAGGTTAATGAATTTTGATTATTTTTCATATTATCTTAAGATACGATTAACTAGTTTTAGAATTTTAGAGTGATGGCTCATAAAAAAATTTATTTCTCATTATTAAAATTAACAAAATTAGCACTCATGTAATGATAGACATGTGGCTTACTCCCCACCCCAAAAAAAAAAAAAAAATAAAAAATAATGATAAACTTGTTGGTTTAGTGCCTTAAAAAAAAAAAAAAAAAGCTCAACTCCTAAAATCAATTTATCTTTTAATAAAATGATCCATATACCTTGGAAGTGGGCAAGTTATGAACAAAACTATATAATGAAAAATTAAGTGGAAATAAATGTTTACAACCCTCTTGTAATCATCAAGAAAGTCAATGAATTAGGTAGCGTGCGGGTATTTTTTAAGCCAAATTTTCATGACCTAGGGGCACTGAAATAATACATTAATGGACTGTTTAATTTTTAAAATTTGATATATGTCAATGTTAAATTCATATATATTTTATACTATTAGACATGACTTTTAAATCGATGAATTATTATATTAATCATCTTCTAAATATACAGTACTAATCAAGAAATCAAGTATTCAAGCTTCAATCGCTCATAATAAATATCGTTAGTACAGATGACCTGGTAATGCCTTTGTCCAGATGAAATCCGGCAAGTCTTGATTAATAGCCAACCCTCAAATAAGAAAGATACTAATTATTTAATAGTTCAAATAATCAATAATTATGTAATGCATGTACTTTCTTTCTTTAATAGGTAGGAGAAAAAAACCAATAATTTTATAATCAACTAGCATGTATTAGTATAATATTAGGTTTTTTTTTCTTCTTCAAATCTTTATACCATCATATACACTCACATTTTGACAACATGTAATATTTTAATGTTGCATAGTTGCAGGCTTGCAGCCCTTATTTTTTTATAATTATATTTTAACTAATAAGTTGACTTAATTAATGGTCCAATGAAAGAAGTTTGATATTATTTGTCACAAAGAAAAAAACTGAAAAAATAAAAACAAAGTTGTTTCCAATTGCCTGCATCATTTGTTAATTTATTTTAATTTATTTTTGGGTAGAATATAACAAAATTTGAAGATTGATAGTTGCTTGCCTCAAATGGATCATTTATAATATTATATTTTTCTCAAATTTAAAGTATAATCTAAATAATTATATAAAGTTATACACTATATACTGATTATTATTATTTTTTGGTATAACTATATACTGATTATAACAGTAGAATAATTGCCTTCTTATACAGTCTATGGGTGAATCTTTTGCTGCAGTTCATGCTTTATACAGTATCTTTGCTGATCTAATAAGAAGGAATCGAAAATTCTTGTGTATGCTGACCAATTCCAAAAGATTAAAGCAAATATTCCCAAATAGTTAAAATAAATCAAGTTAATATTTATAAATAATTTAAATTAAGAATAAAAGGTGAGAATAATGAGGAGAGCACACCACTGGGAATAGGAAAGTTGTGAGACCATCTCATATAGAAAAGATGGAGAGATGGTGGTAAAAGTTCTTTTTGTACATTCTGCGGTGATGATGATGATAATGATGATGATGCCTGCAATTTCTAGCAAAAACAACAACGAATTCACTCCACTTGCAGTTCTTGCTCTTCTATTGACTGCTTTTGTTTCCTCCTTTGGTTCTCATACCATGGAGGCTCTCTAAGAGTTGTTACTCGTCTTGGCCTTGCTTTTATCTACATCTGAAGTAGTTCTACTAGCAGCCCATGAAGGTTGAACAAGGAGAGATGGCGAACAATTGTGGGTGTTGGACGGCACTCAAGCGAGGTATTAAGGGATCCTGCAAGTCCTCTGCTTCCATTGATTCTGTTAACACTCTCCCACGTACTAGCCTTGTTTATGACGCAGGTAGCTGTGCCTTCAATCCTCAATAATAGGTTCTTATTTGAAAATTGAGATTATGATATGGGCTTTTCATAAATTTGAGTTCCTGATGTTTCTATGTTTGATCCAACTCTTCAGCGAAACGCTGGGTTTCTTCTGAACATTATTCCCCTCCGTCTACTCTCTGTGGATTGCTTGAACATTTAGTATTTTGAGGAATTTCTATGGTGTCCTCTGTTCTCATGGGGAGCTGCAACTATCTGGGTTCTTATGTCCTACCTGGGTTTCCCAGCTATTCTGAATCGGATTATATCCAATTTTAGTTTTGAAATATTATAGTTGTCAATTCGGTTTTTGGGTTTTCCATATGTTTTCAAATTAGAATCAGAGCTGCTATTATTTTGCGGTTAAGACTTAAGACCTTCCCCTGTTTCCCTGGAAAGTAAAAAAGAGTTGGTGTATACCTCTTTCAAGATTAGAACCACTCTAAAAGGAAGTTCCCATTGTATATGAATTTTAGATGTAGTGCTTTGTAAAAGAGATCCAATACTGACCCCCCACAGATCTGCTGCAAATGCAGCCTCTAGAAATGGTCATTTAAGTTTATCAACTGGGAATACACCTTTTCCTTTAGTCTCTCCCGTTCACAAGACTCTGTGCTGGCTAAAAGATCATCCAGATTTCTTCTGTGAGACACTTAGATTACTTTTTCGTTTATTTCACTGTCTGCTTGAGCTAAATAACCTCCTAACTGAAGTGTTTATCCAAGGAAGTGATCCCCATATGTCGTTACTGATTAAATGACCCATAGATGGTAGCAGTTCTGAACCTTTTTGTGTTCACCTTTCTCTTTTCATGCTATCTAATACAACTGACAGTCAGATACTGTTATTGCAGCGACAGAAACTCGATATTTGAATGCCAGCAACCGGGAACTCTCCGCTACCAACGAGGCTCAACTCTCCTCTGAAAACCCTGCTCCACTGCCTTCAGAGGAGCAACCTAATCAGGAATTGCTTCAATTTAATTTTCAGGAGCTTAAATCTGCCACTGGGAATTTCAGACCGGACAGTATCCTTGGGGAAGGTGGGTTTGGGTTTGTTTTCAAAGGATGGATAGAGGAGAACGGAACAGCTCCTGCAAAACCAGGTTCAGGTGTCACTGTTGCAGTTAAAAGTCTGAAGCCAGATGCTCTCCAGGGCCACAGAGAATGGGTGGTTAGTATCTCATTTGTTCTGCATTTGGTAGATTGATATTAGAAAAAGACAGCTACTAGAAGCTGCATTTAAACATGATTATTTCTTCCTACCAATAAACATAAGAACATGATTATTTCCTAAATGCAGGCTGAGGTTGACTTCCTTGGACAGCTTCACCATCCTAATCTTGTAAAATTAATTGGTTACTGCATTGAAGATGATCAACGGTTGCTGGTCTATGAATTTATGGCCCGGGGAAGTCTTGAGAATCATCTTTTCAGAAGTGAGTGCAGACCTCTTTTCTCTTATTTTATTTTTCTAGGTGCTTTATCTGGATGTATTCAACCATCTAATATTGAAAATGGCCCCAAAATGATTTTCCTTGTTTTTTCGCTTTGATAACCACAAGGTCGTCTCAATTTGGAAATTTATTTGATTGTAAGCATATCCATTGTCATGGTTAATAAGATGTTCCTATGGATTTGATTTCATGTGGTCTAATTTCTCTACGCTGACTTCTTCCGCTGCCCCACTGCGTCCCTGTCTAACAACTATTGCTTTTCTATAAAATGTTGCCCACTTCATCTTTGGCTTGAGCTGTCTGATGCAAGTGGCATGGACTATTCTGGATGTGATCATGATTTAATATCTCTAAAAAAATGGTGTCAAGTGTTGGTTGAGTAACAATTCATTGCAGATCCCACATTGGTGAATGTTGCTTCTTGCATATGTTCTATCACCTTATCAATATCCTAAGATTACCAATACTTTTTAAGATTGGATAAACTCAAATGCATTGACATCACTTAGTTCTAAAGCATGTATTTGGAACCTATTGGTGTCTAAGAACATTTGTCATGGTAACTAACAAAAACTAAGCTATGGGGGTTCCCTAGAGTGTACCTAGAATCTGGAGTATATCATGGTAGATGGACTGAATTAAATGTGAGTGTTGAAAAGTAAGCAAAAATTTACCCTTGCAATACTGTTAAACTTCGCATGCTTGTTGAATTTTGGAGTTATTTGCACATTGCTATTTGTTGGCAATCTCAATCAAATATTCTCCGAGTCATTATTTCATTTGCCATGTTTGAGAATCTTTTGACATCATATGCATTATATTCATGCTGTTTGTTACATTCCATGAAGGGACACTGCCTCTTCCATGGGTCAGCAGGATTAAAATTGCCCTTGGTGCAGCTAAAGGATTGGCATTTCTCCATGGAGGTTCTGAACCAGTAATTTATAGAGATTTTAAGACATCTAACATATTGCTTGATGCGGTATGTGACCAAAACCATGCCAAATTTTATATTGAAGAGTTTTAAATTTATTTATTTATTATTAATTTTTTGGGGTGTCTCTATCTTATAATACAAAATTTTGTTTTAAAGGAATACAATGCAAAGCTTTCAGATTTTGGCTTGGCAAAAGCTGGTCCGCAGGGAGACAAGACACATGTATCTACTAGGGTTGTTGGGACGTATGGCTATGCTGCACCTGAATATGTTATGACAGGTGTGTAGTTATATTACAGTTTGAACTTTGAATACAACAAAACCTGTTCAATTTGACGTATTGACCTCAGAATGTAAAAAGTCAAAGCTTGTATTAAGCATTGGTTGATTGCTGAATATTTTCACAAATTTCAATATTTGACCTTTACACACATTTACTTATATCATGTTGGGAGAGATTGTTAGCTTAACTTCCGAACTAGATGTCACTAGGTGATGCCTTCTTTTGGTGTTTGGATGGGGCAGGGAAGAGGGCTAGGGGTAGGTTGGTGGCTGATTTTTATTATCTTTCTGTTATATGTAATTATATCACTTGTATCTTGAGATTTCTCACCATCTGCTGCACATATCCCATTATGCAAAATTTTGATACCAACATACTACACAACCTTAATGACTACTATTTACATTGTGAAGTTGATTGTTGACTAGTTGTAACATTAGTTTTATGATAGTTCTAAGAACCTAATTAATGGTACTTAGATGGTCAGTGATTGCTGACCTGTTACTTTGTACAAGGGTGCAGGCACTTATCAATCATGTGATCATGATAATCACATTTAATAGGATGTTCTTGATATTTTATTTGTCAATCTGCTTGTGATGTCATTAATAATTTACTTTGTACACCACCTGTTTACATCATAGAATATAACTCCCCCATGATTGATAAATTAGCATCTAGCATCTTTTGATTGGATGATTGGTTTTATATTCTGAGAAAAAGTAAAACGGCTAGCATCTGATTCCTAGTTTCAACAGCATTTTCTTTCTACCATGTTGTGGAAAGGATGAGGTGAGTACTGACTTGTCTCCATATGGTTTTCTTTTGTTTCAGGGCATTTGACATCAAGAAGTGATGTTTATAGCTTTGGAGTTGTGTTACTTGAAATTTTAACTGGTCGAAGGTCAATGGACAAAAGTCGACCCAGTGGAGAACAAAATCTTGTTGCATGGGCTCGACCATACCTTTCAGATAAAAGGAAACTTTACCAGTTAGTGGATCCTCGCTTGGAACTCAACTACTCTGTTAAAGGGGTGCAAAAGGTGGCTCAGTTAGCTTACTACTGCCTCAGCAGGGATCCTAAGTCTCGCCCTTCGATGGATGAAATCGTGAAGGGTCTTACCCCATTGCAAGATCTTAATGATTTTGCCACCCATTCATATCATGCTCGTTCATCTCAACAAGGATGGCGCAGGAAAAAATCAGATGGGACTCAACCACTCAATTACACCCAGTCCAAGAGTATTAAGGATCCCCCAATGAATACTGAGAAGCAGGATTGTAAATAGTATAGCTGGGTTTATTTTATACTTATCACTTATCAGGGTACTACTCAACTATGTGTTCCATCTGGTTGGCACACCCTGGTCTGAACCACAATTTCTGGGATGAGGCTTATCACTGAGGAAATAGGATGGTTGAGGGCATGTACCATGTTCAGATTTCTGTGTGGATCTGAGGGTGTGAGAGATCCAGAACAGCCAGGGTACTGAGTAGCCAAAGAGCTGGCACATTTTGAGGAAGGTGCTTCACATGCTCATATTTGCTGTCTCCTTGCTGCCGAATTGTAGTTCTAACCGTTGAATTGGGGCGTTTTTTGTATTCATGCCATTGTTGCGATTGGATATGTCATAAAAGAGTAGATAGATCCCAACATTTCCATGATTGCTAATTGCAATGCCTTGACTTTGATTTACTTGGAGTTTTGGAAATCAGATTTGGTTCATCTTGAATTTTTGATAAAAGTAATACTCATGGTTCTTAATTTTTGTTCTACTCAAAGATGATTGTGGACACTGGACACCCTTACCCAGTTAGTTTTTTTTAGCCTGCTCAGATTTGTGCAAAATCCGGAATACAGAATCCCTTAATCAAAGGAGTCAATCATCAAGACTTGAATGATAGTTATTTACATCAAGTTAGAAAAGATTAATGTTTCTACGAGTTATAAATATTTATAACTTGAATCACTTTGCACCTGAACGTTCACCAACTGGGCATCCATTCCAGGTACCTGTTATCGTTACTGCTAGTTAATTTTGTAGAAACTGATGCTCATCAGTGTACTCTAGTAGTGCAATAAAGGTGTAGCTTTGTATATATACATGCAAGGGGGAATACCATATTCACATTAGCAGATATTTGAGAACAATAGAGGTGCTTGTCACCCTATTATACGGATGATAGTATATATTCATGTTGCTATGGTAATCAACATACATCCACTACACAAATCAAGCTGAAAGAAGGAACTTTCCATTATACAACTGCAATCATTTGTTGAATTCGGAGTAATACCTGGATGATGTTATCACTCTCTAGTTTGTGTGAATTGGTTTGTTGATCCATGCTCCATTTGATTAACTCTCTTGAGATATTGAGCATCATTTCAATCATCTCTGAGCATGCTGATGCTGCTTTGCTTGCTACTTCCCAAGGCCTTGATCACGGAGACCGGACCTTTCTGAAGCCTCTGGCGAGCGGCAAACTCGTGAATTGTATCTTGAATCCCAGCTAAGGCCACCAAGAATTGAGCAGCATCCGTTTGGCTTAGCAGTTTAATCACAGCCATCTCTAGTGTCTTGAACCTGAAAGTGCAATCAGTTCTCATCATCTTAACCATGGACCTGCTACTGGGTCTACACGCAGTGTCAACTTGCAAGATTTCATGCATAAGGGTTGTGACTTGTGAGAACCATGAGATTGCTTTCCTCTTCAATCCCCATCAAAAGCTTTTATGATCAGCTTTATCAGAGAGACTCTAAATGCTCATCTGATGGGGTTGACCCTGATGAAAGAGAAATCTCACGTAGTTCTCTAGCTAATTAAGCAATGGGTTCCTTAGATTTCATGTCTAATTGAAACTTTGATCCTCAATTGGCTAGCAAGCAATTTACCTAAATCATTGTAATGTCAATCATTACCCCAATTTAAAAAAAAAAAAAACAGACAGCTACGATTTGAGATCTATGTTCAGTGGTGCCATTATGATCAAACATTAACAGAGAGGAAGGAAAGAGTGAGAAATGAGACCTCAGTTGCTGGGCCTTACTAATGACCCGGTCGATCTTCTTAAACTCAGACTGAACAGAGGCGAGGACTGAGCCTCTATTCGTGGCTGCTGAATCAAAGAAAGGAAGGCGAGAGCTGCAGTTGATCTGGATCTCGGCAATCTCCTCATCAAGCACAGCCTCTTCAATGCGGGTCTCATGAATGAGCTCCGAGAGTAGCCGCTCATTGTTTCTTGTGTCAGACAACCATGAAGTGGAGGATAAACGAGCGATGGTACCGAGAAGTTGGAGAATCAAGGACGGACGCCAGTCGCCAAGCCAAACCAGACAAGCCATCTCCATTGGAGGCATCCACGTGGGCATGAGGAGTTCGGCCACTTCTTCGAGCTTTGAAGGCGCCCTACCTCGGTTGGAGGGAGAAGCGAATCGCTTGAGCTGTTCTTCAATCAAATCCTCAAGTACCAATGTTGACTTCAACTGTTTCTCCATCTGTGCCGCTCTGATCCTCTGCTCCTGCCTCAAGTGCCCGTACTTCTCGATCAACATCTTTTTCTCCTCTGTTTTATGGAAATCAGATCATCAGCCCTTTGAATTGAGCAATTCGAGTATTCAATTCTCGGAGTTCTTCTGGAAAGAACCCCAAGAACTGACTCAATCTGAGATTCTTGAATTCTGGGCGTTAAAATGTAAAATCAGGCATGAGAGAAAATGGTTTTTGGTGTTTACCGCGTTTGGAGGAGTCTTGCTTGTGTAGACTGATGCACTTGAAACTCTCTGCTACATCATAGTTATCGTCTCCTTCTATTTCTTCCTCTTCTTCTTCCTTCGCTTCTGCATCAATTACTATTCTCTCTCCATGGGCTTTCCTGCAAAACCAACATAAACTATTACATCAATTCTTGATTCTTCATCAGTTGCGTCACAATTGCTTCCCGAGTATAATAAGTAGAAGAAGTTACGAGACAAGCCAGGGTCCTGCTTTCATCATGTTCTCTCTCTGTGTCTCTGAAACTGCAATGGTAGGAGGAATGGAGGGAGCGGGAAACTAATTGGTAATGGCATACATACGAAAAAGCTGGAACTTTCAACGGTTAAATGCCGTCATGACGCCGTGAATGGGGCAAACGGCTGAGAGATAGCGGTCGTCACCGTCCTTTTATCCAGTTCACGCTGGTTTACAAGCAAACATACCTATGGTCTAGGTTTAATCGGTTCAACCGGGAAAAATGTGTTAAACGGTCCAGTTTGATTTGGTAGGTTGGCCATAAAAGGTTTTTTTTTTTTTTGGGATCAACAGAGGAAATGTTTCATTGAAGTGATTCAAAGACATAAGAACTAAAGAAAAAATGAAATGAAAGAAGGTGGAACACCCCCAATGCCTAACAAGTTTGAGATCAAAGTGTATTTGGAGAATGAGAACTCCATGTTGAAGAGCTAGTTATAAGTCTTCTTTGATGGTTTCTAATTCCAAAATTGTTGCCAAAGTGCCTTCAATGCCTCTACATTGAGCAACCACAAAATTGCTTTGCAAATCCCACAAGATGCATTCTCTTCCACCAAAATGGGTTTCTTTCTCCCAAGAACCATCCACATAAAGTTGAAACGAATCTCCGATATTGTTCCTATAAGATGGTGAGCCAATGTACTCTCTACTCCTTTCAGTTCCCATCCACAATAGTATTGAATTTCTGCATACAAAACATTGAAAGAGCTAAAGACGTGTGTGATAGAAGGGTTTAGTCCCTTTAATAACATTCAGTTTCTAGTGTTCGTAATACATTACACAAAAATACTCCACAGTTGATCTAAATTATTCAAATTGCCATAATCTTTGAAAGTATAAGAAATGAAGTTAATCAAATCATGAAGAATATCCCTATAAAAATTAAAAACATCAATTCAAAGGAGAGGTAACCTCTAATGTTTCTTAACATGTGAACAATAAAATCAAATATACCCAACATTGTCAATGGGGGGTGGGGGGGGGAGTCCGGATCCTCATCCCGTCGGGGGAGCACAGACTGCTCCCCGACGCCTTCCCAACCACACAAACATGTGGGGTCCACAGGTAAAAATTTGAAGTTTTTTTTTTCAAAAAGTATTTTTCACTTGTAGGCCCCACGTATTTATGTGGCTGGGAAGGCTTCGGGGAGCAGTCTGTGGGTGAGGATCCGGACTGGGGGTGGGGTTTGGGAGCATTTCCTGCTAAATAATGATTTTTATGTTCTCCATGGATAATGTTAAATCTTTGACATAGTGGAAAATTTTCAAATTATTGCCAACAAGAAGAAAGTCATAAAAGGTTGGTGCGTCACCAAAAGGAGGATAAAGGCTAAGGCTAAGGCTAACCCAAGGCTAACCGTGGACGCTACCCTAGCCTTTGGCAGCCTTATGGGTTGGAGTTGGACTGTGATGGGCCGAGTTAATTGATGTCGGCAACTGTAAGGAATCAGTTGGGGGCCCATCCATCTAACTTTTGGATAAAGTTGCCTAGCTTTCACGACAACCACCAAACATGGCCCAGCCTTGAAAAAGTTGAAATATCAGATCATGTGGCTTGGCTTGTTGCTACACTAAAACCAGCTTTATCTAATTATCTGAACCAAAAAAAACCAAAAAAAAAAAAAAAAAACTTTGTCTGGATTTTTACTGTTGAAAGAGGATCATGATCAGTTGGGCCCACAAAGGAAAGTGATATTCACCACGCGGCGCAAGGTAGTATCGTTATAGTGATCCGTACCGTTATTTGTGATTCGGGAGTCAAAAGAGCTCATCTTCCTCTCGTGAGTCAAAAGAGTCAGTGCCTGTGTTTTCCTCCAATTCTTTTCTCGATCTTGAAGTCATTCTTCCTCTCACATTGGAAATCTCTTGGTTTGTTTGAAATTTCTGACATCAATCGAGTCATGGTTATCTGGGCGGGCTTTACATGAACTCTGGGGGTGCACGAATGCGCTCGAGGATCCAGCCATGGCGTTCTCGGTTGCTTTTCAGCCTCGTGTTCCTACAAACTACTTGTTTCGCCGCTCCACGGTACTGCTTCTCTTATCTTTCTCGTTTTTTTTCTGTAAATGCTGCCGCGGATGGTCTCTTACTCATTCGTCACCCTGCAAACCTTGGATTCTGTCTTGTCTTTAATTAATGTTTGCTTCTATGGAGATGAATGAAAGATTTGACCTTTTCTTGAGCGGGAAAAATATTTGCAGAAATCATTATGATAAACTTCCTTTATTTATGTATTATTATTATCATCTTTTACGACTGTGATGAAACAAGATTTTTGAAATTTATGCAATTTTCGGCTTGCGATTCGGGTGGGAGTGGGAGGATTGCTTCCGGTTTAGGTTGTAAGTTTATGGCTTGCTGAATCGAAGAACGATTAATCTCCTTTTGAGAGGGAAAGTACCTATGATTTCATATTATGGATACCCCTTTCAAGGGATAAAGCCTGTCCAGTTCATATCGATGAGATTCAGTTACAGTTACAGTGTGATTTCAGGCTTTAGGCCCAGTCAGGGGAACTTTGTCTGTTAAACTTTGCTAGAATGGATTTGGGGTTAGAAGCGTAGTTTGTAGAAGAAGAGATCATTCTTTATGTAATTTATGTTTGGAATTTTGATATTCAGTTGCAATGTTTTCAGGCTTTGGGCGGTCAGTCTGGGGAACTTAATCCATTAAACTCTGTTACTATAGGTTTGGGGTTAGAAGCTGAATGTGTGGAAGAGAAGACCATTCTTATGTAATTTATGTTTGGCATATACTTGAGATTCAATTCAGTTGCACTGTGTCTTTTCAGGATTTGGGCAGTCGATCAGGGTAACTTCATCTATTAAACTCCAGTACAACAGATTTGGGTTAGAAGCCTAATGTGTAAAAGAGTAGATCATTCTTGTGTAATTATGTTTGAGATAGAGGGTTTCTAGTTGGCATTATTGTCAAGTTTATTGCTTCCTGTATGCTCTGGGAATGTGATAGTCATCACGTCTTAGGTTCCATATGTGCTGTTTTCCCCCCTACAAATATCTATCTGTGAACCGTGTGTTTGGTGTATAATTTTGGAATTTTCCCGTGTCTTGAATGGGACATTTCTTTAAATGCAGTGAATGAAGTTAGTCTTAGAGCTGGTTCCAGAAATTTGATCTTTGACTGCAATATTTTTCTCTTCATGCCATCATGAACCTGCTATGTTAGTTGCTTATTCATATTTCATGATGAAGTTGATTTGACCATATTTAGTGCCCTTTTTTTCTTTTTTCTTTTTGTTTGTTTTCACAATCATCTGATAATCTTTACTATTTCTATCTTCTTACACATTTTTAATGAATTTCTAATCAACAAATATATGCTTTCTGCAGGTATGTTCTCTTAGGCTCACCAGAAAGGGGCACTCATTGCAGATGATTAGATCACTTCTAGATAAAAGGAAGTCAAACATTATTAATAACAATGGTGCAACAATGAACATTGGTGGTGCTGACATTGTTGCAACAACAAACAATGGTAGTGCTGACATTGGAGCAACAGAACCTGCAAGGGTCCTGTTGGAGAGACTGTTTGCACAGACACAGAAGCTGGAAGAACAAATGATTAGTAATTCGAATCTTCCTAATGACTTCCTTTTGGGATTTAGCCTTGAAACCCTGGAATCTGACCTTCAAGCTGCCTTGGAAGCTTGGAGAAAGAAAGAAGAAGACCTTCAAGATGCAGAAAAGACAGTGATGATGGAGTATGACAAATTAAACCAGGCAAAGCAGGAGTTGGAACAACGTGAGGTAGAAATTGCCATTACACATTCTAATCAGGAAAAGTTGAAGAAAGAGCTGGAGCAAGCTGATCAGGAAGTGATTGCTCAAGCAAGACAGATTGAAGATCTTAAACTTTTGCTGAAGGAAAAGGACCAGGAGATTGTTACTGCAAAATCTGCGCTGATTCTGAAAGAAGAAGAGATTGATAAAATACAAAATGAATTGGTCGGGAAAAGTGAAGAGGCTGCAAGGATCGATTCTTACCTTGAATCCAGAGATCAGCTACTAAATGAAGCCAATAGAATCATTCAGAAACAACAGGATGAGGTCAACCATCTCCAGGAGACTGTCAAAGAGAAGGAGAAAGAGTTAGAAGTGTCAATGATGGTGAGTAAAGCTGAGGAAGAGAAACTACAGCTAGCAGAAGCCAACTTAAAGAAGCAGACAATGGAGTGGTTATCAGCAAAGGAAGAACTGAAGAAACTGGCTGAGGAAGCATCCATAGACGCGGGAGAAACAAATGATACTTTAGATGATTTCAAACGAGTAAAGAAGACTCTGGCTGATGTGAGGTCTGAATTAGTTTCTTCTCAGAGGTCTTTGGCTTATTCTAGAAAGAAAATGGAAGATCAAGAAGAAGAAGTTAAGAAGCAACTAGCTGAAATTGAAGAACAAAAGCTTATCATAGACTCTTACATGAGGAATTTACAGCAGGCCCAAATGGAAGTAGAGAATGAAAAGGTAAAGCTTAGAATTGCAGAGGCAAGAAACAAGGAACTTGAACGGGACTTATCTATTGAGGAGGAGTTAGTTGAGCAGCTACAGCAGAAGTTGAATAAAGAGAGATCTTTTGTTGAACAGGCAATGCAAGAGGTGTCCTTGCTTAAGGATAAGCTAGATAAAAAAAATTCTGAATTTGAATCAGCACAGAATCTTCTTCAGAGTAAAGAATCTTCATTGGTTGAGGCCAAACTCGAAATCCAGCATCTGAAATCTGAGCAGGCTTCCCTTCGTCTTATCTTGGAAGAGAAAGATTTAGATTTCTTGAATGCACACAAGAAGTTGCAGGAAGCAACCCAAGAAGTTGCTGATCTCAAGATGCTCATAAGCAACAGAGATCAGCAGCTTATCCAAGCAACTAACATGTTACAAGAGAAAGAAGAGCATGCCCAGACAATGCAACATGAGCTGGATGATACAATAGAAAAGTTTTCAGAAGCTGCTGCTGTGGTGGAACGGATTGCAGAACTCACGAACAAGCTAGTTATTTCTGTGAAGGATGAAGAAGATTCTAGTTCAGGGTTGTTAAATGAGGAGGATCTATCATATGAGATGAACTCCATCCTCTCACCCATACATCAATTTCCAGATACTGCCATTCTTGATTCGAGGAAGCAAATAAAAGAGCTGGAACTTGAGCTTGATCTGGCCAGGGAAGATTTGAGAATGAAGGAGAAGGAACTTTTAGCTGCAGAGAGTTCTCTGGCCGTGAAAGATGAGGAGCTGAGAGTTACTGTTGACAGGCTTTATCAAAGAGAGAAGGAACTGAAAAGGATGCAGGAGGAGATTGAAGATGCTGATGGTCTAAGGGAACTATATGCTCTTGCACAGGAGAGAATTGGAGATCAGACTGTAGGGGACTTGGCAATTGAGAAGCTCCAACTTGAGGCTGCACAACTTGAAGTTGAAGCTGCGACTGGTGCACTCCAAAAACTTGCTGAAATGAGCATGGAGTTCTTGAAGACGACTAGCATGAGCTCTAGTATTGACAGTAATACTGTTATATTGCCAGAAGCAGGTTCTGACCGCAGTTCTAATAGAGAGCTTTTGAATGGAGATTGCTTGGGGAAGGTTTTTAGAGAAGTTGCTCAACTGTCAGCTTTATCAGAGCAACTTGTAAAGGAGGCTGGTATTGATGGTGTTCAAGGGTAGCTAGCTTGGTAATGGAGACGGCAAGCACTACTGTTCGTTAGTGTAAATAGATGACACTTATACAAGGCTTACTGTAGTGGTATTGTAGAAGGGATTGTTTTGTTTTCTACCAAATCAACAAAATGTCTGCATATAATATTCAGATGTAACCCAGATCACCATTGTTGTTACACCAGTGAAATCTTGAGCTATGTATTTTCTTCAACATGCGCCTTTGGAAGGTCTTTGCACCAGTATATTTGCATAACATCCATTTTTCAAGGATCTGTCATCCATTGCGGTTATTAATACGAATCTGTTGAGAACAAAGCCCTGAAGGCTGAGCATGGCATTTCCATTGTTGTGAGTGAAGTAGGACGATGGTTAAGATCTCACCACACTCGTAGTCATGAATCTTTCAACAGGGGATATAACACTGTTACAGGAGAAATTGGCTACACTAAGGGCCTGTGCAATGTTTGCTGGGGTGTGGGGATGCTTAAAGATACCTGATCAGATGTTAGTAGTTTTCCAATGTTCAGCTTTTCCTTTACCTGATCATATTGGCATTGCATTTCTCTTTCTTCACTAATTGTTTCCAATGAAAAGAATGCTCCTTAATCTTGTGATCTGCGGGGGAGGCAAGGCATGCGTTGATGTCCCAATTAGCTAGTGTGCTTAGCAACCTCTTTCATTTATTCAACAGAACTGTGCACACTGTCAATGTACCATACCTCCTTCGCCGCCCTCCCCTTTTAAATGACCCTAGGCCTTCCCTTAATTTTGATTCTTATGTTGCATCTGTTAACTGTGCTTTAGACACCCGACCCAACCACAACTGGCATTTTCAAACAGCACCCTGTTTACGCTTAGCAGGTTCCATAAGCCTCCGAATGTCTTTACATAGCTTCCATAAATATAAGTGAAAGAACACGTTACAACATAGAGAAAGGCCAAAGAAAAATATTTACAGCCTATATTCATATCCTAGATGTATGCATCGTTCTGGTATTTCTGAGTTTACCACATTTACAAATGTGTCAAGCAAATTTGTCCATCATATTTACAGAGAAAATAAGTAAATATATGCTGCACCAATTCTAAGGTAGTCTTGGAGAAATTGGACACGCCTGCATAGGGAAGCTTGAGTAACTATCTGACAGTAGTTGTTGGAGGCCCTTCCCTGAAAAGCATGTTTGCCACAGGAGGAGGAAGCCATGCTGGGTTGCCACTGCTCTGGCCTTCCTGATGTTGACCTTCTCCTTGAATCGAACCATCAGATCCTCTCTTACCCCTTGATTTTCTCACATTTTTTCCAAAATGGATGCCTAGTTTCATGGCAGTAAACAGACCTAATGCAATAACAATTGGCCGAACAGCCCAATGAAAATCTTCAAGATGTTCACACTTTTTTGCTACCCCAGGACATGTAGTGAAAGACACCACTTCAACTTCAGCAGGGTCTGCCAAGAAACTGTTGCATGCATCTCCAAGCACAAATCTTCCAGGGAACCCAACTACAAGGCAACCATTTGGCAGGACCTGTGAGATCCTTCCTGTAGCCCAGGCACCTCCCCTTTTACGGGGCCATTCAAAACGAGGGCTAAATACATTTGCTTTCAACCTCACAAATTGGCCTGCACAGTAGGGTTCTGCCATCTGGAGGTCTGAAGCATTTCCTCTCCATAAAGTCTCGAGTCCTATAAAACCAACAGTGACAGTGCCATCACGCTGGATTGAATGAAGAATACCCACGGCAGAGTGTTTCTTGTCATCTTCCTTGACCTTAACCCAGTCCCCGGCTGCAAAGCCAGATGTAACCCGCTTCAGGGTTGACGTATGAACTCTTAAAGGGTTGTGAATACCATGCACCCTAACCAGAACAAACTCATTTTTGTCATTATCCTCCAAACCAACTACCATTCCCTCTGGGATAAACACATTCTCAGGCTTTCTGGAACGCACTGTATCACCCACTTGGAGATGATCCTTCAAGAGGAACCACTCAGTGTAATCACTGATACTCGATTTCTCCTGCAGTGTCCAGTTATCCAGGCCTGTCCAGCCTTCATCACCATGGACTGCATTCTGAGAGCTGCAAGTTCAAATGCAAATCATCAGATAACCAATATACATATAAGGGCATAAATAATGGACCAAAAGGAAAAATATCATTGAAACATAATACTTTCTTTTCCTGCTTTTTTTTAGCCATTGAGCAAGCTTCTTGGATTGAAAAAGTTAATGTAAGGGGATTGGAGATAAGGTAAAATGAACCCCACAACAGTAGAAACTCAACGAATCATATTACTCCATCCTAAATGCACTTCATGCTATCACAATGAAAACCTGTGCATAATTCATGACATATAATCCAAAGAGAACTTTCCCAAAAGAGGTAAAATGAACCTCCCAACAAGAATCTCAATGAACTCACATATTACTCCATCCTAAATGCACTTCATGATATCACAACAAAATCATGTGTGCATAATTCATGCAATATAATCCAAAGAGAACTTTCCTAAATGTTGCTCAAGCCCACACTGCACACATCTGGATGCAACTCTATGCATATTCAACCCTGTCGGGACCACTTAGTTTACTACTGAAAATTTAAAAATCTTGATACTAGAAAACAAACAGCTAATCTGGAATGTGAATTAGATATCGGCACACAAAATGCACAAAAGATGCAAAGAGAGCTGTGAACTTTGAAAGACATTCAAAAGAAAATCAATGACTAAATATTATGGAGCATGAAGAAACAAGCAAGTTCATAGATCAAGTTAATGGAAAGCACTGTAGATCTAAAAACCAACCTGGAACTTTATCCCCACTTCACTGGTAATAAACAGACCAGAATATAAGAGAGCATCAAGAAATAATTAGTACCTATTTTCTCCTTTATTTTTGTATGGTACCTTTCATAAAACAATGGACATCGTACCATATATAAAGTCAAGGCAGTGTGCTTGTACAGAATTTCAATGGAGAGTTCTCATACCTTTTGATTTTTCTACCAAATATTTATCTGCCATAAATAAAATCATACACTCCAAAAGTAAAGCTGCAACAGTAACTAAATGCTGATACAAATGGTGGCTCTAAATTCGGACATCATAAGAAACCCCCAAAGGAAAAGATCTACACATCATGTATTAAAACAGGGTACCCATTGGATGAAGTCATGCATATCCTTAAGTAGGGCTGCAACTGGGACGGGCTGGGCCAGGTCTTTCAAAACCCAATCTCCCTAAATGCTCTTAGCCAAGCCCATTCTCACCTTGACCTTGAATCAAAGCCTAAATTTCTTGTCCCTGACCCTGAACCCTAACGGCCCAAGCCTAGTGCCACCAGATTGTCCTTGATTGGCTGAGACAGAACGGGTTGGCCCTCACCTGTCCCCATCCCTGTCCCTAACGAATTTGATATGGAAGTACCTCAGCTAAATTAAAAATAAGATACACAATTGGACAATGAAACTTCCAAAACCCATACTAATGTTAAGTTTGATCTAAAATCCAAGCAATATTAATGTTCATGTGTTAAATCTGATATAATAGTATCTCAACTAGATGCACAACAGAGAAATAAACTTTCATAATTAACTTGTTGTTACATATAGATTATTCGATATAAATAAATAAAGAAACAATAAAACTTCCAAAGATACAATTGGCATCTGTACTTGAAAAATCTGATATCAATATACTCATCTAGATGCACCCAAAAAAAAAATCCATTTTCTAACCTATTGTCAAATTTAAACCATCTAATATAAAAGGAAATTAAAGAAGCAATTAAACTTCCAAGATGCTATTAAATATGATATCAAATATCAAAAAAATAAAAAATAAAAAGAGGTGGAGTCCCAAGGTTGAAATGACTCAGGGTCAAATCAGGGCATGGATCAAGGTTAATATAAGGATCGATATTAGGGTTAAATCCAAGGTTAAAATCAAGGTCGGGATTAGGGCCACGATCGGGGATAAATTAAAAGCCAAAATTAGGGGAAGCACATCAGAGACGAGACATGACAAACATTAATCCCAGGCCCGCCCTTGGCCCAAACCTGCCCTCAAGGCCAAAACCTTGAGCCCAGACCCTTTTCAAGCTCAAAGTGGATCAAGGCGGTAAGGGCCACTTTGGACCAAACTTGCACCCCTACCCTTAAGTGAATGATCACTAGATATCATCATCAGCAAGCTTTCCCACCCAAGGAAGGGAAACAGGTATAAAGTGCAACTCGGATGTTACACAAAGGGGTAGCATACCAAAAGGTGGATTATATTTAAGATGTACAAAACAGTTTTTCTCAACTGATTGGACCCACTTCTGGATGTGTGTCAGTGTGCCAACCCCTAGATCAACTAGACCAAAAATATTAAGTGGTTGATAACTCCAATGTTACGTTTTTTTATTAAAATCTATATTAAGTTTCAAAATTAGTTTTTGCATTTCTTTTATTTAATTATTTTATTAGTGTGTGGGACCCATGAGTTAAGGGTGGTAATGAGGCACCATGAGTAAAGGAGGCCCTTCATGGCCTTGGTTATGAAGCTCTTCATGACATTGGTCATGGGTCTTAAAGGTCTTGATCATGGTGGTGTGGTGGGCTTACTTGAAGGGTGGAATTTACTTAAATTCTAACTCTTGACCATCAATTCTCATTTCAACTTCATGACCTTTACCATGAGTGGGGTTGAGGTTATTGAATGGATTAAATCCAATTCATTGCCTTAAGAATCCTAAGGGGTGTAAGGTGAGGTTTGGGCCTATATAAACCCAACCCTTCCTTGCATGTGGTGTGTAATTGAGACACTCCTCACACTCACATTATTTGTGTTACAAAGTTAATTTCTTTCTTTGAGTTGTTTAAGTGTTGTGCTCTAGCTTTTGGCTCCTTGAAGGGACTAGAAGAACTACCTCATCTTCTAGTTGGAGGTTGCTTTATCTTGGAGGTGGTGGTGTGAAGAACCCTTGGTAGTAGGGTGCATCAATTACCTTAAAAACAGCACTCAAGGTGTGACTCAACCTCATTGATCGGTGGTTCATTTGGTTGCAACATCAAGCTCTTCGGATTGGCTAAGGATCTTCATCTTTCAATTGTGTTGCAATTTCATTCTTTGTATTTTGTAGAATTTGTAATACAATTACCCCAACATCCAATCATTCCAAAAGTCTAAAAAGGAAAGTTACATTAGAATTTTATAACCTGCTAAAAGTATCAAGTAAATCATTGTGTTGAAAAGATCAAGCTAACTCTTGGTGGGCAATGGACAAAGAAAGGCTAGGATTTGTAAAGAGTCTACATCCAATGGTGAACTTTCAAACTGGAAGATATTTTCTAAAGTCCCTAGATAGTTCTAATTAAGACTATGAATCTATGATTTTGGATTTTTTTACAAGGATTTAGATGGTGCTACATGATGGTGTGCAATATCGGTCAGCCACAGGCCTCCTGCTACTGGATCTAATCCTCCATGAGAAGTAAGAAATTTTTGCATATCTTGACCAATTTAAGCAAATGAACTCCAACATAGATCCCTTATGGGAAGAGGGGAGAAAATAGTTCACACACACACCCCTTCCCCCCCCCCCCCAAAAAAAAAAAAATTTTTTTTTTTACAGGTTTGAACACCTAAAGGTCCAGAGAGTAGTAGGGATGGGGTTAAAGCAATAATTTGTTACAAAACAATGTAGTCAACGCAAGGCTTTGGTACATTGGAACCAAGCAAAGTCAGCCCAACGGCAGAATAAGATAAAAGTACAATAGGAAGTCAGTTCCATGACACAAATCACTTCAGTAGTAACTAATAGGTGTCCAAATGTAACATATTACTTGTGGAAGTCATCGCCATACATAATAAGCAAGAAGATGTAGCCAATTATCCTTTGTTTAAAGCAACAATTTGACACCATAATCCTAATCAGCAATCAATAGTTGTCTAAATGTAACTTTTTAAAAGCAAGAAAATGATGTTAACAGTTATAATTTTGTCTCAATAAGGTGTTACATAGAAAGTATGCACTACCATGGGAGCTAGGGTATATGCAACTTGAATTAAAGTATCCTAAGGCAGACAAAATCAATTGAAAAATCATACTTTTTTTTTTGGGGTCAAAATTGAAAAATCTTACTTAGGCCAAAATCATTTTCAACTCAGACAAGATACCACAGTTAATATAATAAGTCTCCCAAACCAAGATCAAAATAAACTCTCTCAAATATGATAATTTCCTTCATGCAGCAACACAGACACCCTGCCACCCTCCCCCGATCCCCCAAAAGAAAAACACAGAGGAAATAAGTTCCTTCTTCTTCATGAGGAATGACATTGCATACCTTTTAAATGCATACAAGATATCCATCATTGAAGGACGATTTCGGAGGTCATACTCAAAACAACCATTGATCACATTCACAACTGCAGGAGGCAAGCCACTTGGAATCTGTGGCTTCTCTTTGTTGGTCACAACTAAGTTGTAAATTTCCTCAACTGATCTCCCATACCAGGGTTGAGCTCCAGTCAACATCTCCACGATACTGCACCCAAATCCCCATGAATCAGTCTCAACTGATAGTGGACCTCGTATTTCTGGTTGCCATTGTTCTGGAGCCATGTAGTTGGGGGTTCCAAGTCTCAGAGCCATATCTGAACTGGGCAATGGAATCCCAAGCAGTAGATATGGAATCCCAAAATCACCGAGGATTGCTCGGTCATTCTCGTTAAGAAGGAAGTTAAAAGGTTTAAGATTTAGAATCAGTATCCCTTCCGAATGCAGTTCTACAATTCCCTGAGCCAAGTCAATCCCGTACCTGTAGGCATTAGCATAAACAAACAACTGCTTGAGAAGCTGCAATTCTTTACTATGGTCAAGGATACGTAAGTAACATATGTTTTATTTGCAAATAGCCCCAAGTCCCAGACCCACATCACCTCAGAACATCAGGCAATGACAGCTTGCTTCCTTTAAGCTGAGCCATTTTGTCCCCCACTGTGCCCTCATAGAACTTCATAGCAATGCATATCTGCCAAGACAAATTTTAGGGGAAAAAAGAGAGACCTGATGTGAAATAAAGCTTTATCCACAAGATCAAGGATGACAAAAATTCTATTAGCTAGCTACAAAAGCTGCCAAAAATAACAGTGATGCAAAAAATTTACTTTTCCACTCATCACTGAGATACCATACAGCCAACACACACCCTCTAATCCTTGGCACCTGGAGAACAAGTGTTTGAACTTATCAAAGAAGGTCTGCATGTGATCCTCATCAATCGGATGTAACATTTTGACAGCCACTTCATGAAATCTTTCATAACCATTATTTGACTGATGGTGAGTTGCCACCCAAACATCACCAAATGTTCCCCGCCCAATCCTGTGTTTAAGTTTTAACGCAGTGGGATCAATCCATGGGCAAATTTGATTTGGTGCTGCTACAACAGTTCGCAGGTGATCTGGATCACCTTCAAAAAGCTCAAACTCAAAAGAATCTGCAGATGGAGTGGGACCAAGTTCTCCAGCCATTTTAGGAACTGAAATACTATCAAGAAAAAGTTATTAAAAAGATTTAACCAAATACTCAATCAGAAATCTAACAGAGGAAAGTAAATGAAATCAATCCTTTCTCCCTCCTATACTAGGGATAAGACCTAATACAATAAATTCAAAAGAAAATTTTACACCAAAAAAGAAAGTTAAATCCTATTTGGAATTCTAGGTATCAGTACTTAGGCATTTAAGAACTATTGGTCTTCTATGGCAATATAAAGCTGAAGTCTTTACTCTTTACTGCGATTACTGCAGCAATAAACTTAACGCCTAATTAAATTTACCCAGCAATTCTACACTAACTAAATTCCAACACCTAGTGCAAGATAGTAAGAAAAGAAGTCCTTTTACTGAAGGTGGTGTGAGATGCATTTGGGACAAACAAAAAATAGGTCAACATAATGAAGTAGCTTCAACTAAGTTTTTCTCTATTCTTTCACTGTAGTTACTACAATTGAGT
The DNA here is from genome assembly GCF_041222555.1 of Hakea prostrata. Lineage (NCBI taxonomy): Eukaryota > Viridiplantae > Streptophyta > Magnoliopsida > Proteales > Proteaceae > Hakea > Hakea prostrata. The sequence goes on along the minus strand of NC_142601.1, from coordinate 58,118,660 downwards.
CTAGTAACACGTTGTGAACACATCTGAACTTCAAATATTTTGGCATTCTGAAGTCTTTCCTCCTTTGTCATCAGGAGCATTTTAAAATCCTAATATTACCAAAGGAAACAAAAATTTAGTAATACTGTAAACATAGCTGGACTAGAACATACCATAAACCACAAATAAACTGAGAAGGTATTATTTACAGAGAGAAGTGTAACACACTCACCAATATGGTAGCAGAGAAAAGCAGTAACCAGCTTTCAACGATAATCTAGAGATGTCGACAAATCGGATATATTTAGTTTCAATTCAGAAACTACTAAGTAGGTACTTTGGATTCATAGCTCATACATAACTGCAACAAGTAAAAAGATCAGTTAAAATCCTGTAAACGAAACCCTAAATTCTTTGAAGATTGGAACTTGGAAGGTGTTGAATAAGGAAGCAGGCCGAAGTAAATAGGGAAGAATAAAGAATCTGTCGAAGAATCCTTACTTCCTTTTTCAGAATCTAAAATAATAATTTAAAAAAAAAAAAAAAAAAAACTGAATCTTCAGTATCTTAGAGCCAACTGAAACTTCACTAGGTGGGGAATATTTTATATATAGTGGTTGCATACCAGAAAAGAGAAAAACTATAAAAGCTATATTTATAATTTATTTACCGTTTCATACAATTATTGATATTATATGATTAAATAGAAAACGATTTTTCACTCTATGGCTGTTGGGATCGGAATTCCAACGGACAGCTCACTCTTATTTTTCGGTTACAAGTCTTGACCGTCCAAAATGTATCACTTGGTTCCAGAGACACGTGTCTGTTTAATCAGCGTTGACGAATATAGCAAAATCGAAGGGAAGAACCGTGAAGAAATGAGATATTGCTACTGTGCAATCAATACATGAAAGCAATCGTGTCCACTACCGGACAACGCCACAGCACACGGCCGTCGCCGTCGGTTTTTCTTTGTTGGAAAACAAAGACGGCGAAGATCAAAGAAAGGAGTGGAAGTTTAAGAGGAGCATTCGTACACGGCATTAATGTTCGGCGATGTTGAAAAACTGAGTGTTCATCCGTAATAATCAACGTCCCTTAATGAAGATGTTTTTTTTTTTTTTTTTTGGTATGCCTTAATGAAGATGTCAAGAATGATAAATGTGATAGTCTCATCTCTGCCAAGCTACCAATTGAAAAAACAAAAACAAAAAATGCAAAATTTTTTTTATGGCGATGACATATCTTTCTCTTTCTGTATGCAAATGTTTTTCTCAAGAGTCAACATAGAGCTGTTTTAGTGGTTGAAACCAACACCTCTAAGTGAAGAGGTAATGGATTCTACTTTGACTTAGGCATATTAACATCTCCTTGGTTTAATAAAGCCCCTTTGTACTTCTTTTTTTTCGAGACTAATTTTGTTTGTTCCACGTAGAAGGTCAGAGTTCGAATCTTCTCGGAGCCAAGGGCGAAGCCTCGCATATATTAATTATATAAAAAGCACCTTGAGGATGTAATCTGGTGCGCGCAAGCTAGCCGGAATGAACCTCATTCCAAAAAAAAAAAAACTAATTTTTGTTAATTTTAAATTTTAAATTACCATTTTGCTAATGAGTTAAAGGAAAGTATTTTATAAGACTTTATTTAAACTCCCTATTCACTAAATTTCAAAATAGATTTAGGATTTTTCGAGAGAATAACCTACCACTTTCAACAGGATTCTTGTATGTAGAGTATATCTAAAATCCAATCTATAAAAGCTACAAGGTGAATGATATTGGTAGCATAGATCTGAAAACCTAGGCTTATACAATCTAGAGTTCATCTCCCGACCTGACTCACAGGCACCTAACTTCCCATGGGGAAGTCCTGGGTTAGCACCCATCCGACGGCACCTATACATTAGTAATATTCACCGTTCCCTATATATAAACTCTTTGGATTCAAAAAAAAAAAAAAAATCCCAAGACAGATGAATCAATAATGCTCAGCAGATAGGAGTTTTGATCCTAAAACAATTAAAGCTCTTTCCCATAAAATTCACCAAATCATTTTTCATTCTTGACCAACAATAAATTCTTGTACTTATTTCTTTTAAATAGACATAATAGAGAATGAGAATTGATACCAAAAAAAGCGTGTGGATCAAATCTAATTTATAATCAACTGTTTTGTCTTCAGTAAAAGTCTTCGGATTTACAGTCAATGCACAAGAAGCAGAACTCAGAATCCTCAATGAAAGCATTGAAGAAGCACTTTGTATGGATTGGTGATCATAGACTTAGGTTAGATAGCTCAAAGATGCAGAATCTTTCTTTGGCTATCTGATCTATTTCATTTTATTTTTGATAAAAATAAAATAAAATAATCGCTGGGACTTTTCTTTTTTCTTCTAGTTTTTCGATCATCGAACCACTTAGTCGTAGGGTTCAAAACCCTAAATAGGTGTTTAGAAATTGAATCAGTGAATGGGGAGTTATTTTGTTAATTTAAAAAAATTAAATAAAATTTTGTAAAATACTTTTCCTTTCACTTCTTGGGCAAAATGACAAATTTAAATTGAAAATTAACAGAAAATTAATATGTTTTTTTTAATATTTCAAATTCACCAACAAAATAAAATATTGATCACTTAAGTGGGCAAATAAGAGTTTGGACCCAGCTTAAGTGGACAAAATAAAAATAAAAAGACTATAATTTAAATATATGACAGCTTTACTTATACATGTAAATTTGAAATCTTGGGATCATTTTGAGCCGTTGATCTTTACAATTTAATCATATATCAAAACCCATAAATTGAGTTTGGGGTTATGGGGCAATCTCACCACCGTTTTGACTAAGACTGTTTCGTCGTTCATTCTAAGATGGGAATTTTGAATAAATTTTAATGGTAGGGTTCATAGTTCATAGTTCATACGCAGTTGAACATGAGTATGCTTAGTTAGATGGTCATGTCTGACCACGTCTAAGCATAAAGACATGTCAAAACACAAGGTGAGATGGCATTGTCTCCCTCCAGCGTCTTTTGAATGCAACAATCTTTTAACACTCTCTCACTCAGGTAGGAAAAATCAAATGCACTTCACTGTCGGCTTGTTGCACTAGGCAGTACAATGGTTATCATCTCAACTTTCAACTTCCATTGAACAGATGCAACAGTGATTAACGAATCGAGTATCAAAATACTCGATTCTTCATTTCCTTGGGCGAAAAAGTGACATCAGACCCAAAACAATAATCTTCTTCTCTATTGCCATTTGCAGCAAATGTTCCATTTTCGAAACAGAAAGAAGAAAGAAAAAGAAAAGGAGCCGTCCACAAAAGATGGAATCAAGACTGCATTTATCTTTGTTTTTATCCTCTGTATCTGCCAATCATCATGTGTTAAAACTTTTCAGAGCAGGATCCAGATCCCTGTGCAACTCAAACCATGGACCTGCTCAATCGTCCATGTTTGTGTATGTTTTATGGGATAACATTGATGATGAACTTGATCCACCTGAGGTCTCCCATCTAGAGGGTTATTACCTTCAAAGCAGAGACGCCTTCGTCCCAACTCTTAAGAAATGCCCTGGAAACCTTGAATTGTGAGCGTTGCGCTGTGATCTTGACTTCACCCTTGACCACAACCTTGAGTATGAGAGCCAACCTCTAAGGAATTGAGCTAATTTAAATTCTGTGTGGCAGACCATTTCTTTGCCCCTGCCCTCTTCAATTTCCAAGTAGTACTTATCCACCCTTTCTTGACCAACATTACTACCAGCTTCATCCTCATCATCAACAAGTCTCAGTTCCTCCTCTTCAAGAATACACGGTCCTGATGAGAGACTGTAGACAACAACTTTAGGTTTTGTTTTTCAATACCAATGAGTAACACAAGGGCTAGTACTGAACATATACATTGAACTGCCACTGATTATGGAAATATGCAAAAGAGGCTTACTTGGTTTCTTTTTCATAATTGGCTTTACAAGTTCTAGATTTCTTGACTGGGCTGTAGTTCATTGAGAGATGACGAATAAAATGAAGCTGCATGAAAGCAAATAAAAGTCACCACATGAAATACCCTGGACCAGTGTTTTGCATATGTAAAACAAGAAATAAAGTAACAAAAATCCATAGGGGAGGTGAAGGAGAGTGGGGGAACAGATAGAAAGACCATGCATAAACTGACGAGGAACAGAATCCGTGAGACCACAACTGGAAGTAGTCTGAGCGGGGTAAAGAACTAGAAAAGCAAACATCTAAGATTATTTACATTCTGGGGGAGAAAAGAGTGCACTACACACAACTCTACAGAATATAAAAGAGACTTCTATCTTGATAGGATTTACCCTACCGATTATTATCATCCATCTCCGTTGTGATCAAATATGATTGTATAGAATATCATAGAAACTTTTATATTGATACGGTTTTTCCTACTGGCTAATATCACCCATCAGCATTATCAAAATGCTAGTGAAGCATGCTTTATGAAGGTATTTTTACTTCAACCAATAATTACTTCCATTCAGTGCAAATCTCCAGTGCAATTCCCTATGGCAATTATGTCAGATTCCATAGGTGCTTGTTCAAATCAACATGCTCTCTTTACATTTCTTACTCAACAGGATGGAGGTAGGAAGATATCTGAATCTTCTCTATCCTTATGCAAATACAACCAGCCAGTAAGAGTTTCCATGAGTATACCAACCAAGTATTGCAGGAAAGACTCACCAATCAATAAATTCAGAAGCCTTTGGTTCATCACTGAACAATGCAAAGATAAGTATATCAAGTGATAAATTTCACTACAACTTAAGAAGGAAATTTGTTTGACCAAGTTTTGTCAAAAGATAACAGATGGCCTCTTCACTACTCCAAATGATGCTTTTCTAAAGCCATGCAAAGAATCAATCCCCTTGAATCCAGCAATCTCCGGTTGCATAGTGGGAAAAGATACAATATTTACTCAGACAATTCCCAGGAAACAGAGTACATTTTAAAGAACTTATTCACCAAAATACTTCAATGCGGAATCCAGACAAAACCAAATGAGAAACTTCTAAAAAGTACTAAAAAGCATGACAATGAACCAAAACCAATTATCTAGAGAAGGAAAGAGCGAGAATCAATAAGGAGCAAAATACTAAATCCGCACACACCTGATCACCATCCTTGATCCCAAAACTTCTGATACAAGCCTTGTCGTTAACTAGTTTATGACCTTGAAAACTTAAGCAAAAATGGCCCCATACGTGTGACCTGCATTCATGGGATTGAAAGGAAGAATCAGTCCGCAATCCCTGTAATTTCGGAACAACAAAAATGTATCCATGTTCATGGAAAAAGAAGCAAAAAGACGGTTTCAACATTACCAAGAAATTTTGCCTTGACCTTCCTTTGGAGAAGACTGAAAGAAATCCTCAATAGCCAGCTTGAGTTCGGCGACTGAAGCTGTCTTGGTAAGTTGAATTTCAAAGGAAGAACCATCCAATTTGAGAATAGAGAGCTTGAAAAGCACCGAAGGAAGTTTGTGGTAAGAGAAGCTCCGGCGAGAGCCAACATCGGTATACAAGGAAGTGAAAGTCGAGGAATCTCCTCGAAACCCATCAAAAGAGAAGCTAGGACTGCCGATTTGCACAATGCTTGACATTATCTAAACCTAATCTGTGTAGATTCACAACCAAACCCTAACAATCCGAAAAACTGTTCCACGAACGAACCTCTTATTATTTTTTCTGCTCGTTCGTGTCACAGGTCTTACGAATTGGGTTCGGTTGAGAGAATCCTAAGCTACCTTAACTAAGTAACTTAAGATGAGATTCCTGGAAGCAAGCATCACGCATTCCTTTTGAGAGGCTAGGGTTTGCCTTTCGCTTTTCCCAATTATTTCTGCTTTTTCCTCTGTCGCCACTCGCCAGGGTTTCTAACGAAGGTGAAGAGTTGCAGGAAACTAGGAAAGGCAGAGAACGTTGTGGGAGAGGAGAGAGACTCTCCTTAAAAAAAATAATCTCATTTTCCTCTTTTTATTTATTTTCCCCTTCTTTGCTTGGCCCACAAACTTTGCTTTCCCAGAAATTCGATTCGCCCGGAAAGCGGAGACGGTTTTTTGACCGGAAAATGCTAAGAAGTTCTGCAATGTGCTAAGTGCTAACACGGTTACACCTGGAAAGAAATGGGCCCAACGATCGCATCTCATTTTTGTCTTTTATGGGTTTTGCTTAGTGGGCCGCTTAAAAAGCCTAAACCAGTCTCGTTTACGGTTTGAGTCATGGGGTCAAGCGGTTTGTTCGGGTTTGGGTAGGCTTTTATGGGGTTTTTAGGCTTGTATCGGTCCAGATTCGGTTTAGGTTTTTCGTATCAGTTTGTTTCTCTCAACTTGTTTGGTTGGTTTGATTTCGATATCATTTATTGGTTTCATAAAACCATGAATCAAATAAATACCAATAACTTTTTTTGGTTAGAAAAACATACCAAGAAAAGAGAGGATACATACCAATATGGATATGGTTCATCTGGAATGAACCAGTCAATTTTGGTTGATTCAATTAATTTAGGCCGGAAAGTGGCACTTCCTATTTACGCCCCTCCACCTTTTTGGAAAATACAACCAACACCCTCTGTTCTGTCTTAGGGATATTCCGTTTGAGCTCTTCCATATTAACAAGTAGATCAAGCGCTGAAATCTTGTAAGTAATCACCCTATATTGGAAGTAATTTTAGCTTGACCAAGTACCCAAAATCACTACCTTATATGCAATGAACGAAAGTTCGTTCATCTCGCCCAGTTCGGGCGAAATTGCAAAATATCGCCGAGATTTCAGCGATATTTGCCCCTCATTTGGAAAATTTTGCCCCCAATTTGGAAATTTTTCGCTCCCAGTTTTGGGTATTTTTTGTCAATAATTATTTGTTAAATTTGATGCATATCCTAATTTAATGCAAATATGTAATAAATTTAAATTATTTCCTATAAATTCTTCCATTTAAATTCTCCTACTTAGCCACATTTAACATATTAACTTCTGAGGCCTACATCATTCGGACATAATTGGAATGATATCCATTCACTCTGAAGATTCTATTACAAACTTCATTCATAATTTAAATTGTTTCCATAAATTATTTCATGTATATAATCTTCTCAAACCACATTTGGGCATTTTGACTTTTGAGGACTAAATTACTAGAATATAGTTGGTAAGATTGCTCATTAATCTTGAAGATTTTGTTATAAAATGTCTTCCTATCTATAAATTATTCTATGTAGATTTTCTTCCTAATTACATTTAACACATTAACTTTTGAGTCTTGAATCATTGGGATAGAATTGGTAAGATTGTGATAAAATCGCGAGAGAAATCACCTAAAAAGTGCAAGAAATAACATAAAAATTGTTAAAAAATATGAAAAAAAATGATATTTTTCAATATATCGCGAGAAATCAGCAATATCCCACCAATCTCATTTCGGGGGCCCTTTTCGGTTCGATGATTACCGATATCACCGAATTTTGACGATACATTGTACCATGCTTATGTGTATATGTGTGTCTGTCTCCACCTCAAAATAAAAAGATTGAGATGTCTTTCCATATTGAGATGCTATTGTTTTTTGTAAGTGTTGGGGGGTTCAACTCCTATCATTATGGCCACGATGGAGTCGAGTGAGGTTGAACTTCTTAAAACCCTGACCTTGATCCTGAATAATTAGTCTATCTATAACTTTATAGGGCCAAGTTGGGCTAGGTCAAACACTTGTTCTTGACCTTGACACCAACAGTCAACAAAAACAATAAAATACTCTATAACTTCATAGTCGGGACATTGAGGAATATCCAGAAAGGCATTTTGGAATCGGTCTGATTCTATCTCTATTCGTTCCATTTGAATAAAGGAAGGATCCCAAATAGTCGATCTTTCTTTTAGTTGTTGAATCTCTCTTTGATTGATCAATGTGTGATATTTCGAATCCTCATTACTAATGGAATCGAAACGATCTCTAGATTAATTAGAAGATCCTTTCAATTGGCTAGAAACCCTTACTTGAACGAAAATAGATCTTGTAGAATCATATTGAATATTTGACTATACATTCCGTATCTTGCTAAAAAATCGATCATTACTTACCAACCACACATTGTCTAACCAAATCTAGAATACAATTATCAAAGGGTTGCTTCGATGGTAATGATCGACATCTTTTAGTGAAGAGGTTATGAATTTGACTCTCCTGAATAATATATGTAATATTATTCCTTCGAATATATAATATAAAGATCAAATCTTTAAATGTTCATCTTCTTAAAGCCTTTCTTTCATTCTAGAATGAAACAAAAAAAATTTAAAGATGTATTAAAATGTATTTTTGAGGCATCCATCAAACTGATGTACTTAAAGATCTAAAACCTTTTGACCAAATGATCGCGCGAAGAAAGAAGAAGCACACCTACTTGAGACATTTAAAAGTTCTGTGCTTATAGTCCTGAAAGTGTAAACACAAAACTTATGAAAAAGTAATCCTCAGCCAACCAAAGACGGCAAGAATTGAACGAAAGCCTATTCATCAGATTTGATTACTTTTTTGTTTTGCTTTATACGTTAAACCATTATTCAAGTTTGTGTCATAGAACTCTAGATGCCTTGACAAGAATCGTAAATTGTGTTGGAATTTTAATTTATTTTAAAATTATGAGATTCAAAATATTTCAGCAATTCTGAGTATAGCTTTATTTCATTAATTCTACAGTGTATCGCGTTGAACCAGATTACTTTCTGCTCACGAGTTATTTCCATCTGTGTGTTGGAGTTGATGCTTTCTTTATTTTTTTGTTATTTGAGTCAATCCAATGATTACTTTGGATAGTTCTTTGAAGAACTTTTTTGAATGGTAGGTTGTTTGGGAGTTTATGGTTTATGTTTTTCCAATTATATATATCATGTTTGATTTCAACAGACTGGTTGATGAGGTATAAGAGTGATCGGTGTTTTGCAAATCATGGAAATTTCCTGTTGATTCTTGTCTGTTGCGATCTAGTGATCAGTAGAAGTTCGATTTTTTCTTGTCGATTGATGAACATGGGGAGGGTGCCATGGTTCTGCTGCTACTTTATTTTTCTTTTGATATGGGTTTTTTAAGTCACCCAGATGCAACATGTAGAACATTTTAAAGAAGCTCCATATCATGCCCAACTACTCACAGGACACTGTTTGCCTTCAGTGGATATATCCCAGTTAATAAGGATACATCACTCTCATGGATTTGATGATTAGTCATGAGTTCTTTTTCTGTTGTTCAGTTGATCTGATTACTTTTCGATAATTTTTTAGAACTCTTGAATCATGAATTGTTTTATTGAATTTCAATTGTTTGCTTCATTGTTTCACTGAATGTCCAACAAATAAAAGATACACAATTGAAAGAGGAGTTAAGGTTTATTAGCCCTAGCTAGTTTCCTACATCCTACTTCTCGGTGGGCTTAAGCTATGTCTCCTAGTGATTCATGATGGAATCCATTCATGGGAATCTTGAATTCACTCTGGAAGAATTGACATTTTTGTGTTGAGGAGTTGCTGGTGTCTTTTATAATATGAGAAACTTGGATTGCAACTAGAAACTGATGGATTCAGGGTTCAGTGTTGGGACTGGTGATTTTATCAATCAAAAGGAAAATGCATGGTGTTCATCAACCATACTCTGAAGTTTTATTGCATGGAAAAGCAAAGCCATTATTGCTGGTTCTAGATGATGTTTAGATAAATCAGTTATTGGAAGGTTTCCTCTATAATGTAAGGATATAAGATGCTGGTTACATCAAGAAAAGAATCAAAAGATATAATTCTAAATATCATTCTTAATATCTTAATTTTGAGAACTCTTAGTGAACAAGTTTCCAAGGCTCTCTTTCCTTATGCTTCAGTACTCTTTCAAGCTGGGAACGAAGACTTTGTCTCAAGTCTTGACTTTGTATTATGCATGTTCATTATACAAAATCTGGTTTAAAATAATATTTTGGTTTTTTGAGAACCCAATCAATTGTGGGTTTGATCATGCTTGATTGAAATGGTTCCAGGTTGATTCTATAGTTTAAATTGAGTCATGTTTATGGCTCTGTCCCATTTATCTTGATGGATAATTATTAATAATAATGATCTTGGTTTGGAATGAATTACATGACAACCTAGCCTAAGTTTTATATCATGTGTCGAATATGAATGGTTTACATGTTACATTAATATGCTTCAAGGTTCGTATGTATGCTTGTAAATTTTGTGTGTGTGGTTATTATGACTTATCCACAACAAACATACTAGTAATATGAAACATTTTTCCAAAAAGGCAAATATAACAAGATCGATGACAGTATGCAGAGTTACTTTAAAAACTTATATAGCTATATATCAAGTATTTCATATGACTCAATTATCGCACTTCGAAGAGAGTGTATGGAATGATTAGTTTGGAAAGTTCAGTTCAAGACTGAATTATACACTCAGCTTTGGAAACCCCAAAGAGATAACATGTAAAATATGTATTGGTAAGATTATTCTTATGAATCATTTATGTAAATCCTTACTTAGTGTATGGCTTTATAAGAAAGTCGGATCCAAAGCCACAAGACAAGGAAATAATGAAAGATATATAATAATATGATCATATCTAAATTAGCATTAGCATTTATATGGATGGTAAATGACATAATCGGGGAGGCATAAAGACATTTTGCCATAGATGCATATATCTTCCAATGGATTAGACACTATGTTTTAAATACATATGTCTAATGAGACTTACAAGGTAGCATCATTAATGTGTAGTCAAGGAATAATTTGACTATCAATTGTGTAAAGCCTCATATAACTATTGTGATGTCATCTAAAGGTATTAGTTTAAGGCTTGTGTGACTGTGGCATAGGCCCTCTGATGGACACTATACCTATGTAGAAAGATTTTATTCCTGAATTAGGTTTTCAAAAGGTAAAAATGAAGTCACGAGGGGACCTGTTTAGTACTACTATTATAGCTACATTCTGGTTGTTAAATGGTAAAGTAGTACCACCATAACATAAGAGGTTGAGCAATGGGCTCTTAATTAACCTAATCCTATGAAATGAGGGGGTGTCTTAGCTGTGGTGCGCATCCGCTAACCTAAATGAGTGTAGAGGGCGTGATCCCTCTCAACAAAAGTTTTAAGGTGAACTCTTTTAACACTCATAAAACCAAGATAGGGGTAGGGCCTAGAATGTCCCATTTAATTAATTCAAAATGTCTGGACGTTGACTAGTGGGATATGGATAGTGACCTAGCTAGCTACACCGAAGAGGAAAGGTTTAAGGAGTCTGACTTCACCGTACTCTAGACTTAGTATAGGTTCAAGTTCAGAAGACACTTCCAGCAACATGTCCTCCAAAGTCTAAATTTATTCACGAACTCAATGTTTTGTTTTGTTAATATCTTGAATCTGTGGGGGATTGTTGGAATTTTAATTTATTTTTAAACTATGAGATGAGATTCAATTATAATGAAGGGTTAGAGGTGATGTTATTTCCTTTAGATACCTAAATAGCCAATGGGTAGTCTATGAAAAGTCTTGTTTGAATGGCTAACAAACAAGACTTAAGGGAAAGACATGGCCTGAGAAGTACCTCATAGAGATACTCCTTTTTAGGTGTCTCTTCCTCTTCTATATAAGGAGAGGAGTTGATTCCTAGTAACTCTAACAAGTTTAAAAAACCAATATTAGTCTTGTTTTCCGTCGAAATGTGTGTTTTGTTGATAGGTTTGTGAGTATTACCTTCGGACGTTCTTTGCAAGTAGATTCATTTAGAGTGCATACCATTGGGACTAACGAGTTGTTGTATCTTGGAGGCAAGGACGCCAAGGTCAAACTCAGTCTGCACTATAGGGGGTGTTTCGAATACCTTAAGGAAAAGTATTAATCTGTACGCCTCAACTCACCCTTTCTACAACATATGAATGCATAGTGGTGTTATTGATCTCTTCTTCAACTTCTACAAAGATATGTGTATCGCATTGAACCAGATAAGTTTTTATTTCATTAATCCTACAATCTTATACTTTCTGCCCAGGTGTTATTTCCATCAAATTGAATTGCTTCTTAAGCCAAATTTTTAAAGAAAGAGAAAGAAGTCACAGCACCAGGGGGGACCTTACTGAATAATTTACATGAAAAAGGGTATGTTAGCAAACTTTTTGTAGTGAAGAACATCGGCAGACAAGTGAAATACTATACTTCTTTGAAAAACCATTAATTCTTATAGCAGAGAATTGAAGATCCAGACACTCGTGGAATACACTTACTGAAAATAAATACTTGCAGCTTCACACTCTATGAAACAGCACAGCTTCTCCCTTGGGGTTTAAATCTGATAGGCAACCTGAAAATAAGTAATGGTTTGATATGGAGTAATGCAAATCTTGTTCATATCTGGTAAGTGCACCATGTCATGATCCACATTAAACACTTGAATCACCTTTCCTGTGCAATTTTTCAGGTCAATGAGCTTGCCCTAGAAGGGGGATCATAGATGATAAAGAATGAAAGCAATGTTTGATCCAGAGCTATGTATACACTTGTCTGCATGATGATGAAGACTAAGATTTTTGAAAAAAAGAAAAAGAAAAAAAAAAAAAAGCAGAAGTGTTGTTTAATGGAGATGTTAGAAGTCACAAAGAAAAAAGTTTCTAAGTGGAGAACTAGCTTAGTTTCAAGGACAACTCCAATAGCACTGACAGAAGAAATGAAAATGCGAAATAGACATCCACCAATATATCTCTCACTTATCCATTAATATCTGTTGATTTGTTTGCTTGCCATAAATATAGACATTTCTCAATTCAAATTAATACCAAGAACCAATGGAACCAGTATCTGTATTCTGTACGATCCAATAGTGGTTATCATGATGAACCCTCGAGCTACTTGTGCACAACAGAATGACACAGATGAAGCAATTACCTAACTGTACAGGAAATCTAGTCTGTCCTTTCTCTTTGCCCTGACTGCTTGGACTTACATGTGTCTATGGATATAGTTAATTTAGAAGATCATTAGATCAATGGCAAGAAAAATATTTGGAAACCTACTCCTTACCCACCTTTTTCCAATTTCAGCAACTCTGAGTATAGCTTACAAAACCTTTACATCATGTTTCTACTACAAGATTCTATAATAAGATCTGACCTCTTCGGTTATTTCCATATACACAATGCTGATCAAACGATCTTTCCATTTGATATTTCGGTATTCATGCTTAACACACAGGTGGAAGCCATCCACTTGTTCTGACATTGAAGCCAGAAGGAAAGAAAAGAAGAAAGGAAGCTTTTAATGAAACTCATTTTGCATGCTTTCTATAATAGCTAACCTGTCTCTCCTGGTCAATGAGCATTTGGCTGCCTTTAACCTGCATAACAGTTGCAATTTTTTAATAGAACAACCAAAAGCTATTATCATTCATAAATATAAATCCTTTTAGTATATATCAAACTATGAACCTTATATCATCCATGTTTTCTGCAAGACAAGCTACTGCCAGTTTCTGCATCAGAAGTTAAGGGTAATACCACCCGCACCCCCACCCACATCAAATGAAAACAAACAGAAGATAGAACCATAGAAAAAGAGATACACGGAAACATGGATGATCTAGAAAGTGAGAAGGGAAGGCCGCAGAGGCGGCAACATGGGAAGTGATATTGGCGCGGCTCAATCAGAGATCGTTTTACCATTCAATTGTAAAGCTGTCTTCGGATTGAACCGCACCAATATCGCTTTCTTTACTTCCCCATAATTCACAAGCTGCTTCTGAAAGATGACAGAGAAGATCGAGCTCCTACCATTGCTGCAGGAACAAGGAATATATCATGGGGGCATGAACCATGTGCACTAATAGGTTGCAGGAGTTGCAGGATTGATACCAACTTTCCAACGAAAAAAAGGGAACTGACTGAATAAAGGATATCCAAAATCACCCCGTATCACGCGCAAGGACAACAGTATTATCATTAAAATTACAGGCAATGAAGAAAAGAGATAAGGCGGTGGAGCAGTGGTTGGTGAAGTTGTTATCAGTGGTTAGGATGGGAACATATGAACCATGATTGCGAATCTAGGGTTGAGCCACTTGACACACCCCCTAAGCAAATATCAATTAAGATACAAAGTCTGACCCCTCAAGCAAATATCAAGATGGGATGGAACAATGAAGCCCATAGCTCCATTTTCTAAAAATAAGGTGTTGGTAGGGTTGGTGATGAAATCAAACAGGTATGAGATATTTCAGTTGATGATATTGACATACACCATGATTATGCAGTTAGAATAAGTATTGTGGGGCTGGATGATTCTTATTGTCTTGTAAGGTCTTGATGAAAGATTGATGATTAGCTAAGATATAAAGACCGATCAGACAACTCTCATGGTTGTAGGGTACATGAAAATGTGAAAAGAATGACTATGATCCATTTCACATGGTGTTAGTTCAACTCTAACTTCAATGGTGAAAGTGAAAACAGAAGAACCCATGAATGAAAGAGGTCTGGTTATGAGATAAGGAGAGAAGTACTGAAGAAGAAAGATGATAGAGGGTGGAAGAAGGGATGAAGAATGGTAGAAAAGTACTGCAATGGTGGTTTGAAGAAGTGAGGAGAGGAGGAGAATGTATAATGGATAGGGTTGCCTCGGGATAACAAGGTGGAGAAGGTGAGTGGAATGATGTAAAAGGTTAGCAAACTTAACTTTAGCGTGACATGCTTAAGTTGTACTCATAAAATCAAACTTCAATTCCCTTGCGCATGCACCTGCAATATTCTCCACCAAAAACACAAAACCATTCCTTTTTCCTTGTACCTCTCTCTCAATTATTTTAATCAATCTCCTTGTCTTGTGTTAATTTCTATAAGAAAATAGTTAGTTGTATAGTATATATGGAATTATATATAACTGACCACCATGTGGTAATTTTCTTTTAAGATTAATTAGAACTTTCAAGTGGGTAATCCTTTGATCTCATTTTTTGGAACATTGACCTCATTTTAAGGCAATATCCTAACACATTCCTTATAACCAGGGGTGTTTGTGTGATTCTTTTCTAATTGGATGACAGAGAATTTGATGTGTCAATAAGAAACAAAGCTTGCATGAGACATAACTTGATAATTCTACTGCCCTGGGTAAGAATTTTTTATGTAGTAGTAGAGGAATGGAAGTGAAAGAGGAAGTTAAAGATGGTTAAAATTAATGATATTGATGGAGGAAAGTGGAGAGAAATGGGGAATCTTGGAAACAGAAACGCAGAATGTCAGCGAAGTATTGTCTAGAAAGAAGTTTGGGAAATGAAGGTACGTACAAATGAGGTCTTCTTAATTTAAACTCAGATTGCAATTGCCAACCCAAAGCGAAGACACCGGTCCTAGAGGAGCCCTGCCTTGTTCCTGCACTGGGGAACATGAACATTGGGTTCCTCTCCTCAACTCCTTCATATTTCTCTCTCTCCCCCCTCTCTCTCTCTCTCCCCCCCCCCCTTCTTTCTCTCCCTTACCTGTTTATCTTTTTATTTTATTTTCTCCTAAAACCTCTCTTCTGAGGCCTTCCCTTTCCTTTCAAGATCATGGGAAAGGCCAAAAGCTCCTTTTAAAAGCCTGTTGAGAGTTAAAAGAATTGTACATATGGGGCATCCTTCACACTCTCTCTCTCTCTCTCTTTGTCTCATGATTTTGGTGGATCAGTTCGCGTGCCACCACCCAAATAGATTCCCCCACGCTTTAAATTTTTTTGTTTTTCCTTTCTTCTCTTCTCTTCTTCTTCTTCCCTCACCAGATCCCAGGTCTCTCTATCCCTCAGCCATTGAAATTTTGTCATGTGTATAACGTATTTCTAAGAAAGCAAACCTACTTTCTGCACCAATGTGTTTCTACCCCTAGTGTGAAATGTTTTCTTTCAATGTGAAAGATCCATGTTATATATCTGAATATATTATATTTGAGAAAATTTTCTACACAACAAGAAGTTCACTATAATATTCTCTATTTAAATTGAATGACCAAGGCACCGGCCCTACCAGCATAGTCCCTCCGAAGGCTTAGTATAGTCTGCAGAAGCCGATAGTGGTCCCATGCCCAAGTCAAAGGGCACACAACTGCCCAATGCGAAAAACAGAAGAGTAGGAAGAGATTCAAATTCAACGCATGAGAGTAAGTTTAGGATCACTAGACCACCACCCCCAATTGTCATGTTTATACTTCAAACCCACCATGTAGTACCATCGCTATGTTTGGACTTTGGACAAATCATCTTGACATCCCTTCTAAATATTCTTTTCAGGAACCACTTCTGCCATTTTTTACATTATTATAGTTCATTAGAAAAGCATATCTTGAGTGCTAATTTGGAAGATCTTATTAGTATCCTTTTGGATTCGGATTTAGAGGCAGAATATCTCTCTTGATCAATGAAATGAAATCAAAATAGACAAAAAAAATTAAGCTTTTTCAAATATCGAATGTTTCAATCATGCAAGGCAACTGGGCCAAACAAACTTGTCAGCTTGTGGAGACAAGAGAGACACCTCTCCGTCCAGGAACTCGAGTTGCCACGCATCACAGAACCACTTTCTACCTTGTATGAAACTCCTCATTACCCAGATTCTTCTTTCCCTACTACAACAACAACTGCCACTATTGGTAACAGTTTCCCAGTGGTTGTTTCCAGATTCCACGGCCCTACTCCATGTCATTTTCCCTTTTATCAGTACTCTACAGATTGGCTTTCCCATTGCACAAATTTAGAGAGCCTAACCTGTAGGACATAAGGCAAGGACAAGAACACCATTTCCTTTAGAACATCAATCTGATGATTCATTTTTGAAAATAATGCTTATCAGGTGGCATATAATACTCAAGCCAGAAAAGTGAGCAACCGACCAAATCCTCTACTTTTGAATTGGAATAAACAAAAGAAAAGTTTCTATGGGTAGACCATGGCCCAAAATCACGTTGATGCTCCAATGTCACAGACCTATATTTCCTCCCTACCATTTAACTTCCTCTCTTACATATTCATGTTTGGACTGTTTCGCCTTGCTTTTAGTCCCTACCACCAACTAATTTCTCCAGTTTGCTTTGGAAAAACTGGAGGGGATGATCACGCATTGAAGAACTTTTGAGACCTCGGGTCACTTGGTACCAACTGGGCGTCCTGTACCTGCTTTAGGGTTGGATGTTGTCAACACCATCAGACCCTCTGCATTAATGATAAATCTATGTAAAGAATTAGGGGCCACCATCAAATGGGTCGACTAAGTTTCTCTGCTAGTAGATCCAAACACAATAATGGATTTAGGTTTGGTGCGGCAGCTATGATGAGCATCAGAAATAACAACCTACACAACTTTTAACAGAATCAACTACAAT
Source organism: Hakea prostrata (assembly GCF_041222555.1). Taxonomy (NCBI): domain Eukaryota; kingdom Viridiplantae; phylum Streptophyta; class Magnoliopsida; order Proteales; family Proteaceae; genus Hakea; species Hakea prostrata. The sequence continues at coordinate 58,101,257 of NC_142601.1, read as the reverse complement.
AGATCCTATGTCCTTTTCAAAATGTATCACCCCGTGCTCTACTCCTGACCAAGGATACCACAAATCAAGGGATAACAAATGGGAAGCTAAGAATTTGCGACAGGTGGAAAGAAGGATTTAACAATCACAGCAGAGATTCTTGAGAACAGACTCTGACTAGAATCAAGGATTCACCAGCTAAATCAACTATAAACAGGCCATTCCAACTTCCAAGTACAGATCCAGGGATTGTGTAGGAGAAACTACTAAATACAAGAAAGACAACGTTGTTATACGATCAATGGCTACTCAAGTACAAATAAATTTCAAAGAACATATGAAATACAGTTCAGAGAGTTAAAACTTGAACCGGGAAGACTCAGGTTTTGGGAATAAGATGCCAGGATTGTGGTGCAGTTTGTAGGAGGATTAACTTTTAGTAAAAATAACATACTCCAATGGCAAATCAAAAATGGGCTGAATCAAATTAGATGATATCAAAATATAATACAAAGCATATTTCAGACACTTTAAACAAATCAATCTGGTTAAAAGATTATGAAAGAAACCAGGTACTACCATGTTTTGCATTGAGCCAGGCCAGAAATTACTAGCCACAGCACAAGGATTTCAACTGGTGGCTCAGATCCTGCTACCATAACCCTGAAAATGAAGCAATAGAAAGAATGTCTCCATCATTTTACCACTCTCCCAATAAAGACATCCTCGGTAAGCATGAAGAAGTGTTCGCACAAGTCAACACAAGAAACCTGAGACCTAACCTCGGAGGTTTGGGCTACCATTAAAAAGGAAAATCAAGAAACAAACCCCGTACAGAGAAAGAGCCCATCACTCAAAATGCTTCAAAAGCAGCATTTCCACCAATACAAAACCCAAATTCAGAAGCTTAATCAAGCTTTTCCATTCCACGCATAAAAAATAAAATAAAATCAACCCCCTCTACCCTATAACAAAATACATATTTAAGATCTTACTCCAGCACAATAGATGATGAGAACTGAATAGCACAGTGAATAAGGGCCTCTGCTGGTTGCAGCAAGGTATTTGGCAAATTCTGTCTCCACCATGGAAAATGGGGAGTGGGGGTTTAATGTTTTAGGTGAATGCTTCCTTCTAACACCAACCCCAACAAAAAACAAAAACAAAAATAAAAGCCCAAACCCCCACAGAAAATAAATGAGAATGATCGCCCTGATATGATTCGTATATGTATAACATCATAGACCTTTCTCTTTATAGTTTGATAACCTAAAGAGGAATACCAATTTCAGCTAGAAGTGCTTCAAAAATATCAACCATTAAGGGGGAAACCTCTAGATGGGAAGCTTCTCATTGACAATAGGCAGCTAGCAAAGATTTTGATCCAATCCAGTAGTTTCACTTGAGCTTTCTTCTCTATACATCCATGCATTTTCACCTGTATCAATAGTTAAGATAATACAAGAGACACGGTACATCAGGTGTTTACTTATGTAGCAAGTTCTTAGTCAACTGCTTAACTGTGACACAAGCATTCAGTAGGACTATGGAAAACATGGTGTCCGCTCTTGTAAGAGAGATTTGTACCCCTACTTGCATCAATTGATGAATCAGAAAGACTTTTCATTTCATCCAATTTTCTATTTTGACAAACTCTTGGGAATAAAAAAGGATTTCCAAAATAAGAAGATTTCTATATATGAGAAAAAAACCACCCATGAAGTTCAAAATGCACTGCATCAGGTGGCAATCAACCACTTCTAAATTTAAATTCCTATTCCTGACCCACCATAAATATTTCAACTGCAGGGCAGGAAAAAGCATCCTATATTCCCTATTACAAGGAACAGCTACTTGCTTCCTATACAAAAAAGCTCTCCTGCCTCCATAAAGAACCTGTATCTACCCATGATTAATTAAGCAGTGACTTTTCAATCAAGATTAAGAGAAGATGAAGGCATCAGCATCACCAAACCACATGGTACTTCCAACTGCAAATAAGCCCCTGAAGAATGGCTTGCTACTTCCCCTTGAGCTTACAGTAGGCATATAAACCAGAACCAACGAAGCCAAGAAGTTGCCCAACAACATTCAACTGGAAAAAAAGAGAGAGAGAGAGGAAGAGGGGGTGGGAACAACAGACAAGTCTCATAAGAAAAAATGAAAACTCTAGCTAGAGGAATGAAATGAGACTAAAGAGAAACTTATACATACAAAATCAAATGGAAGACCACCAAATAGTAGCCAGCCCAGTCCAACAGTGAAAAGATCCTGCCACAGCGCAAAAATTGGCAATGCCCAGATCATGAATAGGAATGATTAGGCGCACCATAGAAGTGTACAGTCTAATCTTATCTTATTTGACAAGAGGTGAACTATTGAGATGATTGTAATTGGTACATATTAAATTATCTAAAGTTCTGCAACATGCAAACATTTCCGACCATCCATCTCATCAGTATGTGAAATTAATCTCCTAGTCCCGTACCTACAAAAGATGTTGGCTCCATGTGATACATCTGAGCATATTTCAATTATTGTCGCCAGAACTGCACAACCAGAGTCTGGCGCATCGTTACAGACATCTTACTCAGTACACACCAATCCCAAGTGTCCCACCCACCCCCCCCCCCCCCCAAAAAAAAAAAAGATGACACAGATTGGAGATGAAGAGGAGAGCATTTTCTTTGAATATTTTTATTTTTATTCATGTTTTCTTGATAATAACCTGATATTATTGGTTGTTGGAATTGAACAATGGACAGAGCATGGTAGATATAACTGTAGTGAACTCAACTTGCACTCCAAGTTTTAGAATATCCATCACATCAATAATTGTCTCAAGATCAGGGTTGAATTTGATAAATATGAGTAGTAGTTGCATTCACATAAATATGTGCGAGGTACTACAAGAGGAGAGTAAACAAACCTTTAAATTACCACACATTGTTTGTGTGAGTGCTGAATTGAGAGTCGTATTCAGAAATATACTGTAGTTCAATAAAAAAGCCATTATACAGGAAAGAAGCATGACAACCTGCCAAAATATGCACTCGCACTGGTTAGACACTGAATTATAATGTTGTGCATATTATCACATTCATAAGAAGAACCAACAGCTTGAATGATATTATTCTCTCTTCTTCTACCCCGTCTAGTTGGATAAGGCTTAGTAGCAGTGGTGGCAGTGGTGGTAGTAGTATTGTTGATTCCCTCTTCTTCTATGTTTAAAACATTGACGTAAACCGACTGCATTAAACTGTGTGACCCCAATCATGCAAACTGAAGATTGAGATAAATGTACAACATGTGAATTTTTTAATTCGTTCTACAATAAGAAAACGTAAAACACTAAAGTCAAATCAAACTATCAAAGCAACAAACCCTTATGACAAACTTCATTCAGGTTGGCAATAACAATCCTTTTCAGCCATTACAAAGAAAGGTAGGGCCATACCTTCTGTTAAATCATAAGCATTCATTTCTATTCTCATTAGTTGTCGCTTCAAACCAAGTTGCTAAGTTTTGTACATGGTATCGCAAGGGTATTACTGAAAGACCCTGTGGAAATAAGTTTTAGTTGGTTTTAGCCTTTATCATTCAGTCTAATAAGTCTTCTACTCCCGCAAGGAATGAGACTATCCTTCACGGGTGTCAAAGTGATAGGCAACCTAGGGCATTTGAGGTTTTGGGTCAGTAATCTAAGCAACAAGCCTAATGCGCCATCCGAAAGAAAAAGGGGGGGAAAAGATCCTGGATGGCTAGGTGAAGGCTTTTCAGCTCCTAGTTGGTGTCTTCACACTCTTGACAACTATGGTTTCCTTGCCCTTGCAATATTGTAATTGTTCTCTGTGATATTCTGATAAAATGTTGTGAGGGGACTGCCGCAGGGTATGGATTGTTAGTCTTTCTTGCAGCAGTCTCCTCTCCTTCCTTACTTCTTCACTTTTTTTCTATATTGTTTTCAGTTCTGGTTTTCTTTCATGGTATCGGAGTAGGTGATGTAGCCTGAATTGAACAAGGGCCAATTAACCAAGATTTTGTGAGACCATTGCTAAAGAATTCAAGAACAGGGCTTCATGCTATTTTCTTTATGGGGTCTATGGGGGTGACAATAGGGAAAACTCCGAATTGGGTATCGAGATGACGGATTGTATGAGAATCCAATTGGTAACTAACTTGAAAACGAACTATGATGGAGAAGTTATCAATAGGATGACCTTTCTGAGATGGGTTGATTTTCTTGCAATGGAGTATGGGGGTCTACATGTGTCAAAATGGACTGAAACTTGGATGCAGTTTAGGGCAATTCAGGGGGATGATCCTCCAAGTTTGGTGAGGACCCAAGGGAAAATTTGCCTAAAACTAGGTTCTTGGTTCTAGTGTTTTAGGGTGTCTGAAAATTCAAGAACATGCTGTTGTGTTAGGGTATCAGACACAGCTAGGATCAAAGATCACCTTTTTTTTTGGGCGGCGGCCAGGGGGTGGGGGGAAGAGGGGTTATAAGCCCTATGTTTGGGGCAAATCGGATGGTTAGATTGGCTACATTGGCGTAGATCTCACCTTAAAATTTTGGCTGTCCTCAGGAGCCTGACAATTCAAGAAGATAAGAAGAAATGGGAAGAGAATGGGATGGGAAAATCTTAATCTGCAACTAACCTTCCTGGAACAGAAGTAATTCAATGGGTAATGACAGGCCACAACATAAAAATCTTGGCTTGAACCACCAAGATCTAAAGCCACCTTATAGTCCAAGGATCGGAAGTAACTGGAATTTAGAAACCCCAACCTAGACTCTAAATACTAGATCAATAATCCACAAAGCGAATAAAACCCAAGCCAAAAGCAGGAAATCTAATGAACCAAACTTTGTTCTCTTATCTCTCCCTGTTTCTCCCTTAATGGAGTATAAATAGGCTATGCAACCTTATAATTCAAAAACAGAAATAGGACACAAACTCCTTAAAGAAAAGAACTTGAAACCCTATTGAACCTAGGACTTGGACCCTCAGAACTGAAAGACTTTCTTGCCCTTATAACTTAAGTTGGCAGAATCACATTAAATAACCACTTGAAAAAAAAAATTAAACAAGTAATAAGCTAATTCTGTACTCAGGTATAGCATTCATGTCTAAGGTCCATGGATGGACCTATTACCACAAACCCATGGGACAAATGCCCAACACCCATATCTGTCAACCCTAGGTTGATTTCAAAGAGAAGTAGTATTCGATCCTGGTCCTGCAGCAGCAATAGTAGCAAAAGAGTGTCCTAGGCAAAACATCACGCCGCATTGAGCTAGAGTATCCTCTGTAGTCTGTAATCACAGAGGCGAGATCAGACTATAGTGCAAGTGACTCAATCTCAACTGTCATAGGATAAGTTTGAGCTCCCCCTCACATACCACCACGGGTGCCAAGGGGTTGGCTATGTGCCCAGCATCTGTCATTAGTCCCAGGTTCCCACGATGACCACATTTAAAACTTCTCTATTATCTCCAAGGGTGGCCCTTGTTCTCCCTCCTTTCCATGCTGACTCTGAGAATTAGAAGCACAGTTCAAAACTTCACTCCAAATTCTTTTATTATTTGGATACTTCAGCCTAGATAAAACAAGGTGCCATTTTGATACAGATAATACTATAACTAGAAGCAAAAGCAGATCTCTCCAAGGATGGTGTAGTATCGATGTCTACTCTCCTAGGCTCTTCACTTTACAAGTAGTTATGCACTTAATTTAACAACGGAAGAGGTGACCACACAAAATTTGCAGTTGGATTAGCTCAAATTCTGGATTAAGCCCACCAAGTAAAATAAGGACGACTTCCTTCTCGAGTGTCCTATACAGCTTTGCTTCATCTTCAAAGTTGGGAACCTAAAGTCTCTATGGTGTTCCTACTTTTCCCAGAGACCAATGACATTGGTCTATAATTTTCATAAATGCTTTAATCGCCTCACTTCATAGAGGTGACCATTTGAAAATTTAGATCTTTGCCAAGTCACCCAGTCTGTCAAATCCTTTAGAGACATTGTCTGATGCCTTTTCATGTCTCCTTAACTGATAAACCTCCCAACTATCTCAGGTTTCATTCAGAAACCAACCAAGTGATGAGAGTGGAGTCAATCTCCAATTTCATTTATGTTAGATAAGTCGCTCTGTTATTGGTCTGGTTATCCTATCTGCAACACGCACTCAAAAACACAAGCACTCATCCACACATGCACAAACAACATGAACAGAATAAGAGAATGGAAATACTCCTTTCATTAACAGCAAGTAACCATTACAAGAACTCCAGCTGAACTCCTGAAAATACCCCTTCCCTAACAATTACCCGAGAGCCAAGGTCTCCCAACCACAAGCACAGCTTGCCCTTCTTAGCTGCTTCTTGCCTAACTCTTTCTCACCCCCCCCCCCTCAATATAACAGTGACATTCCTAACTACCTGCCTCCCATTCTCGACTCCTATCTTTCCAAGTGGATCACATTCTCTGTAGAATTCCAGACCTGCTCTTGTGTGCATAGGTGTGGCTGCTCCCTAATAGTTTCTTGCCACGTGTCCCTGTTTCTTCAACTGAATATGTCTCCTACATGCCCAGCTGGGATTGACCCCCCCTGTGGGCCTTCCTCCTTCTGTGGGTGTACACCTAAGTCACCAGGGGCTTATGACATTCCAAGGGATAGAACCTATAATGTAGCCCAATTTCTCTCTACTTCATAGAGACAATATTTGAGTATTGGGGTTAGCAAATAGTCATCCAGTGGCATACTGGCATGTACCACACAAATGGCTATCCAAAGATTCTGCAAGTCCACCAACAGAAATGAATGGCATACACACCTAAGAAACCAAAGTGAGACCTTGAGAAGCCAGTAGGCAAACGGGGAGTACACTCTACACAAAAAAATGAACCAGCAGGTAAACAACCATCCAATTCTTCTAGACTATCAGGACAAAAACACTTGTGCAGCTACACTTCATCACAACCAAAAAGCTTTCAAAGAATGCATATCTTTGACCACCAGTCACTATTCAACAAACTCCAAAGCATTTCAGATGAGACTGGGAAACAATGAGATATGCTCCCAAACCATTGCATTTCACCAACCGAGTCCCTAGGGATTTCAAAAAAGACTTCTGGGCGATTCTGACCGGCTTATACCAAACAATAATGATGGCACGATGAGAAAGACTTGATACAAAGAAGCAGAGGTTGGCAGTCATGCAGTGATGGACTTCTAGAGCTTCAATTTTCTTCTACACCTTCAAATTCTCTCCATTATGTACTATGTTTGAGAACAGGATTCCGATAGACCTATGTGTAGTATCTTGAATAGCTATTGGAAGCTTCTACCTAGCCATGTTTCCAAAGAGAAGTGTAAAAATGAGCATGGTCAAATTACAAAACTTGCTCCGTTACCCATTTAGCAATCAGGTATGGATTGATCCTAGACTCCTAGTATGGAACAAGAAGTATTGGCTAAGAAAAGACAAAGTAGTAGAGAGACAGGAGAAACTTTTGTGATTTGGAGATGGTCCCCACTCATCTATATGATTCATCAATAACATTCTTGGAACTACATGTCTCCCTAAGGAGATAAAAAGGTTAAATGAAACAATAGATAAAGTTATACTCAATATGACTTAAAATAAACCAGTGACTAAATTATTTGATTCATCAATAATGCTCTTGGAATTACATATGCCTCCCTAGCGAGATAAAAGGTGAAAAGAAACAACAACAACAACAATAAGCCTTGTCCCAACTAAATGGGGTCGCCTACATGGATTCTTGCCCTCCAATCAGTTCTGTTTGAGGCCATGCTAGATACAAGGCCTAAGTTATACATATCATTTCTCACCACTTCTCCTAAGGCTATCTTAGGTCTACCCCTAGCTCCTCTAGTTCCTTCAATATGGACTATATCACTTCTCCGTACAGGGGCATTTATAGGTCTCCGTTGAACGTGGCCGTGCCACCTCAAACGACTTTCTCGAAGCTTATCACTTATGGGAGCAACTTCCAGACCAACTCTAATATGATCATTTCTAATCTTATCCATCCTAGTTTTACCACTCATCCATCTTAGCATCCTCATTTCAGCTACACTGAGTTTATCTATATGATTCTTTTTAACAGCCCAACACTCTACACCATACATCATAGCTGGTCGAACAACAGTCCTATAAAATTTTCCTTTAAGCTTTAATGGAATACGTTGATCACATAAGACCCCAGACGCACCTCTCCACTTCATCCACCCTATTTTAATTCTTTGGGAAACCTCATCCTCTAAATCACCTCTTTTACTTATCATTGAACCTAGGTACCTAAAACAATCACTTTGAGGAATCTCTTTATTGTCAAGTATCACCACCTCATCATCTGCCCGAATAAAAGGTGAAAAGAAAACAAAATATAAAATTACAACTCGACATGACTCACAAAAATATGAGTGACTAAAGTAGTCCAACTTCGTAGCATTAACTCCAACAATCACTTGATCCACTTGTACAAGTCATTATGTGCAAGAAGAGCATGAAATGAAGTAAGGATAAGCAGAACATATTGGGAAAAAACAAAAGCATACAAAAGAATGTTTAGGTGAATGCACAATCAGTTGACATAAGATGCATAAAATTCTGCATACAATCATCAACAAAACAAAGGAAAACAGAAGCAAAGATTACTGTTGCCCTTGTCCAATAGTAATATCATCCCAAAGGTTCCAATCATGTAAGAAGATGCTCGGAAAAAAAAAAAGAAGAATTTGGGGTACGGGGTGGAACAAGGATATCCGCGAACAGGAAGCACCTGAAAGCCAGGAGTAAATAACTGAGGAAAATTCATTGTCATCTCCAAGTCCCCTCGGATAAATGTCCAAAAAAGCAACACGGGTCCACATATTATCCCTATAAAATATATAGATAAAATATAGCAAAATAAATCATCCTTTTCAAATTCAGATGAACCAAGTTACCAAAAAAAATACATGTCTCTCACCATTACACCACATTAGACCAAAGCTATTGAGACCACTAGATTTTCCTGTTAAAGAAAAAAACCATTAGAGTAATCCAGTGGTAGACTTCAGTGAAGAGAAGGAAAACTGGAAGATATGAGAAATACTACCAAGACGGGCTATAGTTGCAAGGTATATTGCTGTAGTGATGTTGGCAATGAATACAATAGTATAGCCATAGAAGTCAAATGATAAGTCTCGAGCACCCGCAATAAATGCACCAAGAACGATCAATGCCACACTGATGAAACCCTTGGATTTACCATCAAGAAAGGAATTAGAAATAGTAATAAAAGGTAATCCAAAGACTTTTTGATAACTTCCACCAAAAGATTACAACATGGGCATTCTATCCTGAACTTCATACACAGCAGCTTCTGCAATTATGAATTCATATTAAAGCAGCTAAAAGAAATCACCTTGGATTAGAACAAGTAATATAGTCAATTTAACATGGTCCACCAATCCACCTGACCAAGTAGGACTAAATACACCCTTGTCAAAGATAAGTACTCTTTCCACCACAGAACAAAATAAATAGTAGTTTCCTAGTTCCTTGGTTGATTTTATCTTCTTGTTTCATGTATTTTGATGTCTTTTTTAGGCCTTCTTTGGGCTTTGACCTAGTTCCTCTTTGTATTCTCTCCCCCCCCCCTCCTTTCTGCTTTTGGCAATGAATTTTTTATTCATCCAAAATATAAATAAATAAAAGGAAAGTATACATCAACAAGCAGAACCATTTTTAAGGCTGCCACCATCTTAGGAAGTTTAGAACAAATAATATCAGTTGCTTGCCAGATGAAATAGCTTAGATATTCCACAACCATGCATGCATGCCACCATCGGTGTCTTCTCTGGAGAGGTGCCACCACCACCCACCCAACCTAGCCCTATTGCTGCTTCCCACAATGGAGGATGGCCTGGATTGCCCTCATCAATCAGACCCTCACCTTCAAGAAAGGCCTTCCTCTCCCCAATGTTCTTTTTCCTTCATAGGGACATCTAAGGTTGCCAATGCCCAGTTGGCCTTCTAAAGCTCACAAACAAGAAAATTCCTTGGTCAGCCATTTCATTTGCGGGCACCCTCCCTTCCATATTCTCAAGCTCTCTCTTCAAAGACAATAAGAAACTCATGGAAACTTTGATACTTGATGGATCATGAGTTCTTCATTTCAAGTTTTCCTATTAAATTGAGAAGATGTGTGGCTTTTACAATAATCGTCTGGTTTATACCATACTCTGTTATGAAATTTCTGCTTAAGGCACTCCACCAACCTTTATCACCGCCTGCAGGCAACGAAGGGTTTTCTTTCTATCAAGAAGTACTGAATGAGAGGCTGCCTTTCGAGTGTCTCATCTACAGATTTTTCTGCCATGATTACTCTAACTGCTTACCAAAGCCTACTGCTGAAGTTGGGGTACCCCTCGTAGCTGGTGTCCTTGGTGTCGATGATGACCTTTACATCCCTACTAGACTACTACTGCCCTTTCAGTTGCAACTGCTACCTCCATTAACTAAGTCTCCGCCATCTACCCTCCACCTCCTCTTTCCTCACCAATCCTAAACCATCCCCCCAGCGAACACTCCCTCAGCCATGGTGATGTAAGCCAGCCAACCCCCCCAGGGGGAACCCCTAATTCAATCCAAGGGCATTTTGGTAATTTTACTCAAAGTTGTGACAATTAGGTATGGGTCCCATCGAGTCTAGGATGTTGTCTAGACCTTAGATATATTTTTATTTTACTTTTTCTGGTTAATATTTTACCGTTTATTCAAGAGTCCTAGTTTGGGTGAGATTCCCAGGGATCCCACAATTTGAGTACACTTCAATCTCCTCGACTCTTAGAATTTGGACTGGAGTCCTGTAGAGTTAACTATAGAGTTTCCTTGTTTGAGTCAAAGTCTTAATCATGAGTAGTAGTTGAGTTGTTTTAGATAAGCCTATTAGAGTTCTAGTTGGTTTTCCAACTTATAGTCATTTTCTATTCTTTATTTGAGGCTATAAATTAAGCCTTCCAGCCATGTAATCTTCAGGTTGAAATTGATTAATAAAATTCTGGTCTCAAGTCAAACAAGGTCATGGTCTTCTTGGGAGGGCCGCAGCAGATTTAGGGAGTTTTCTTCTTCAATTTCAACGAGAGTTCTTGAAATTTCAGCAAGTGTGCTTCCATTCCAGCAGCATTTAAACCATAACAGCAAGTGTTCTTCAATTTCAGCATTGGTAATTTAAACCCCCCCCCCTTCTCTTCTCTTCCTTTAATTATGGACTTCGTATCCAAATATAGTCTTTATAGCATGTCAACCAATCCACCTCATTGATTGTATTGTGAGGTCACTATACTCTATGACAATGAAAATAACACACAAAACCACACAGTAGCAAGTTTTCATTTCCATCAAAATAGCATGCTCATGAAGAATGGAAATTTAACTTTGAAGAAAAGATGAACACAAGGGGACGGTAGAGAGAGAGAGAGAGAGAAAGAGATTAGAATATACTTAACACCCCAAAACGTGCTTGCGCTACAAGAAAACAACAATGAGAAAGGGCCATTTACCTGCCAACAACAGAGGATGAATACTTCTGCCTTGTCAGAAGATACTCCACAATCATTGTAAATACCACGGTTGTCCGCCTAAGGGTTGTGTACATGGGAACATTTACTCCACGCACAGATTCCATTGACGCCAGCTTTCAACAGGTAAATATGATCATAGAGTAAGACATTACTTAACTAACGTGAAAGAACTCCTAGTTCTTCATCAAAGAAATAGAACTGTAAGTAAAAGAATACCATGTAAAGTAAATAAGTTATCGCAAGAGGTGATGTCTGAATCAAGGTCTTCAGGGGAACAAGAGTTGGTGAGTTATCGGTCAGAACTCGGGGTTCATTCACCATAAAAGTAATAATTTTCCACCGTCTCATTGCATAGAGGAGGGAACATGAACATATTATCTGTGGTAAACAAAATATTCAACATGTCAATAAAATTGTGTAGACATTCTGCAGTGCATGTTTCAGCAAACAGTACCTCTAAAAAAAGAAATTGAAAATCAGGACACGGAATCAAACTTCATATTATATGATCCGAAGAAGTCCAGCACAATACAATAATAGAAACATCAAAAAACAGCCAGTGGGATAAAATTCACGAGTAAAAGGTATAGAGGGAAAAACATTGACCTCTCCCCCACCCCCGCTGGAAGAGTGTGTGCACGCACATGGGGCAAGCTCTTGTGGAGAATTACTGATGTTGGAATATCCATCCATCAAACCCCAATAAAGCATGTTAATTTGCATCATCATTTTTATGTGACGTCTTGTCCTATGGATATACATGTCTACAAGTAAGGACAATATCAGCATACTGTTCATAGGGTTGTCACAGTGTATATTTTTCAGGCAAAGCAAGCATTCATATCGTTCGCATGGTGCTGGACATAATCTTTAAGAGAGCCTTGACAGATCATCATCAGTTATTCATGCAACAAGACTCTAATATTTGTTTTTGTTTCCATCTCTAGGAGGTCCTACAACTACAGGTATACTTTGTATACCCTGCTGTGTCAATGGTTGATGCTACACTGGCTACATAATGGTAGGCTGGATTCACAATGTGTATCAGTAAGTAGATGAGATAACCAACAGGAAATTGACTTCCCAATCAGAAAGAATATCCTGAGAGAATTTACCGACAATGATTGGATAAAATTTTGAGCTTGGTGGAAGTTTCTTAAAATTGATGGCAAAATGCATTTCAATATTAATATTGTTATTAATTAATGATATTATGGTAATGTTCAATAATGAAGTTCAATGTCCAATCAATGGTAAAGATTCTCCACACCAGATGTTTCAACAGTATAATTTTTTTCAAGGCAACCAAGCAACCTAAGGCTGTGGAGTGGGGGAAAACCAAGGTGACATAACAAAGTGACTGGGCACCACCTAGGCAATGAACGTGTTTTTCGGGCAAAGGTATCCTAAATGCCTAAGTGACTCCTAGGCAACACTTTGACAGCTATGACAGGAAGGAAAACCTATGAAGTTCTCAAAAGGGCTTTAATGGAATGCATTTGCCAGCTTTATTCAGAATTAGTTAGCCAAAAAACAGTACAACACGGTCAGCACCCCAGGTTTGGTATGAACACATCCACAATGTTGAAGCTTGATAAGCTTTGATTCCGCAAATGAGTTATAAACAGTAGATAACTTAAAGAAACACGCTTTTTGTTTTAATTAATATAATGATACATACTCAGGTTTGCAGATCTATGTGCATAATGAACTTGACTTTTTTCTATAGCCAGGGTCAAAAGTGGTATGGCTATAGCCAGGGCCTACATAACAACACTTTATCCAGGTTTCATAGAATTTGTATAATCTTGTCCTAAATGAATTGTGTTAATAAACTGGCAGAGACAGTGTAGACCATATATCGTGTCCTTACAGGGATTTTTATCATCCTATGCATAGACTATTTGTCAAAAAGTACCTCCTTTAACATGCAATAATACATCAGTTTTAAGTAATAACAATCATAAGGTATACTGCTTGAGCAACTGAAAACCATAACAACTCAAACCATAGACCCCAAATCCACAAGAAATTAGCTTAGTGAGAAGTTACCTGAAAAAGTGTGATGACATTTGCACATGGGAAACTATATGAAGAAAGAGCAGCTTTGTTAAACATAATCAACAATACTGCAAGAAGACAAGAGTAACATGTTGGTAATTATAAAAACACAGAAATGGATCATCATCAGAATTAAAACAAAATACCCGAGTGACAAAGGATAAGAACAGCATTTTCTGAATGTGAAGAAAAAAATTAATAGGTGAAAATAAGCCATTTGGAGTAACAGGTGTCATCTGAAGACAATAAAGAACCCAAGTCATTCACAATGTGGTAAAAGAAGAAAATTGAAAGAGGGTCCCAAAGACAAGAATAAACAATAATTCACCAAATGAAGCTACAAATGAATCGGTTTAGAGATCCTAATTGAGAAGACAAAGAACAATTAGAATGAATAACTTTAGGAGGGGAAGGATCAATTAAAATTTAGAATATGTTTGACCAAAACATCATATTCATTATTAAAGAGAATAATAATAAGACTATTGCAGATAAATCAGTAACAGTAGACTTATTATTGTGGAAATAAGCCTTATAATGGGTTTTGCGTATAGTTGGCCTTTTGTTTAATGGGTTTTTGTTGCAACACGCAGAGTGGGTGGGGGGCCTATAACACAGATAAAAGAATGAGATATGATTTATTAGTTAGTCCAGAAAAAGTTCAACATCTTTATTTTATTTGTTATTGAGTTACTTATTAGGCAGGAATAGGCCTCTAGAAGCCCAACCTTATTTCAGTTTCCTATTGTGTTTACCTTATCAGGTCAGAGGTTGCTTTAGTCCTTGAACTATAGCATCTTAAATGAATTTGGTAAATGAAAGAATACTTTTCTCTTTGGATCTGTGGTGATTCAGAATACTCCCTAATCCCTTGTGTGGTGATTCAACAGGTTGGTCAGCGATGGTGATTCCAGCTTAGGGGGTGATTCCAGCTTAGGGAGTGATTCTCAAGTCATACGCTCCTTTCTTCCCTTCTTTTTACCTTTCAAAGATCCTGAAACTCCCCTATGCGGTGATTGTAAAGGAAATTTTACTCAACCCTGAATAAAACATTGCCAAAACTCAGTTTGGTACAGAGAACTTTCAATTTCTGCAGTAGCCTCAACTAAATGAAGCAGGGATGGTGAAGGCAGACCAAATCCAAATCAAAGAACAAGAATCTTGGGCTTTAATTGCCAAAGTTCCTCACCACCGAGGATCCATGTACTTGGAATTCAACCACACAGTAACCTTCAATCCAGATAAACACTAGACAAATACTCCACAAAAGGAAATAAAGCCAAGCAAAAAAATTAGAAATCTCATGAACTGAACCATATTTATGTCCTTGTATTCTTCCCTTAGGGGGCTATAAGTAGGAGCTAAACAGCCTTGCAACTTACAGGAAAAGTAGTTAATAAACTCCTAGAAGGGGGGGGAATTTTTAAAAACCCATTAGACTTGGGACTCCTAGACTTTCGAATCAGACACCTATAAGTAGGGCTGAGATTTTGCATCATACTCAGGAAGAGTCTGCAGGCTGGGGAGCAGTCCAAATGGAGATTTCCATATTAGCTTCCAAGACATTCATTGCATGCTTTGGTTCCCATCTTCCTGTGGTTTTGGCTTATATTGACATTTTCTAAATCTCATCCTTAGAGTCTTGAACAAACTGAGAAGACCATTATTGCTGGTTTTGGTTTCCTGCAATTCTGGCTACTGGGTCTTGAATGGTTACCAAAAGAAAAAACTATTGGGTCTTGAATACTACATCAGCATGCAGAATTAATTAGTTTTCTATGCAGATAACAACACTTGATAACAGTCTCTAATGCCATGCAAAACATATAGAAACCATAGGCTTCTAGGCGTACTTCAACCTCAAAGTATTGGAACTGGAGTCCTCTGAACAACCAATGGCAAATCATTTCAGGAAGGAAGAATCTTTTTAAGCCTATTAAAGGATCCCTATTTGTAATTTTGGAGTGCCAGACCCAAAGCAAGAATTACACAAGTATCCAATTTGCCAAATAACATCCTGTTCAGCAGATCCAATATTGCTAAAAAGAATCCCAACTTAGCCTTGCCTTGGCTTTTTTATATCAAAATATACGAATGGCTTAATGCACATGATTCTCATCCATCTATCAAGCAATAATCTAGAATGTGATATGAAAGAAAGTTGAGAGCACATAGTTTATGTTCTTCAATAAACAGAAGCAGGATGGAGCCTTGCAATAAGGCCAATCAGTGGAACAATAACAACCCCAGAGATCAGTAAGCGAGCGAAGAGAGCACCATATGTTTCAAGTAGAGGCCAATGAATGAAAAGATGTTCACATAGTGAAAATGGCAGAGAGAAAGACTCCCAAGGTGACAGGTAACTATATCAGCTATATGGTGTCCATTATACACAAAGAAGGTGACCTAGAAGAGATGTTTCACAAAAATTAGTGTGGGGTGGATGAAACAGAGAGGTGCATAATCCCTGAAGCTTGAAGGGAAGTTCGACGGACTGTTTTTCGACCCACTGTGATGATGTATGGCAGAATGTTGGGGAGTGACAAGGTTCCAAGTAGTGAAGCTATGTGTTGCAGAGATGGAATGTTAAGATGAAAGTCCAGCAAATCTAGGAATGACGAAGCGAGGAACAGACATACTAGAGCTGATATGGGAGTTGTCAAGATCAGCATTGACCATGTACATCGGAGACCTAGGGATGCCCCATTAAGAAGAAGGGATCTGATTCTGTTTGAAGGAGCTAAGAGAGCTAGAGACAGGTCTAGAATGACCATATTTGAGGTTGTGAAGAATGACAAGCATAATCTACGTCTAGTTCTAAGTATGACCTCAGAATTCAAATAGAGCCAATTGGAGGGCAGGATCTACATCATTGACAATTGACACCATGTAGCTGAAATTCTCCCTATTTCATGTGCTATCCTCTTTCCTCTTACTTTCAATTTCACCTTCAATTTACAGTTTTCACTTTGCTGGTTTAATTTATTACTTTTATTCTTCATCTGGTGCTGTCATTCTCCCTTATGATCTCTGTTCTGCCAACTCTGGTAGTAAGGATCCATATAGCTAGCCCCGTTAGGTGGTATAAGCCTAAGTTGTTGTTGTTGGAAAGATGTTCACAAATTCTTAGCTTAGCATCATACTGAACTGATGCTTCACATCTCCCTTTTTCCCACACGACCCATCTGATTTGTGAAATGGAGCTTTCCCACATAATTTCAGATTGACCCTTCTCATCCCACAATAGTCTTAGAATCATCCTTGGTTCCTTGCATCATCCCATTAATTTGCTGGAAGATTGTGGGCAAACCCCAAACTTTAGGGAATTTATCTCAGAAACCCTAACCCTAAAATCCTGTACACATCAATCAGATATCTATTGGTTGGAAAAAGAGGTCCACACATCCCATTCTTCATTCTGTTTTCCCTCATTCCATGTGATCAACTTCTCAGAAGTCTGAAGAATTGGATCCATACTCTTTCTAGATCCAAGAGGCAACAAGTAACAAAGACCTAGAGGACCTAGGGAAAGTCTAGTTTTTATTAAGAATAATAAACATGGCTTCTTCTCCCAGCTGTATACCTCGTCAGCATGAAGCCAAACTGGCCAGATGTCTCTGATATTCATTTTTCTCACTTTAATTGTTGCTCCACCACTATAGTGGGCACAATATCATTAGACTAATTTCATACTATTTACCAGAACTTTTGAATAACTTTTCTCTTTAATTTAATTAGCAACTCGATACATGGAGATGCGTGTCTCAGAATTCAAGAAACTGATTACCCATCGGAGTTCAGCAAGCTGCATCTTTCACTCAATAATGATGCATTTTAGTCTACCATGCTACAACTATAAACAAATTCATTAAACTAAACGATATAACTAATGTACTATAGCAAACTTGACCATGTGCAATTGAGGAAGTATCGAGAAAGCCAGACTTGTTAGTAATTGGAGAAAATAAATTGACACAATTGTTGATTCTAACAGGGATTATAGAGGATAACTAGGTCAACTACAAAAGCTGAAAGAGAAAAAAATTCTTGTGTTCCCCTATGATAAGAGAGAGTCTATGGAATGATTTCCTGAGAAGGAACGGACCTGCACAGGCCATGTATGAAACTGCAGCAGAAGCCCCCCTTCTACTCATGCCAGAGCCTTTGAAGAGGCTCTCGTCACCCCTCGGAGGATCGGAAACTGGCAGCAACAAATTCTTCGGTGAACCCAACGATGCCATGGCGAGATATCTCAGGGGAAATCTTCACACTCCCTCCAATGTCACAAATCAGATAATCATTAACTGCCTCGCTCCCTACTGCTTACAATCGCGGGATAGGTTGGCGGCTGGCTTTTTTATATGGTATTTCACTGGACGACGACGATTATGCTTTGTTCCTCGTTTCGAATTAAAAATTTCCAGCCATGGTTCGTGACAGGCATTTGGCTTTCAGTTGACTTGACCACGACTTATCTCCTCAACGAAAACATCACTCTTTTTTTTTATTTTTTTGGATATGAGGTTCATCCGGCCAAGTAATACACACCATGATTACATTCTCAATGGAGCTTTTATATAATTAATGCCATTCGTACGAACCCAATACCTCCCCTAGGGAGGTTGGGCCTCTAACCGCTCGTCACTCTTTAATCTTGATATAAGGGAGAGCCGCGCTTATATGTTCAGTGGAGCTCGTCAAGATTTTGCCCAAATATTGGTAGATTTCAAGCCCCATTTCGATGTATTTTTTGCCTCTTTCCTTGTCACATTTAACATGTTACCTTCTGAGGCTTCGAGCATTTAACATTTTTTGCTTCTTTTATTTTCATAAATTTTTTTTCATGTGTATACTCTTCCCTAACCACTTTGCCTTTTGAGGCTTGAATTACTATGATATAGTTGATAAGGTTGCTCGTTAATATTGAAGATTTTGCTACAAAATGTTTGTCTAATTTTAATTATTTTCATAAATTATTCTATGTAGATTCTCCTCCCTAATCACATTTGGCACATTGCATTTTGAATCTTGAATCATTATAACATAATTGGTAAGATTGTCCATTAACCTTTAAGATTCTGGTATAAAATCGCGAAAGGAATCACCTAAAAATCGTGATAAATCGTCAAAACATCGCAAAAAAAAAAAAAAAGATTTTGCCAATATATCGATGGGGATGATATATCAATAAGTTTGGGTAATATTTTCCAACCTTGAATATCGCACCTTGTTTCAGTGTTCACTAAAATGGCCGAACTTCGGTGAAAAGTTTGACCATGCGTATAGGTCACTTATATGCAATCTTTATTTCATTTGAAAAAAAAAAAGGGTTAAGATTGCAGGTTCAAGTCCTAAAAGGTCGGCCATTCACTGGAGTGGCATCCAAGCATGCAATGTGTCTTCACTAGTAACTTAAGTCGTTGGATTAAAATAATTCAAAACTACAAGTCAAACCCTTTGGATTCAAGTTTGTTACGACTTAGGGTGAACATTTCTGCTAGCCAAACCAATTGTCTAAGCCCCAAAACAAAGAAACCTTTTGTTCCATCTCTCACATGCTTTTTGCTTTTCCTTGGCAAATGAGCTAAAGAGATGATTTGGTCTTTTTCAATGATCCCCGCAGGAAACGACAGACATCCTTAGAGAGGACTGTCTCAAGAGTTGTGCTATAGTTTGATTTGTTTTGTTTTTTGGGTTTTTGACCACGTTTTGTAACTAGAATTCGCTCCCTCTTTTTCAATCACTCGGACTTGCAAAAACGTGCTCAACCAATGTGGTTGAGTATCGTCTTCGACGAACAAATTAGTATCTTCTAACTCAATCTCCAAGTTCTTAAAATAACGTGAGAGTACATACCTAATAATAATGAATATATGGATATTTATAGATCTTAAGAGATATTACCTTAACTGTGCAATAATGGAGTCCGACCTGGACTCTAAGAACAATTCAATATATCTGACTTTGATTAGAATTATTATCACTATTTTTTAGGAGGTTGGATGCGAATCAAATTGTACACGTTGCTTAGCGCATTTGTTTTATTCGTGGTCCGACCAAGGTTTGATCGGTCAAGTTCCTTTTTGGTCGACCTAGTTAGGTTTATTATAAATTATCCATAACACAAACATTAGATAGGACCGAAATAAAGAACTCCCCCACGTATCAATAATTTGTTCGATTATCCACCCATCAATTTTCAGGTTTAACCAATTAATCACAATGCAAATGTTGGGTTGTTTTATTTATTTATTTATTTAAATTTTAAATAAAAAGAATATATAAATATTATTTTTCAATGTGAAATTTTGAAAACACCTGACTGGGGCCGGTGCCCCAGTTGAGTTTCACGAGCGTTATTTGGACCGCAGAATCTACTGAAGCTGAGCCCATTATTAGCCTGAAAAGCCCACGGTTCTCAGTCCCCAAGAGCGTGAAGGCGGTTTTGAGAACCACATTCCAGAGGACCGAACCGCAGAGTCGGTTCTCGAAAGTCCTATATATAGCCAATCACTCTGCGTGTGCCGTTTCTGTTACAACATCGGGGGTCCGATTGTGCGAGTTAAACCCCTTGGTTTCGCAGATCGAAACCCTGAAAGAAACAGAGGCAAACGCCTCTACCTCGAAAATTTCTTCTGGCACGGAGGAGTTAACTCTTCTTGATACTTTGGTAGTTGAATCAGCTTTCACTGTTGCATAGTTTTTGTGGATTAGAAATATCAGTTCGGGTAGTTTCTCTGAAGTGTCGTGGAACGAAGATTTTGATAAAGATTTCAAGGGTTTTCCAGTTACAGGATAATATACATTCCGATATTACTAGGGTTTTGTAGATTTTGACAAACGATGTGGAATAACGGGCAAATGGCTCCTCCTGGGGCTGGTGCTGTACCTCCTCCACCGGCAGTGCAGCCGTCGTATACCGTCCCGCCGACGCCTGCAGAAGCAGAGGCACAGCTCGAAGAGAAGGCGAGGAAATGGATGCAGCTCAATTCTAAGCGTTATGGTGATAAGAGGAAGTTTGGGTTTGTTGAGACGCAGAAGGAGGACATGCCCCCCGAGCATGTCCGGAAGATCGTAAGGTTAGTTAATCTATTCTACACTCGTTCAACCTGTCGTAGTTAGAGTGAAATCTTGAACTTCTTCTGTTTTTTTTTTGGGGGTGGTAATAGTGAATTCTTGAACTTTTAATGGAAGGAATTTTGGTTGCTCTGGTAACCTGCACTGGTTTATGAACCCTTCAATTTTATACTCCATGGTGTTGCCGACTTTTTTCTTTGTGTATTAATCGTTTAGAATGATTAAGCTTGAAAATCTTTCATCCGGTAGAGATGTAAATTGGCATCAAATGGCAGTGGCCGAATATAAAGAAAAAGAAAAGCTCAGTATAATTTTTGTACACCAAAAATTTGAGTTTTGATGACTTTTTATTTCAATAGTATCTGTACTTGTAAGTTGTAACTGTTCATTGTTAAGTTGGTAGACGGACGGGATTTGTGCATATCTTCCTTCTAGTTGCTTGGGAGTTTTAGTTTTGCTTTTGTTTTAGCTTATTGAGTTATGACATGGTCATGTTTGGGAGTTGTCTTTCTTTGTTTGGTTGATTATCTTGGTTTTCCTTATAGGGACCATGGAGACATGTCTTCTAAGAAATTTCGGCATGATAAACGCGTTTATCTAGGGGCCCTGAAATTCATCCCACACGCAGTATACAAGCTTCTTGAGAACATGCCAATGCCTTGGGAGCAAGTATGCATCTGGGTTTTGACTGCTTAATTGATTTACGTATGATTGGCAGCTATTGTTTTTACCCTCTATGTTATCTAACATGTTTCTGGTAATTGTAGGTCCGCCATGTGAAAGTTTTATATCACATTACTGGAGCAATAACATTTGTCAATGAAATTCCATGGGTTGTTGAACCTATATATTTAGCTCAGGTGTGTTTACTCTCTTGTTTCTTCCCTCATATTAATACTTATGATTTTTATAATATAAAAGAGAGTTTGAAGGTCCTGTTGGGCATCACATTAAGGGGGTCTTGGTGCAGTGGTCGGTCGACCACAGTTGTAGCATGAGGTCGAGGCATCAAAGCAGCCTCTCAGCATAAATTGCTGGGCTAAGGTTGTGTAGTGCAATCCCCCCCTCCAAAAAAAAAAAACAGAAAAAGGAAAAGAGAAAAAAAGAAAAGAACTGTTTGTGTGGAAGCCTTGGGCACTGGTTCCCCCTTTTTAGTTGGGCAACATATTATATATGTTATGAATGTTTGTTAGAAAAAAGATGATGAATTCTTGTATGTGTGTGCCCAACTGGTGTTGATCCGATGTGCGAAAAGTTGAAACTTCTACCTTCTTGGGGCTTGTGCAAACTTGATTTAACTCCACTGTGGAGATTATTTTGTACAATTTTTTGCTATTCCTGATGAATATGTGCAGTGGGGTTCAATGTGGATTATTGTGTACAATATTTACTATTCCTGATTAATATGTGCAGTGGGGTTCAATGTGGATTATGATGCGAAGGGAGAAAAGGGATCGTCGACATTTTAAGAGAATGAGGTTTCCACCATTCGATGATGAGGAACCTCCATTGGATTATGCAGACAATTTACTAGATGTGGATCCTTTGGAGCCAATACAACTGGAGTTGGATGAGGAGGAAGATTCCGCTGTATGCACTTGGTTCTATGATCATAAGCCTCTTGTGAAAACCAAACTTATCAATGGTCCTAGCTACAGGAGATGGCATTTGTCTCTACCAATCATGGCTACTCTTCACCGGCTTGCTGGGCAGTTACTTTCGGACCTGATTGATCGGAATTATTTTTACTTGTTTGACATGGAGTCATTCTTCACTGCAAAAGCATTAAATATGTGCATACCTGGTAAAGCTCTGACTCTTCATGATTGAAGTAAAATTGATTGTTGTAAAACCATTTTAACCTTAACTTCTGTGATCTAGTCGTTCTATTAGAGAGTTGTTTTTGTCGTCACCAGCCTTAGAAACTGTGGATTAATTTCTTATGATTTTTAAAACAAGATTTTTGATATGTAATCTTGTCTCTTATGCAGTTATGCTACATATTAGGTGCATTGAGTAGTCAATCAGTGGAATGCTTTATGAATTTGCATAATTTATTGATCTTTCCTGGGATGGCTGCATAAGTCAGGTTTTTAAAATTTTGTCATTGTGTCATTTGCATTATATCGATACCCCCAGTTCTATCTTTCTTCATAGATCCCATTCCACTGCCAATTATCATATCTCGCAGATTAGTAGCTTCGTCGTTGCAAATTCAAAAAAGATAAAATGATGATGGAGAACTGATATGCATTACATTGCCTTACTATACTCAAAATCATTGCTGGTAATCATGTATATGGTTATAAGTATGCATGGATGTCAAGCAGTTATTAACTTTGTTGGTCTCCTGCAGGTGGCCCCAAGTTTGAGCCTTTGTATCGTGACATGGAGAAGGGAGATGAGGATTGGAATGAGTTCAATGATATAAACAAACTCATCATCCGTTCACCGCTGAGGACAGAGTATAGAATTGCATTTCCTCATCTTTATAACAATAGGCCAAGAAAAGTAAAGCTTTCTGTATATCATACTCCTATGGTAATGTACATAAAAACAGAGGATCCTGACTTACCTGCATTTTATTACGATCCTTTGATCCACCCGATAACTACTGCTAATAAGGAGCGGCGTGAGAAGAAACTTTATGATGAGGAAGACGATGATGATTTTTTTATGCCAGAAGGGGTTGAACCTTTGCTTGAAAGTACTCAGCTCTATACTGATACTACAGCTGCTGGGATTTCATTATTGTTTGCCCCACGTCCGTTTAACATGCGATCTGGTCGAATGCGAAGGGCAGAAGATATACCACTTGTGTCGGAGTGGTATAAAGAGCACTGGTATCTTTCATGGCTTTGCTTGATAGATGCATCTCCTTCTGACTTATTTATCATATTTTCCTAACTTCTGTTTCTGTATTCTCTCTCTTTTGATTGCAGCCCTCCATCATATCCTGTAAAAGTGCGTGTTAGTTACCAGAAGCTATTGAAATGTTTTGTGCTGAATGAATTGCATCACAGACCTCCCAAGGCTCAGAAAAAGAAGCACTTGTTCAGGTCCCTACAAGCTACTAAATTTTTCCAAACCACAGAATTGGATTGGGCTGAAGTTGGTCTTCAAGTTTGCAAGCAAGGGTACAACATGCTGAATTTATTGATTCACAGAAAAAATCTGAATTATCTCCATCTCGATTATAATTTTAATCTGAAACCTGTGAAGACCCTGACAACAAAGGAGCGTAAGAAGTCACGTTTTGGTAATGCTTTTCATCTGTGTCGAGAAATCTTGCGATTGACCAAGCTAGTAGTAGATGCCAACATCCAGTTCCGTTTGGGGAATGTTGATGCCTTCCAGTTGGCTGATGGTTTGCAGTATACATTTTCACACGTTGGTCAGTTGACGGGTATGTACCGTTACAAATATAGGCTTATGAGACAGATCAGGATGTGCAAAGATTTGAAGCACTTGATTTATTATCGCTTCAATACGGGCCCTGTGGGTAAAGGACCTGGGTGTGGTTTCTGGGCACCAATGTGGCGGGTGTGGTTGTTCTTCCTTCGTGGTATTGTGCCGTTGCTGGAAAGGTGGTTGGGTAATTTACTTGCTCGTCAGTTTGAAGGGCGTCATTCAAAAGGAGTTGCAAAGACGGTCACTAAGCAACGTGTGGAAAGCCATTTTGACTTGGAACTTCGGGCTGCTGTTATGCATGATGTTCTTGATGCGATGCCAGGTGAATAATCGTAATCTTTTGTTGTTTCTTGTGGTTCTGCATTCTGTTATACTTCACCTGTTTTTATTAAAAATTAAGTATCTGCCATGCTTTTTTAACAATCTTAAGAATGATCATGTCACAGAGGGTATCAAGCAGAACAAGGCAAGGACTATCTTGCAGCATCTCAGTGAAGCATGGCGCTGTTGGAAAGCAAACATACCTTGGAAGGTAGAGTCTTAAGTTTGACATGATTATTTCCTTGCTAATTTCTATGCTTTCGTGTTTTATGTATTGCCTTCTCATATCAATTAAAAAACCAGGTGCCTGGTCTGCCAGTTCCCATTGAGAACATGATACTTCGCTATGTCAAGTCCAAAGCTGATTGGTGGACAAATGTTGCTCATTATAACCGTGAGCGCATACGGAGAGGTGCAACAGTTGATAAGACAGTTTGTCGGAAGAATCTTGGTAGATTGACCCGCTTGTGGCTGAAGGCAGAACAGGTGGATACTTGTTACGCATCTTCCTTGCATTTGTTTCATAATATTGTAATTGTACCTGTTGTGCAGTAGTAGGTGATGGCCCATGATTCATCTAGGCGACTCCATTATTGCTTTCGAGTTGCATCCTTTATGGTATTACTTTCGATTTGCATCCTTTATGGTATTTATATAACTTTATGTTTTTCTATTAGGAACGACAACACAATTATCTGAAGGATGGTCCATATGTCACACCAGAAGAAGCTGTTGCAATTTACACGACCACTGTTCACTGGTTGGAATCAAGGAAGTTTTCCCCCATACCTTTCCCCCCATTGTCTTACAAGCACGATACAAAGCTTCTTATCCTTGCCCTTGAGAGGCTTAAAGAATCTTATAGCGTGGCTGTGAGATTAAATCAGCTGCAAAGGGAAGAACTGGGGCTCATTGAACAAGCATATGACAATCCACATGAGGCATTATCACGTATAAAGCGTCACCTTCTTACACAGCGAGCATTCAAGGAGGTAAATTGTTTGTTTATAAGGATTAATTCAAGACTTTCAGCAAACTGTGGACTTTTATGAAACTAACTGCTTAACTTTGTGTTGCAGGTTGGTATTGAGTTTATGGATCTTTATAGCTATTTGATACCTGTCTATGAGATAGAGCCTCTTGAGAAGATCACAGATGCATACCTTGACCAATATCTATGGTATGAAGGAGACAAGCGCCATCTCTTCCCCAATTGGATTAAACCTGCAGATTCAGAGCCACCTCCACTTTTAGTCTATAAATGGTGTCAAGGTATAAATAATTTGCAAGGCATATGGGATACCAGTGAGGGACAATGTGTTGTGATGCTTCAGACGAAGTTTGAGAAGTTCTTTGAGAAGATAGACCTCACAATGCTTAACAGGTTTGCTATTTAATTTGGCGTTCTGCTGCTGCACTCAGTTGAATCTTGATTTTCATTTGGTGCTGACAGTTTCATCGGTGATGATTTTGCAGGCTTCTCCGATTGGTTCTTGATCACAATATTGCAGATTATGTGACTGCTAAAAACAACGTTGTTTTGTCTTACAAGGACATGAGTCACACAAACTCATATGGCCTAATTCGTGGTCTGCAGTTTGCATCATTTGTTGTTCAGTATTATGGACTGGTCCTTGATCTATTGATTCTTGGTTTGACTCGAGCCAGTGAAATTGCGGGCCCCCCACAGATGCCTAATGAGTTCATTACATATTGGGATACCAAAGTGGAAACAAGGCACCCAATTCGGTTGTACTCCCGATACATAGACAAGGTACATATATTGTTCCGCTTCACTCATGAAGAGGCACGGGACCTTATCCAGAGATATCTCACAGAGCATCCAGACCCGAACAACGAAAATATGGTTGGATATAACAATAAAAAATGTTGGCCTAGAGATGCAAGAATGAGGCTTATGAAACATGATGGTACCTCTTTGTCCCCCTCCCTCTGTAATCTTTTTTGAATGGATGATCTTTGTGACATCTGTGTGATATTGATTGTTTTTTCCTTCCAGTGAACCTCGGGAGAAGTGTTTTCTGGGACATGAAGAACCGACTTCCTCGGAGTATCACAACGTTAGAGTGGGAAAACAGTTTTGTTTCTGTTTACAGCAAGGACAACCCGAACTTGCTTTTCAGCATGTATGTACCATCTCTTAACTCACTTCCTTTTGGTCTGTATATTATTATATCATATGTTGAGATGTTATGTGAATAAACCAACTTTACCTAGACATCTGGGTTATTTTGATTTTCAAGGCATGGTATGAAACATCAGGCTGTTGGTGATTTGGTTGTCATTTATGTTGTATAAATCATGCTGGTTGTTATTCAGTGCCATCATGTTGATCGTGAACATAGGATTAAGAGAGCAGGTCATTGTGGTTGTAAATTCATACCCCCTCCCCCACCTTCAATTTTTTTGCCTAGCTAAAGAAAAAGGTTGGATTTGAAAACCCACATTTTCTTAGCTACAGTTCTCATGCTAGCTGTTTCTTGTTTCTATCCATTTTTTGAAAAAAATCAATTCAGTGCATGTATTTTCTTGGTTCGCATCAATGTTACCTATTTCATGAGTCCCCATCTGAAGGCTTGGACCTTAGATTGCTTTGCTTTAGCTGTTACATGAACGCGAGTTTTCTATTGTGTAGGTCTGGATTTGAAGTTCGGATTTTACCAAAGATAAGAATGAGTCAGGAGGCTTTCAGCAACACAAGAGATGGGGTTTGGAATTTGCAGAATGAACAAACCAAAGAGAGAACTGCAGTTGCATTCCTAAGGGTTGATGATGAACACATGAAGGTGTTTGAGAATCGTGTGAGACAGATCCTTATGTCATCCGGATCAACAACATTTACAAAAATTGTCAACAAGTGGAATACAGCCCTTATAGGTAATTCTTCACTTGAAACCTTCAAAGAATAAGAAAAAGAATAGTTGTGCGACTTCCTTTCTTTCTTAGTAGTTAGCTAAGATCCCAAAACCACATTTATTGACAGCTACTTTCTTTTTCTGTTTGCAGGCCTCATGACATATTTCCGTGAAGCAACTGTACACACCCAGGAGCTGCTTGATTTGCTGGTCAAATGTGAGAATAAAATTCAAACCCGTATCAAGATTGGATTAAACTCAAAGATGCCTAGCAGGTATATATTTGTTTTTGCTAAATCCTGTATGAGTGTCTTTTCGGTCATAAGTTCATGTTTCTAATCATGTTCTGTGCATCAGATTCCCTCCTGTCATATTCTACACGCCTAAGGAAATCGGAGGACTTGGTATGCTATCAATGGGTCACATATTGATTCCACAAAGTGATCTTCGGTACAGCCAGCAAACAGATGTGGGTGTCACTCATTTTCGGAGTGGTATGAGTCATGAAGAGGATCAGCTCATTCCAAATCTTTATCGCTACATACAGGTATGATTCTGAACCTATGATCTTCGTGTGGGTGGATAGGTGTGCATGTTACTGATATTGGTCTTTGTTTCTCAACAGCCATGGGAGAGTGAATTTATAGACTCCCAGCGTGTTTGGGCTGAGTATGCACTGAAGCGACAGGAAGCGCAGTCTCAAAACAGGCGGTTAACCCTTGAGGATCTGGAGGTTAGTTAAAATGCAACTTGCTATTTTGTATGACAATGCAGGCTTTCGTATGGTGCAATCCATCATGGCTAACAAGCCCTGTTTGGTAATCTTGTCATCTGAGTTGCTACTATGAATCGGAGAGAGTGTGGAGGACCTGGAGGGTTAAGACTTGATAGACCAATCCCTTAACCTCTATGAGGTTCTTACCAACCCTGACTTTGAGGCCCTTCCTTCTGCAGTCATTTTCATCATCTGTTGCCATCATTATCTTTTAATTCTGGATAGAGCGATCACTCTCCTTCATCTTTATTGCTGTAATGAGATAGATGATAGACATGTAGCTGGAGTGTTGGACTCTTGACGGACCAAATCACCCACCAGATCAGAGGTTCTTATCCCTAACCTTGAGGCCCCTCCTTGCTGGGAGTTGGCATCATGCTGTTGCCAGCATTATTTTTCAGTTCTGGATGGAACATCTTCTCGTGTTGCTTGTCTCAATGCTTTAGAAGTTGGAAAATGTCCACAGAACGAAATGCCAAGGCCTATTTAGAAGCCACAAACCCCAGTCCTGCTCATAATTAAGAGTCAAAGTTCCTAGAGACAGATCGTTTAAGAGGCAAACCTTTTTCTTTGTAAATGAAGCAGTGTTTTTTCTTGGAAACAAATTTAACAAAACTTCGTAGTTAAACTATTCCATTACTGCTTTGTGTTCCACTTGATTTTATTAGCACATGTTTCATAGCTTGTGATAATTGTCATGAGCTCATTGTGGAATCAAATTAGAAGTAGATAATCGTTGTTTTATAATATTACTGTGTGTATGTTCTTGTTTGATTTATAGGCTTGCCTTAATTATTTTTACAGGATTCTTGGGATAGAGGGATACCTCGAATCAATACTTTGTTTCAAAAAGATCGGCACACTCTGGCATATGACAAAGGATGGAGAGTAAGGACAGATTTTAAGCAATATCAAGTTTTAAAGCAGAATCCATTTTGGTGGACACACCAGAGGCATGATGGGAAACTATGGAACTTGAACAATTACAGAACAGATGTCATCCAAGCTCTTGGAGGAGTTGAGGGAATTCTTGAGCATACCCTATTTAAAGGAACATAGTAAGTTACTTTCCATTAGGTCTTCTCTTTCATTTTTCTTGTGAGGAGGCAACTTTCCCCAAAAAACAAGTGAAGCCTTGCATATGTATGGCAAAGTGCCTGCTAATCTGTACAAACTAAGAACAACTCATTTTAACCCCCTTTTTTTGGGGTGGGGTTGGGGGAGGATTCATTTTAACTATTAATGTTTTATCTAACTGTAGATTGTGAACTGCTCTGTGTGTTGTCTTGTATAACTGACGCATTGCTATTTACATTTCAGCTTTCCAACTTGGGAAGGTCTTTTCTGGGAGAAGGCATCGGGTTTTGAGGAGTCCATGAAGTATAAGAAGCTGACAAATGCACAAAGATCTGGGCTTAACCAAATCCCTAATCGTAGGTTTACACTTTGGTGGTCCCCTACGATAAATCGTGCTAATGTGTATGTGGGCTTCCAAGTTCAATTAGATTTGACGGGAATATTTATGCACGGGAAGATTCCTACATTAAAGATATCATTGATCCAAATATTCCGTGCTCATTTATGGCAGAAGGTACATGAGAGTGTGGTCATGGATCTCTGTCAGGTTCTGGATCAGGAACTGGATGCTCTAGAAATAGAAACTGTGCAGAAAGAGACAATTCATCCCAGGAAGAGTTACAAAATGAACAGCTCTTGTGCTGACATTCTTCTCTTTGCTGCCCATAGATGGCCCATGTCAAAGCCTAGTCTGGTAGCAGAATCGAAGGATGTTTTTGATCAGAAAGCAAGCAATAAATACTGGATAGATGTACAGCTTCGCTGGGGTGATTATGATTCTCATGATATTGAGCGTTATACTCGGGCTAAGTTTATGGATTATACTACCGATAATATGTCCATTTATCCATCTCCAACTGGTAGGCCTTATTTCCCTTTCCACTTTTTCATGTTTTGTTTTCATATTTCTGGCTTATGTGATTACCTATTCCTTTCATTTACTTTCAGGGGTAATGATTGGGCTTGATCTGGCCTACAACTTGCAATCTGCTTTTGGGAATTGGTTCCCGGGGTCAAAACCCTTGCTTGCTCAGGCAATGAACAAGATCATGAAGGTACATAGGTTTATTTATGAATGTTCATGTCTTTCTTTGGATGAATAAATGTTCATATTTTCAATATATACCTGCTATTTGAGATCTAGAAGAATTGCCAATTAATGGTATGTTATGGATTTGGATTTGTGCGTCCCTTTCTTGTATGGCATTTGTCAATATGCCTGCAATAGATTGTATACCTCTTTCATCATATTTACCTAATGTACCATATTCTTGTGCAGTCAAATCCGGCTTTGTATGTTCTGAGGGAACGTATAAGGAAAGGTCTGCAGTTGTATTCTTCTGAGCCTACAGAACCGTATTTGTCATCTCAAAATTATGGAGAGATCTTCAGTAATCAAATAATATGGTTTGTTGATGACACAAATGTGTACCGTGTTACCATCCACAAGACCTTTGAAGGGAATTTGACAACAAAACCTATCAATGGTGCTATCTTTATTTTCAATCCAAGAACAGGCCAACTCTTTTTGAAGGTAGTTCTCCTTGTGGACTTCTCAAATTTTTAGTCGTTTACTCTTTGTGTCACTAAGAGGCATTATGGATTCTTGCAGGTTATTCACACAAGTGTGTGGGCAGGACAAAAGCGTCTCGGTCAGCTTGCTAAGTGGAAAACAGCAGAAGAAGTAGCTGCTCTGGTTCGCTCTTTGCCTGTTGAGGAACAGCCAAAGCAAATTATTGTCACCCGCAAAGGAATGCTGGATCCTTTGGAAGTCCACTTGCTTGATTTTCCAAACATTGTTATCAAAGGAAGTGAACTGCAGCTGCCATTCCAGGCATGCTTAAAGATTGAAAAGTTTGGTGATTTGATTTTGAAGGCTACAGAGCCACAGATGGTCTTATTCAATATTTATGATGATTGGTTGAAGAGTATATCATCCTACACTGCATTCTCCCGTCTCATTCTGATTCTGCGGGCGCTTCATGTAAACAATGAGAAGGCAAAAATGTTGCTGAAACCTGACAAAACAATCGTCACCGAACCACATCACATCTGGCCGAGTCTCTCAGATGATCAATGGATGAAGGTATTGTTTAAGTTTGCAATTAGGTACACGTTTGAGGTTGTATGCGTGTGGATATTTATATGGGCCAACCGTTGCTAACATGGTTTCCTGGTTTTCCCTTAGGTTGAGGTTGCTCTCAGAGATCTTATACTGTCAGATTATGCTAAGAAGAACAATGTGAACACATCAGCATTGACTCAGTCTGAGATCCGTGATATTATACTTGGGGCTGAGATAACTCCACCTTCGCAACAGAGACAGCAGATAGCTGAAATTGAAAAACAGGTAACATGTTTGGTTCAGTTGGTTGTTATAAATGCTTTGAGCCATACCTTACAGATTAGGGGTGTCAACCGGTCGGGTCTTAATTGGTCTGACGGGAAACTTCTTGAGGTGCAAGACCAAAACTGATGTAATATAATCAGCCTTGAACCCAAAACTGAGACCGAATTTTAATGTGTCTGTCAGTTATCAGTCCTTATCGGTCTTTACTAGCTGGTCTTGACCGGTTATTGGCTTTCTGTAACTGGTCAAATCAACGCTATGCATTGGCTTGTTCTCCCTTTGTAAACATTTCTCCTGAAAATTTTGTGCAGGCAAAAGAAGCAAGCCAGTTGACAGCAGTCACAACAAGGACGACTAATGTTCACGGTGATGAACTCATTGTGACCACTACAAGTCCCTACGAGCAGGCAGCGTTTGGGTCCAAAACTGATTGGCGTGTGAGAGCCATTTCTGCTACAAATTTGTATCTCCGAGTCAATCACATATATGTGAACTCAGAGGACATAAAGGTACTAATGGATCTTCTCTCTCTCTGTCTCTCTTTCTCTCTCTCTCTCTCTCTCTTGTGATTAGTTTTATGGGCAGTTACTGAACTTGGGGGGGTTACTTTGATAACAGGAAACTGGCTACACATATATCATGCCCAAAAACATCTTGAAGAAATTCATCTGCATAGCAGATTTAAGGACCCAAATTGCAGGTTATCTGTATGGGATAAGTCCCCCTGACAATCCTCAAGTTAAGGAGATACGCTGTATTGCCATGCCACCTCAGTGGGGAACTCACCAGCAAGTACATCTTCCATCTGCCCTTCCGGAGCATGACTTCTTAAATGATCTGGAGCCATTGGGATGGATGCATACTCAACCGAATGAGCTTCCACAGCTGTCACCTCAGGTATCTGTGATAACTGTTGTTGGTTAAATTTTAGCGGTCAGCGCCTTGTGACTTGACTCAGAATTGTATCTTACTTGGAAATTGCTTTTTACAGGATCTCACTTCACATGCCCGGATTCTGGAGAACAATAAGCAGTGGGATGGGGAGAAGTGCATTATTTTGACTTGTAGTTTTACCCCAGGATCTTGCTCATTGACGGCATACAAGCTTACTCCCACAGGTTATGAGTGGGGTCGAGTAAACAAGGACACTGGCAGCAATCCTCATGGTTACCTTCCTACTCACTATGAGAAGGTTCAGATGCTTCTGAGTGACCGTTTCTTGGGTTTCTACATGGTATGACAATCAAGTCCTAATTCTAAATTTTGTTTCTCGAAAAGACCTAGCATTTTCTGCTTGTCTTGTTTTGGTGACCTTTTTGTTGGATCTCATATCTGTAGTAACCAATTCCATCATGTCGTTTGCAGATTCCTGACAATGGCCCATGGAATTACAACTTCATGGGGGTGAAGCACACGCTCAGCATGAAGTATGGTGTGAAGCTTGGAGCACCGAAAGAGTATTATAATGAGGACCACAGGCCCACGCATTTTCTGGAGTTCAGTAATCTGGAGGAGGGAGAGACTGTTGAGGGAGACAGAGAAGACACATTCTTATAGACAAGAAATTGCTGTTGGCCGTGTACTTGCGGTTGTCACTCATGTTGTCTATCATCTGAATGTACCATGTATTTCTAGTAATACTTGCTGTCGTTGGGCAAGACCTTTTATTTTTGGTAAAGCAAGATGCCAAGATCAAACCTTGTAATTGTACATATACGTCGATGATTTTGAAGTACTTATACTGGCCCTGTTTTCACTGATGGTTAAGTAGCAACTACCGTGTATGTTATCAGCTTGGCAAATGAATTTTTTTCCTTACCGCATTACTTGTCCGTTTAAACCAACTAGTCGACCTCAAAAGGCTGAACTTATATGAGAATGAAGTTCATAATTTCAATATGAAATTCAATTAGTAGTCCAAGGCTGGAAATCGCTGCACCAAGGAAAATGGTTCCTAATAACAGTGCTCCATCTGGGACAATATAATGTTTTTTGTACTTTTAATTTCTTGTTGATATTGTTAAATTTCTAGGCAACAATTGTTCGAGGAGGATTCCCATCTTGATATCTTGATTTTCTTCCACACCATCCTTGCACCACGCAATGTATGGTAGACCATTCATATGGTCATCCGTGAATGATCATCCTGAGCTCCAGCTTTTATCAATGATCTACTAAAAGTAGATAATCTCTTGAGATGGAACCCACCGATAGCGGGTGCCATATCTTTGTTATATAGAAGACAAAACAAGCTTCAGGTTCCAGTGGATCATTTATATCTTGAATTTTACTGAAGCTGGAGTCATTACAAAACCAACAAGCAACTCTCTCTGATCCTAGTTTGTTCATTTTTCTAAGCTAAGCAAGAAGCATTTCACGCGACACACGTATGAGCTAGTCTATGGAAATGCAAATCTGTAGGCGAATTGAAATTTGCAACGCATCAGAAAAGGACCATTAACATCACTCCAATCATTTGAGACATGTAAAAAGTACATTACAGATCCTGCTACAATATCCACACAAAAAATTTCCAAAGCAAATAAAGAAAATAATATTACAATAGCTGGAATACCGACCAAACTTTCGCTCTTGAGGAAATCGGAATGTATTACCTCTTCAAACCACTGTTGATGCACTAAATTTGGCTTTGCAGAACATGAAAAACAAGGAAAAATTACAAACCAAAAACCACAAATCGTGACACTTCTACAACCCAAGACAACGGTTTCAGATGTGCTAAGCAGCTATACACCTGGCTATGCTTCCAACGGGTAGCCAGGACACCTTCCTATGGTAAAAAGGATCTTCAAATACTTGCAGGTCATACTTCTGATCAAGGAGATTTGCTTATGAAAATTATTTAAAATTTGTCATTCAGAAACTTTAAACTTCAGCTGCCTTCGATCTCAGTTCTTGGGACTTCTTTTAACTCCTTTGGTACCTCCTCTGAGATGGAATCTGAACCATTCTCTAGATGAACCTCGGAATCTTCCTCCTCTAGAAGGCCTCCAGCTGGTGTCTCCCTGAATAATTCATCATTCTCTAGACGGACTAGTTTTTCTTTTGAGTTTCCCTTCAGCAGGTCCACCACTTCTAGCATGGTGGGTCTCTTCTCAGGCCGTTTTTGAGCACATTTAAGTCCAACAAGAACTACCAGCTTCAACTCTTCTTCAATGTACTTGCCGTTCAAGTTTGAATCAACCACTTCACTGAACTTCTTCTGGCAGACTAATGGCAATGCCCAGTCGAAAATTGTGCGCTTCATTGACACAGTGAGTTTATCTATGGGTCTCTTGCCACTGGCAAGCTCCAGCAGAAGTATGCCAAAGCTGTACACATCACAGCTCTCTGACACCTTACCAAACATGGCGTACTCAGGGGCAACGTAGCCAAGGGTGCCCTTGACCCCTGTTGTGACATGTGTTGCACCCTCTGGGATTAGTTTTGCAAAGCCAAAATCAGCTACCTGGGCCTGGAAATCTGAATCTAACAACACATTGCTTGCTTTGATGTCCCTGTGGATTATATGTGGTGTCGCATAGTGGTGAAGATAGCTGCATTGATTGAACCATCAGTTAATGAGACAAAATTACAAAAACGACCAAAGCTTGAGACAAGGAAGACTTTTAAGTAATGCAAATGGATTCTTGACATACGCAATTCCTTCTGCGGACCCTATTGCAATCTTCATCCGCCGGTCCCAATCAAGAAGGCATTCTGTTGAATGATGGCCATGAAGATGGGACATTAAGCTCAAGTTAGGCATGTAGTCGTACACTATAAGGCGTTCTTGCCCTTCAGCACAGTATCCACGAAGACTCAGCAGATTTTTGTGCCTGACTTTGCCCAATATCTCAACCTCAACAGAAAATTCTATCTCGGCTTTATCACTCCAGACTTTCAACCTCTTAACTGCTATCTGTAAAATTAAAAAAAAACTGATAATTCTTTCCAGCAGATGACATCTAATTATCCACAACAGGTGGAGGTACTAAATGATATATAACAGAAGGGTGGTACACATGCAAAATAACAATATATTAGAAATGAAATGAGATAACAGAAGGTGGTGGTACACATGCAAAATAACAAAATATTAGAAATGAAATGAGTGGACAACTGAAAATGTAGTGATGAAGTACTTGGCACTCCCGGCAGTTAGTGAAGCTTACAAAGTCCTCAGGAATATCTCCTGCTTCACATCTTCCCTACCCTTACCCATCAAAAAAATTAAAAAAGAAAAGCAAATCAACAACTCACATATTTATCCTCATTTCACATCAAATTATTATTATTATATAGGTATATTAATGTAGAATTGTCCACAGGGTTTTACTTTTTCTATTACTAGTATTTCCATCTTTTGGTACTCCAGAGAAACAAATCGTGATTGAACCCATATTTACCCAATGGATACAATCTGCTCATGCTAAGAGTTCATATGGGTTTGATGTACTTTTATCTTCAACCAATGGCCCGCATAGAAAATTATCTTTTTTGCGTTCTTCCATTCATACGCATTTCATACATTACCTATCTGGAATTCAGTCAAATTTCATGTCATTCAGTAAAGTGAAAAAGGTGGGCATGATATTGACATAAACCTTAACCCTGAAAATATCCAGCATGGTATTAGATCAGTCAACTTTGGGATCCTATACCCATCTCTTTTTTTTTTCTGAACCCATAGCACCATCACAACCCACCACTGTTCTCTTCTCTCATCTTTTCCACTATACCCATCTCTCTTTTTTTCTTTTTCTTTTTTCTGAACCCATAGCACCATCACAACCCACCACTGCCCCTCTCTCTCTCTCTCTCTCTTCCCTTACACAAACGACTATATCAATCCAGTTGCCATTCCTTTCAAGTGAACTCACTTTGTATATCTGAGACAAAAGGACAAATGCAGTTGGAAGGAAGCAGCCAAAGCCTTTGTTGAGCCGATCATTCAGCTGGCATCTTGCATTCATGCCCTTGTTTGATTGCCACTCAATGATGTAGTTCTAGATATGGTACTCTCAGTGGCCATTGGCTGTATCTGTGACATCCTCCTGCAAGATGCTGATGTTGTCACCACATTTATTCCATATGTTATTCACTCACTTTGCTTTGCTGCAGGTTAGCCCATGAAAATAGCTCTGAGCACTTCATTCAGTGACTCCAAGTTAAGCAATCCCCAAATTTCATTCAGGAACTTGTGGAGTCCTTTAGGAACTGTCTCTAAAACTGCAAATTGTTAATCTTATGTTGTTTAATAACTCATAGTCAGATTTTGGTAACTAAATATTTCCCATTTGGCAATTCAAAACATACTGTCTAAGTATTTAAATATTATTAATCAGGAAACCAGTCTATGTAAGACCTATGACATACAAAATAATCAGACCCTCAAGTGACATTTTGTAGGCAACAGGCTGGAGCACCACTACTTAGCACTTAGGCCAGAGACAGAAAGGAAGATAAGATAGTCAAGTTCTGCCCAGACCTACTACACAATGCTTCAACAACAAGGCACTTGGATGGCCAGCAACAATCAGATGCCTTTGACAGAAAAACTACGGATCACCGTCAAGGGAATTCGTGTGGTGGGCTACCAGCCTGCTCTATCCTTCCATTAATTGTCATCTTATGCTAGTCACCATCTCATCCCAACACCTCAATGACTGATCCAGAATTCCTCCCAATCAGATTGCCTTACTTACTTACCCAGCAATTTTTGCAGAGAGGCTATTTTGATACCTTGACTTCAGGCTACAACTGCAGTCCAACGACCATTACACCAAGGCCCTCCACTAGCCTGATTTCCTTACCTATCCCCTAAAAATGACCACAAGAGAGCTGCAAATGGATCTACTGGTTGATCAATCATTAATAGTTCTAGAACCAATGAGCCTCCACCTCCTCTTTTCCACGAGCCCAGCAAGCTTCTCTAGCCTCCACAAGACCAGGGGCCTCTTCTGCCTGCCTCTA
The DNA here is from genome assembly GCF_041222555.1 of Hakea prostrata. Lineage (NCBI taxonomy): Eukaryota > Viridiplantae > Streptophyta > Magnoliopsida > Proteales > Proteaceae > Hakea > Hakea prostrata. The sequence goes on along the minus strand of NC_142601.1, from coordinate 58,063,751 downwards.
TATGTGTGTTTTCCCTTGGAGGTGAGTTATTCTCCCACCAAAGGCTTCTCTATTGCATTTTGAAATCCTTCTCTGCAGAAGTTTTGACGTGGTGATTCTTTTGTACCAATTATTATTTTGTTTGATCAACAGCCATGTCTGGGGTTTCAATTGGTCTTCCAAGAATGGAAGATGTCCCTCCAACACGTGAATGTGACTTCCCCTCCTTTCCCATGACTTTGTCAAGCTTGCTGGGCCTAATTATTTGATGTGCTCTTGAACTTCTTGTTGATTCCCAGGGTCTCTATAGCCATCTCAATGGCACCTCTGTGAAGCCTTTCACTGCTGGTCTGGCTCAGAATAAGTGGAAGAGTGGTGAATGCTAGGTTGTGAGCTAATTGTTCAATTCTATTAATCATGTCATTCTATATAGTTATCTTCTTTTTGAGGGGGATGTGGTTTGGGTGATTCAAGCCATGGGGCTGCTGCCTATAAATCTACGATTAATGATTGTCCCCTCGATGCATCACTGTCCTCTAATGAGAAGGGCCTACCGTGGTAGGGAAAAAGAAGAATAGGAAGATGAAGAATGCAGGGGAACATCTCATTCATACAGCACAAGCACAGTGTTAGGGCCCTAAGATGACACTATGTGCAGTTATGAAAAAGAGGGGGGGGGGGGAGCGGTGAGGGGGATAGGAATCCTATCAACAGCTGAAGTGTAACTAACAGAGGAATAAAACTAAAGACTTCAAATGAGAGCAAACTACAATGTATCATTTTGTATTGGATTACTCATCCATGTACTCCAGAGAGAGGATGAGTAATTACGCAGTACACTTATACCTCTATAACTGATGCCACAGCAGATACAAAGCTCCCAAAGGAAAATGACCATGGCCCTAATGGTAGCTGCAGGATATCTAATTGTTCTACACTGTATACACAGAAGATTTTCACCAAGGTTTGGTCCAATTTTAATTTTTCCTCGGAGAAGAGGGGCACTTTCTGCTGGATAAGCAACCACACTGAAGACCCTAGGGCAATATAACCAAGCCGATGATTAGTTTGTTCGCTAAAAATTTGACCTAGTCACACTACTGAAAATGACATGGTACACTCACTTATGGCAGTATCATCAAAGTATTGGAGCAATGACTTCATCAAACTACAAAGTTTATCTCTGACTCTTGAGGATAAGGGACGATTCCAAACTAACTGCTACTAAGTTTATCTTGACTCTTGAGAATAAAGGATACAATTCCAAACTAGCTGCTACTCAGCTCAGTGAGCTATATTTGCGATGGCCAATTCGCCATTGTTCCTTGCTCTAATTTCAAGGATCATCAACTGCTGACCCACTAGCAAGAATGACATGCCTATTAGTAAACAGCTCCATCTGTTCCCACCTTGAGACAAAGAAACGCCATACTGTTTGTTATTTCCATCAATCTAAAAGGAATATTAAAGTTTCACTTTTCTTACAAATTTTCAGTCTCCATGAAGATGATTTGTCTAGCACCTAGATACTAAAGGGTAGTTGCACATGAGGAAGTGGAGTTTTCTGCGGAAGGAGGTGGGACAAGGTGGTAGATGTTTTATTGGTAGTACTGTTTGCATGGTTTTCTTGGAATTTTTTCAGCATTTGGGAGCTCATTTTATGTTTTTTGGCTCTAGTCAGAGGATTCTGCTGCCTCTCTCTCCTCTATGTTCTAGTTAATATGTTTGATTTTGACGAGGAAAAAGGAGTAGGGACAAAGACCATCCTTTTATACTGATCATTTTTCAAATATGTTTGCTACAAATATCTTTCTGTTAACACAATCACCATTGCACTTGCTATTGAGTGAATGGGTGAATGTATATGTAGTATATATATAACCATCAAGTACTATGGATAGGGAGCATAGCCCCCAAATGCTGATCAACTTAAGAAGCAAAACCTTGGAGTTTTTAGTCATCATCACATTCAAGTTAAGCCAAGTTTTGTATCATATGATTTAAAGGGACTAATCCTCGGAAAGTGATAATTGAGAATCTTTTGACAGATATTGCCATGGTAACCAGATCACACTCTGACCTTCAATCTGAACAATTCTGAGCAGATAGGAACAACGGTCAGCCCAAAATGCTTCTTTAAAGCAGCATCATGAGTTTACTTAAAAAAGCATTCCAATCTAAAGGTTCCATTAGTAACAAAATAAGAATTTAGTTGGTACTACAAAAATGAACACAACCAATAGTCACTCTTTATGCTTCTTGACAGAATACACATAATGATCAGCGGTCAGTTTAATAGCCAATTTAGATTTAGTCTGACGAATACCCAGTGAATCAGTAAAACAAGTAGAAAATAAGAACAATTTCACAAAAAAAAAAGGGTTTCTGAGTCATTACTTGAGATCCATCCCATAGCTGTCCCCAGTAAACGCTGCCAAATCCTCCTTCTCCAAGTTTGTTATCATAGTTAAAATTATTTGTAGCTGCGTGCAATTCCTTCAGAGAGAACACCCTCCAAGCGGCCTGCTTCTTGTCTTGCTTTTTCCTGCATAATCAGGTCCATAACATGCATCAGACACCCCAAAAAAGTATCACAGCTAATCCAGTACACTTTACCACCCAAACCCATGCGTGCTATTCCAGTTAATCTAATCTATACATTCAATTGTCACCAATCGATCTCAGTGCACATTACATCCCATGCACAAGTTTTATATACACACACTAAACTGTTATTACTTTCGGAGAAACAAGGACATATCCAGGAATTAAAACAAGAATATCCCAACTCGAATAGTCATTTACGACCCCCAAAACAAAAAGGAAATTAGAAATTCAAAAATATCAATTTTTTGAACTCAGATCAAACGGGTAAGGGATTATCTAATCTGATAGACTTACTGATTCCTCGCGCAAAAGAACTTAACGCATCCGAAAGCCATGAAACTGTGAGGGGAAGAGGCTTCTTTCGTCTATATTTTCTTTCTCTCTACCACTTCGAATCCTCAATCGAGTTCTCAGTTCAAGCAGAACTCGCACAGGAATCGTGATTTCTCTTCAACTGTGCTTATCAGTCGCCGAAAGCGATTTCGCCAGTTTGTCACTCTCCAGAATCGGGGAGCTGAGCTGAACTGGAAAACACGCCTTTTGGAACAGAGAAAGAGAGATTACAAACTTGCAGTAAAAGAAAACGGAAACTTCTCCGTCTCGTTTGTTCGGCTTTTCTATTTCAAAAAAGGAGTAGGTAGTGGCTTTGTGGGGACCAATAAAGAAGAAAAACTAGTCAGTAGAGAGAGATAGAAATCATAGAATTACAGTTCCCAATCCAATCCCACAGGACACAAGAATGAACAGAACAAGCAAGAAATATATTCGTCCTAAAAACTGGCATGTATGTGGGACCTTGCTTGGGTCCTGCGCAATAACCATCCAGCCATTTACTTTGGGCGGTGGTATCAGAATTTTGGTCAAAATTCAAAAGATCGAGATCGAATTTCGAATCCTACGGCCAAAATTTCGGCTTGATGATTATGCGCATTTAATGCGCAGGATCCAAGCTTTTTCGAAGTAATGTGGAGCAAAATATTTTTTTGGGTACCCATGCTTTTTTAATACTGTAAATGAAATGCCAACCACAAGAGTTGAAATATGACTTTTCTACTGAGAAGTATGGATCGATACCATTCAACAAACTCTGCATCTGGAAATTACACTGGTCTCGAAAAAATAAAGGTAAGACCTGATTTTTTGTTTCAGTCAACAATAGGATTTGATTTGATTTTTTTACTTTTATAATTGATTGAAAATTATTACATATATGATATACCATAGGAATCTACCTATGAGGAACCTTTAATGGTGTAAAACCTGATTTCACTTCAGCATGGCATTGCTCAATTCGTCAGATGTTGACTCACAGATGTATGCATTTTTGCACACTGTTGATGTATGCTGACCTTGATCGTCATACAAAACAACTCAAGTTATTATCGGATCGAAATCTCGACTTAAATTTCAAATCTAACGGTCTAAAATTTCACTTGAAGATCATGCGCAATTAATATTAGGTGAAGCTTCCCAATCATTGACATAAAGATGGGAGTTGAGAGATGGTCCAGATGGGAGACAAGACAAAGTCAACCAACGTACAAATCGCTGAAGAAATAAATAAGAATTTGAAAGCAGGGTTTGTACAGAGATGCTGTGTTTGTTTAATAGGTACCACCCAGGAACGTTCTATTGTCGACTGGGAGTGTGACGGTTGAAAAATTCGTTACAAATTAACATGTAAGTATGTAACCGTTGAAGGCAGTTTGGGGGAGGCACATCACGATTCGCGAGCCAGACCGGTGTCTCGTGGCATGTGAATTCTAAATTGAACCTGCACCATTTGAACCGGTCCAGAAATCGATGCGTTTTTTATTCTAGTGCGTGTTGTTCTTTATGAATATTTTTGTTGATTGAACCGGTCTTCTTTCTGCGGCTTGACTTTGTGTCTTAAATTTCGGCCGCAAGTAACTGTTTTTTTTAACAAAAAATGCGGTGAATGAACGTGATATCATTTATATGATGAAAGTACTTGATGAGCAGAGCAGCATTCATTATTACAAAACAGATGCAGATTTATTGCTGACACAAGTGTTACTTGTCATTGTCAATCTGTCATATTATTTGAATTTTTTATTTTTTTAAAAATTTAAAAATTTTATATTTTATAATAAAAAACAACTTTATAAAGGCTTAAGAAATAAACAGATGGTACACACATGCATATGACAATTTGTATATGTCGAATTAGCTATCAAAGAAAATGTCATATTATTTGAATTAATATGCCATTAGGATGTTTTTCATTTTGGTTTTGACATCAAACTCTGTTTAATTTAAGCTCAATCTCTTGATTTTACTAGTATTTGGTTAACACTTTTGAATTTATAGTATTTGTGTATTTGCCAGAGCCCTAAAGTGATTATTTGGTTAGAGGGACTTGCAAATATAGGTTGTCACATGTTTGGTAGGCTTCACCATTACCTTGTTGTGCCAACTCTTATTTGCTTTCCTAGCATTTGTTTGTAAAGGTAGGGTGAAAGAAAAAAAGGGGTGCTAAAAAAAATATGAGGGCCCCATGTGTAGTGGGGGTGAAGGAGAAAAAAAGGAAAATAAATGAATGAATTTTGTAAAAAAGTATTATTTGTGAGTCTTACTTTTTACTTTTCTACATATTTTCATAAAATCACACATATTTTGTGGAGTTTTGAAAAGATCTGGGATGAAAAAATTGGTTTGTCATCTCATCAGATAAATTAATGAAACTTGTCTTTAATTTTTTCACCATCTTTTTTTCAATAATTTTTCCACTCCCTCTTTTTTTTTTTTTTTTGCCAACCCTGGTTTTATAAACCGGTGGTTCGACCTGCGTCACACACCTGGCTGTGGTGGGTGAGTCTCCCAACGGAGATTTTTTGCATCCACAAAGATTCGATACCGGAACCTTGCTTAAGTGAACCAAGCTGCTTACCACTTGGACCAACCCCCATTGGTACTCCCTCATTTATTCTAGCAAACAAAAGCAGCCCTAGTGTTTTTATACAGAGATTTTTTTTATAAAGTATCTCTTTGATAGATAAATAAATCTAGTATACTTTATAAATTTGATTGAAAAGAAGCCATCACATATTTATTCATTTATTTTTGTTGGAAATGCCATTACATATTTAAACATGAATTTGGCTCCAATAATGTGCAATTAATGCATGAGTCCGGATCCTCACCCCGTCGGGAGAGCACAGACTGCTACCCGACAGCTTCCCAACCACTCAAATACATGGGGCCCACAGGTGAAAATTTGAAGTTTATTTTTATTTTTTTCAAAAAGTATTTTTCACCTGTGGGCCCCATGTATTTGTGTAGTTGGGAAGCTGTCGGGGAGTAGTCTGTGCTCCCTCGACGGGGTGAGGATCCGAACTCTTAATGCATAGCACTGTGTTGCGAGCAGTCGAGATCTTAACCGAGACTTTGTTCTCGATCATTCGCTGTAGGTGTTGCGCACTAACACCCAAGCAATTTTCCTTATACACTCCAACAAACTGCCAGCTTTGCTTTTTTGATGTTTAGACAGATAGATAAAAGTGTCTTTAGGTTTTAAATTTTCTGTGGGTACCGATGCATTGATGGTTCAAATTCTTGAACGAAACAAACAAACAAAAAGAGTTTAAATCTTCTGTGGGTACCCATAAATTGATGGTTCAAAAACTCATGAACAGAAAAAACAAAATAAAAAAAAAGGGGATGTTTCAAACTCACGAGCATCATAATTCTATATGGAAATGAACATTTTGAGACCATGCCTGTCTAGTTCACTGAAATTGTCATAGGATGTGGGCTTAATATTTGATGGGCTTTGGGTAATAGAAGGTGAAGAGTTTAGGTTGGGTCAAGAGAACCTTGGGCCGTTTGGTTGTGGATTGGCTAGACATACATGGGCTTTTTCTGATCAGCACCAGAGACAAGGTGGCTCACCATGGATGTCAAATTTGTCCTGGGGGCTCATTATAGGAAAAACCTAATAGTCTGCAAACAGGTAAAAGGCATTGCTTCGAAAAGAATTTGGACGTCGATTTACCTTTTGGCATAGTGGTGGGAACCTCTTATGTAAGAGCACTAAGTCTAAGGATACACAATGATGATGTTAGTGCTGTTCAATTTCAGTGTTGCACATTAAATGTGCAGCATTGTGCTGCCAAGGGTCAAGATTGACCGAGATTTTTTATCTTGACGCTTGACAGTAGGTGCTGTGCACTAAATGCTCAACATTCAAGTCTCACGCTTGGTCGTGTGATTCTATAGGTTTTAACTCCGGTGAATCTATGAATTTTTAACAATGGTTTGGTTCATTGGAATTAAAAAATCATGTGCAATAATGAGTTTTGCCTGAAATATGGAAGTATTTAGATTTCATAGTTTCATGTTAAATCAATAAACTATTCCAAATTGACCCTAAGTAAATAAATTTTTTGATTCATTCATAATAAATTTTAAGACGAATTAGTTTACAAGACTAAAGTAACCAAATCGTTAAGTTTAATTGAACTACAAATCTATGAATTTAAGATCGGGAATCAAGACAAGAATTGATGGAATTAAGTAACCAAACACACTATTAACAACAACTACATGGTTCAGATGGTGAAATGTGGCTTAATCAATATTGTGTGGTCAAAATTCCAAAAAAGAAAATCAAATCCAATCAGTGGCTTATATTTCCTCTTTTATTAGTTATTTTATTTTCTTAGGATATAGTGTGTAACAATAAACATTTTTTTTTTTGGTAGGAGTGTAACAAGAAACTTAAGAGTTAAGAAAATCGACATTACCCAAAAAAACAAGAAAACAAAAGAAAATTCGACGAGATAGAAATTTGGTGCCCGCGTGGAGATTCTTTTGCAGGTTGCCGCTGCACTTCGAACAAGACGAAAAAGCAGCATCTGTTTTCCATTTGTCCATCCTGCTCACGTTTCTTTCTCTCCCATATCGCGCTTTCAATCCCTTCGTGCCTAAGAAAACCAAAACTTCATCTCTTAGTTCCTCTACAGGTCGCTCGTGATGCACGAAGCGGAATTGCATGATTTGTCCGATGATTCGGATTACGCTGCATCGCAACAACAGGTAATTGATCTCTTGATTGTCTTCCGGTCTTTCTCATTATTTCTCACTGCAACAGATTTCCCAGTTCGATTGCTGTTTTCTCGTAGACTTAATAAACCCATAAACTGAAACAAAATGATCGAAGTTCACTTACAGAGACATTGCACTAACTGTATCAGGACTTTCAATCTGTTCTTAATAGAATTTCCAGATTCGTAATATACGAGGAATGTTATCCTATTTCCCAATTGTTTATCATTTCTGTCTGTGTTTAAAGGGACCGGGAAGTATTTCACGGAGTAATAGTGGTAGAAAAAGTGCCGGGCACGTACCAGATGGAGCCGAAATCGTCTATTCCAAGGATAATGTGACGATTCATCCGACACAATATGCTTCTGAAAGGATAAGTGGACGTTTACGCCTTATCAAGCAAGGATGTTCCCTGTTTTTGGTATTGCAATTCTATCTCCCCTTTTTAACTTTCTGATATTTTGTTTCATTTATCGGGCTCTTTGATAATTTCCGTCCTCACCTGTATGATTTTGGTAGACATGGATCCCTTATAAACCCAGCCCAAGTTCGAATGAGGGTGCAGGACAAAACTTTATATCTGACAGAGGTGAGACGGTACTTAGTGATGCTAAGCGTGACATTTATTTCATTGAAGCACTAAGTTGATTGATTTGGTACTGGTCCCTCATGCAGATAGGTATCTGTATACCATTAGAGCAGTCCCTCTGACTGACATACGATCTGTTCGTCGCCACACACCTACTCTAGGCTGGCAATATATAATTATAGTGCTATCATCAGGTAAGTTCTTCACCTCTTAGTTGCAAATTTCTGAGTTATGTAAAAGTTTCCAATTTATTTATCAACCATTACCGTAGTTACATGGGGAAGCATATAATTATGTGTTGTTTGTATTATTTTTTGATATTACGTTTTTACCCTATCTGCAATTTCTATGTGTGAAATACTTAAGATGTCCAGGGCTGACTAGTTTGGACTTGATATCATGTACTGCTGAGCTTGTTGAATATGCTCTTCATGGACCCAGCTGATTCTTGTAGTCTCGAATTAATCGACTTTCTGATGGAGCTTTGTGAAATGATAAGAAGATTGTTTTTGAATTTTCTTTAATGGACATTGTATAGTTTATACCTTTTACTGGGTCATAGCATAACTGGTGGAAGCTTTAGGTGCTTGTGTTGCACAAAACTCGTATAAAAGGTTGAGATCTAGGGTCTAATGATATATGGAATCTTGGTATAAAATTTTCAGTAGTGGAAGGTTGAAAAAGATGGGGAAAAATAATAAAAGCCTCTTCTTTGGAAATTGACTCTACTGTCGGTTCTGTTGGATTTACAATTAATCCTGGACTGGGGGGCTGCCAATTTGTATCAACAGGGTCCTAATACCATATGAGCTGTATGTTAGACTGTCATATGTAAAAACTATCCATTAAATATCCAGAATTGAATTGATCATGGAATGTCAAATTGAAACCAAGTAGGCTTTGGATATAAGTGTTTATCCAAACTAGTAAAGACCCATGTGCAAATGCACGTATGTTCTGTTTAATTTAGTGGTTTCAATGAAACAGGAGAATTTTGATATCAAACAATAAACATATCATACAAGAATATCATATTGTTGTACTTGTATATATAGTGACCCGAATTTCCTTGCCTCCAAAGAGTGTGCGGTTCCCGCTGCCAAACCAACTGTTGCAAAAGCAAGTCCTATAAAACCTTTTGGAAAGGGACAGGGGAATGCAGCGATCAAATCCTACTCGATATTTGATCTGTAACAAACTAAAATTTATGCCAAACCAAAAAAGAGAGATTATTTGCAATTCACTAACTTGTGGTGATTCGCTTGTGTTGAGTATTTAAACCTCGGCAAATACATCACAATCCCCGCCCCCTGGAGCATTTGTTTCAAGTTTGGTCACCACAATTCAATAACATTTTAAATTGAGAAAATGGTAACATTCTAGTGGGGAGACAACTGTGAAAATTGTTGGAAGAGGTGCCGAAACGGGGATGAACAGGTTAAGGTTGGAAGCAAAAAGGTGAGTTGGTGAAGGTGATGGTGTGAGCAGAGGTGGTCTTGAGTGGTCAGAAGAACAAGGATAAAATTGTAAACAAACATGGGAAAAGAAGAGGAAGAAGAAGCCATCAGCTATAAACGGTTGCAGCCCAAAAGGAAACTACTTTGTGCTTCAGGGTCCTTTTTTTATTTTATTTTAAAGATTTGAGATAAAGAAGGGCACAATGAGATTTTTGAAAATGTAGTAGATGATGACTCATAACTTAACTTTATTATACTCTTTATTATTGTAATGGTAATATATAATTTGAAAACTAAGGAGTGTAAGCATAATAGAAATTTCAGGGGATGTAAATGTAATTATTTGCAAACTCAGCTGTGCATATGTAATTTACTCTTACAATTAATATTGATATTATTGAAAATGTAGTGTGAAGTTACAATTACAATTATAGACATTTTAATCATATATTTACTTAGTTAATGGTTGAGGGTATCTTAGAAAGTAAAAATCTAGCCATTTTGAAATTATAAATGAAATTTTAGAATTACAATTTTGGACATAATTAATCATATCCACTTAGTTAATGATGGAGGGTATTTTAGGAAGAAAAATGTTGCCATCTTACTTGAATTCATGCTTGTATATTAGTAGTATGATATGTGTCCTAGTTTTGCGAGTTTAAGTCACAAATATTGGTTGTTTAGGGGGGTATTTTATTATAAAATTCATATAAGTTGTAGTCTTAATGAACTTTCAATCATAGTTGTCAAGGTGTCTAGGCGGTCTCAACCATGGCAAAGCGACCGTTGCTTTTTTTGATACCAATAAAGCGGTTGCTTTGTAGCCCAAGGCGTCCAAGCGGGAGACTCGGATGCCTTGGTTGCCAAGGCGACTGCTTTATTGGTTTCTATTTAAATTTTTTTTTTTTTTTTTTTTTTTTTATAAAAAAGATACCAAATCAATGGTATGGAATATAATTGCATTTGATTTTAATCTAAAGATTTTTATTGGTTAGTTTTACACAATGGTATAGGACTATGATACGTGGAATCAAATCAAAGTAAAATATGGTGGAAAAAAAAAAAAAAACCAAAAATTAAACACTTTTCCTCATGAACTCATGAAACAGAACTCTTACCTAAATCACTCTCTCTGTCTTGCAAAAGTCTTCTTCCTCACGGAACTTCTTTGGTTGTTAACTTTGAAGTTTGATTTGTGACTTTGATGTGGTTATGTTTGAAGTTAATGACTGTTTATTTTTCAATCTTATATAATGATTATATGAATGGATTTTTCATTTAGTTTGCAAAATTTTTCATGCTTAAATGCTAGGAATTTTATGTGACTTCTGATATTTGGATCAAATATCAAAATATTAACACTAGAATGCCTTGACCGCCTAAAAATTAACAGCAGAATGCTTTGACTACTTAGTTGTCGCTTTATTGGCGCATTGGAAGCCCTTCATTGCCTGGGTCATTTTGTCGCTCTGACAACCTTGCTTTTAATTGTAAGCGGGTTTTCTGGAGGGAGGGAGGGAATAACATTTGTTGACATTTTAGAAGTAGAACAAGTGGGATGCAGATAGACAATTATTTCCCTGGGAAGATAGGAAGTTCAGCATGTAAAACATTAGCTTCTTGAATTTAGTGAGTCTACCACAAAACATGTACCTTAAGTTGTCAAAATTATTCTAGGAAAGATCCTGAATTATCTGTAGAAGAGAAAGCAGTGGGTAATGGGTTTCGAAGGACTGGACTATATATCTTTTTTCTTGATTTCTGCAAATCATCTTCGGAAAGGGCCATGCTAACCTTCTTTATTATTATTATTATTATTTTTATCACATATCTTAAGCAACACATTAGATGGTAGAAATTAAATGGTGAAAATTTTAGGACTCTTGCACAGTTGTTATTGCATCCTTTGGTACCATGGTAGAAGATCTCGCTCTCGAGCGAGATCTCGCTACCATGAAAAACCGAGATCTTGACCATCTCGGCGAGATCTCGGTCGAGATATGCCATTTTTTGGGCGTCAACTCGGTAGCCTATCTCGGTGGGTTTTAGGGTCCCAGTTGGGCTAAAATTTGGTATTTAACCTATTTAAGGCCTTTTGAACTGGAAAAAATCGTCTGCTGTGCACATCTCTCTGCTGTGCAACAATGCGGCCCTAAATCGCGACACGTGTAAAATACTAGTTTAATGGTTGAGATTAAAATTAATAATTTTAAGTGTAAAAGCCCCCAAAAAAACCCATTTAACCCATGCTTGCCCCATATGAAAAAACCCGAATGATTCAAAACTCTGAAAATCCCACCTCAAATCTCATCTCTGAAATCGTCTTCTTCCTTTACATTCTCGGCTTTCTCCAATCTAACCAAGATATTGTTAACAACTCTGAAAACCAAAGACAAACCCATTTAACCCATTTTTCCCTTCAAAAGGTATGGCAGTTCCTGGTCTTTTGGTACATACTAGCCCATCGTCAAGTTTCGCTTCTTTAGACTGCTAGGAGCCCTCAAAGAAGGGGAAGAATAGTTCCAGTTGCTGTCGCGATTGAAACTGAATCACCAAGGGGACCTGGAAGGACTTTAGGTGGGCTCCCTAAGAACAAAGTTGCGGTTTCAAATGAGTAGATGCTGAAAAGGTATTCTGGGTTTATGAAGAATTGTGCTCTAAAAGGGTTTCTTGTTAATGGAATGGCAGGTCATGGGCGTTTGTTGAAGAGTGGTATAAATCCGGATTCTCACTTGTGGAATTCCTTAGTGAACATGTATGCCAAATGTGGGAGACTACAAAATGCTTGTCGTATCTTGGTTAGGTAAGAGAAAGCTGAGAATGGAGAAAGGAAGAACGATTTAAGAGATGGGATTTTCAGTCTTTTATCATTCGGGTTTTTTCATATGGGGCGGCATGTATGGGTTAAATGGGTTTTTCTTGGGGCTTTTACACTTAAAAATTATCAATTTTGATCTCAACCATTAAATTGGTATTTTACACATGTCGCAATTTAGCGGTGCACTGCTGTGCACAACAGAGGGATGTGCACAGCAGATGATTTTTCTCCCTTTTGAACACACTAGTGGCCTTGGATTTGTGAGAAAACAGCCCTAAGTATGATTTCTAAGTCTACACATAGTGTAATACCAAAAAGCTGTAGGATTAGAGAATGCAAGGTTATATAACATGTAATGTAAAGCCATTAATGCTGTAGGATTAGAGAATGCTAGGTTATATAATATGTAATATAAAACCATTAAGGCATATAAATGAAAATCAAGTGTATCAAATACATCAAATAACTTAAATGTCATCAAGATAACATTTATATGAGTATTACAGTCTTGACTTTCGAGAATAGAATGATAAAAGTATACAACCGTTAGAAGTTCTATATAAGTCATTAACGCATAAGTTCATAAGACAACTAGAGGATGATTGAGCTTCCTTTGATGCTGTAGATGTGCTTAGAGTAGTTGCAAGTGAAACTTTGGCTGAAATCCGCAAAAAATGGGGCAAAAACTGAGAGTTCCAGCGAGATATGGCAAGATTTGGGGCGAGATATGGCGAGATATAGCGAGATATGATGGGATGATGCTTTGGTTGCCTAGATTTTTAACTATGGTTGCCTTGCATACATGCTTTCCCCCAGCATGATGCTTTGGTTGCCTAGATTTTTATTGCAACTCTGTTGTAGAGTGTGAAGATGACTGGTAAATGAAAGATCAATAACATATTAGGCAAAAATCATCTTTGTTGACAATACTAGCCGCTCATTGATGAAGTTAACAACATCAAGAAATTGCTCTGGGTTTGGGTTTGTGAAGGTAGCCAGAACCGTGTTTCCTCAATCAAGGAATATTTGTTCGACAAATTTTCCCTTTCTCCCCTTGTCTGATCATGTTTCTTCCATGAGATGGTGATGTGAACAGAAAAAAGGGGCCAGCAGAAGCCACAAGGGGGCCGTATTTTTGTCTTGTTAGGTGTTTTTTCTTTTATTTAATTGTGTGTGTTTTTGTTTTGGTTTCTAATCTGATTACAGAATCCCAATTAGTTTCTTATTTCAGTTAGAGTTGTCTACTCTAGTAAGGAGTCTAAGTCTAAGTCAGTTAGGCCTCTTTGAAGTTGGTTTTATTTTGGAGTCTTGTAAAGGCTTTATATTCTCATGCCTATTACAGAAGAAATCAGTTTTGATGAATAAATGAGAGTATTGCAGCCAAGGAGGTATTGGCAGGGTTCCTTTGAGGGTGACCCTGCTGTTGTCTAAGATTCCATTATTCAAGCTTCTCAATTCGGTTTTGCAATTCCAGCAAGCATCTTCAGCCTTCAACCAGCAATTTTTTTAGATGTCTTTGATAACATCTAGTCTAGTTTCAGAAATATACAAAAAAGAAAATTACCTCATTATCCTTGGTTAAACCTATGTCTAACTGCATCATTTAGATGTCTTTGATAACAAAAACAGATTAACCAAGAAGTAAACAAAAAGAATATCGTAGTCTAGTTTCAGAAATGGTTCAAGAACTCTATTCTGAGGCCAACTCAGTGGATCTAAAAATCAGAGTTGGACTGAGATCTGGTTGAGTTGTTGCACTCCTCTTTCTTTTGGGGCTGTGGGTTACAAATCAAAGCCAGACTGGGTGAAAAACACAAGATTAAAGCAAATTTCTGAGGTTAACGGAGACTTGCTAAGATACCAAGGTATCCAAGATGTTGATTCACAGGGCATCTTGCAACAAAAACGAGATATTACCATAGTGAGTTCTTTGGAAGTGCTTGAACAATAGTTTCAGACCTGGAACTTTTTGATTAATGGGAGATCCTAATTGACAGAAGCTGATTAGTTGGTTCTGCAGATCAGTGCTGGAATATACTTGTACTGGGAGAAGTATAGAAGATAGGAGGAGAGAAACTGGAATCAAGAGAAGGCACTTCACCAAGAATTTTCTTTCATCGGTGCCCGTGGGAATTTGTCCTTAAACCCTAATTTAAGTATTGTTACTTATCTATTTGCTAACCCTACTTTTTTCTAGCAGTAGTTGTGTGGAGCCCTTTTGCACCTTAGTATTCTTAGTCAGGTTTTAGGTTTTTAGCCACTCATTCACCCTAGTAAGTTGTTCCATTGACCTGACTTCATCCCATACTGAGCCAAAGATTTTGAGTTTTTAGTAATCCGTTGAGGCTTTTTGTATGTATGCTAGGTTATCCAACACCTTCGAAACGCTACCTACCCATTTCAGCTTAACACCAAGATGACTGCTCTTCTATCTGACTTCCCCAGAGCCTCCGGTAAGACAACCGAGACAGTGACAGGTTCTTTGCCCCTGCGGGAATGGAGCGAAAAAAGTTTTGAGAATCCAAGAATAGGTCACGGCGAGATGAGCTGTTTATCATTACGATAGGTGTCAAGTGGAAGTGCAGTGATATATGCAGCTGAGGCATCCTAACAGACCAACTATAGACTTGAACCTTGTTCCTGCATGAGCCGATCAATTCGATCAGGCACTCATCGTCAATTTTCATTGTTAAACTCTTTGACAACATAACATGAAAAAAACCAAAAGCTCTGCCCTTCCTCTCTATCCATCAAAGGGATGGAAGGGCAGAGACCTTTGCTGTCCCCTCCAGTCAAGAATTGGGGCCTCACAAGCCAATATGCTTTTCTCTCATGCCTTTCTTTGTTCATGATTTTATATTTTGGTGTCCTAGGCATAGATGAACCACACCAGTCAAGTTGAATCCAAAACCCTTATCAGGGTGAGGACTTATACCTTGCCACCACTAACAAGAAAAAAACAGTTTTTTTTTTTTTCTGGGTTTGGGGGGAGGGTCTTGAAACATCTCATGGTACAATAAGCATTGAATGTGAACATAAAAATATATATGGTTTGCATCCTGTTTTGGATTGAATAATGTCCCTCTGGACTTGTGATCAGAGATAAAAGTCCTGCCTATCAGAGAGACAGAAAAAAAGAAAAAAAAAAGAAAAAAAGAAGAAGAAGTGTGGGTGGGGAAGAGGTGAGGGAAGTTCTGGATCATTAATATCTGTGGTGCTTTTTTCAAATTAACAATATGCTCTAAAGCCCCCAGCTACTTTATATCCCTAATTCTCTGTTGGATTGTTATGCTCTTGAATCCTGGATGGCTAAAGGAAACAGTAGTGTCTCTAACTTACTCTTCTTCCAATGCCAATGTGAAATTATCTCCTATCATTGCATTTTTTGTCTTCAAAATTGCCATTCATAGATACATCAATGACACCTACTTTTTACTGTAAGACTGTCCAATTCTTGCCACTTACTTTTGACTCTATTTAGTTAATGAATTTCCAATTTGACTTCTGCATGCTTTACTTAGCATAGGATGAATTTGAAGCTCCCATTACTTGTCTAACTGGAACTTCTCTGCAGGACTTGCATTTCCTCCTCTATATTTCTATAGTGGAGGTGTTCGTGAATTCCTTGCAACACTAAAACAACATATTATTCTAGTGAGGTTGGTTCACTTTGTCTTTTATCATGCATTTGTCTGTTAATGTTTCTGCTCTTCTCCTTTTTGTATGCTTCTGTACAGATTGTGTTATTACTGATGGGGAATTAGATGGGTAACATAGGAACCGGGTCACATATAGAGTGTTTTTTCACAGCAGATTCATATTGTGGGACTGCAATTTGACATTTCGTAATAGGTTGAGCCAACCCAACCCAGTATAATATCTCAAACTGTGCTGAGATCTGAGCTTGACCCAATTTTCCTACTTCATGCTGTTGTCATTAGGCCATTAGGATTATCACTTAGGATATCCTTGGTTTAACTTCATAAGTAAAAGATTCATACATAGGTTTCTTTATTTTTGGGGGAAAAAAAATCTGTTAGTTTCAATTTCTCTTGTATGGATCAGAACCGTAGGATTTGACTGTAAGAGAAACGTCTAAGGTGATGTAGCTCATGCTGACAGGTTCAACTAGGAATTAATTGCACAGGGTCTTGTATGAACTAGACAATTCGGGTAAGGTAAAATTTAGAGTTTGTGAATTGGAAGCTAGGTTTAGGTTTACGCTTAGTTTGTTTGGGGGATTTAGGGAAAGTGATGACAGGCGTTGCTAACAGTGAAGGTTTAAGGTTTCATGGAAGGCTGTTGGTTGGTAAACTTAGTAATTTATGGTTAGTGGGGGGGGGGATAAAGTAATGAATTCCCAATTACAGTTGGGCTACATCAAGGGTCAACTTTAATCCCATATTTATTTGCACTTGTAATGGATGAATTAACTAAAGACATTCAAGATGATGTCCCTTGGTGTATGCTTTTTGCTAATGATATTGTGTTGATAGATGAGACTTAAGTGGGGATTAATACCAAGTTAGAATCATGGAGAGAAGCTTTGGAATCAAGAGGCTTAAAATTAAGTAGAACGAAGACAAAATATCTAGTTTGTAACTTAAGTCATGATCGGGCAGACGATGAGGTGGTGAAACTTGAAGATAAGGAGATTCCTCAGAGTGATTCTTTTAGGTACTTAAGTTCAATCATAAATAAAATATGTGATATAGAGGATGATGTTTCTCAAAGAATTAAAATAGGGTGGATGAAGTGGAGAGGTGCGTCCAGGGTCTTATGTGATCGATGTATTCTATTAAAGCTTAAAGGAAAATTCTATAGGACCATCGTTCGACCAACTATGATGTGCGGTGCAGAGTGTTGAGCTGTTAAAAAGAATCATATACATAAACTCAGTGTAATAGAAATGAGGATGTTAAGATGGATGAGTGGAAAACTAGGAAGAATAAGATAAGGAATGATCATATTAGAGTTGGTTTGGGAGTTGCTCCCATAAGTGATAAGCTTCAGGAAAGTCGTTTGAGGTGGCACAACCATTTTCAACAAAGACCTATAAATGCCCGTGCACGGAGAAGTGATATAATCCAGATTGAAGGAACTAGAAGAGCTAGGCATAGACGTAAGATAACCTTAAGAGAAGTGGTGAGAAATGATATGCATAGCTTAGGCCTCAAACAGAACTGATTGGAAGGCAAGAATCCATATAGCCGACCCCATTTAGTTGGGACAAGGCTTATTGTTGTTGTTGTTGCTGGACTTGGGGAAGGCCTTGGATCGGTCTTCTAACTATGGAAAAGGGTTATTGGTGCATATGCATCACAGAAACAGGCTTTTTCCCAAGGAGTAAGCCTATGGTTGGATCCATATATCATGGATTTGCACTGGAATAGCCTCTATTATGGACCCAGAATATGGGTATTAAGGCTGAGTACCAAAATGGCTTTAATACTTATTCCATTTTATGTTTTAGTCAATTGAACTGGTTGAACCAGTGGATCAAGTTTAGTTAGCAAGCGATTATCACATGACTAATCAGTAGAATGTAATTATGAATTTATTTCAGGCTTATTTTTTGTTTCTTAGTCAATTTTAGGTACCTCATAGGTTAGGGATTGTGTTAGACTTTTCCTGTCAAGTATAGGAGTCTATTCTTGTGCCTCTTATATAAGTTTGTTGTAGGTGTGTTGTTAAACGCGAATTTGACTATTGAAATTTCTTTACAAGTTGCTGCCTCTTCTCGTGTGTCAGAGCATACTTGAGTGAGTAACATCTAAACTGTGATGGTGTTCGTGACTATATTAGGTTGATTCCTTGCAGTGGAAAGTGCCTGGGAGGTACATTAGTGGGATTGGTTCAACCAATTGGCTCCTTGACATTGTGAAGCCTGGGAGATTCTATAAAGCTTCCTCATCATTAAGTTGAGCACACATGCACACTGCTTGTACTATGATTAGATTACAAGCATTTTAATATGACAGTCCTTATCTCCAGCTATTAACCTTCAATTCACTTTTAAGTATGGATCCCCATCCCCAAATTTTTTTATTTTTTCAGAAACCTTCTATTCCCCAAACCCTTGCTTCCCCATTTTCATTTTCTCTTTTTTGGTAACTTTAGCTTAGTAAAGATTACCTGCAGTGCAGGCTACATTCATCACTTGAAGCCTTCTGAACCCAACACACAGCCCCCCATATTCCTCTGCTGCCAAAGAATTTGCTTCAGGTTGAAACAAGCTACTGCTTGAAAACCTGCAATTATCTTCTGGGAGATCATAAGAAAGTTATTTCTCCTGAAATTATTCCTAGCCAAATCAAACTGTTAAAAACTGTTGAAATTTTGATCGCCTCTAATCCTAAGAGATACTTTGGTTCAAATTTCAGACCCATTACTCAACTGACTTCATGAAATTGCCCTTTTACGCTTACAGTCCTTTTTAGGAATCTTCATAACTTCAAATGTAACTACCTCATTTATTTGTAACTTTTAGCATGTATTTGCCTCCATATGAACTTTGACGTAATGATGCAGATCCAACACCGAATTGGGTTCTTTTTCCTGAGAATGGGCCTAGGGTCATATAGGTATTGGGCCTTCATTCCATGGGTTAAGTGTCATTGGCCAACCTTAACGGACCTAAGACATCGGCACATGATTTGAGGATGCAAATTCCCCCCATATTTTAGTTTTATTCCAGTCTTTTATAGTTTTGTTCTTATTAAACCATGGTTTAATTGTTTTAATTTCTGGTTCAATTTAAGTAAAAGGTATATAGAACTTCCTGGCCTTATTTAATCAGTTAACAGGGTCTTTTTATTTTAGTAAATAGATTCTCCTCCTAATTCTGTTATATTTCTAAGTCAATTCCAGTATACTGCTCCTAGTCCTGGGACTTATTTTGCAAGGTTGATTAACCCTCTATATACACCCTACTCGATTGGAATAATAGAAAAGCCAAGTAATATATGATTTCAACTCAGCATCTTGTGTTGTGTTCTCTATTATAGATTTGGTGATTCAAGAAAGTCAATTCCTAAACCCTAAAGGCAGCAAATTCTTAAAATTTAAGGTTTTAAAACCCTAAAAATTAAGAACTTGAATGTCTCCAGACCAGCCACCCAAATGCTACGATGGTCAAGGGACAACACCTGCACCTGCCCATCTAGGTTTGATTCTAGTAGCAGTACCGTCCAATCAGTCAGGTTGTCTTTACACTTCTTAGGAATCTTTCCACTTCTCATGAGAATCACCTTAATGCAAAGGTGTCACCTGATATGACAAAAACTTCTGAATTCTAATCGAAGAAACCCTTTTTTGGAATTGCGATTAAAGAAACCTTTGTGTCTCATCTTTGCTGATCCCTTAAACCATTCCTTACACCTCCACAAAACACACCAATCAAAGAACATCCCTGGGTTGGTCTTTCCATTTGTGCCATCTCAGCCTTTAATTAAAGGAATCAACTTTGCTTGTATTGTACTAGTTCCATATTTCAAACCCATCCCATTGGCATCCTAACCAAGTTAACTAGAGCCTCATTTGAAGATCTTACCATTTTCCATCCCATACATGCTAACCGAATATCTAAGAAACGCGTCTTGCACCCATTTGGTTTGGTTCCTTAAATATCTTGGTTATTTAGCCGTCATTAAATTGAGGCTACATCACATATCCCTACCATTAGCCCTGGAAGCAAGTTTATGAATCTTAAAAAACTTTTACCTTCAGTGGACCCCACAGCAAGTTTTAGCCTACTTGAATTGGCTGGTTCATACAAGATCCTGGTTAACTATCCCCTAGTTGATCCCTGTCAGTCTAGGGCTCCGTCAGTTATTCAATCCAAATCTGGGCTGAAACTGATGGTTGGATTGAGTTTGAAAATTGGGATTTCTTAAAAATATTGAGAAGGCGGATTTGATGGATGGAAGGATGGGGATGTAAGTTGGATTGAGTGTGGGGCTTCCGTGCATTGTTGCAATCCAATTATGGAAGGGTATAGATGGTTGAATGCATTGTAATTGAAAAATTATGAAATCTGAAACTGAGGGTTTCTTATTTTACTCAGTGGAATGGGGCAGTAGTGTGGATGGGATGTGGGGGATGATGTATGGAGGCTTTCTTCTGGATTTCAATGTAAGTTGATGGTGGTTTGGATTGTGTTGAGGTTTTTATAACTAGGTTCCCAAAAAATGAATTAGAGTTCGGGATGCCGAGGGTTACCAAGTAGAACCTGGGGATGAGGCCTTGCAATTACCTTGCTCGTTTTTCAATTGAAACTGGAAGTCAGCAATTTGATGGTTGACAAAGATTGAAATCGAAGCTGATCCTCAGTCAGGGTTGTTCGTCAAATTAATGAACAGGAAACTTGAATAAGACTTTCGAGGGCACTTCCTTACCGCAGGTCCGCAAAGAGTCAATTGGTTCCACACTGATCCCATCGGAGTTTAGATCCAACACTGAACTGTGCTCTCACAGGAAGGAGGAAAGGCACCAGTGGCTGCTTGCACAGAAAAAATTTCAAAACATTAGTGGGCCCCCACTTTCCATGATCCCTTCAATTTCACTTTTGAGTCATTAAGAATATCTTTTAGTAAGTTGAATTATTTCCAACCCCAATGCTTCGTCTAATCCTCTAGATCCTCATCTCCAACCACTTGTCTATGTTCTTGTATACCGCAATGAACTTAACTGAGAAAACCCCATCTTTTTAAATTTTGAACCTGGAAGACTGGTCCTGAGTTGATCTTATTCAATCTAGGGCCACATTATTGAATATAAATAGTGCACTCCTTCAAAAATTGTGGCAGGGTGAAGCACCTCAGAGAGAAAGAAAATAAGAACACTCCCTCCTCTAGCTAGGGGAATTTCTGTATGACTTAAAAGTATATCAAAGTATTCAAATGAACCATAACTGTCATGGAGGAGATCCAAAGCATTGAGAAATTTGAATGAAATAAAAAGGGGACATGGTAAGGTGAGCAAGGTGTCTGGACGACTTGGCAACTGTGTTTTTGAATCACCGGTTAAAATTAGCAAATCCAGTTCAATTTACGACATGAATAATATTTAAGAATGAAATACTAGTAGTACTACTAATTTTGTTCTTCTGGGTGTAGGTCTTTAGATCTGCATCACAAGGATTTTATTGTCGAAACAGTGAAAAAGGAAAAAACAAATGTTGCATGGCTGTTGAATAATGTTATTTACCTTCCTTGAAATTTCATCCACAATTTCTATATTCTTATTATTATTTTTAAAAGCTAAATTCAGTCCTTTCTTGTCCCATCCGTACGAATTTTGCCACTGTTATCAAGCCAACTTGGTTTGGCTAGAATTGACCCTAGCAGCTCCATGGATTGGTGTTGGTGTGAGATGCAGGCTAGGTCTTGAGATTGGTTCATAGAAAATACCAGTTCAGTCTAAATTGCGGGTCTGTAAAAATTTCAGTTCAGAATGTTGCATTGCTGGCTAGTGTGGTTTGTTGCCAGTGTTGTCTTTTTGCAGTCCGCAGGTCTTTGCTCTTTTGCTTGTTTCCTCTGTTTCTTTTTTTTTTTGGGGGGGGGGCTCTAAATTATTTTTTTGTTGCTGATCAAAGGAAATTTATGGTGATACACTACTAAGCACTAACCATTGTTCAAAAACTTCCTGAAATTCACTACTTCCAATATCTGACACAAAACAGGAAATGAAACCCAGGATCAACTCTGTTTTGCCAAAACTTCACCCTGTTCAGCCGGAATCTTGTTCTTTTCAGTCAAAATCTTACTCATTTTGTACAAAAACTGCACTGTTCTGTTGAATTTCAGTTTCCCCCTTGAATTGGCTTAGCGAAACTCACAGGAGGAATACTCTGTTTTGGAAAACTTTTTGTATTTCTCAGACTGAAATGACATTCTGAATTATGCTTGTAAGATTATATTTCAATATGTCTACTTTTCTTTCATGGCAATCCTTCAAACAGAGGAGATCGCTAATTTTGAACTTCCAGCTAAATTCCTATTGTGCTTTTGATTGATAGCCATTATGGGTTGAATAATTTATTGCTATCCGATAATACCAAAACCAACTTTATTGGCTTCGTATTCTAACAACCTTATTTACAGGTCAGCAGATGATGCAAATGTCTTTCTTGTGAATGATTTCCAAGATCCTCTGCAGGTAGGCATTACAGTGCTTTAATTACTAATTCTGTCCTAGATCACTTTTTTGTCTTTGTTGAACAAGAATGCTACACATATAACTCTTTTCAACATAATTTGCATTTGTAAGCCTAAGGCATGTTTTTATTCTGTTAGCTGCTATTTGTTCTTTCTGTGAAAAGTGCCTGTGTGGTTTGTATTGCTTCTTTGCTCATGGCTGATGTGATTTTATTTCCTTTGATTTTGATAATGTATGTACTGTTGCACCTTTGTACACTTTCCCCCACCCAATCCCCTCCACCCCATGCCACAACCCCCCCCCCCCCAAAAAAAAAAAAAAAAAAAAAAAAAAAAAAAAAAAAAAAAAAAAAAAAAAAAAAGAAGAAAAAGAAAAAGAAAAGGAAAAAGAGAGAGTTGGAAGTCTGAAGCATCATCTTTGACATTTGACCTGCCTCAACTTGAGAGATTCAAAATGCTTGGTAAGTTATGGTTAATGGGATTAAGAAAGTATTGCAACCCCCCAACCCACAAAAAAAAAAAAGAAAAAAGAAGATTGAGAAAGTAGAGGGGAAAATTTTACAGCCTCAGTCGCTTGAACTTATAGGTTGTTTGGAAACCATGAGTGTGAATCAGTTGATTGGAGTAGTTTTGGACATGAGAATAGTTGGAAGCCAAGACTTGAAAATGTGGTCACCATCACCAAGTGCAAGGCCATTTAGGCGAACTAGTTCTTTGTAAATTTTTGCGAGCAGTTATATGATGTATCATTTAGTTTGGTGGACTCTATACAAAGCTTGCCACTTGGTGCTCAAGGTCGTCTGTATGCTTTAGATGAATTACAGAATTTCTGGCAAGGCATATAAAGAAAGCATTATTTCATTATCCTTGTTTGGAAGTCCAAACATTCTTATCCAGGCACTTGATTTGCCTATCAAAGTTTGAATTTAGGGGAGTCATCCAATCACTAATAACATAGGTTTCCTCCCGTTGGGGGATGACGCAGATGATGTTAGAAATTTTGAAGAAAACATGTGTCCAGATGTAGGTACACAGACCATAATGTTCTGAGAATCACATAATTAATGACCATGGTTCCACTTCTTTACTTCTTGATCATCTTAGTGATATCAGTTACATCAACACCTTGTATTTAGTATTTTTGAATGGATAAATGGACCTTAATCGTGCCAGCATTTTCCAATTGTTTGTTTCCAATGTTTATTTCCTAATAATTTGTGGTTAAATAATACACTCAGAGATATCATCTCTTGGTTTAAAAGTTAATAGAATTTCCTTTTTGTCCCATTTTATGCAAATCCTTCAGAAAAGCCTGTCTTCTTTGGAGCTACCAAGGGCTGTTTCTGTTGCAAACTCTCCAAAAGCGTCAATATCAACCAATCATGTTGCTTTGAATGAAAACTTAGAGACAACTACAGGGGATTCCTATAGTGGGAGTTCCAGTTCCCAATACACTGGGAGGCCTAGGCAGAAGGTACATGATCCTGCTCGTGATCTCTCAATTCAGGTTTTGGAGAAATTTTCCCTTGTGACAAGGTTTGCCCGGGAAACAACGTCACAGCTCTTTCGTGAAAGTCATGGTGACAGCTTTAGCTCCAGTGAAAGAAAGAATCAGCACCAGTATCTTCCAAATAATATCAATGAGACAGGGCCCAATTCTGCACAAAAAGTACCTGAAGAATTTAAAGTTACTCCAGATCCTTTGGAGGTAACCCTTTGATCCTTTTGGTAGTTTATTTTAGAATTCTATTAGTAGCGAAATCTTGTTCTGTTCAAAGCTGAATCTTTGTGCCTCCAATGTATGTCTGTCTCAGTGGCTCTAATATACTTTTAAGATTAACCTGGTTACAGTCTTACAGACTTGGAATGGAATTTGATCTATAATTGGATGTTGGATCATAGGCTGATATATCGTGATTTTTTTTTCTAGTTATTTTTAATGGAAAAATGAATCAGACGGGTGCTCCGGTAGAGGTTTAATGATGTAGTCTTGGGTTGGTAGGAGATCAACTAGGAGCTAGTATACCGGAGGACCCCAACTAGGAGTCACTGTCAAATCCTGATTAAAGATTACAACTTCAAAAATAAAACTTAAATAAAAGAGTTGAGTAAAAAGTAAAAAATAGATATTCCTATCAACTAATCCTGTGTCCTAAGTAGTAAAATTACCTCCACTTCATTGGCTTATAAATTAGGCTCATTACATCAATAAAATAAAAAATAAGAAGCCTAAGGCCTGTAGAACCCAACCATGAGAGAAAATGAAGTCTTCTGATGCCAATTGACCCTTTTGGACAGTCTTAACTGCATAATTTAAGTTTTATAATCTGGAACTGTTATAGGTTTTGACCATCTTTGTAGCCCTTTTTTGATAGCATAAGGAAACTGGAAAAGATAAAGATGAGTCAAATTGGGGGCTTCAATTGTGGTTTAAGTTTTATATTCTAGAATAATTGTAGTTTTTGGTTAATTTTTGTTTGTTTTTGTTAATTTTTTCTCTTGACAGACAAAAAGGAAAATTAGACTATTAATAGAACATGTAAACTGTTTAAATTTTACAAATTTTATTTTATCGTTGTGACTCAACCCCCCCTTCCCGGCCGGGGTCAAAAGGGAGGAAAAAAGAGCCCCAAAAGGTTCAGAGCTGTATAAAAGGAAAGTTCTATTGACTTTTCTCTTATCTGCGTGTATGGCCAGAGTGGTCCTGGAAACCTTCCATTCCATGTAAAACTCGTAGGAACATGTCCGTTATGTTGTACTTTCTTCTATTCTTAAATTGTTTTTATTGACAGAATTGTAGGTGATAGGGTTGTGGAGTTCAAATTGAACTTGATTTCATTCTTTTTGTTTTTATTTGGTTTTCTTTTTTGTTACAAGTCTTCAAGTACTGTTGTAAACTATTTTAATATTCAGATTGGAATTAAGAAGATTTACTTGAGTTTATGCCGATGCTGCTGTGAAGAGTCAATGAGTCATAGGTTGGTTTGATTGCTAGTGATTTCTTTTGTATCTCTGCTCTTGATTTCTTATTATTAGGTGCATTTTTCAAACCTACAGTATATTCTCCTTACAAGTTTCCCCTTGTACCTGTTTTTCTCCTATGCTAGTTACAAGGTTGGCTGTAAATTGATAAAATCCTCTGGTTACTTGCCTTCCTAGTTTTCCCTTGTACTCTATTATATTCTGAGGATTTAAAGGCAGTCCACTCCGAAGGGAAAGCTAACCTCATCTCTGAAAACTTAGTTCAAGCATTCAATACTTCCACAATTCAGGTTTGTCTTTCCCTTCCAATTTGAGTGAGGTTTTGGGCTTAATACTAGAGAAGTGGCAGGTGCCAAGTTGACCAACATTTTTGGCAGCTTCGCTGCTACTTCTCTTGTATGTCATTCCCCTAGTGCTTTATGATGTTTATGTGGCTTGATGGGTGATCTTGGAAAAAAGGCTGGTATTCTCTACAATGGTATGTAAGTAACAGAACACCGTAGAGGTGAAACAAAAGGGGCAAATTGTTTGGGTTTAGTCTTATACGTTGATGTTCATGCCTTGACTGGCCTTGATTGATGCATTTCTTTCTCATATAACTATGGTTTAACCATTTTCCTTAAGATATGTTCTACCCTCAATTCCCTTAGAATGCAATCACCATAGTGGCAATGGTATTTTTGGTTCATGACCTAACATTATAGAGTTGAGTTCATTCAAGAGTGGAAGAGCTGATGCAGTTACGAACCGATACTTCTAGGGTATTTCTTTTTCTAATTTTGTTTTACCTCTTATTATGGTTATAGGGTCATATGAGGTAACCAATATATTCAAAAAAGTATAGAAAAAGGAAAAAGATAACCTAGGGAAAATCTAGAAGGGGATGTAGGTTCCTTCAATAGCACGTATTAGATCTATTTAAGCTTCTAACTAATCTTGACACTGTGTAGCCCTAGACAAATAGATTTAGCAAAAGATGGATGAATAATTATACTCAGGAACACGGGGTGATGGAAACCCAATTTTAGGGTTAGGATTCCTATGATGATTTCCCTAAAATTAAGGGTTTGCCCAGGAAGGAGATCAAATTGGGATCTAAGTGGGTAGCGTTTGGGTAAGACTTGGTTTTACAAAACTGAATGGGATGATTTTGACAGAATCAGTATGGGAGGTAACAAAGAGAGTTATGGTGCATCAAAGATTCCTAGGAAGCCTACAGTTGGGTATGGGGTGTTTTAGGGATGAATTTTGGGATGGCTGTGGGATTTGGGTAACAGAACATGTGAGGATTGTTAAGGAAATTTTAGGTTTTCAACAATCAAAATAGAAGTGAATTTGAGAATGGATATTGGGCGGTTTTTCTTGGATCTTTTCCTTTCTTTTTCTTCTTTCATTTCTTTCTTTCCTTTTCTTCTTCTCTTTCTTTCTTTTTCTTTTCTTCTCTGTTTTTCAGACTTGCCACAAGTCTGTAGAGAAGAGAGAGGAGGCCAAAAGGAATAGAAAGGGGGACGGAGGGTGCCCTAGGGTAGGGGAGTGGTTGGGGGAGGGACTGGAAAGGGTCGTAGGGGGTGGGGGAAGGGTTTTAGGGTGTTGTGGGGGGCTGGGAAGGTGCTGCCAGTGGTGCGGCAGCAGGGCAAGGGGGTTTCTAGGATGCGCTGGAAGGAGAAAGGGGTGGGGAGGGTTTCTTGGAAATTTCTGGTTTTTTTTTTTGAAGTTTCCTTTCTGGTTAGTTGCCTATACTAGTTGTAATCGATGGACTGCTCTATGAATAAAGGCATTGGCTATAGGAGGCACACACGATGAGTGTGGCCTCCTAGCCTCTTGGCCCTCTTCCCTAAACTTCTTCTTCTTCACGATGTTCTGGTTTTCTCTCTTCTATTCACTAATTTACAGGTTATCAGAGCAGCAGGTGCTCTAGATTACTGTCGATTCAAAGCTATTAGGGTTCATACACATTCCTGCACTTCCTGGTGATCCATCACTGCAAGTTGAGAGGGCTTTAGGTCACGATTGCAAGGGCAACAACAACTAATGCTGTACTTTTCTGTTATGAAAGACTCGATGCAGTAAAAGAAGCTCTTAACGCTTCATTTTGGTTGAAGAATGGCTGCACAATGGCGTTGAGGTAAGAACTCGTTATGGTAGCCCCTCTTGCCGCACCTCCCCCACCAGTGCTGTCTTCTTCTTCAGATCTAGTGGTAAGTCCTCCCCCCTTCTTTGTCAGATCTTTATGTTTTGATTGCCCTTCGAAAAGGCACTAGAAGTTGTGTTTAGTATTTGGTCTCTTAACTTTGTTTCTTATGCTAACGTACCCTCCACATTCTAGACTTCTTTATCTACTATTGAAAATTATCCTCTCCCTAGGTCTATTACATAGGCCTTGTCTAGTCCAGGATGGACATCTGCTATGATGAAAGAATTGTCCGCCTTAAATGACAATCATACTTGGGAATTGGTGCCTTTGCCTCCTAGGAAGAAAGTCATTAGGTGCTGGTGGGTGTTTGCTGTGAAAGTAACCTGACGGGAGTCTTGCTCATTTGAAAGCTGGATTCATTGCGAGGGTATGCCTAGGAGTACGTTGTGGATTACTTGGAGACCTTTTCTCTAGCTGCTAAGATGACATCGGTTAGGATTTGACCTCTTTGGCTACCATGTGTTAATGGCCTCTCTTTCAACATGATGTTGAGGATGCTTTCCTCAATGATGATTTCCACGAGGAGGCGTATTTGGAGTTACCTCCAACGTTTGTTGCTTAGGGGGAGGGTGGTTGGTGTGCCATCTTAAGAAGTCTTTGTATGGGTTGAAGCAATCGTCTCGGGCATGGTTTGGTTGGTTCACTTCCATAGTGTTAGTTGGACTGACTCATTGTGACAATGACCATTCAATATTTTACTGTTGCTCAAGCATAGGAAGTTTGTTTCTCATCGTTTATGTTGATGAAATTATTGTCACTGAAGATGATTCTATAGGGATTGATAAAGTGAAGTTATATCTACAATAACAATTGTAGACTAAGGACTTGGGAAGATTGACATATTTTTTTAGGTATAGATATTGCTCAATCCCAGAAGGGATTTTCTTGTCACAACTAGGTATGTGCTTGATTTGTTGACAGTGACTGGGTTGCTTGGCTTTAAGCCTCTAGATACTCCTTAGTCATATGGATCCTAATGTGAAGCTTATGTCAGAAGATGGAGATGTTCTTGATGATCCAGAAAGAAATCAAAGGCTGGTTGGAAAGTTGAATTTATCTTACCGTGGCTCGACTTGCTATTGCTTTCCAATCAGTATTGTGAGTCAATTTCTGTCCACCCCTAGGGCACCTCATTCGGATGCAGTTCTCAGATTATTGAGGTACCTTAAGAAGGCTCCTGGTCGTGGACTACTATACAAGGATAATGCGCCATAGAAGAGTTGAAGGGTTTTCTGATGTAGATTGGGTTGGATCACCGGTTGATAAGAGGTCAACCACAAGCTACTTTACTTTGATTGGTGGTAATCTTATATCTTGGAAGAGTAAGAAACAAACTATTGTGGCTAGGTCAAAGGCATAGTCTGAGTATAGAGCTATGGCACATGTCACTTGTGAATTGATATGGATCAAACACATATTGAGGGAGCTGGTTTTGGTGACGATTCCTTTATGGCAGTATGGTGTGATAATCAGGTTGCCATTCACATTGCTACTAATCGAATGCTTTATCAACGTATAGAACATATTGAAATTGACTGCCACTTTGTTCGTGAAAAGTTGCAACAAGGATTGATTTCTCTAATGCATGTTCACATAGGAGAACAATTGTCAGATTTACTACAAAGTCCTTAGGGGCTTCCAGGGTTGACTTTATTTGTAACAAGCTGGGCAAGTTTAATCTCTATGCTCTAGCTTGAGGGGGAGTGGTCGAAGGGTATTATTGGTAGATAAGCTGTAGGATCTGGGATAACTCTGATTTGAGGATCCTAGTCTCCTTTTTGGTTAGTTTCCTATGCTAGTTGTAATCGATGGGCTGCTCTATAAATAAAGACATTGTCTATAGGAGGCACACACGATGAGTGAGGCCTGCTTGCCTCTTCCCTAAACTTCTTCTTCTTCACACTGTTTTGGTTTCCTCTCTTCTACTCACTAATTTACAATAGCCTACTAAAAGAGGTGGATTTCCTTTATAGATTACGATCCCCTAACAAATAATCTCGACCATCCAAAAACATAAAGATCTAATGGAATCTCCTTGAAAATAGATTCCCCCTAAGACTCTAATATCAAAGGAACTCTTCTTGTAAATAAAGACGGGTAAGAGTCTATTTTTAAAGAAGACTCCCAGGGACTCAAGAACTCATCTTTGACTTAATCAAGAATTCAAACTAATCACAACTCTTTTAAAACTTTAAAAGAAAAAAATCCTGCAAATTGTAATCAGCAATTAATTAGGACTGAATTTGACCAAATTATCCCTCTAAGAGGGGTCAGCCAACCCTAGGTGTGCCTCTTTGGACTGGCCTTGGGGCCCACTCTAGGGTTTCGGCCAGGGGGTGAACTCTGGCTCACATCACTGGGTTCATCCTTATGTCAGGGGTTTACTTGCCTTTTCTAGGGATTGACTTGTATTGGTGATGATATTGCCTGATTTCCAGGAAACTCTGCTAGATTGCCCCAAGTTTCTAGTGTGGTATGGCATTTTCTTGTTCGTCTCAGAAGGGAATTGGCAATGATGCGTAGTGAATCAAGTGTTTCTAGTCTGAGCTCGTTGTCTAGCTAATTGCTCTTGCATGATACTACGTGGTGATAGCCAACTCTCAACCGTTTGTCCAAACCACTGAGATTGTAACATCTTGTAGATTTACCTCTTCTTCAGTACCAGTCTTTGATTTTGCAGAATGCATTCTCGTAGTGTCTTCTGTTGGATATGATTTGGAAATTTGTGTATTTATATACAGCAACCTTTCCCATCAATTCTGTGGAGATATTGTGAAGATGTTCTGAGTTGTCATGAGGGTCACAATGGTTGGAAGGGCCTGAGTGCCAAATCTTGCCCAAGTAGTATGTTAGTAGAATGAAATATCACTGGCGTGTTGAATGTTGGCACATATAAATGTTCATCCTTAGTTTACACTTGACAGTAATTGCATTATTAGTTACGAATTTAAACATTCTATTTGGGATGTCTGATAAAGACAGCTCGCCTTGTTAAACAGAAAACTACATGTAGGAAAAAACATGCTGAAGAAGCAGCTACCAGAGTGGGAATTTTTGAGCTTGTTGATTGTAAGGAGGTACTGAAAGGATCTTTAGTTTTGTCCAATTTGTTTGGTGTCTTCTCTCTCTGCAATCCTCATTGTGAGTTGTATTGTAAGAACATGTTAATT
Source organism: Hakea prostrata (assembly GCF_041222555.1). Classification (NCBI taxonomy): domain Eukaryota; kingdom Viridiplantae; phylum Streptophyta; class Magnoliopsida; order Proteales; family Proteaceae; genus Hakea; species Hakea prostrata. The sequence goes on along the minus strand of NC_142601.1, from coordinate 58,032,728 downwards.
CTTACTAGTTATTTTTATATGGAACAAGAACTCTATTCAGGAGGCCAGCACTTCATTGAAACTCTGTCTTTCTCTCTCTCTCTCTCTCTCTCGTCCTCAATGATGCCTCTGACACCTTGTTTTAAGGGGAGGAGAGAGACTAGTGGCAGTGCGGATAGGCCTCATTTCCAAGCAAAAAACCTGTATTGTCAGTGGTTATGATTTGTGTATGTGTCATGTGCTCATGAAAGTTGTTCTTTCGGTCAGCCATCACTTTATTGCGCAATTGCCAACATTTCAGGCTTTGAGATCAATGTCAGTACTAACTGCTTGATTACTCAGAATTTCTTTGGGGTTGACTTCTATGCTGTGATATCTGACATTTTGAAGCCGTGTTTTTTTCTTCTGAATAACAAATCTAGCAACATAAGAGGACAATGAAGAAACACATCAACCCCAAACAGCCCACTAGAGATTAGACACTATGCTGCCTGATAGAAGTAGGGAGCTAGTTTACTGGCTCAAAGTTCAATGTAGATACCCTGCTCAATAAGTAAGAATCCCTCTGAGAAAACTGGTCCGTACTCCATTATTGAGTTGGTTCCTTTGGGGATTAGATTGATTAAATTTTTAAATGAGGAAGTGAGGTGGACCTTTCTAATATTTTTCTAGGCCCAAGAATTTGGAATTCAACTGTCCACTAACAGTGGCCTAATTCCCCTCCTAAACTTCAACAAGAGGAGAGCTGATGTAGAATCTAGGCAGAATCAAATCAGACACTGGACCAATTGGGCCAAGTCAAACTAGATCAGAAGGTCTTCTAGAAGGGCCAAGAAGAGGCAATAACATTGTTCGCGTGAACAGTGTTATCCCTTGTTATGCATTTGGTGGATGATAACACTAGGCCTTGTGGGGCACAAGGCTAGATCATGTGATGTCCTCCTTGAAGACTCAAGTGCTTATTTAATTACTATTTTCATGTAGTTCCTAGTGTTGAAAAGTTGGTTTCTATTTAGTATCCATGTTTGTGGTTGAATTATAAATCGTAGTAGTTTTTATTTCTCTTAATTTCTAATTTCAGAGTAGGAAGCTACTATTTTGTTATAGCCGAAAATGTTGGCTAAATAACTTAGCAAAGTGTGGTTTCTTATTTACTTCCAGGAGTTTCTAATTTTTCTTGAGCAAACCTTCGCTCTATAAATATGCAAGACTGTTCTTAGACCCCCCAGATTTTAATGAATTGCTCAATGAAGTTTGCTTCAAGTTTATTACTTGTCTTTTGGATGAGTGATACTATGGGGGCCTAAGACTTATGGTCTAGGGACTTTGCTGTTGACTGCTAAGTCCTCGGGCAGAAGGAGCCTTTCCTAAGAGGCTAAATCCATCTATCCTTCTTTCTTCTTTTGTACTTATAGACTAGGGAACCTTGCTGTCGATTGCTAAACTCTAGGGCTGATGGAGCCTTGCTAAGAGGTCTAATCCAGCTATCCTTCTCTTCTTTTCTTGTTCAAGATCTGCTGTTACTGTTCCTGAGTTTCTAACTGCTGCTGTTGAGAGACTTTCAAGCTGAGGTTATATCACCTTATGCTACTGCTCCTCCAATTGAACTAGGTTGTTGACTTTATGTAATTGGTTGAATCATCCTTTCTGCCATCTCCTCCACTTGAAATTCCTCTGCAAACCACAAAGTTACAAATTTCTGACCCTATTTCTGACTCTCTGATTTGTGGGTTAAATGGGGCTAAGCTGAACCTAGCTCTATCTTTACATTACTTCAGTGTGGCAAAAACTGGGTATTGTTTTTACAGAAGTGAAGATTCATGTGCATAAGCACTTCACTAGTTTTGAGGAGAAAGACAAGTCGCAATCATGATACTCTGAAGATTGTATGGCCTGGTTCAAAAAATAATCTCACCTTACACTTCCAACTTAAGAGTCATTTTGTCTCTGCATGTTTTTTTAACTTGAGATTTGCTCCCCCTGCCAGTTTTCTTCGGTGCTTTTGTGCCACCAAATTATTGAATCTTGTTTCAGAAGGCCATTTTACCTAGATTGGAATTCCGCTATATTGCCTCTCAATATTTCTCAAAAGCAAGGTTGTAAAAGCGACCAAGGCGATGGAGGGCTTCCAAGGTGACAAAGCGCCAACAAGGCGATGACTAAGCAGTCTGTTGTTAATTTTTAGGTAGTCAAGGTATTCTAGTGTTAACTCAGGACGTACAGGTTCTAATCCACAATCATTAACTAAAAGAAAAGCAGATGTAGTGAACTGGAAGTTTTCAGGGACAGCCATGAATTAGGAAAATATGAAAGGATAACCTAAAAAATGTTAAATTGGGAGGACCCCAAAGCGTACCATCAAGAACAATGGGAATCGAAAAACTCAGCAGTTGTAGACTTAACAGTTGGTTGAGATGAAAGTACAAGATCAACTCATTGATATTTTTGAAGTCCAAGAAAGACTAACAGATAGAATATCTTCGAACACTTTCTAAACCAGGGGGTTTAGATGCAAAGATATGAACAGAATTACAGAAACATAAACACACGGAAATATATTGTTCTCTGCCACCAAATCATTGAAAATATGTCTCTACATACTTGGGAAAAAGTACTCGGGAAAATGAACAAGTAAAGTAACTGACATTACTGACCAGTTCTGTAAGAAGAAGTGAGAACTGAAAAGAAGAAGAAGCTCGGCCGCTGGAGGTGGTCGCCAGGCCAGTCAGAGATTGAGAGTTAGAAAAAGGAGAAAAGAAAAGAAAAGAAAAGAAGAAGAAGCATCGCAACTCACCAGCGAAGAAGAATGATCGCCGAAGAAGAAGAATGATGCCAGAGACTGAAGCAACTTGCCGGCGATGAGGGAAATCGATAGAAGAAATTCCGTGGATGAAGACTTGACTCCTTCGGTCTTCGGTTGAATGTAGAGAAGAAAACGAAGGACGGAAACGATTTTAGGTTTCTTCAAATTATTTCGTTATCTTTTTGAGTCTTTGACCAATTGAATCATACAGATTGGAATAAAATCTATTGATGGACAGAAGCCTTTCAATTGGAATCGTTTTATTAAAAAAAAGGAACAATAAAGCGGTCGCCTTGGTGCCCAAGGTGTCCAAGGCGCCCACCTCTATTAGAGACCAGCGTTGCTTAAGCGATGCCTTGACAACTATGCTCAAAATACCGTCTTGTTTTGGCTCAACTGAAATATTTCAAAAGGAATTTTGTTGAGATTTTGAGCTCTCCCAAGTCCACCTCAAGAGTTACAAAAGAATTCCTTAACTATCTGCCTATTCAGTGAATTGCAAGTGGTGGTGATTTCTCTCCTATCCTATACTTAGTTCCATCACTAATTACCTCCTTTCACTGATTCCTCGCTAGGCAGGGAAGATTAGGCTGAGCCGCTGAGGGAAGGAGGGCAGAAGCAGAAGAGAAGCAATGAGTGGAGAAGGAATCCTTTTGTTCCAACCAATGAAGTAATAAATGCAGCAACAACAACAACGACAAGAAGCCTTATTCCAAGTTTCCAACTAAATGGGGTAAAGTACATGGATCCTTGCCTTCCAATCAGCTCTATTTGAGGCCACACTAGATACAAGGCCTAAGCTATGCATATCCTTTCTCAACACTTCTCAAGGTTATCTTAGGACTGCTCTAGCTCTACTATTTCCTTAGTTTTAGATTAATAACTTCTCCACACAGGGGATTTGAAAGGCCTAGCTGAATGTGGCTGTGCCACCTCAATCGACTTTCTCGTAGCTTGTCATTTCTCCTACTCCCAATCCAGCTCTAATATGATCATTCCTTATCTTATCCCTTGTAGTTTTGCCACTCATCCATCTTAACATCCTCAGTTATGCTACGCTGATTTTATTTACATGATGTTTCTCAACAGCCCAACACTCTGCACTCTATATTATAGCTGGGCATACGATGGTCCTGTAGTGTGTTCTTTGAGCATTAAAGGAATACTTCGATCACACAAGTCCTCGGACTCCGCTTCATCCACCCTATAAATGATTAATGAAATGTAGCAGAGCTAGAAGGAGGTAAAGGACAGGAAAAATAGGAGTGCAAGAATCAGCTGAAGCTTCTGTTCTTGGTATATTGACTGCCTTTGAAGATCCTGACACAATATGGATGGGTGGACTCAGTTTTTTGAGTTCTGCAGTCATTTGTCATTATCATGCTTCACAAAGAGGTATGTGTTCTTGAGACTGAGTACAATTTGCCTGACCAAACATTCATCTTGTGTACCTTTTCTCTTTTTTGGCATCATAAAGGGGCCTTGGTCTTACCTTAACATGCTTTTATTCTTTATATTAGCGTGGGTGCTGAGTTGGTTGTTTATTTTTGTGGGCTACAATGATGTCGGAAAAAAGTGAGATTTCCCCCTTTCCCGTGGGGAGGGTGGTTGGTGCTGTTGGCTCTTGTTGGCATATGATTCTGATGTTGAAGTCATCGCGTATTGGGATGGTGATATTTTGGCTGTGTACATCTTTTTTCTTTGGTTCTTGTCTTTAGTGATTTTGTTTAGATTATACCATCATTGGCATAATGTAATTCTTTTTTGTTGCCATTTAAGAATTAAAATATCCTCAAGTGAGAATCCACGTGACATTTTAACCTGAAATTTTTGTATAGAAACCTTTAGGTCTTAACTTCCACACGGATCTTTGGCCAAGAAGGGGGAAAAAACACCTTTTTTACGGATCTTTTGTTTGGCATTGTTTGTCATGCACTCTTTGGACCTTACACTCTGGGAGAGTCTTTTTCATTCTTTGGTTAATTTTTTCCCTGTCTTACTTGATTTATTGACATTTCTTTTCACTTTTACAGTTTGATAAATTGTCGCTAGTATGGGGAAAGCCACGACAGCCTCCATTAGGGTCTGAAGAGGTATGCCTTATTTTTACACCTTATTCGTTCGTCAGATTGTTAATTTGGGTATCGATACTTACTTTAGCTAGTCCTTCATTTTCTTGCCAAAAGTAACTGTCCTACCGAACATGATGAGTTCATTGAGTTGATATTCAATTGGCACTTGATGCTTGAATAATCATAACAAAAATACTTGTGATAAATTATTTAATCTACTTCTATTTTAATCCTTTTGGCTTTCTGGTTAGGCATACTTCTGTTCTAGTTCTAGTTTTTCCATATCTATCTATTAGGAAGGCTATCATGTTGCTTTAGTCATATGGAGACTAGTTCATTGCTATAACAAATGCAAATCTGTAAATTCAGATCTGTTCTGGTGGATAAACGCATATACTGTCTCAGTTTTGTGAAGATAATGTTGTGGTAAATGCTTATTGAAAGATCTTTAAGGAGACCTGAAAACTTTATCAGTGGGAGGCATGGAATCTTAAAAAATATACTCTATATTTTCTGTCAAGTTAGCAGACTAGGTTAGTGGAAATATTTAAATTTCTGTATTTAAAAATTAACCTTTAATGTTCGTAGGTGACATATTTCTATACTTCCTTTTTGTTATTTTGGTTTTATGAATTCATGCCAGTAAGATCGCTTGAGGTGGTTTGACATCCTCTAAATTTTTTTTTTTTTGAATGTCATGATCTGAGCAATCAATATAATTAATTTCTTCCTGAATCACCTTTGCAGTGGGGCACATTCTTTGATTTTGAAGGGCGAATAACAGATCCAAAGGCTCTGAAAAAGAGAATATTTTATGGAGGCGTAGAGCATGGTCTGCGAGTTGAGGTTTCTGTTTATTAATTAGTTTATCTTATTTCAGATTCGAGTTAATATTTTGTATTTCAGAAGGTGTGGAATGAAGGTTTTTCCTTTTATTTGTTTGGAACTCAAAACTCTTCATTTTGGTTGCAGGCCTGGAAATTTTTGTTGGGTTACTATGCATATGATTCAACGTGTGCTGAAAGGGAATATCTCACCTCAATTAAAAAGTCAGAGTATGAGACCATAAAGCACCAGTGGCAGGTTCATTCATCAATCACCATGGACTCATTCTGATTTGCTTCACTAATAAGCCAAATTTTCAATACCAAACATTAAATGATCTTGTGCAATCTTCACCTAGGAGGTCCTTTCTCTTCTAACAAGCCCCACAAAATGATTCTTCTTATTTATTTCATTCACTTTCCTTGATTTGATCGGAATTTTAGAGTGATGGCTCACAATTTAGTTTTTCTAGTTACCAAAATTTAGCTTTTGTAGTCACTAAGTTTTCTTTTACTCTTTGGATAATTGAATGCTTGTTGATTTGTTTGTGATGTACATGAATGTTGGAGGTATTCTTTATTCCTTATGCCACTACATTCTCTTTGTGGTATAGCCCTTTGGGATGTCTGTTGGCTGTTTTTCAGGATATCTTTTGAAAGATCATGAATCCTCACTCCAAAAGGTGTAACAATAAATGAAATTGATCGTCATTGCAGCACAGATCACATATGATAAGAACAATATCTTTTAAACATTTTGACCATGGTTCATATTTATATGACATTGCATGCATTTGAGAAGAAACACTGTATGGAATGAACAAGCAGTCTATGTCCCTGGAAAGTGCCCCTCATTTATCAATAATTTCTAATCTTAAATGCCAAGGTTTTTTTTTTGGGTGAATATGTCTAAGGTTACTTTGGCATGCTACCTTTCTAAGCAATGAGATGGGTCTGTTGGGCATGACGTGCTTGTGCCTCTCCCTGTTCATCAATAATAGATAGCAGCTAATCTAGTTGATCCCGTATAGGCGGAGGTGAGGACGGAAGAAGCGGGGGCGAAGCCAAAAAGACTTTCTCCTCCTTTCAAAGTCCAAGTTTCCCCTGGGGCCCTTTTTTTCTTTCTTTCTTCTTCTTTTTTTAAAGTTCTAATTCTCCACAAGGATTAGAGACCTACCTTGCAGTGTTGTGAGGTACACTCTCACCTGCACCCCTCTCTATCTCTTGTCTCAATGCTGCATAATATATTCTGCATTGGAATTTGGACATACCAAATCTAATTTTAGTATATAATAATATATTATGTCACGTCTGCTATCTCAATGCAGCATAGTATATACTGTCTTAGACATACCAAATCCTATTTTATTATATAATATGTTATGTTTGTTAGTAAATGATGATTATTTGAAGTCCATAACCTAGTTACCTCTCCATAGGCTTGGACTTACCATTATTTTTGAGGTGCTTGATATTGTGGAGTTGTGTGCTAAGTTAGGGCTTTAATGTTACTAAGTGGTTATAGATGCTTGGAGGAGGGACCATTGTTATCAAACCTTTTGCCAAGGCACACCCTGGGGCCTAGGCAGTTTTTTGGTCTCTAGGCGATGCAATGCTTTGTTGAAATGCAAAGAGAATGATTGCTTTATCACCTGGGAGACACCACCTTGTTGCCTTGTGCACCATATTGCTGTTTAGGTGCTAAAACGGTTGTTTTTTTTTTATTGCTATCACCTGGGAGACACCACCTTGTTGCCTTGTGCACCATATTGCCGCTTAGGTGCTAAAACTTTTTTTTTTGGGGGGGGGGAGGGATTTTTTAAACCATCAAATTATATTTTACAAAACCATAATACAAATATAATAATTATTTATTTTGGTTTCCGGAATCATTTAGATGAAGATTTATTTGGAATTATGCGATCGATTAATTTATTGGTTTGGTCAAAAAAGCAGATAATAAATGTGGACAACATAAAATTCAGATTTGAATTCGAGAATTATTTGTGTACTTCAAAAAAGCCTGGTAAAAAAAAACCAAATGTCTAAGTTGAGCAACAATTGTATATATCGTACACCACATTATGCATATTTTTTTTTCCGTACAATAAAAAAATATTTCCCCCTTAATGAATAAGGTAAGCTCCTTTTTAAATTTTGTAATATGAAGGTTTTTCAATGTTCTTGAATCCTTTTTTTACTACTATTGTTGTCATATTTATAATTTTATATAGATCATAATCATATGTTATAATGTTATTAAATCATGTTGCTGATTGCTATTGTATGTTTTTTTTTGGATGAATAAATAATATATTAAAGCAACAAGCAGAACAACAGGAGAAATACAAAACGGGAAGGGGAAAAGAGAGGGGGGGGGAAAAGCAAGGAGCTCAAGAAGAGGGGGAGAGAGTACAACTGAGACCCCAGAAACTAACAATTAACCTATTTCTGGGGTTGTCAGCAACAGGGGGATGGGGAAGGGAGAGCAATCTAGAAGAAACATCAAAGAAGATGGCTTTCCAAATCAAATCTAAGGAGCGAGATTTGGGAGTCCATCTACGCAGGTTGCGCTCCCACCAAATGTGATGGATGGCGGCACTGAAGACGAACTTGCCAAGGAGATCGCAAATTGAGTTACCGGCAAAATTCCTAGAAATCCAAGACCAATCACGAAAAAACCCGTATGAGCGTCTCGAGCGGGGCCAAATAGATGCTAGGACTCTATCCCAAAGGGGGCGGGAGAAGGGGCAGGAGAAGAAAAGGTGGTCAATGTCCTCAGAACCACTCCAACAAAGGGTACAACTCGGGTTGGCGGGGATGTGGCGGCTAATGAGGAAAGATTGGGTAGGGAGGGCAAGGTTAAAAGCTCTCCAAAGGGTGAGAGAATGGCGGGGAATGTGACCTTTGAACCAAACCAAATGGGACCAGGGGACAGGGGGGGTGGGGACCACGGAGGAGGTTCCATGCAGAGGAAGTGGTGAAGGATTTGGACGGCGAGGGGGACCAAATGGTAGTATCACAGGGAAGGTTCAAGATAGGGGGAAGAGAGTTTCAGACATGTGCGAGATTGGGGTGAGGGAGAGGGGACCAGGCCCCCAGAGAAATGAAGGAGTCAAGGGAGGCAGTCTTAGGGATGCGGGTCTCATAGACTGAGCGGGGGTCAAGGAGAGTGAAGAGAATGCCCAACGGATGCCAAGGGTCAAGCCAGAAAAGGGTGGAGGAGCCAGTCGAAACTTGGACAGAAATGGCAGAGAGAGCACGGGGCCGGAGTAGAAGTAACTTCCTCCAAATCCAAGAAGGGTTAGAGGGACAAGAAGTGGTCCAAATGGAGTCTTGTTTGAGAATTTAGGAATAGACCCAAGAAACCCAAATGGAGTCATGCTTGGTAGCAATCTTCCATATGAGTTTGAGGAGGTAGGCCATGTTAACATCGAAGATGCGACGGATTCCAAGGCCGCCCTCCGCTTTGGGACGACAGATCGCAGCCCAAGAGATGGGATGAAGAAATCGGGAGACTTCTTGGCCTTTCCAGAGAAAAGCACAAAAGAGGGACTCCATGGACTGGATAATGGATTTGGGGAAGGAGAAGATACCACTCCAATAAAGATAAGAAGATTGGAGGACAGATTGAATGAGCACCACTCTCCCAGCAAAGGATAAAAGCTTACCTTTCCAGAGTTGGAGCTTTTTCCTGATATGATCAAGCATGGGGGAGCAATGATGGCGGGTGAGCCTGCCGGGGATGAGAGGGAGACCAAGGTAGGTCACTGGGAAAGAGCCAGGACTGAAACCTGAGAGCTGCAGAAGAGAGGCTCTGGTAGGATCCGAGACTCCGGAGAGAAAAAGAGAGGATTTGCTGAGGTTGACACGGAGCCCAGAAAGAGATTCAAAGAAGGATAGGGAGGAAAGAATGGTGGAAATGGATTGATGATCAGCTTTTGAAAAGATCATGAGATCGTCCGCAAAGGCGAGGTGGGTAAGGTTAGTGGATCTACATTTGGGAATGGGAGAGATTAGGAGCTGATCCGTGTTAGATTGGAGGATACGGGAGAGGACCTCAAGAGCCAGGGTAAACAGGTAAGGAGAAAGAGGACATCCTTAGCGGATTCCCACCCTAGAGGGGAAGAAGCCGGCAGGGGAGCCATTTATGATGATGGAGAAGCAGGGGGTGGAGATACACAACTCAATCCAGTGGACAAAAGCCGGAGGAAATCCCATAGCAGAGAGGACCTCACTAATGAAATCCCATCGGATAGAATCGAAGGCTTTGTGAAGGTCCACTTTTAGAAGAGCAGCCGGGGAGTGAGAAGATCTTTCAAAACCCCGAACTATCTCCGCGCAAAGGAGAATATTGTCCGAGATGCTTCGGCCCGAAATGAAAGCAGATTGGTTAGGGCTAACAAGATAGGGAATAACCTTCTTGATACGATTGGCAAGGATTTTGGAAATGAATTTGTAGATAACATTATAGAGGGAAATAGGGCGGAAATCAGAAAGAGAAGTGGCTCCAGGCTTCTTGGGAATGAGGCAGAGGAAAGTTTGGTTAATGGAGGAGATCTGATTGCTATTGTATGTTTGTATTATGATAAGATGAACTTATGTTTGTTCTTTTTTATGATAGTCTTGCAGAATTATGATTCTTTAATATTTCTTTAGGTTATATTAAAATTAAATAAGTTTTTCTATGCAATCTGTGTTGCATAAAATAGTTTTATTAAAAAAAAGTGTATATAAAAGGCCTTGGTCTACAAGGTGCCGCGTTGGTGGCCACCTTATTGCTATGGTGCTTAAGCAGTGTTCCAACTACCTTGGTCACCTTGCTGCCTTGATAACTTTTGGAGGATAAGAGAGTGCTAAAGATAATAGAAATCCACTTTCTTTATTGATGGAGGGAAAGAATATTGGTGCAACCCTCTTAATGAAGATAATAAAGAAAAGTAGATTCTGCCAACGCAGAGCTGTTCTAGTGGTTGAAACCTACACCTCTTAGTGAAGAGGTCATGGGTTCGACTCTCGCTGAAGCATATTAATATCCCCATCCCCCGGCTTAATAAAGCCCCTTTGTACCAAAAAAAGAAAAAAAAGAAAAAAAGAAAAGAAAGGTAGATTCTATCTACTAGACTAATGGACCCCTCTCTGTTCCTGGACTCTCTTGGGACGCCAGTGCTAAGAGATTGCATAACTTAGACCAGTTCACAACTCACAAGTGATTACCAGTCCACAAGAGAATCAGAAACTTCAGGTTCTACGGCAGTAAACTTTGATCAGTTTCCAGAGTTGCAGGAAATTTAAAACAATAAACTAGCAACCAAACAAAGGGATGGAGCTGATTGTAAGGAAAGGATCCATGTAGTTGATCCCATGTAGTTGGGACAAGGCTCTAACCAGTGGCATATTCCACTCTCTCAGACAGCGAAGCGTAAAGCTATATTCATTTTTTTCTCATCTGATTAGTTTAATACATGTACAAGGCCGTAGCCCCATACATACTTGTATATAAGACAAATAACAAACTCCAACAGTTAAAAAGATGGCCTAACTTGATCCTTAACTGATCCTTAACTGATATGGTAACAATAATTGTTTAGGAATTTAAAATTGAAATGGACTCAAGACCGGACTCTTAACTAAAATAATGAAGGAAATCCTGTCCTCTATTTTCTAACACAGTGCATTAAGGTGGTCTATAACAAGGAAAACCTGTGGGAGCGTTTTTAGAAGGTGCTAGGGCTGGGGTGGAGGTCGAGTGCTAGAGGGAGCATTTTTGGGGGAGAGAGATGTGATTCTAGAAGTGTAGGGAATTCTATGCAGGAAATCTGGAGATCTGAAAATTTAGGGTTTTAGGGAAGAAATGGAAGGGCCACAGGGGAACTATTCAGGCAAGAAGAAGGAACATTCAAACCCCACTGTTGTAGAAGGTCAGCTGTAGGAAGGTGACCTGATAATATTTTGCAAAGAAAAACCTTTACTTTGGGAGCAAAAGGAATATGTCATAATTTGAGTCAATTAGAGTCCACTGGTTTTAGCTTCTTTTTTATGGCAAGTCAGTAAGCCGATGCAACTGTAGATTTACCTTCTGCTTTGTGAAGCCAAATAAATTTGTCAGCCGTAGTCTGGCACCAAATTAGCCAACTTTCCTTTGAAATGAACTTAAGGTTGATAAATATATATGTGCTGCACCTTTGTTTAGCACGTTTATGTGGTTATGGGCCTACTCTATGGGCCCATAAGTTTAGTGTTTAGTTCGAGTACAAGAATAAATTTTTTTAATTGGTTAATTATGTAAATTTTGCCCAACTAAAGTTATGAGGGCAGAATAGTCTTTTTATATTTTATTTTAGTTTTAATCAATGTTTGAGACAGTCTAGAATATAGTTATCAAGGCGTTGCCTAGGTGTCTAGACGGTCCTCAAGGGTGTGAGACAATCTTTGCATTATTTGATGTGCATAAATCACTCACCTTAACCCTCCAGGCATTGCCTAGGATTCCTTGAGGGTCAAGGCGACCGCCTCATTCAGTTTAGTTTTTCCCCCCTTCAAAGCAGATGCTAAATCAAATGCTATTAATTTAGATGCATATCTACCTACATTAATTGGATGATGTATCAAAACTAAACTGTATATTAGATACATTGGATCACTTAACACCCCCCCCCCCCCCCCCCCAAGAAAAAAAAAAAAAGACAATTTATCTTCTTCCTCACTTCGCATGTGATACAAAAGACACTTAAAATCCCTAACCTAAAAAGCCTTCTCAACACTCACTTTCTTCCGTTGCCTGACTCCCCTCTCTTCTCTGGCAGAAAGTATAGCTCCGGTGACTGTTTGGTTACTTGCAAATTTCTATTCCGGCAGGTTCTTGATTATGTATTGAATAACAAATAATTGTATATTACTCTAGTAAATTATGAATTACCGATCTTATAAAAATATTTCTGTACTAGTTAAATACTTGTTGTTTATATGGGACCTAGTTATATGTAGTTTTCTGGTATGTTGGATGCCTTAAGGTAGCCTAATGCTTAGTGTGTGTGTTTTTTTTAAATATATTTGTATAAGATATGATATATTTATGATGAACAAGGTGTATGGGATGTAGACTAAAAATGTCATTTTAAATGCCTTGCCTGCCTTGGCGGGGGCTTGTCGCCTCACCACCTCAACTGGCCTAAATCGCCTCGCATCACCTTGATGCCGTGACAACTGTTGTCTAGGATATGGTAAGGAGTCCTTTTAAATTTAGTTATAAGAATCCTATTTAAATTTGGATGAATATGTTGAGTACACTGTACAAGTAGGAGAGTGGGTTTCTAAGTCCTAATTTCACTAGGACTTCTTATGTAAGGCTTTAAATAAAGCCTTTGGCATGTGATAGAGGGCATAATTCATAATACAATTAATAAAGAGCATGTTGCTACCTAAGAACAAGGTGTTAGTAGGGCTTCTCATCAGTGGTAAGGGATCTCAATGTGATTGAGTAAAAAACCTATGATTTCTATTTGAAGGATTCTCATTCAGCAGTGCTTGTACCCTGCCTCCACTTCTTTCCATCTCCATCACACATTACAAGGCTTGTGTTACAGCCTTATGGGTAAGTAACAAGTCAGTTCAAATTTCATTCCCTCCACATATCATATTTCTTTTTTTATTTTCTTGAATTTTTGGACTTTCTGGAGACCCAAAATTCAAGATCAGATCTATGCCAATCATGGTTGTCCTGCATAGATGCCTAGGCCTATTTTTGGGTCAAGGCGACACCTTATCGGCTTGCTTGGTGTCACCTTGGTTGTTGCCCTCTATCACCTAGCCTTGCCTTGACATTTGACAACCATGATGCCAATCCAACCATTAGATTTGTCTCAAACTTTAAGGATCTGCCCCCCAATACTAGTGACCTTAGATCCTAGTTTGATCCCATTCTGATTGCCTGATTTCAAGATATAACTATTTTCTTGATTTTTTTGTACTTCTAGAACACCCCCCCCCCCCCCAAAAAAAAAAAAAAAAAAAAAAACAAGAACACCATTATATCTTCTAATTTAGCCATCCAGAACCCATTAAACCTGGGGATTATATCCTTATATTGTTACCTACATTCCCTCCACGTTTCAACCCATTTTGACACCTATAGACTCTAGTTTTCCATCTTAAGTAATTTATTCCATATCTTCCATGGGATGGCCCATGGATCCTTAAGGTCCTAAATATTATTTGAGAGCGCATGAACATTAACCACAAAACCCTAACTTAACCCTTTTCCCCAAGATATCATTGCATTGCAGCCCATATCACAGGGAACCCTCATATCCCATAAGCAATATTTCAAGAAACCTTTTCTTGGTCCCCATATGAGTTAGTTCTCTTAAAAAAAATCATAGAAGAACTAGCCCTCATTCACTTGAGGCTACATCAGGGGAATAGGAATGGCTGCTGATCAACCTTCCAAGGCCGCCAGTAGAAAAATATGTTTTTTTTACCTTCAAGGATCCATCTATAATATATACATTCCTGGAAAAAATTGTGCTTGTTGTATGTTGTATTCTTATGGAAACTGCTCTCAACTTTTTCCACGTAATTATACTAATGTGAATCTTTTGTGTTTTCCTTCTTTAGAGTATCTCTCCTGCTCAGGCGAAAAGGTTTTCGAAGTTCAGGGAGAGAAAGGGTCTCATTGAGAAGGACGTGGTAATGTTAACCATCATCTTTTGTTGTCCTACTTTTCTGGATAGCAAATTAACCATCAATTTTTGAACTTGTGCATCACATAATACGATTCAAGAGCATAAAGTGGTGTTGGCCAAAAAAAAAAGTGCATAAAGTGGGTTGAAATACAAATGGGAGATTTTTAACATGTTTCCTTTTTTCCTTTTCAAGGTAAGAACAGATAGATCTGAGTCCTTCTATGATGGCGATGACAACCCCAACGTGATGCTTCTCCGGGACATACTGTTGACTTACTCATTTTACAACTTCGATCTTGGTTACTGCCAGGTGGGTACAGAATAGCTAACTTTGTGAAAGGTTGATTTGACATTACTGGTATGTGCCCTTTCTACAGACAGCTTGGTGTGTATATATATATATATATATTTTCTTTTGGGGGGGGGGGGGGTAACATTGGTGGTAAATTAACATGGGGGGGGGGGGAAGCTTAGTTTCTCTCTTATAGTTTCCAAGTGTCACTAATCTTCTAATCCAGGGAAATGCTTAGTTTCTTACAGTTTCAGAATGTCACTAATCTTGTAATCTTTCATGGATAATTTTTTGAAAAAAAAGTTCCCCTATTTTCTTGTTTGGTTGTCTTGAAAATCTTGCATACAATTTAACAAGCTGTTTCTAGTCTTGGCTAAGGCTAAAGCTATCATTAATTTTAAAGTTTTTTACTGGTACCCACCTTAAGTGGGGGTTAAACTCTGGTCTCCCCCCTTAAGTGGAAAAATTACTGGTGAGCCACTTTCAGCAAAATCCAGTATTACTCGTTACCCCACTGTTAGTGATTCTGTTGGTGATTTCAAAATTTGAAAATTGAATGACAATTTTTCCCTGAATGAGGTGTAATGACCATAATGTCCCTCTCCTACCCAACCCTTAGTTGGGTGACCCATCTTCTTCTTACATCTTGTTTGCCGGAAATTAGCTGCCACCAGTGCCCCCCTGCCGGAAATCTCTCTCTCTCTCTCTCCCTCAGATTTGTTTCTCTCTTGTTCCAAATCAGAGTTCCTGTTTTCAAATCTGAACAGGTTTTTTTATATTTTGAAGTCTAAGAAACTAAGACCAGAAACAAGAACATTGAAATAAGGAATCCTGTTTAGGTAGAAACTCCGACGCACCTGTCTCTTCCCTTTCTCTCTACTGTGAGTCTGGAGTGGAGAATGTCGTGCGGCTTCTCACGCCGCCCTCAACGGTGCTTCCCCAACCCTCCTCCCCTTCAGTTTCCATTTCTCACCGAGGTTCGGTTCTCTGCCGCGCGCCGTCCTGTCAGTATTTTTGTTTCTGGATCTGCGTGCTCTGTCTTCTCGTGGTTATTATTGGAACCCTAAGTCTACTTTCCTGTGATTCCCAGCCTACTTCTAATAATCTCTGTTGCGAGTTGAGAAACAGTTGCTGTGTGATCTCTGATGGTGTTTATAGGGCTTGCTGTGCCGTTCTTGACCTAGATATTAGGATTATCGGCAGGGAAATCCACGTCCTTGCCTGGAATTTCATTCCTATCAAAGGTGGCGGTGGTTTCTTGGAGATAACCAGATGGAGTCTTCCAAATTCCTCCGCTGAAACATTCCAATCTCTCTCTCTCTCTGTTCACTCACATGACAACCCCCTCCATCACTGGATTCTCCCGCCGTTTATAAAATGAAGACCAGCAGCTAGAAATTCTGTGGCTGCCGGATCTGTTTGGAAGATTAGAAGAAATGCGATGAAGTGAAGTGTAGATCAAGGTCTTCAATTCTCAGAACAGTTTCATTGAACTGAAGCCCAGAAATCAACTAACCCTCAATACCAAAAATTTCATTTATGAGAACCCTGCAAGTCAAGACCCCTGTATGGATTTTTTTGCTAGTTCCCCTCTCCAATAAATTCAACTTTTCAGCTCCATATGTTATAAACCCATGATTTCAAGGCTTAAAAGTAACTCTTGTCTTTAATTCTTTCACCAACTGGGAAGTACAATCAAATGAAATCAGAAAATCAGAGTCTCTCCACGACTTAAGGAAACCAAGAAGCGTGTAACTGTAGTTAAAAATGGTCATCCATAAACCTGTCCAGATCGGGATTCTTCCACACCAATGACAACCAGGTGTAAAAGGAAGCAGAGAAGGGAACCCGTCCAGATGGAGATTTCCAGCAGGGGATATTGGTGGGAGATTTCCGGCTGGGGTTCAGTGGTGTCGGGTTTTTTCCTGCAGCCAACATGTAGGTAGAAGATGGGTGAATGACCCACCTAAGGGTTGGGTTTGGAAGGGTAATTTTGTCATAACACCCCCTTATGGGTAAAGCGGTCATTTCAATTTTAAACTAACAGTGGATAACGAGTAATATTGCACTTTTTTGGATGTGGGTCACCCGTAATTTTTCCACTTAAGGGGGGAGACTCTCTCCCCCCCCCCCCCCCCAAAAAAAAAAAAAAAAACTTAAGGTGGCACCAGTAAAGAACTCTTAATTTTATTATTTTCACCACCATGCATTTCAATTATAACCACAGTTCATTGATTTTCATGTCATCCAGGATGCTTTTTTAATTATAAAACGTACTTGTTCTCATTCCCCCCTAACTTTATTTGGATGTAGGGTATGAGTGATCTCTTGTCTCCAATATTATTTGTAATGAGGGATGAGTCAGAATCATTTTGGTGTTTTGTTGCATTGATGGAACGCCTTGGCCCCAATTTTAATCGTGACCAGAATGGCATGCACTCCCAATTATTTGCACTATCAAAGGTATGTATCCCCTGGTTGCTAGCATACTCTTCTTGCATGTTTTCTGTTTTGTCCATCACAGTGAATAGTGAGTCTACTGGGAAGGATAATCCTTAATACTGTACTTCCTGTGAAAGTTTTTGTCCTGGATTGGTTAAAGTAGAAACTTATCTTCCCTTAAATCTGATCTCAAACTCATGAATCAAGACCTTGTAGAATAATTCCTTTTTTTTTTGGATGAATAAATAATATTTAAAAACAAGCAGCAACACAACAAGGGAAGATTACAAAGGAGCTGAAATAAAAGAGGGGAGGAGGGGGGGAGCAAGAAGCTCAAGATGAGAGAGCAACTGAGACTTCAGAAACTAACAATTAACCTATTTATGGGGTTGTTGGCAATAGGGGGATGGGGAAGGGAAAATTATATAGAAGATATATCAAAGTAGATGGCTTTCGAAATTAGGTCTGAGGATTGAGATTTGGGAGTCCATCTTCTAAAGTTGCGCTCCCACCAAATATGATGGATGGTGGCACTAAAGACTAGCTTGCCTAGGCGATCGCAAATGGAGTGATTGGCAAAATTCTTCGAGATCCAAGACCAATCACTAACAAACCTGTGTGAGCGGCTAGAGCGGGGCCAAATGGAAGAAAGGGCTCTATCCCAAAGGGGACGGGAGAAGGGGCTGGAGAAGAAAAGGTGGTCAATGTCCTCTGAACCACTCCAACAAAGGGTGCAACTAGGGTTGGTGGGATATGGTGGCTGATGAGGAAGGATTGGGTAGGGAGAGCATGGTTGAGAGTTCTCCAAAGGGTGAGGGTATGACGGGGAACGTGACCTTTGAACTAAACCGAATGGGACCAAGGGACTGGGGGATGAGGGGAGCGGAGAAGGTTCCACGCAGAGGAAGTGGTAAAGGGTTTGGATGGCGAAGGGGACCAAATGGTGGTATCTTGGGACAGGTTAAGGATAGGGGGAGTACATTCCAAACATGTGTGAGACTTGGGTGGGGGAGAGGGGACCAGGGCCCATGGGAGATGAAGATGTCAAGGGTGGCAGTCTTAGGGTTGCAAGTCTTATAGATTGTGCGGGGACCAAGAAGGGTGAAGAGAGTGCCCAATGTATGCCAGGGGTCTAGCTAGAAAAGGGTGGAGGAGCCAAATGAGACTTGAATAGAGATGGCGGAGAGAGCACAGGGACGAAAGAGAAGAATCTTCCTCTAGATCCAAGAAGGATTTGAAGGGCAATAAGTAGTCCAAATAGAATATTGTTTGAGAATGTAAGAATAGACCCAGATAGAGTCATGCTTGGAAGCAATCTTCCAAATGAGCTTAAGGAGGCAAGACAAGTTAACGTTGAGGATGCGACGGATGCCTTGGCCACCCTTAGCTTTGGAACGGCAGATTGCGGCCCAAGAGATGGGATGAAGGAATTTAGAAGCTTTTTGACCTTTCCAAAAGAAAACACAGAAGAGGGATTCCATGGACTGGATGATGGATTTGGGGATAGAAAAGATACCACTCCAATAAAGGTAAGAAGATTGGAGGATAGATTGAATGAGCACCACTCTCCTAGCAAAGGATAAAAGCTTTCCTTTCCAGAGTTGAAGCTTTTTCCTAATGTGATCAAGCATAGGGGAGCAATGGTGGCAGGTGAGCCTATTGGGGAGGAGAGGGAGACCAAGGTAGGTCATAGGGAAGGAGCCAGGACTAAACCCTGAGAGTTGCAGAAGAGAGGTTCTGGTAGAATTCGAGACACTGAAGAGAAAGAGAGTGGACTTGTTGAGGTTGACACGGAGACCGGAAGGGATTCAAAAGACGAGAGGGAGGAGAGAATGGTGGAGATAGATTGATGGTCAGCTTTGGAGAAGATCATGACATCGTTTGCAAAAGTGAGATGGGTAAGGTTTGTGGATCTGCATTTGGGAATGGGAGAGATGACGAGCTTATCCGTGTTTGATTGGAGGATACGGAATAGGACCTCGAGAGACAGGTTGAACAGGTAGGGGGAGAGAGGGAAACCTTGGCGGATTTCCACCTTGGAGGGGAAGTAGCCAGCAGGGAAGCCATTTGTGATGATGGAGAAGAAGGGGGTGGAGATACAAATCTCAATCTAGTGGACAAAGGTCGGAGGGAATCTGATAGCAGAGAGGACCTCGCTAATGAAATCCTGACGGATAGAATTGAAGGCTTTGTGAAGGTCCACTTTTAGAAGAGCAGCCGGGGAGTGAGAAGATCTATTGAAGCCTTGAACAATTTCCGCGCAAAGGAGAAATTTGTCCGAGATGCTCCGACCCAAAATGAAAGCAGATTGGTTAGGGCTCCCAAGCGAGGGAGAAGGCCTCACGGACGGAGAGATGTGGAAGCCACATCGGCCCGATGTGATGGACGACGGGGAAGCGAGAACTCCAGCGAAACCTCCTTGGATTACGCTGGAGGAAACGGTAGCAGTCGTGGATTGGTTTCAGTTCCAACAATGGCGGAAACCTTACAGCACAATAGTAATTCAGTTTCCCATTGAGATAGATCTCCAAGATTTGGTTACCAAATTAGATTTGATGGTGAAATCGTTTGCAGATTGTTTAGATTTGGTTACCAAATTAGATTTGATGGTGAAATCGTTTGCAGATTTTTTGGGATTGCTTACAATTCTGAAGAGGAAGGAGATATTACACTCGACAACAGCAAATAAGGAAATTGAGGAATTGATTGGATTGTTTACAATTCTGAAGAGGAAGGAGATATTACAATCGACAACAGAAAATAAGGAAATTGGGAAATTGATCGCTGGAAATCTCGTTGAGGAAGAGCTGAAATCGGTTTTTCCAGATTCAGCAGCGACAATCTGGGCGATGGTGAGGGTAAGGATCGTAGGTGAAGTAAAGAGGAAGAAATTGTTTGAACCAGCGGTTCAAGTCAAAGTGTGGTTCAAGTGTATTAGACCCCTGGGCTGTTTGGGCTATTTATTTCTGTGTAATAAACCCATGGAATGGGCCTGGAGAACCCACATAGACCTGACTAACCAAAGGCCCAAATCCATAGGCTGCAGCCCAAAGGTTAAAAAAGAAGTACTAGGGCCAATTAAGCTTGGCCGAACTGAGCAACGTGCCCAAGATTCAAAGTCAAAAGTGTGGGCCTCAAAGAGCCAAATTAATTCAAAAGACCAGTGGCCCACTCACTTATTTTATGGACTCAAGGGTCAAGATGCTAGACAACAGCCCATCAGGTGTTATATTTTGAGGCCCAGTCCAGTAGTTGCTTTAATGCCCAAGCAAATAAGGGTCCAAAAACCTAATGGCCCATTTGCCAAACATCATAAACAGGGTTATTTTAGGAACTACTCTGTTCAACCTTCTTCTTCTTTAAAACCTGCACCTGATTCAGCGATCCAACACCGCCAACGGTTGCTCGCAGTCAAGAGGAAAGTTGCAGTGGCTCATGCGGCAGCGAGGCTACCTTCTAGGATCGACGGCGACCTTGAGGAGTGTGTTGGCACTTTCTATTTTGCGAAAGACTCCATTTTTGGTTGGACATGTGTGTCAGAGACGAACTGTACGCCTTCTACAGCAGGCGTTGTGCTTTGTATGAGTCCATATGTTATTGCTGTTCAGCTGATTTCGGTTCCAATAGCTATTCTTGGTGTACTCTTTAACTCAGCTGCAGTTTCCAAGGTTTTTCTTCATTTGGGTTGTTTGGAGTTATGTGGTTATTGCATCTATTGGATTCCAAGGAGGTGTGTTGTGCAGAATGTGGAACTGGCATGGTTGCGTGGCAAACATGTAAAGACCAAGTTTATAATTTTCCATCACCTTGAGGACAAGGTGATTTTCGAGGGGCCGGTAATGATAGAGACCTGGGATCACAGTATTAGGCTACATTGAGGAGAGAGAAAGATAATTAGGGTTGATTAGGGGTTATAAATAGGGGTAAGATGTTAGGAGGAAAGGGGGGAATATTTTTATGAGAGCTTTCTTAGGCAGCTGTAGGCTGAGGGACACCGCTATGAGGTGTGGGGGTGACTGGCACCGTAGAAACCAGAGTCTATCTTGTTAATTCTTTCAACTTTGTATTAATTTTCCAAGATATTATAAAGATCTTATCAGTGTTCTGGTACTAAATTTCATAATTAAAGAGTTGTAAAATAATATAATCACATAATTATAAAATTAGTGAATCACATAATTACATAATGATAGAAACATAATTGCATACTTAATGATATAATTTATACTTCATTTAATCAAGGAATAAATTGTTACATAACCACAAACTGCACAATTTACAAGGATATATGCAGTGCATTATTATACTAACATATGTGTGATTTACACTGAATTGCATATTTACTGCAGCAGTGATTGTGGTAGGAGCCAAAGCCACTTGCCATCGCTAGCCCAAGCATATGCAATGTATAGTGGGTGGCATACAATGATTACAATCCGATCTAAATGCTAAAAGGGGTATTGTCCCTTTATAAAAAAATGTATGAAATGATTAAGTGCATGTACTGTCTATCAAAATTACATACATCTAGTTAAAACATTAATAAGGTATCAAATTAGTACTTTTTTTTCGGAAAAAGGAGCAAAACTCAAGAACCTTGGGACCTAAATGTGCTAAGGCATCCGAGTCAATGCCTAGGCATCCTAAGTGTCCCAACTCCCAAGGAGCTCACCTTTTAGACAAAAAAAACACCCATCGCATCCAAAAAATCCAGGATGCCTATTTAATGGAACACCTTGACAACAATGCCCAAAACCACACTAAAAGGAAAATCGAGCCCTTTTAAGATCCAAAAATTTTCTAATGTCTTTCTGCACACTCATAACTTCTCTTAGGTAGAATTTTGCCTTCACAAAGAAGAAAATCATTGTAATATGCTTGTGATCATCATGTGCCACATTGGCTTTTAGGTTTAGTTTGTTAAGGAAGAAATTTCTTTATTGAAAAATCTTAGATATGTTTGCTAGTGTAACATTTTTCCTTTTGGGATGAATGCTGGGGCAACATTGTTTTATCCTCTTTTGATCCAAGTTTATCTCCCTTGGGTTTTTACAAGATTTATAATTTCATATTTGGTGCATTAGTGCATATACTCTTTGGGTGGAGTTTAGACGCTCAAACAGAATGGGTGTGGGATTCTTAAGAACAGGCAATTACTTAGGAGGGTAAAATGAAATGGTGATTCAGCAAAACCATGGTTCCTTGACCGATGGCTAGTTCACATGGGAGAAAGATTGGTTGTTTAAATTGAGGATGGTTGGAAGCACCTTCTACACCAGGAGAGAACTAGCCAACCATTCAAATTGCTCTCTTTGGTACCAGTTTCTGATAGATGAAAAAACTACTAATTTCCGTTCTCTTTCTCTGATCTACTTTTTTTGCGTGTCCTTGGGTGACCAACAAACACTATTCATTGTGCAATGATCAAAGACGTGGCATCTTATAGCCATCTATAGATAATTGTGGTTCAAGTGCTATCTCAAATTTAGTTCTTACTTTTTTATAAATCCTATTCATATGCTATTATAGTTCTATTTTTTTGCTTCCCATGTTTTTTTTATATGCTAGTGTATTTTGGTGTATCCAATTATATCTGACTGAATTTCTTTACTTTGCTGAAGGACTATGTTCTTCTAAGATTTTATTATGAGTTTCTTAATTCTTTTTAATGAAACTGCATTTTATGATTGTTGCAGCTGGTGGAGTTGTTAGATAGCCCATTGCACAATTATTTCAAGCAGCATGACTGCTTGAACTATTTCTTTTGTTTCCGCTGGATACTCATACAATTCAAAAGGCAAGTGAGATACATACTAATCTGGATTCATTATGTGTACTCTTCCCCTGCCACCCCCCCCCCCCCCCTAGCAAGAAACACAAAGTTCTATTTTTGTTTTCTACATGTAAATATGCGATCCATATCTTTATGACATGGTATTTGGTCCACAAAGTGGTAGATCTGTTGATGCAGCACAGCCTTGGAAACACCCAAATCCACCTGGAAGCCCAGGTTGAGAATCAGGTCTAATTAGGGATTTTAGTCTAGTAGATATTTGGGTAAGAATGTAAGATACAGAGGAATTGCTTTAATTAGTTTTTAAAAATTATTAAGAGTTACTGTATACTTGTTTTCTTATTTAAGTATGTTTCTTGTATTATTTATGTGCCTGTAATCAAGTGTTTTGAGCGTGAAATAGAAGTGATATGTGCATGTGCGGACTCTTCTTCCCTCTTCTTTTATGCGATTTACTTCTCCCTTCTCCCTCCCCCTGCAAGTTTGTTTCTTTTCAGGTTTCCCCTCTACTCCCCATACATCGTCTTCACTTTTTCTGTTCCCCATTAAGCGGTATCAGAGCCCACACCTGGGTAAATCCATCCCTCTAGGATTCTTCACCTCCTTAGTCTATTTTCCATGCTATTTCCTCTCCTTCCTTCCATCCTCCTATCTCTTATGTCCCTCCAACTCATCTTTATTTTTCTTCCTAATTTCTTCTCTGTGGATGGACCATATATCAAGATCTTGATATCAATGCCCAACTTGCTCCCTCAAAAAAAAAAAATTGAGTTGGGGCGAGATAGCGTCTATTGGGATAATTTTCTTTTGTTGAAAAGAAGACCAGATTTGACTGTGAAGCATTAAAAGTTACAGTGAAATTCTTAGATAATACCGAGATCTTGCTGAGATATCCAAGATGTCACTGAGATCTCTTCGAGAATTGGCCATGATATATCTGAGAGATGACCAAGGTAACCCAGATATTATTGAGATAACCAAGACAGTTACTGAGATATACAAGGTATCACCAAGATACCTGAGATCTCGGCTGAGCTGCAGTAATCCAAGGTTTCAAATGCCATTTTGTCTCTACTTTGTGGAAAAGTGAGATATCGTGAGTTATCCTTCCATTGTTGTGAGTTGTGAACATACAACATAGCAGTGACCCCCACCTTCCTTTTGTTTCTGCGAAACCCAACCCATTATCTTCATCATTACCACATTCCGCTGTAACCTCTAAATCCATCCCAACCTTAGCGACGGTCCCATGGTGTTCCCCCCCTCCCCCAAAAAAGGAAAAAAAAAAGAAAAAGAGAGAACCTTCTCCCTTCATTTTCCTCTTGTGCTGAATTCCAAAAATTCCAACAACATATAATCCTCCCTTCTTTGCTTGTAGTTACAGCAGTTTCAAGAATAAAGGGGAGAGATAAAAAAATAAGAGCAAATTGCACTGGCACCCCAAAATAGAGACTGTAAAGCACTGACACCCCATTTTATGTTTAAAAAACATAAACACCCCATTCATTAAACACACTGGTCCATTCTGTTAGTAAAACCATTAACCCACAGTTTGTTTTTTTTTTATTCCAAAAATACCCTTACCAACCCTTAAAACCCTAACCCCAATTTGTTCTCTCTCATCACCGTCTCCAGTTCTGGTCCGATATCTGTAACCAGAACTCGTGAAGTTCTTCTTTGTTAATTCTCGTTAGCTTTTGACACCTCCGCCTAGCGTTATCCACCATCTCAGCATAATACCATCTCTCCCTCTTTTGCTTATAAAACCCCCTGTCATTCCCTTCAATTTCTCTCCTGATCTTCCTACTTCAAATCAATTCTACATTTCTCAATCTTCAACTTCAGGCCAATTTAGAAGCTAGGTAGATCTCTTCATAATAGTGTTTTTCTCTCTGCAACAGGTTTCTATGGAAGCACTGGAAATCTCAGTTATTAACAGAATAAGCACTCTCGACGAATCAGAAGAGGAGGCCTGCTATTGCTGATGATGAGTCGCAGCCAGGGCTTCGATCCCCGCTGTTGGGTAGCAGCAGCAGCTCTGCTTTGTATGATAGTAAGACTCTGGCCACCGATGAATTCAAAGACACCAAAATTAAGCTAGTGTCAAAGAGATTCATGAGAAGAGAAAGAAAGGAATCCGCATCGCATGGAATCTAAGAAGAAATGAACCAACAAACTGAAGGAATTGAGAAGAGAAAGAACAATAGGGCTTCTTTAGTGGTGGTTTTAAAGCAGATGGGCGGAGCTTCCATGGAAGGTGAAGGTGGGTTGGCTGGCGGGGTCCACTAAGAATAAAAGCAAGCATTTTGAAGAGCACGTGGGCAAGGGGACCACTGCTGCTAAGAACGAAGCATTGCAAATTTGCAAAAATCACATGCTTGCGTGCATAATTTGCATAGACTTCCCGTCGACGACGACGATGATCCCGTGGACGACGACGATGATGAGAGTTGCTCGTCCTCCTCAACTTCATCAGACGACGAAGACGAACTGTTCAACTCACCAATATTCGACAATCAGAGACTATCCGATGAAGATTTCCGCTTTGCCGGAGGAAGGTGGAGACGGTGAAGCAGAGGAGAGCCCGAGTGATGAGAGAGAACAAATTGGGGTTAGGGTTTTAAGGATTGGTAAGGGTATTTTTGGAATAAAAAAAAAGCAAACTGTGGGTTAATGGTTTTACTAACAGAATGGACCAGTGTGTTTAATGAATGGGGTGTTTGTGTTTTTTAAACATAAAATGGGGTGTCAGTGCTTTACAGTCTCTATTTTGGGGTGCCAGTGCAATTTGCTTCATCATTACCACATTCCGCTATAACCTCTAAATCCATCCCAACCTTAGCGACGGTCCCATGGTGTTCCCCCCCTCCCCCAAAAAAGGAAAAAAAAAAGAAAAAGAGAGAACCTTCTCCCTTCATTTTCCTCTTGTGCTGAATTCCAAAAATTCCAACAACATATAATCCTCCCTTCTTTGCTTGTAGTTACAGCAGTTTCAAGAATAAAGGGGAGAGATAAAAAAATAAAGAACAAAAAAGCAGTGAAATTGAAACCCCAACCCACTGAAACCCAGCTTCATCCCTCTTGATATTCCCTTAGTATAGTACCCACTGCCTTCCATTTCCCTTTGTGAACCAGTTGAACTTTTCCACCCTTCAGTTTCACCTCTAGAGAAAAAGAAGAAAGTTGTGCAGAAGAGAAGAAAGAACAGACACAAGCAAGGGACAAAAGATCATCAAAGAAGAGGAAGAAAGAAAAAATTTGCATATGTGGTTTCTCTCTCCTCTTGTGTCCTTTGAAGTCTTCTGTTTTCTGTAGGTGCCTCAAGCACATGGAGACTCCATCACACCTTCTACTGTCTGTGGAGAATCATGATAATTTGCAATCCAGTAAATTACAGTTCTGCCACTTTTGCCCGTTGTTGCCATAAATTCACTACATCATAGAGGTTGATCATCGTGAGGATTGTTGGATCATCGCCTCCATCAAAGCCAATGTTTGTTGATGTCGATGCTGACCTTTTCATTTGATGCAAGTTGTGGTTGAGTTTCTTTCTTCCCTAACCCCCCCCCCACAAAAAAAAAATAAAAAATCCCCACCCGCACGCATACACAGAAAAAATGAAGGGAAAAAAGAAAAGAAAGAACCACACTCTGGGAGTGGGAGAATTGATGCACAACACATAGTGTTGGGCTCACCCAAGGTATGATTTTTAGTCTAGTTAGATTTTATATGCTTGTTATTAAGCATATTGAGCATGGAGTAGAGAAGAATGAATAGAGCCTATGTGCATGTGCACTCTTTTCTCCCCTTCTTCTTATGTGATTTCTTCTCCCTTCCCTTGCAATTTTGTTTTCTTCCTCATGTTTCCCCTCTTCTCCCCTGTGTCGTCTTCTTCACCTTTGCTTCCCCAGTATTTGTCTTTTCAAGCAACCTCTTAGGATGTGTTTCCATTAGCCTTAAGAAGAAATAAGCGAACAGTGGAGTGAAGAAGTTGACCGCCCACTCGATTAATTCATGCTTAAATGGCCTTTAATGGCAGTGAGATAGAAAGCCATTTTGAGTCATACCATTCATGCCTAAGAGCATGGCTCGATCCCATATGCATGGAGAGCAAGTACCCACTCCATGCGGTGTAGAGGAGTCCATAACTTGTGATTCTGGCCACAAGTCAAACTCCTAACAGGAGAAGACAACCATTGAGCTCACCACTTGAAGCCCGCCAAAATTTCAGAAATTCCGATGAAATTCTGGAAATTTCAGAAATTTCAAAAATTCCAAGGTGTGATACTGTACAGGGCTTATGGCAATGGATATGTATATGGTGATTCATCTGTTGATTTTAGTAGCATGTTCACATATGGATATGGGGATGGATTAGGTGCATCGTTTGTGGACTCCATCTTTGGATATCTATTAGGACCAACATAGTCCGTTATGCCAGTTTCCCAACTGGGTTACAGTTTGGCCATACGACACGTTCCCTAGGATAGGATATCTACTTTATCTTGATGATGCTATGCATAGAAGGGCAGTGATGGACTATATGGATAATTTTATCCATACCCTATTATGGTCTGCTTATGTCTAGTATTCATAGTACTCCTCTATGACCCAGTGGATGGATCCAATCCTACAAATACATGTGTATTGAATTTTACTTGTATTTGTTGTTGCATTTTAATGAAAATCTTAGTGTTCTCTTACATAATATTTGTGTTTACATTTGTTAAAATGCATGTTCCAAACTTCTTGTTTCGCCCGCATACAGGCAAACATGTGCCAATCAAGAACAACACTTTGAGCTAGGTTTTAGGCAAAAATAACACTAACATTGTGTTTATTGGCCTCAGATTAAGCTAGCACTGAAAACCCCTCCCCCCCCCCCCCCCCCCCCCCCCCCCAAAAAAAAAAAAAGACCCCGAAAGATGTGGCATTGAAATTTGGGGGAGAATACGAAGTTTCGGTGTACTGTGTCATATTGTCAGATGCAGTTTTATGCTTTCTGATCTCTCACTGTAGGCTTTAATAGACCTATCAATGGTATTGTGTTAGGGCTATCAGCTGAGACAATGTGATGCAAATGGATAATTTTTTGTTTTTGAAGAAAGAGATATATTCCGTAGCACTGATTTTGATATGATACGACATAGGCCATTACTGAGAACCATGCTAGGGACATTCAAGATCTGGTTCCTTGGTGTACAACTGTACATTTTTACTGATGACGTTATTTAGGTGGTTGACAGGGAAGCGATGATTGATGCCAAGTTGGAGTTATGGAGATCACCATGGAATCAAAAGGTTTTAAAATAAGTGGAATAAAAATAGAGCAAATGTCATACAAAAGGTTTTAAGATAAGTGGAATGAAAATAGAGTTAACATTGTATAGCTTTAGTTACTCCAGGATGGATGATGAGTTGGTGAATGCTGATGGGAGGGAGATTCTACAAAGTACTATTTTCAGGCTGGGATGGATGATGAGTTGGTGAATGCTGATGGGAGGCAGATTCTACAAAGTATTTCGGTTTGGGCTCAATCATAACATGTGAAGGTGATATAAAGGTGTCTCATAGAGAATTAAAATAGAATGAGTGAAATAGAGAGGTGTGTCCGGACAGTTGTATAATCGACAAATTCCTTTAAATCATCACGGAAAATTTATGAGGCGATTATATGACTGGCTGTGATGAAGAAGAATACAAGAATACTGAAGAAGAAGAAGGAGAGAGGTTGAATGTATGTCTTGGCCCTCCTCTGGTACTTTATTTATAATATAAAATCAAATCTCAGTTTAGGAGGTTTTCTTAAACCGAGTTACAACAAGAAGGAACATTACATGTTGAATAGAATCTCCTAATCACTAGAAAAGAAACTATCCTGGGGAGATTACTTATCAATCAAGCAATGAAAAAAATTAGAAAGTAACCAAAATAGAAACCTGAGATAAAATAGAAAATTAAATATTAACAGTGTGAAATTTAGTGCAGTCAAGAAGCGGCATAAGATAAAACTCTGTGCAGCTGAGATGAGGATGTTCTGGCAGATGTTTGGCAGAATGAAGGATAAAGGAGTTATCAGACTAAACTGTTTTGTGAGTATAACTTCAGTGTATGGTGAGCTACAAGAAAGTTGTTTGAGGTGGCATGTTTGTTCTCAACCAAGGCCTTAGATGCCCCAGTGCAGAGGACTGATTTGATTCAGATTAAAGGAATTAAAGGAGCCAGTGCCAAACCTAAAATGACTCTAGGAGAAGAAATGAGGAAAGACATGCATTGCTTAGGTGTTGTGTTGCAGCATCATCACCAGATGGGGCTTTTGGTAGGAGTAGTCTAGATTTGGATCATATATGTAGTTGGCCTTCAATTTCATGCGTTCACTTTGTAATTGCCCAATTTGATGGGCCTAAAAAGAGGTAGAAATTAGTAAAACGGGATTAATGTCATTAATTTATTGTACTGTATTAAGTCTATTTTCTTTATTGTTTCAAATTCATAGTCAATTTAGACCTAATATGTTAAGGATTGGGTTAGGCCTTCACTTTTTAGCATAGGATACTTTGGAGTTAGTTTCTAATTTTGAGTTGTAGTTTGAGTTTGATCCAATGTGGCTATAAATATTAGATAAAATTGCTCTGTTGAGCCATGAACTGATGAATTGAATTTTGAGTTTTGTTTATTTTGCTACTGAGGTACGTACGATGACATAACACACCCCCTCTCTCTCTCATGTGTCTTCTCCTCCTTGTTACATGAATTTCTAGCAAGATTTAAACCTTTCTATAAGCAATTTGACAGGTTATTCTCTTCTAAAATTGTAAGTTGTATCATCCCCATCCCCAAATTTTCTTCTGACTGTCTAAATCCCAATGTCAAAATTTCATTTCCCCCCCTTTCTGTCTTCGTACTCCTCAAAAAACCCAAAATTCCAACTTAGATTTATACCTATCTAACCGTTAGAATGGTACCAAACTTTTGAGGATCATCCCTATATACCATTACCTAGGTTCTCTCCAAGTTTAACTCCATTCCAAAAACTTTTCATGTTGTGTCTCAAGAACTTAACCCATATATGGGTATACACCATTACTCTAAATCTCTCAAAAACTATCCAACCACTATGAATCTCATTCGAATATCCTAATATCTTAAAATCCTTTTGAGTTGAGATTTTGGAAAGTTGACCCCTAGTTGAACCTCTTCAATCCAGGGTGCATCACCTTATAGCAAGTATGACTTCAAACAGAGCTAATTGGAGGGTCAGGATCTATGTAGCCTTATCCCATTTAGTTGGTGTTAGGCTGAGTTATGTGTTGTATGGAACTTATGACGCTTATGTGATATGCTGGGTATATGGAAACAATTCCCTTTTTCACTCTCTAGGTAAGCCTACTTGTATTTTATTGATCACTTGAGTTGCAGTTATTGATTACTGTCTATGCCTTCAGAGCATATTACAAATCCATAACCAAATTATTTGGGCTTTGATAGTCTGACCTGGTGGAGAAGTAAAAAGCTGTTGGAAGTATGGATTCTAGTCTTGAGCTATAGCCATCGTATGGTCCAATGGATGTTATTTGGTTGAACCAGTTGCTGGCTAAGATGGGGTCTATTGTCCTTTAATGAAGTCAATAGATTTCTTTCTGTGTGATGTGCAGTCATTTGTGGACAGACTTAACATTATTATCTTCTGAAAATAATTGAAACATGTGCAACTTTTCTATTTGATTTGTTATATTGGTTGTCAATCAAGAGTATCTAGCAAATTGTCTATTCCTTTTAGGATCCTCTTCTTGTGGTTTTAATCCATTTTTGTCAATTACAACAGACTTTATAACTGGCATATACATTTGTGCAACTCTATTTTGCTGACATAATTTCTTTTTTCAATCTTTGACATGTCAGGGAATTTGATTATGAAAAGACGATGCGTCTGTGGGAGGTACTATGGTCTCACTATTTGTCTGAACATCTGCACTTGTACGTGTGCATTGCAATCCTGAAGAGGTACCGCCAGAAGATCATGGGCGAGGAGATGGACTTTGACACGCTCTTGAAATTTATCAATGAGCTAAGTGGTCATCTTGATCTTGACACATCCCTTAGGGATGCGGAGGCTCTGTGCATTTGTGCTGGTGAAAATGGGGAAGCTTGCATTCCACCTGGGACCCCACCATCCCTGCCTGTTGAGAATGGTTCATTCTACCCACAACAAGATGATGAATAAAATTAGTTCCTGTTCTGATTGACATTAACATACTGTCGTATGATAATTCGGGATGGGCTTTTGGGTGAAACTTCACTTGATTTTGCCTATTATTGTTGTGATTTGTAATTCTCTTGTTGGATGAAACATCACTGAGCCTATTGTAGTTGCAAAAATCATGCTCATCCCTTCAACCACG
The DNA here is from genome assembly GCF_041222555.1 of Hakea prostrata. Classification (NCBI taxonomy): domain Eukaryota; kingdom Viridiplantae; phylum Streptophyta; class Magnoliopsida; order Proteales; family Proteaceae; genus Hakea; species Hakea prostrata. Next base: position 58,001,436 of record NC_142601.1, on the reverse strand, counting down.
TGTACGTGCTCGACCGGGTAGGTTGAGTGACGTCTCTCACGATTAACAATAAGCAAAATGCACCACACAAACGCAAGATATGAATACTTATAGCTGGAATACTTACCCTCCTGGTGAGGATATGAATATTTATAGTTGGTTACCTTGGCTAATAATGATTGAGTTCGACTTAGTTCTATAATTGTTGCTCTACCTTTAGAAAGAGGAATTGGTTCTTATTTGTGGATTGTAGAGTCTGTCCTAGACTCTTATAGTAATTCTCCTAGAAAATCAGTTGCGCCACTTTTGTTTACTTAGCATGTAAGTTTCTTTTGTACATAGGCTGCAGAAATTTATCGAGTCCATTTCATTGTCAGAAATGAACCATCCATTTCCTAATAGATGTGTGACATGTCTCAGTACCGTATCAAATGGTCGAAATTCATTTCCTAATGCTTGATGTGACTTATAAATGGATTTTAACCATTTGATATGCTATTGAGACATGTGTCACACATTTACAACGAAATGCTCATTTAAATTTCAGAAATGGATATGATGTTGACAGTAGTATTGTTGTTTTCTTTTAATCATGATATCTATTTCCAACTATTGCAAGGGCACGACAAACCTATTTTGTGTGATCTGGTAAGATTTGTTCTTGCAATTCCAACTTATGTGGGGTTCTTTCCGCCCGTTCCCTGTCCTCATATGTGTGTCTTATAGGGAAATATGCCCTCTGGTTGTAGACAAGGAATGCATTCGTTAAAGGAGAAAAGGAGAAAAAGAAGATGAAGAGGTGTTTCTATGGTCTGGTTGATTAATGTGGATCCCATGGCTCGAAAAGTTGCTCTTGCCTTTAATTATTGATCATGGTTGTATCATATCTATCTTGGTGCCCGACAATTTTCTTTTTACAAGTCTTAGAAGATGGTTGCTCAAGAGTGTCATCATAACACCGTTAAAGCAATGAATCTATGAAGTATCTATGATTAAACGTGCTTTCATGATAATGGAGTTTTTGGTTGGTCAAACACCCTATCATATCATCACTAAAGAGCCAAGTGTGTTTAAAGTACATTACTTCCTTTTTGGTTTGAAAAAAAGAAGAAAAAAAAAGGAAAATAGGTATGAACATCATGTATTTTGCCTATTGAAAGTAAATTATCGAACCTCTGCACCTTTGGTAATCTACTGCTGGAGAGAAAATGGTGTCTTTTCTGTACTCTTTTGTCTCATAAGACTCAGGCGATTGTTTTTTTGTGTTAAAACAATTCCCCTACTCATCTCTTTCTTGCTCATTTCTCATCCACAGACTATAGAATTTGGGGGGCTTTGATCAGCCGTTCGTCTGTTAATCTATTCTGATTTTAGGAAGGACTGCACACCAGACCTTCCTTGAACTTAATCCTGACAGACTAGCTGCCTAAGGGCCTGTTTGGCGGGATCAAACTGGACCAAGGGATTTTGGGTGGACCAGACAGAAACTAAATCCTTCCTACGTTTGTAGATGGGTGGGGAACCGGTTTCCCCTCTTCAGCGAGTTTGACCTTTCTATTTTTTTGGTTTTGTTTCTTCCATTCATTACCCGTTTTTCCCTGTCGGTTTGGTCCGTTTGTTCTTTTGTCTCCTCGTCCCCCCCTCGGTCTTCCTTGGTCCTGCACATTAAATGCGCATGACCATCAAGCCATACATCCCGGACCATCGGATCGAAATTTTGATGTGCAGGACCATCAAGCCATACATTCCGTCGAAATTCAATGGTCCGAAATCTCGGCTTGACAGCCATTTGCATTAAATGCGCATGACCCAAGCAATTTTCTCTAACTGTGCCCTGGAAATGCTTCTCTATGCATATTAGATATTTGGTGTTGAAAAAAAAAATGAGGTGTGTCCGCGGTCTTGTGTGATCGTCATATTTCATTTCGGCTTAAAGAAAAATTTTATAGAACCGTTGTTCGACCAATTATGATGTACGGTACAGAGTGTTGCTATTAAAAAGAATCATATAAATAAACTCAGTGTAACAAAAATGATGATGCTAAAATGAATAAGTGGCAAAACTAAGAAGGGTATGATAAGAAAATGATCGAATTAGAGTTGATCTGGGAGTTGCTCACATTCAATGAAGGCCTATAAATGCCCTTGTATAGAGAAGTGATGTAATCTAGATTGAAGGAACTAGAAGTGCTAGGGGTAAACCTAAGATAATCTTAAAAGAAGTGGTAAGAAAGGATATGCATAGCTTAGGCCTTATATCTAACATGACTTCAAATATAACTGATTGGAAGGCAATAATCCATGTAACCGACCCCATTTAATTGGGACAAGGCTTGTTGTTGTTGTCGTGTGTTGAAAACAAGAAAGGTCCCGAATAACATGATTTCACCCATTGGAGGAGACTTTTTGCCAATCACCTTGTTCAAATGTAACACCACACTTTGAATTGCATTTAGTATGACTGGTATTGACACATGAAGCACATATAGAGGGAGCAGGAGGTTTTATGGAAACAAATTGAACACATGGTGCCCCCAAAGGGTTTGCTTTTCGTGGAGTTGCTGTTATTGGTTTCAGAAAGTTCTTCTATTTTCAATTAAATTGTTAGATTTCTCAGCCAGTCTTCTTGTTCAACATTATCGAACACACTTATTCTTTCGTAGCAAGACATTCCTCAAATTCTTAAGAAAATATTGCGTGAGGATAAAACTGATCATCTGGTATTCAGAATGTAGACGAATGTTTCTGATAAGGGAGATAAAACTTATTTGTTTCTTATTTTATTCAATGCAGCTAAAGTAATTTCAGATAAAGGTAAGGCGCGCTATTTTTCTCCGGTAACTCTTTTAATTTCCATTAGTGGAAAGATAAAGTCTTCTCAGATCCCAGATAATGTTCAAGATTAAAGAAAGCATGACTGGCTCTCGTCCTATAAATGATCCGAACTCCCTGGTACCCACAAAAGACTAGAACTTGATTAGAAGAATTGAGTAAACGTACTCAATTGTTGACATTAAAAAGAGATATTCGTCATAAAATGTGATTTGATGATCTGATCAGACTTCTGGAGTAGTGAAGTAATTGATTCTCAGGTTAAGAAGGGTCGAGTGTACAGTATTTCGGATGCGAAAGAAATCTTGTTTGTATTGGCTTGTAAGCGACATCCCTCAGATTTGTGAAGTTACTGAAGTCAACAAAAGGTAAAAGACTTCCACTTTCTATCCACTAATGATAGTAAGTAAATAGACAAGATTTTTCTTTGCGCGGTGTTCCCCGCTGATTGTGGGAAGAGAAAAGATGTAAAGAATACGGTTTCCACGTAGGACAGATGTGCTGTGGATCCTTACCTGCCCTCGGATGGTCGTTGGGTTTTGTGTGGTTTGAATCCCAAGGTTATCATATCCCAAGGTTTTCACTTCAGAGTCAGAGAGAGGGAGAAAGAGACTGAGAGAGTATGCTTTGGTTAGATATCTTTCTAATGGTGTATGCTTGAAAAGCTTTCATGGCATTTTGAAAGCAAAGCAGCAGAAAAGTTCCACTAATTTCATCCTTGTGATGGACTGTAACACAGATGGAAAGAGACAGTTCTGAACCTTTGAGAGACGACAGCCCTATACTATGCATCATATGGTTGTATTTACTGATGGGTACATACTAATATCATCAGGGAAGTAGCAGAAAGGAGATTCCAACCAAGCCCACCTCTCTGAACCAATTTCATCAAATGACTCCACCCAAATGGAACTCAAAGACTCCAACAATGGCGGCAGAGATGGAGTATTATGATCATATACTTTGACTCCCAGCTTGCCATCTCCATTACTGTAGCTTCCCTTGTTGATGTTTTCTGTGACATCTTCTTTCTTATCACAAGTACTGGCTCCACCACATCCACTGGAATTGCTATTCTTAGGGCTTTGGTTAGCACTAGCACATAAGGTTGAAGGATTCGGTGGTGAATGGCAGATCACTTTCCTTCTCTTGTTACTACAATTGGAATTTTTGGAGCTCACCCTCTTGCAGTAATGTGGAAACTTTTTGGCCAGGTGGGTGTTCCAGTAGTTCTTTATTTCGTTGTCGGTTCGACCAGGAAGCCGACCTGCAATCAATGACCACCTTCACCACCCCCAGCAGAATGGGTCAGCTATATAGTCTCTGTATGATCAATTTAGGTTTCATTATTTGTTTGAGAAATTTCTTTTTTTTTTTTGGGATGGGGGGAGGGGGGAAGAGATGATGACCATGACGTGAAAGGATAGCTTTTAAAGAAGCAATTCTTACCGATTGCCAAGTAGGTTATGCATTCTGATGATTAGGTCTTCTTCCTCCTCTGACATCTCTCCATGCTTCAGGTTTGGTCTCAGATAATTCTTCCATCTCAGCCTACAGCTCTTCCCTCCTCTCATCAAACCTGGACAACAAAGGATAATTATGAGAATAACATAGAGATTCAGATTCAAGAACACCTAAATATTGAGTGAGACAGATATTTCTGTACCAGATCTCTTGGATACAGTTGCCCACTTCCCTTCCCCATGAGTCTCTACATATCTTGTGAGAAGTAAGTCTTCTTCTGGCTTCCATGGACCTTTCTTCAGCCCAGTCTCTTGCTTGTGGCTTCTTTCTTTTTCCATCTCTTATCTATCTAGTTAGCAAAATCTTTCTCTCCCTCTTATCTCCCCCTTAAAAAAGAGGACAGAGGGGATATACTCTTTGTTTTTGTGACAAAAGAGATTTGCAAGAAAGGGTTTAAATAGAGGGAGACATGGATGACTTCCCTTACTTATCAGTCACTCATCCTCTCCCTCGTGCATGTGTTGCTGTATTAATGGTGATGTTTCAATGATAGAAAGAGAGGTCCCAACTTTGCTTTCACTTTATCTTCCATCTTTTAATTTCTGTCCTTGAAGAAATTAATATATGATATCCCTTACCCTAAATAAACAAAAAAGTATATGATATCACATTCTTTTTTCTATCACATTCAAATCTAGCATTTTATGGACAAAATGATAATAAACTAAAGCCCACACCATTTTACTGTTATTTTATTCCCATGGTCAGACAGTTAGCTATTTTGTGGAAGACCAAGAGGTACTTGTACCCCCAGTTCTACATTGTATCTATGTGACCATGATATTATTTTGTATAAATTTTATTTTGGGTACACTCTGATGAACATCATTTGAATTTTGCCTAAAAAACAGAAGTAATGACCCCACATCCAAAATTAGTAGTTCCATACTAAGATTGGTGATAGATACCTGACAACTAATCTTAAAGTATATGTTTTATTCAAGTTTCTATACGGATAAGTGAGGTATTCATATATGCAAGAATAACAATGATAAAGATGAAAGAAATAATCCCACACCACTGAGTAGAAAAAAATGCATGACCATACATAACCCTCATGCACACAACCTCAAATAAAAACAAAAACTTATCTAGTTTCACATTCCATGTTTATGGCACCATTAGGTGACACTTGAGTTGATCCATCAATAATGGAAGCTTATCTCCTTCTACTTTTTTTTTTTTTTTTTAAAAAGAAAAAAAAGGGGGGGGGGGGGCTGCAAGTAGCTTTTGTTAGTTGAGGGCATTTATAATGCGGAGAATAGTGTCCTTATTTGTATAAAGAAACAAATCACAGAGAATAAAGTGTCCTGATGAAAGCTGAAGCATCCGTCCTTCTTTACCTCTCCACTCCCTCTAACAACTGTAGGATTCCTCTCGTCCATTGCTTTCCTCAAACATCAGCTTTCTCAGAGAATGATTTCATCTTCTTCATTCCTCTCTTAGTAACAAGACAAGCATGATTATATTTCAGTAATTCTTAAGACTAACCCAAAGCAGAATTCTACTGTATCAATGATTTTAAGGAACTCGGATTTTGAATTTTTTAAGGGTCCCTAGCTAATTCCCTACCATGCTTTGGATAATATCATATCAGATCTGACAGAGATTCTTTTCGTTTAGCAAACTTGTATGATCAAATATGAAACCTGATCATTCCTTCCCCTCGTTACTTCCATGATGTAAATTTTGACTTTCTCATTTCTACCCAAGAATCTCAGCTTTTAATGATGATCCCTAACGTATCCACTGCTAATTGAACTATGAGTTGAGCCCCGTGAGGATGAGGGACGATGATGCTTTAGTCAGAAGCTGCATGTGTATTCTAAGCAGTTTTTGTCATGACCTTATAGATGAAGAGTACTAGATGTACAAAGAACCAAAAACACACACACACACAGATCTATGTTTGAGATCGTATTCATAATTGAATGATCAATATAAGAATCTGTGAAATTAAACCCTACACCTCATTCAACACAATTATAATCAGTGAATGACATCGAAAGAAGAAAACAACTAGAACATTACGAATATGGTACTTCCATGTGCAGTGGGAAAGCTTAAAATGTGCCTTCATCATCAGATTTTCCTGATTCGTAGCCGTGCCATTATTGTCACTTATTATCATTTATCAAACCATTGGGAACGTTGGTCATGTGAAAATTGAAACTCATAATCATGGTATTGAAGTTAAGGGGTTATGGCCAGAGGGAAAATGCCAAGATTGCATGGCATAAAGGAGAGTGATCAGAGGCAGCAGCAGAGATGTCCATGAGAGAGAGAGAGAGAGAGAGAGAGGGGGAATTAGTAGCAGGCGAGTCCAAATCACTTTTATACTGCTTTCTTAACACTTCTTCACTACAAAAAAGAGTGGAACTGATGTGGAAGGGGTTCTATACCTAAATTATTTTCTCAGTATTCAAACGTGAGTCACACACCTATTGTGTGTCCAAATATATACAAAAGACAGTATGTATTTCCCTAATAATGCAAAGGTGATCAAACTCGTGGGAGGGCAACTACAATGAGTATGATAAGGGAGTGTCAATTCAGAGAGCCCAGGATGCAAAAGGGAAGGCAAAAGAGAAGCCGAAAAGATGGCAAACTTGCTTGCCACTGAGTGTCGGTGAGTGGTGAGAACACTACCATGAGAGAGCTAGCTCAATGCCCATTTTGAAATCCCAGTTTCTAAGGACTACATAGAAAATCCCATCTCAAAAGTAAAATCTGGAACAATATCGGGTAGACCCAACATGTCTAAGAGTGGGGTACCATGATGGGTTTAACAGAATCAAAGATTTAATGTCCCCATTACTCCTTTTTAATGATTGACACCCAAAGCTAATGTTATTTTCTATTTTGCACGCTGTTCAGGTCAGAAAGATGTTTTATGATATTGGGATTTCATTGCATTGGCAAAAGGACTTTTGAACATTAGGAGATAGGCCTTCTCCAAGAAATGCTCCTTCATCCTATGGTATCAGATTTTATTGATTTTTCTATCTTGATTCTTGTCATGGAACTCTGGTTTGTATAGTCTTTGAAGAAATTGGTATTTTGGAACGATAATGGGTGGAGGATAAAATCCGGCATTGGGTGATGAGGCTGGCAGAGCCATGAATTGTTCTTCATGTTCCCAAGGGAACTACCAAATGCTCTGTTAAAGTAGAAGCAGGATCCATGGTTAAGATTGTCCTTGCGAAAACCCTAATCAATTTCGGAGGAGCCAGATGAGCCCAATACTTAGCAGACGTCTATTTCAATCCAGGCACAAGAGAATGGGTTGTGGGGATGCCTGCCAACGTGGCGGTAGAGATGATAAGGTACTTCAACTTGACTCGAAAGTTCCAAAATTGAATAAAAATCTCTCCCTAAATCATCCGAGATATTTTTAATGGGTTTGTGTTTGTGGTTGATTCTCACTCACTATATCTGTATTGTCATGTAATGGATTAAGGGCAGGCACGCATTTCAACCCCAGTCTCTCTTCCAATTCACTCTTGGAAGAATCAATCTAACTAATCAGCCAGATCGAAAGCAACAGGTAACACTGATTCGAAGCGTTCTAATGGCGGCCTCGACTGCTGCAATCTTCTCTTCCACGTCACAGCCTCTGTTCTCTGTCCGGTCAGTCTCTAGTTGCGGTGCTGGTCCATCCTTTTCTAACACTAATGGTGTGTCCCTCTGTCTTGTGATAAGTTTTATCTTATTTGGATTCACCTTCTAGAAAAGCTTAATTTGCAGCTGGGCTTTGTTTTCACCTTCTTTTTGTTATTCTGGTTGATTTGATATGATTGTTATTATTCGCTTTCTGGGTTTAAGTACCTTCGAAGACACAACGGATGTCTGAACAACTTTGAGTGCAGACTTCGTAGTTAACGTTCCCTGTTTTTCTCGATTGATAATGGTGGAAATAATGGAGTCAGTCTAAATTAAACTATTTTAGTGGCAGAGATTGGGCAGGGGATTTTAAGTCTTTGTAGAACACTTCACCCATGATTGAAATTTAACACAAATATGTGCTTGAATGCAGCAAGCAATTTCATGGGTGCTCCCTTGCGGTTGTACCTTCCAAATCAGAAAGTCGTCAAGATTACCAGGCAAGTTAGGGCTGCTGCTGTTGCAACTCCTGCTGTTGAGGAAATCAAAGAGTAAGTGTCTTCTTTCATGGTTCTGCTTTGCAGCTAAGATCTTACAGGGAAACCATTGACCCGGTAAATATCAGGTGATTGGGTCCATATTCATAGTTTTAAGCATCATATTTGTCACTATTTGTGATGGCCATAATGGAAGTTGAGAACAGAATGTGTTTTTGTTGGTTTAGCAGGGTAACCAGTCAAAGTCATATTTTAATCTAGAGCATCTACCATGATCTATCTTCTATTGGTTCTGGTGTTATGTTGTTTGAGCTCCTTTTTTGGTCAAATTTCATAAGCTTATTTACTTGGCTATTGTGCGCTGGTTTTACAGGTATTCACTTTCAACATGGGCAGAATTTGACCTTGGAATTGTTCCTGTCTTCTGGAAAACCATGAATGGTCTTCCTCCTATGTCTGTATGTTGGGCAGTCAGACTGACTGATTCTGCTTATCTGGTTTTTGGTTTATACTGAATCTAATTTTTTGTATTCAATCCTTGACAGGGAGAAAAGCTCTCTCTTTTCTACAACCCAGCTGCAAATAAGGTTACTCCAAATAAAGAGTTTGGAATTGCATTTAATGGTGTGTTCTATCACTGTATGGTTGTTTGCATATCATTATGGCTAATAATGTACCACAGTTTCATTTGATTTTTTATTTTTTAGATTCAAAGTTTCTCTATAACCTTGTTGTTGTGTAATGTGTTACTTAAATCTAGGAATTTGTGAGGCTTATCTAGTTGTTCTGTTTGCAGGGGGATTTAATCAGCCCATCATGTGTGGTGGTGAGCCTCGGATGATGCTCAGGAAAATCAGAGGAAAAGCTGATCCACCCATATATAGCATCAAGATATGTGTTCCTAAGCATGGTTTGTATTGTTCTGTCAACAGCTATGTATTCTGGTCTTCTTTGTCTTCTTTTTGCTTGTTGAAACTTGGAAGTGAAATGAATGTTTCCTAGTGAACTAATGGAAATACCTTGCCTTGTGGCAGCTGTGAATATGATTTTCTCATTTACGAATGGAACTGAATGGGATGGTCCCTACAAATTGCAATTTCAAATTCCCAAGGCATGGCGAAACAAACAACTAGATTTTTTCAATGAGGTATTAACAACATTACTGCCTGAGCTTGGAGTGTTTGTAGTTGATACTTTTGCTGGTTTTCTACTAAATGCTTGGGGGAGCTCCACAGCAGAAAAGAATCTTGAGGTGAGAGTTATCCAATGAATAGAAATATTTTAAAGAACACTCATCATATGTGCAGGGTCTAGCAAAAGAAATGAGCAAAGATGGTGCATGCGACATGGCAATATTTCCAGACTCAAACGTTGTTGTTGATCGATGTGCCATGATCGGAAACTTGACTCTGGAAGGGGTAAGTCTCTTGTATGCTTATACTAAATCTTCAACCTTCTGCAAACTATTGAGGCCATGATTACAACATTTTTATTTTCTGAAAATGTACTGACACAGGGAGATCGGTGCCAACTGGACCTTGTACCAGGATGCATAGATCCAAGCTCTCCCTTTTACGATCCACTGGCTAATGTTGATGATGGATCATGTCCAATAGAGTCAGACACTGAAGCATAGATCCAAGCTCTCTCTTTCTTCCGAGTTCTCACTTATGTTACTGTATCATAAGATGGTTCAACTGCTTTCTTTTTTTTTCTTTTTCTAATCCCCTGTAGCATAAGTAGCAAGAAGCAGGAGTTACTGGCATTGCAATGATAATCATGATCATCTTCTAGCAAATGAGTGTAGACCACTTGCTTTTTTTTGGTTGTATTGGGATCATAGCCTACCTCCATGGGAGGGGGTTTGGTTGAAGGTCCATGAGTAGCAGGGAAATTTGAAATTTGTTTATCAACTTGAATCAGAAATGATGAACAAGGGAGCAACCTTGTTGAACAGAGTTGGCTCTTTGAACATACCAGGATTGTGATACACATTGATAACAATTTTGACATGCTAACCCCATGGTGTAAATGTGTAATATGATGGGGAAAGTGTCATCAAAGTCAAATTATCTTTCTTTATGGAAGAAGGATGCTATGTCAACTTTGACCAGTCACATAGATCAAATTCTAAGATCCACAAATTATGTTTCTTTTTGCAGGGACCATAACAGGTTAACTTTGACTTAGAATATTTCCCTCCTTCGGATTCACTATTACCTTTCTAAGTTGCTATTTCTCCAAAATATCTTACAAGATTTCATATTAAGGTAAGCTAATTTGGAAAGATACAAGCAGTGTGGAATTCTTTTTCATTCGATTTTAATTGAAAGCAAATTATAATAATAAAAAATTATGCTCCTTAATGTAAGTCAACCCATCAGATAAGGAAGATGAAAAAAAAAAAACTGATTATTGGAATTTTTGTATTATTTATATGGGACGAAATGAAGAAAGGGTAAAAATGGTCAGGAAAATGAGATACCCAGCTAGTTTTTTCTGACACAGCCCATATGTTCAGTGTTGCGTATTTGTACTGTACATTAATTATGTATGTAGCATTAATGCAATTTTCCAAAAATTGCAATAATGCAAGCAATTTCATGGCACTAGAAACATGTTTCAACCAACCACCACTTGGCTCCATAGCATAAATTTTGCTCAGATCTGGAAACAGTAAAGTCCAACAAGTGCAGCCAAGGAACATGGAAACCATTGTTGGTCGTTAGTTTATGGAGAGAGAGAATGGTGTGGCGGTGGCTAAAAGATGATGATCCCATGAATTGTTATTCCCTATAGTCGTATAATTTGCAGAACCTGTTTTCTTCTGGAGATAAATGCCCCCATTAATAGAAATAGAGACCAAACCAAACAAAAGGAACTAAAAATGAAAACCCTTCTGCAATTAGTACTAGGTTTGTATGTGTTCATCAAAACTTTTTCAGAACTTGATTACTTAATTAGGATCTTCATGGGTTACTAGGTTTCAGATTCATCCACAGCTTCATTACCACTCAACGCATGTATACAACAGATGCCATGGAGACAAGAAAAAAAAAGTTGCAGAAACATCCAAGACGAACTAGAGAGATTTTCTCTTACGCTTTTATAATCCCTCGACTAAATCTCCCCCAGGAAGAATGGAGGCTTTCCTACGCTTGTGGTCCTTTATGTATTTTCCGGCGAAATTGTCGAAGAGGAAACCTGCACCGACACCGACGGCCAAATCAATTGTGTAGTGACCTCTAGTGCCAAGCAACCTAATTCCCTGCAAAACGTTGAGCGTGTCGAACAGAAAAGCTAATTCCTTTCTCTGCATACGACGCATGTCAAGCGATGCTATAACCGATCCAGCAACGTGTCCTGAGAAGAAGAGGAAGAATGAAACATTTCCCACCGGAAAATCCACACCTGAACCTAAGAACCCTTCCGGCACCGGCAGCTGAGTCGAGCACCCAAGTATTCCTCTGCATGTGAACATGAAGAGAGTCGATATGGTCGCCCTTGGCCTTCCTTCCACTAACAATGTCCACAGAATATAAATCATTTGCATTCCCACAAACACCTGTGTTGCGTGGTTAATCAATATTAGAAACAGATCAGAAAACAAAAAAGGTATCCATCCATTTTGATTACTCACCGTGTTGAGAAAAGCGAGAAAGGTATTGAGAGAAGGACGATCGGTCAAGTAGCGATGGAGAGAGCGGGTAAAAACGAAACCCAGATCGAAAGGAGCAGAGGAAGAAGGAATCATGAAAATGGTATACTCCACGGCCATGAAGAACAGCAAAGACAGAGCAAACATGCATGGAATTGGATGGTACCTCACCACATCCACCGCATCCTCCATTGTCCAACCCAACAAAAAAATCGTCTTACCCACCTTCTGATCCGTTTTTTTGGTCATGATTTCTCTTCCGCCACCGATTAAGCCGTTATAGGGTTTGAATTTCTTGGTTGCCTTGTTGACAACAACGCCATTAGAACGATGATGGAAACCGTTCCCTTTCTTCGACATTACTGAAAATTGGAATGTACATGAAAGAATGTGAGGTAAGTCGCTATAAATGAGGTCAGTACTGAGTTTCAACAGTAGGGGCGGAGATACCAATGAGAACAGATGGGACCTCTGTGGCTATTTCTACAAATTTTACAATTCGAAATGCGAAAAACACACCCAAAAACAGAAAAAATGAGAAAGTCTTACTCTTACCTGCGAAGGTTGGATTTCACTTGAGTTGTTAGGGTTCTGCTTCTGCGGGCCTTGAAGAGAGACATGAGACAGAGAGCAGATGAAATGGTTCAGAACAAATCGACCATTTCTGGCGTTTGATTCGTTACCCAGTTCCTGTATCCCACCACACCACAGTACGATTCCAATTTCCAATCCACGTCTCTCTTTTTTTTTCGATTTATGGATGAGATGGGCCACCAGCCATCGGCACAATAAAGTCAGTTGCACCAACTAGGGCTAATAGCTGTAATTGAGGTCAACACACTCACGCTTCTCATCACATTAACTTCACGGCATTGTCTTTCTTATGATAAGATAGATAAGGGTCCTTACTTCCTACCCAGAAAAAGGAAAATTTGGATCTGGATTCAGTTTCAGTTTGGCACCTTTTGTTTGGAAAGTTGGGGTAGACTTATAATGGAGCATGTAATGCTAACGGAAATCCTAATCCAGATTTCGATCGCAGACCTTTTGCCAACAAATTGTTGAAGTTGAATCCGAAAACATGTGAGCCTTATGTAATAGGGTGAACAAGAAAAAAAAAAAAAAAAAAAAAAAACTATAGAAAAATATTAAATGTGAGTCTCACTTTTGATGAGCATGGAATGACCAACAGGGGTTGGTCCAAGTGGTAAGCAGCTTGGTTTGCTTAAGCAAGGTTCTGGTATCGAAACCTTGTGGATGCAAAAAGTCTCCGCTGTGAGACTCACCCACCACAGCCAGGTGTGCGACCCGGGTCGAACACCGGATTAGTAAGGGCAAAGCCTTGAAAACTGGGAAAAACAAAAAACAGCATGGAATGAAAAAGTTAACGTGTCACCTCACCGGACAATCTACCCAATCAAACATACCACATTTTTGGGATTTTATGGTAATTTTTATTTTTTTCAAAATTTTTTCTGCCCATTTTTTTCCCCTCTTAACTTTATTCCAGCAAATAAACATTGCTTTGTTATATTGGTTTGTTCATTGATTTATGATTGGGTTTTTAATTTCAATGTGGGTTACATTTTATACAGGAAAGAAAATTACAGAAAAATCTGATTCTTCGTTTCCTATTCCTTAGGTAGATTGATCTGATTTGGTTTCATTTCGGTTTATAGGCTGATTCAGATTTCTTTGGATTAATTCTTACATTTATTCTTAATTAAACTCTACTTTAAACTGAATGATATTTGATTTATATTTTCAGTGTTCAATATAGTTCAGTTAGATTTCATAGTCCTTTTTTGTATAAATGTGTTTTTTATATATTAAGAAATTAGGGATGAGGATATTACATACGCCGTCAGTAAAGATTGAACCGTTAGATTTCATAGTTATTGTAGCTCAAATCAAAACTTCTCTGAAAAAGCATTGCTAGGATTTGATCCCAATCATTTCAGTTTGGTCAAACTGATTTGCTTGGTTGAGTTTTGCTTTCAACACCCCTTCTTCTTGATGGTGCATATTCTAGCTTTCTTATTCATTTGATGTTCTACTTCTAAGTGGGTTACTAGTGATAGTATTCAAATTCAATAATCATTTTGGTAAGATCTATTAAACACAACAAAAGTTTAGTTTAATACCCAAAAAAAGTTGAATTGAGATTTTATGATTAAGAGAAAATTAGCCTTTAGAAATTTATATATCTATTTACTTTACTAAAAGTAAGTTTGAAATTTGCTCATCTGACTTTTCTAAATTTGACCATGTATGAGAAAGCGCTTTATTCTCTTCTACTTATCACAAACTAACATTCTTTTAGCACATCTTATAGTGAGAATCTTGACCGGAAGAGATGACATTTTCAGCATCAAAATGACAATTGGCAATGGTATTTGATGAGTCTAAGAGCACCAGTGAAAAATAAAAAGATTTAAGAGGCGTAAGACTCATAGTGGTACCCTGTGCCTCCCTCAGTATTCATGGTCAATAAGTGTCCAGAAAGAATAAAAATGTTCTCCGTCGAGGTCGCTGATCTAGACTCATTTGATTTGGTCAGAAGTCGTTGATCTGAATTCATATTTGATTTGGTCATCGGAGACCAAATCTCATCCCCTAAACTAGGTAATTGTGACATGAAATATCTTTATTAGTTTTGTTGGTTCAATTTTTTTTTTTAATTTTTAATTTTTTTTTTTGGAACATGAGCTTTTCTATATTTGGGGGAGGGACAGTATTATATGTATATATGCTGCCGCTAGAATTTGAGCCCCCACCTCTCCATTGAGGGATGAAATTCTTGACCGTCCTACTAACCCTCCACTAGCCCAAATAGTTTTGAGTAAGAAGTATTGACCAACCACAGTGGAATACAAATTTGATCTGAAAGTGATAGGTAGATATTAATATATTAGCGAGATATCAAGAATTTTAAGATTGAGTTTATTAAATTTAATCATAATCATGGAATTTCTTTTCCTACGTTATGGAAATATACTATTTTTTTTCACTTTTTTTCCAATTAAAACTGAGCTTTTATATTAATAACAATGGAAAAAGAAAAAGAATTACAATTACATACGAAAGTTCGGCAGCCAACCATGTATCACCAACCAATCAGCATAAAAATTCGCCTCTATGGAGATGCTGAGACACACACCAAGGAATTTTATCCAGTCCATTTCTAATATAGATGTGTTCTAACATCTCATCAAAGGGTTGAGGTCCATTGACAAGTCATATCAAAGGTTTGTGATTAAATTAAAAAGAAAATTTTTGATGTAATTTATAAATAGACTTCAACCCTTTGATACGATGTTAAGACACATGTCACACATCCACAAGGTCCATTTTCTTGTAGAAAGGTCCATAGTCCATACATCTCTCTAAATAAGTAATATCCTCCAGTAGGCCCATTACTTTTCATGGGATTTTAATCTCCGCCCACGTATCACCATCTGCATACCTCTACAAATTGCTAGTTGCTCGGTCAAGACAACTTTATTAAACATTTTTATCCATGAATCTACTCATCTTCATATTTTTATCCCCTACAATTACCTTTCTTATATTATTTATTTACTTTAGATCTAAACCTGTCTTATACAAGCACCTCAGCTATATCTTCAGGATAATAGATGGCCTTTCCCTCCAATCTCGTACGGCCTCGACCCACCTTCAACATCTCATGCATGTTTGTGAGTATGAATTTAGGCAGAAGATAAGGCAAAGTGATGACAAGAAGCTGATGATAATTCTGCTTTCTTTCACAATTGTGTCAAAGTTCATCAAGCCAGAAATTACATTAATTCAATTCAAAATCAAAGGGGTGATTGGCTGACGTTTGAGGTGGAGATTAGGAATGAAGCAGCTGGATACTTTGAAGAACAAGGTATGAGAACCCCTCAGGTAGTTTGCATTGATCTTGCATTACCCATTGACTGGCACCTTAATTTTATAAAGCAGAGCAATCTTATTCGGCCTTTTACTCCAGAAGAAGTTCAAAAGGTGGTCTTCGATGCTGACAATCAAAGTTCCGCTGGCACAGATGGTTGTAGTGCTTATTTTTTCAAGAAAGCATGGCCTATTATTAATGATGATCTTTGTAATGCCATTATTGATTTTTTTTTTTTGGCAAGCCTTTTCTCCCTAATCAAGTAAGGCTTTCTAAACTTACCTTGATTTCCAAAGGGGAGATCCATAATTCTTTAGTGATTACCGACCCATTATGATTAGTTCATTTTTATACAGATTTATTGCCAAGCTCATATCTAACAAACTCAAGTCAGTGATTCCCAGACTGGTTGGGAAAAATCAGACTACCTTTACAGAAGGTAGGCATATCACAAACAATATTTTGGTGTGCCAAGAGCTTCTTCAGGGATATCACGGGCATGCCTCGTTTCGTTGGAAATGTGGATCTCCAAAAGGCTTATGACTCTGTATAGTGAAGTTTTCTTTTCACATTGCTTCTTCGTATGCAATTTCCTTCTCTTTTCATAAATTGGGTGGTTCAACTAGTAACGAATCCTTATCATGTGGTGTTTTTAAATGGTGCTCAGTCCCCCTGCTTTACTGTTAATAAGGGTCTTCGGTAAGGATGCCCCTTTTCCCAAACTCTGTTTAATTTGGTGCTTCAAGTGTTTACTGACACTCTATCCATGGCTATCTACTGGGGTGAATTGAAGTATCATCAATTTTGTGAGAAGCAGAAAATTACTACTATATGCTTTGTTGATGACTTGTTTATTTTTAGTAGATCATCCGTTGCAAATGTGACATGTCTTGACAAGGTCTTAAGCGACTTCTCAGCAAAAATCGGGTCTTTCGGTGAACAGGGATAAATTAGCAATTTTTTTTCTCCAAGATTCCCCAACTGATTCAAGAAGCTTTCAACAATCTTTCACGTTCCCGATTGGTGTCTTGCCGGTTCGTTATCTTGGTGTTCCTCTTACTTTGAAGCATCCTACTCCAGCGAACTTTGCATCTCTTATTGCCAAGGTGGAGGGTAGGTTAAATGCTCGGAGGGAAAAATCTTTATCCTATGTGGGGCAGTTGGCATTGATTAAATTTGTCCTTTACAACATTATTGGGTATTGGGTGCAGTGTTTTAAGTTACCTCAGAAGGTGGTGTAGTCCTTGGAGCGATCCATGGCTTGTTTCCTATGGTAGGGTGCTAAAGAAAGTGGGTCAATTGAAGTTTCTTGCCAAAAGATCTACAAACCATTCAAAGAAGGTGGCTTGGGCATTAAGGATATTTCCATTTGGAATTTGGCAGCCTTGGCAAAGCAACTTTGGCTCATATGCATGAATTTGTCATCTCTGTGGCAAACTTTTGTTCGACACAAGTGGTTGAAGAAGAACACTATTTGGTCCTTTCCTCTACCGAGTCGATGTTCTTTCTCTCTTCGGGCCATATTGAAGGTTAGACCACTGATTATTCATAAGATTCGGTACTTAGTGCATGACGGATCCACCATATCAACTTGGTTTGATCCATGGTTAGAATCGGATCCACTTTATAGCCTTGGGTTGTTGGTGTCTACTGCGGTTGGCAAGGAGCCTCATTCTCGCATTTCAGACTTGATGGGTGATTATGGAACGTGGAATGGAGAGGTAAATGATCCTGTGATTTGTGACAAGTGGCTTGAAATTTCTAAGACGCTTATATTTTGTTGTTTGGAGGGGCACAGGACAATGTGGTCAACCAGTTCGTCAGAGGAGTTCACTATTAGTTCGGCCTATAGTATGCTTCGTCAAGCAGGTGGAGAAGTGGGTTTGTATAATGTGATTTGGTCTTTTAAAAATCCAAAACGGTTCACCTTTGTTGTTTGGCTAGCCTGCCTTGAGTGCCTTCCTACCAAGGATCAATTAATCTCATAGGGTAGGAATATTGACTCAACTTGCTTGTTATGCCAATCAGTAGGAGAGTCGCATGATCATATCTTCTTCTCTTGTCCTTTCTAGTTTGGCGTTTGGAGCCGTCTTGTGATCCTTCATGGACTCAAGGATCTTGGTCCTCTCTTATGGGTGGACGCTTTGCAATGGTGCATTGAGCATTTCAGGGGATCTGATAGCTTGAATGATGTGAGACGATTCAGCATGTTACCATGATTTACTTTATGTGGCAGGAAATGAATAATCATACCTTTCAGTAGGGTTCTCGGAGTGAACTCAACATCTTTTACTTAGTGGCTACGATGACCCGATTACGGTTTCAATTTGCAAAGCTAGTGGTGGAGAGATAGTTCTTCTCTAGTTAGGGTATTTCGGTTTCTTTTGCCCAAGTCAAGAGTTTTGCCCATTATTGGTTACCACCGTCATGGGGTTGGATCCTCTGATCAACTGTGACAGTTCTCTCCAGAGACATATTGGAGGATATGATACTATGGCTCAGAATTGCAGAGGTGATGTTATTTTTGTTTGTGCTGATGGCTGTGCTAATGTGGGTGTTTTTCATGCTGAGATGCTTGTAATTTAGTGTGGTTTGCAGTTTACTCGACAATACTGCTGTAATAAGGTTTTGGTGCATTCAGACTCCCAAGTGGCAATTAGGACTCTAAATATTACACATTATTTACCGCCCACATTAATTAGGTTTTGGTATTTACCGCCCACATTAGTGAATATTACACATTATTCAGGATATTCTTCATTTGAGATCTTTGTTTCAGGAGTGTATTTTGATGCATGGAGTTAGAGAGACTAATAGGTGCACGGATTGTTTAGCTAAATTGGCAATGGCGGACCAAGAAATTTTGTTGGATTCTGTCTCTTTGCCTGCTCAACTTTAACAATATGTTGTAGAAAAGCGGTAGGGTCGCAGGTTTTTTAGAATATAATCATGTATTATTGTATGTACTCTATTTATTTCTAATAATATAAAGTTTCAATTTCCCAAAAAAAAAAATCTTCAAGATAATTATTAGGATGGTGATACTTGGCAACGTTATAAAATTTAATGGTCAATATTAAAACCCATATTAGGAGAAAAAACTGAAAAATCTCCAATATCTCCCCGACCTTGACTCCGACCTTGACTCCTCTTTCCTCTCCTGTTTTTGCAAAGGATTTTCCACCCATCACTCTCACTTTTCTGTTTTTCCTTTATTTACATCATATTCACTACGCATGTGATTCACCTCTACCTTTATCGTGGCCTTTTTTTGTTTTTGATCCCATCTCTGCTCATTTTTTTATTTTTATATATATTTGTTTAGAATCTCTTTGAAGGACAAACACCAATCCACCGATCTTCCATGGTTTACCTCCTTGGCTACATTTGTTTGCAAATGTGGGGTGGGAAAAAAAAATGTAGGTCCCATGTGTAGTGGGGTAAGGGAGAAGAAAGAAAAAAAAGAAAAAGAAAGGATTTTGTGGAAAAATGATAGTGGTGGGTCCCACTTTTTACTTTTTCCAACTTTTTCACAAAGTCTTACCAAATATGTGAGGTTTTAAAATGGCATTGGGTGGGAAGGTTGAACTGCCACATCAGTAGACAAGTTTCCTTGAATAAAAAAATTTTATTTTTCACTTTTTCACTCCAAGCAACCAAACAATCTACCATTGTGGCTGAGGAGGCCGGTGGGAGAGTTTTTATGAGACTATAATTTGATTTGTAATATTATTGTATTATTCCTTTTATATATATTTATATATTCTCTTTGGTTTCAAAAAAACAATCTACCATTTTGAATTTAAGAAAAAAATAAAAAATTACACTATTTTCAAGAATTTTCCTATCTCACTTTTATTCTAACAAACAAACCTTATTATTTGATTTTATTTTTTTTTTAACCAAAAAACGAAAAAGAAGAAGTTAGATTGTTAAAAAAGTTCACTGAAAACCTCTACGGTGTGTTTACGGGTCTTCTCCGCGAACTGCACCGTTCTTTTTGAAGTTTAAATTTATTTTAGGGTAATTTTCATTTGGACCCCCTAAGGTTTGATAGATGTCATTTTTAGTCCAAATAAATGAACACTTTGCATCTGCCT
Source organism: Hakea prostrata (assembly GCF_041222555.1). Taxonomy (NCBI): domain Eukaryota; kingdom Viridiplantae; phylum Streptophyta; class Magnoliopsida; order Proteales; family Proteaceae; genus Hakea; species Hakea prostrata. Next base: position 57,981,348 of record NC_142601.1, on the reverse strand, counting down.
CCCCTGAGGTATCCAATAAGATCAATTAAGGACAAATTATAATTTTTATGACTAAAATATCCTCATATCTATTCTACTGTAAGATTTGCATAATGTCTTCGCAATTAAATCCAATGGTGAAAATCAAAGGAAAATTCCCATCTTATAAATTTATGAAATATTCAACTTTTCAATATAAAATCAAATAGTGGGTTCACCAGTAAAAACAAATTTTTATAAGAATCTTCTTCTCCCCTGAAAACACGTTTTTGTCACAGTTGCAGGAATCCCTCTTGATTCGACGGAAGCGGGAAGGCACTAGAATCCGAAGGGTTGTTTTCACTTTTCGATGACAAATTGAATATTGGCTCCACCTCCACGCGAAGTTTGGAGATAATTCTTGAGAAAGACAAAGGATTGAAAAAGTCAAGATCTTGCACTGTCGTTGATCGCTGGCGGAGAAATCAGCCAGAACTTCCATGCTGGTGGTGGATGAAACGAGTAAGGGAAGACTGGCAAACCCAGCGGCAAGGGAAGGAAAAGAATCACCACCACCACCAAAAAGGGATTAGCTGGGTTTTCATATATTCTTCAAGAAAACAACCATTGCTGTCTGGACAAGCAAGTTCGGTGGTGGCAGCCCATTCCCATCCCAGTAATGATTTTTGAAAGTTATCTCCAGCAAGAAAATGCAAATAGAACAGTAAAAGGAAAATCGAGGGCTATTTTCAGCCGTCTTTGTTAGTGCTTTTTCTCTAGATTTTTCACCCTTTTTTCTCTTCCTTCAGATTCTTGGTTGGAGGTGAACGAGATTTTTTTTTTCTCTATAAAATACAGAGGATTAGAATAAATATCTGCTAATGGTTTATCGAGACAGTATGCTCACACTGGTGGCAGAAATAAAGCTGATATGCGGGTGCGCCACCACCAATTGCTCCGCCCAATATTCCGGCAAATGAGCAGAGACGTTTCAGGGAGAAGAAGAGTCTGATCACCTAACAGATATTTTTATAAAAAATAGTTTTTACAAGTGAACCCACATTTATTTGTTTTTATAATCAAATGTTTAATAATTCATAAATTTATGTAAATACCCCATTCTTTTGATTTTCACCGTTAGATATAATTGTAAAGACATGATGCCAATCTTACGGTAGAATAGTTGTGAGAGTATTTTGGTCAAAAAAATTATAATTTGTCCTTAATTGATCTTATTGGATAAAAATGACAATGATCAAACCTCAGGGGGTCCAGATGAAAATTACCCTTTATTTTATAAAGAAAAAAAAATACAAAAGACCTGAAGAATTTTATAAGGATTAATTAATAAATGAGACATCATTAACAAAAAGAAAATGTTATAAATTACGGTTGAAATTCAGTCCACTAGGTTGATTTTCATAAATATATTGTCAACTAATTCTAATGGTTGTCCTATTATCTTTTTATCCCTTTTTTTTTACTCTCCTAACCCTGCTAGATGTATGAATATTTGTATTCAAGATCGCATAGTAAAAGATGATGATGAACGTAACTTCTTTAGGATCTATTGGAGAATAAACGCAGCAAAATCTCTTTTTTAATTTCCACGTTGAACAAATTTAAACTTGAAGTTGATTCTATGATCAACTTGATGCTGGATCTTCTCTTATAGACCCCTCCTATTCACTAGTCGAATAACCTTTTGAACTAACTTAGAGAATAATGTGATCAAAATTAGGATTTAGAGGAAGACCTAACATCTTTATATAGACAAACCCGTTAGATCGTCCATCCAAATCTATCAGTCCTTATTAACCCACATTAGCCAGTTCATAAAAGATTTTTAATAACCATATATTACCCCTATCAAACCAATAAGGAAATCAAATCAAAGAAGTCCATCTTAAATAAAATATTTTATTAATACTTTAATGTTAGATTCATAAAAGATTCGATAATGAGATTCAATTTTTAGGTGAGGAATTCTCTTGGCCAAGTGCATTGTGCTGGATTTGCTAGGAGAGAGTGATGAGATGATTCAGGAATAGATTATGGCCTGTTTGGTTACATGAGTCTGGAAATTTCAAATATCTAGAGATTTCAAATCTATGGAGTTATAATTTATAAAATTAGATGTTTGGTTGTGGAATGAAATATGAGGATTCATCCTAAAAAACTATTTGATCGACAAGATTTTTGTGAATGTGCAAATGTATAGTTTTTTTGAAATATCTGGATTTCACCCCTTACCCATAAATCTACAGATTCACCTTTTTAGTATAAAACTAAAAAGGTGAATCTCTTAATTTCATGAATCTAGAAATTTTTACAAATAAAACTAAAAAGGTGAATCTCTTAATTTCGTGAATCTAGAAATTTTTACAACCAAACGGGTATATTTCTCAGATTCATGAATCCAAAGATTTCAAATCTCTGGATTCATGTAACCAAACAGGCCCTAAAACTTCTTATTTATGGGAGAAAGGCTCGCCCATAAAGCAGAACATATACACCGACACCCCTTTTTCTTTTGCTGTTCTCTTTGTTTTTATTTATGCAAATATATTTTTTTGGATTTATTTTCCTTTTATTTTGTTTGAAATTAATAATTTTATATTAAGGAGTAAAGACTAGATTTTGGATATTTTCCACACAACTGGCCATGCGATCATACATCCACACTTACATAAGTCTGAAACCCACACTTCTCTGCCCTCATTTCGGATGTATAGCAGTATGGGCAGGCTAGATAGAGAAGATTTAAGACTCGAAGACTATTACATACATCACACTAAGAACATTGCATCTATTACTACTTTACTATGAGGTGTTGGTCATCACCAAGTGAACAACAAGAATCATCTTAGAGATTATTGTTTGAATGAAACAAAAATGGAATGCTCAAAATTTTGGATCCTAGAAAGTGGGCAACAAGTTAATAGGCTTTAGGGATGATTGGTTGAGATGCTCCTTCCAAAACCACCACTAACAACGGAAGAAAACCAAACAAAGGCATGAATTCTTCTAAAGCTTCTGGCATCTAAGAAAAGAGTTGTTAACATTTAAAACAAGAAGCACATTTATCACCATCTTCCCCGTGTGGAACGAGGGACCTTTCATCACCCAAATTACCGATGGAGATCACCCAAATTATTTCTAACCAACACAGAGAACCCTTTACTGCAGAATATAAATTTGGATCCGGCGTAGTGACTGAACATGAAATCACGGGGAAGGTATCAGAAACCTAAGATATCAATATGATCTTACGGATCCCGAAGACCATGTAAAAATTTTCATTGATACATATTCAACAACTATGACAAAATCACCACACAGTTCTTTCTTTATCCAGCTCCCCCCTTCCCACTTTCCTCCGTTTTCAACACACAACTAAGAACCCAAATAAACATATATGACTGAAAGGAACAGAAACACCAAATGCAACAGGCTTGCAGCATTAATTCATACATGATTTGTGCAAAAATATTCAGTACTGTTAGAATTAGAAATCAGTAGGGCGTATAGTAGTACCCGCCGGCTCCCATGCCATTGACGGCGGGTGGCATTCCATATGGCATAATTTGCGGTGGGCCTCCTGCATAACCCCCGCCACCCATCTTGGCCAAACTGACTTGACCTTGCATCCCATCCCTTGCGTATTGCTGCCAAAGCTGCTGCTCCTGGACAAGCAACTGCTGTTTCTTCTCCATTTCTGCCATCTGCACATAAGAAGGAGCTGGGAAGTTCAGGGATGCTGCGAATGGGTCCTGAGGACCTACTGTCTGAACTGTACCATCTGGAGCTGGAAGGGCCAGTACTGGTGTTGAACTCTTTCCAGGCCCAGGCAATGCCACACTGCTCGCACTTCCTCCAGTCAATTGAGAAGTGCTTGTGTGCTGCCTCACTGCACCTTGGTCATACATGCCATTTAGTAGCAATGGATCTAATCCACCACCCAATGCGGCTTTCTGCTTTGTTAGGTTGCTTGCAGTCTCCACCAAAGCCAATTCCCAATCTGCCTTTCCAGGTTCAGCGGCCGGTGTTTGCCAAGCTGAAGTTACTTCATTCTGTCCTCCAGAACCATCTGATGGGAATGCTTCCCAAGACCCATTTGCATTGCCATTAGCCGGTCCAGAAAACAAAGCCAAGGCCAATCTATTTTCCTGATCTTCAGCAGATACGCCGCCATCTCTTAGATCCACCAAATCCTGTGTGACTGGAGCAGGAGGGGGTGGTGGTGGTTGGGCTTTAAACTCGGGCTCAGGCGGTGGTGGACTGTAATTCTCTGGTGCAGGGAGTGCTTTAATCTCATTCATACTTGGTTCCGGCTCCTGCTCTTGAGGAGGTGGGGCAATTTCCTCACGGCCTCTCTCTGGGCTCTTGGGCCTCCTTGCTCTGTCCCTCATAAACTCCTCCAGCGTCTCCAAAAGCTTGTCTGTAATCTTCTGCACTACCGGGTACTCAGACGACCTTGCAAGCCCAGTATCCTTACACCACCCGTAAAAAGCCACAAGCTCATCTATCTGCTTAGCGGCACTGGCGTAGGCCTCAAAAGCTTTCACACAATCCGCGTATTCCATGTCAAAGAACTTATCAAGCAACACCGCCAATACCTCACAGATCTCGGCATAGAGCTGGAAACTCTCCTTAACAATAGGGTACAGAGCAATAAGCACCATTCTACTGTTCTTAGCCGCTCCCGTGGGACGACACGCCAAGAACCGATCGAGAAGTCGTTGCACCTGACTCATCTTACCCAAAACCCTCTCGGGCTTCATGTCCCTGAGTGGAGTCTGCGGCTTCTTTTCCTCCCGCTTCGATTCGTTTACATCACCGTAAGATCTCGAGCGACGCATCCCACCATACCCAGGTTCATCTCTGAACTCTCCATAATCATAATCATACCGCGACGGTGGCGATTTGAATCGATCCTCTCGGTTCCCAACCCGATCATCTCCGCTACCACTAGCTCTCTGTTTTTGCTCGTACATTATACACTCGAGACGCTGATCGAGATAGAGGGCGTAAGTCCGAACGAAAGCAGAATGATCCCATGAATTAGAATGCGCCTCATCGCGAAAATCAGACATGTTCAGAAGACGAGTCCCTCGCCTGGTGGCGTAAAGCACCTCCTGCTGAAACACGGGATCTCCATCGGCTAACAGGCGATGCACAACCATGAGTGCCTTGAGTGCGACGATCCAATCACGAGTCTTGCCGAGCCTCCTAGACACCATAGTAACACAGGCGTTTACATAACCTCTGGAATTGGCAGTAAGGCTCAAGATCTCCCTGATATACTTCTCATCCGCCGGATCGTCATCGTGACTCGTGGCCTTCACGATAGCGACCTCCAACTCCGGAGCCGTATCACTAGCAACTTTCGCTATTCCGATACTCGTCTGATCCTTAATGGCTCCGATCGCCTTTCTGATCGTGCTCGGTGCCATCACCGCTGACTACCGCCACCACTGCCGCCGACGCCGGTTCTTGTTACACTTGGTAAAAACTAAGATAAAGCTGCAACACTAGATGTCTAGATCTTCGCAGTTCATATATTTCCGAAACAGCCCCAGCCGATACTTTGTAATGTAAATCCTCAATGAAATGAAATGCACTAAAAGAAAAACCAGAAATTTGGAAAATGGAAGTCGCAGTTGTTTTTAGGGCTTATTATTGTAAACCTAACCTGCCAAAAGACGCCGATCTGCGAGTTGAGTTGACCTGAGCAGAGAAAGACAAAGACGGAAACCGATGGAACTAAGCAGAGGTGATTCAGATCTTGGTAGACAATATAGCTTCGAGGCTGCGAGAGAAACGGATTCGGCTTGAGAGTTAAGAGAAAAAAATCCAGCAATTACGGGAACTCCGGTTCTGGATAACGCTTTTCCGAGTTCTACTCTTGAGATCTACCTTTCCTGCTTATGATCCAGAGACGAGACTCTCGAGCAAGAGAGAGAGAGACAGAGAGAGATTCGAAAATCGCGGAAGGCCAAGCGACGAGGAGGAGTGAGGGAAGGAAGATGATTATCAAAATACAGAAATGGAATGGGGGAAGCGTTGCTTATATCTCAGCCGTACGAATAGATCGAAGATTTGATCTTATTTGGGAGACGGCCACCTTTCAATTTTTTATTCAAGATAAAATGTTTCTGTTTTCTACCAGAAAAAAAAAAAAAAAATAAAAAATAAAAGAAAAATGTTTTTATTTACCGTACACGGTACACCGCGTTGAGTTTTTACTTTTTTTTCTTTTTCCAACTGTTGAATTTTTACCAAAAAAAAAAAAAAAAACACCCCGTGGAGTTAACGCCGTCACGTGACTAAGTGATGGAAGAAGGTGGCCATAAATTGTTGACGGTGTAAGTGAAACCATAATTTTTTTTTTTTTATAAATTATAAAGTAATTTACCCAGAAACAGAGTAGGAAGAGTTATCCTAAAATTAATGTCATTCTTTTTCTCTGAAAATTTATCTATAAAACTTTTATCAAAAAACAATTTATCCAAAAAATTAATGCCATGTCTAGAGTTAGACCTTGTAGGAGGAAATTAAACATATTTTTTTTTTTTGGTAAAAAAGTTTCATTAAAGCGGGGCAGGAGCCAAGGTTGAGGAATACAACCAAGGAATGGAGAGTGGCCAAACCGTCGAGCCCGTAATCGACGTAGCCTTCCGAGCTAGGACATGAGCAATTACATTGCAAGACCTAGGTATTACATCAAATTTGACCTCAGACAACAGGGTTCTTAAGGTATGTATGTCCTGGATTATGGGATCCAAATCTTGTGGAATGATTGTACTTGGCTGGTTTAAGTATCTGATGAGAGTTGCACAGTCGGATTGGAAGATAACCTTGTCCATACCGATACCCAAAGCCTCCTGCATGCTGTTCGGGTGCTAAGTCTCGCCTATTAGGCTGAATTAAAAGCCCATGTTTTGAAACGCCTGATGAGTTGCCCCTCCTCATTATAAAGTGCATAACCCAGGCCCATCTGAGTTGTATTGGATTTAAAGGCGGCATCACTCTTCACAAGAGACCAACCGGGGTTTCGTGTCGCTGGAAGGTTCCTTTGAGAACTGTGATTCTCGAGATGTGCTTCCCTCTGGGCTTCGAGCCGGTGCTATTCCGGTTCACCTTGATATGTGTGGCACGCTTGCGACCTCCATAGGAGATCTAGTACCCTTCAAACGGTGAATCGTTGCGTGCAGCCAAATCTCCCGGTTGTGAAGAATATGAGACTTATGAATCTCCTATCTTCCCATTTATCCTTTGGTCTAGCTGTTGAAGTTCCCGCACCGCGCAATATGAAGAGGCTCCGCAATGGTGGTCGAAATCCGAGAGGGCTAAGAAACCATCGCGTCTCGCAAATTCACATTCGAGGAAGAGATGACCTTCGGTTTCTTCGCATCACATCCTCTATGACAAGAATAGTCTGCGATTACCTTCCGCGTCGGAGATTTTCGCCCGTTGGAATGCCTTGCACGCATGTGCCAGTAGTAAGTGTCTAATCTTTGGTAAAGTGCGGGCTTTCCGGATCGGTGTCCATATCGGAGGTATACTCTTCCATCGTTGTTGTCCGGATGTGGAGGATAGAAGTCTATCTGATGCTAGTTTCTTGTTGGTGAGGGCGTGATATGCGGATTTGACTGAAAAAGTTCCTCTTTTGTCAGCTCCCCAGATCAGTGTGTCTAGTGCGGGAAAAATGGCGCCGCTTCATGCGTTGGGAAGAGAGAGGAGAGCAAATCCGTTCTCCAACTTCGAGTGGCCGGATCGATGGGTCCGCTACCCATTGGATGGCGCAGCGATGGTTTTGGAGAGGTTATCTTCCCCTCGAGTGAATTTGGCAGCCAACGATCCTCCCAGATATTTATGGTATTTCCTAGACCTATCTTCCATCTCAAGTTTTCTTCTAAAACTTTTTTTCCTTCCATGATGCTGCGCCAAGCCCAGCTAGGGTGTTGCCCTATATTTGCTTGCAGGAACTCCCGATTGGGAAAATATATAGCTTTGGTAAAACTCGCCCACAGAGTCTCCGGTTCACTCCAGTCGATAGGCTACCTTTGTAAGTAAAGCAAGGGATAAGTATTTTAAAGGGATAAGGATGATTTTGAACTGGAGAGGAGCATGTGCTTTGAGATAAGTGGTATCTCTTGTGGCCTCCTTGCAAGAAAAGGGTACCATTGTGTGGAGGTTAGATTCTATTCTTTAAATACGGTTTAAAGTGATTGTCATGAATGGTTTATGCCTTTGTATATAACCAGTATTTTGGAGAATGTGCTCGGGCTAAAAGAGTCCTTTCAGCAGTGTGTGGTTGTTCATAATATGCGAAAAATGATTAGTGTGTTGACTTACTAGCGGGCATGGTTCTAGTGAATGAGGAACTGCATCTTGTTGAAAAATATTTAAAATTTACGCATGTTATTTTAATGGGATAATTACTATTGCCCCCTTGTACTCTGATTTTATTACTATTTTATCCCCTCTACTTTTTAAAGTTGCTAATCCAACCTTTAACTTTGTCTAAAATTACTAATGCCCCCTTCCGTTAAGCTCAGTTAGTTTATTGATGATGTGGCATCTATATATTTTTTCAAAAACTCAAAAATAACCCTACAATTATCTCTTTACTTATTTACTCTTTTACAAGTTATTATACTATCCTTAATTAACTATGAAGAAAAATTAACTTTAAATTAATTTTTCTTTTCTAAAAAGAAACTACCGAATAAAGAAGAGACTTGATTTTTCTTCTCTAAAAAGAAATCGCCGAATAAAGGAAATATGTGATTAAATAAAACTTAAAATAGAAACTAAAATATTAGGAAATATCAAATGTAATTCAAAGTTGGAAATTGAAAATCTCCAAATATATGCTAACCATTGTACAAAGTGTGTGATCCCATCAAAGCCAAAATTTATTGGAAAATATAAGATTTTAAGGGTATAATTGACATTCAATATAGTTTCTAAAAATGAAGGTAATGTCATATTTTTTAACTTCTTAATTTTAATGAAGGGCAAAATAGACATTACACATTTGATGTTAACAACCACTTAACACCGTTAGAAGTGAGGGGGGCAACAGTAATTTCATAAAGAAAGAGGTTTGATTAGTAATAAAACCAAAGTACAAGGGGGTAATAGTAATTATCCCTATTTTAATTTAAATAATATTTTATTTATGTTGTTTATGTTATTCAATAGTCCCGCATCAGGTAGAAAAAAGTTGGTTATTGGGTTTATATATAGTAAGGACCTATATAATATATCTTTAAGGTTAAGGATCGCACTCACAGTGAACCCGTTTGCGATGCAAACCAAGTTAAAACTCTAGTATGACAACCTTGGGGGAATGAATATTTTTATATGACTTGGGCTTGGGCTTGGGCTTGGGCTTGGGCTTGGGGATGTGGGTCATGGACCTTAATCTGGAAAGCCCACTGCTGGGTGGATCTGTGGATGTGTCATTTGAGAGGCACTTTCACTTTCCTATAGAGAGATGACCTGAATAGGTCTCCTCATAAAGGTAAGTTGACCTTACCCTTTCATCGACAACCTTTGAGGTTCTATATAAACCTTGACAAATGAATGTTTCCTCCTCTCTCTCTCTCCCGATTGTTTTTTTGTAAACAGTGAAAACAACCTGATTACACTTGAAGTAACATTTATGGGATGCAACCTAAAAAGTTGGGCTAACTAATTTTGTGGGTGTAGATATATTTGGTACTGTTTTGTACTAATCGGGGTATCTAAATACCTTAAAGAAAGTACATCTGGTATGTTTAAACTCTTGTGATTACAACAATCTTTCAAGTGTTCATGGAGATTCCTCAACAAGTTCTCAACACAACTCAATGTTGATTGTTTTTCGGCTTCTCTTCTACTGTCTAAGACTTTTTTTCCTCCTCACAATCATAAACCTTCACAAGTTTTGGAGTTATGATTCATGAATAGTGTTCTTAAACTTAGGATGTGGGGATAATGTTATACATGAATAAATAAATTGAATAACTCATGGGATGGGATTAGTAATAGGGGGATAAGAGAGGGTGGAACTAAAAAAATTATCCAATTTCATTATCAAACTGGTCACAAGGACTTAGGACTACGGGAGTAGGGGAGGGAACATAAAGGTGTGAAAGAGCTGAAGTTTAAATTAGATATATCTTTAGAGAAAGTTACTCCACCACGTTAGAAACACAAACAGATAAACTCCTTTGGATTCTTATAAACTCCTGTTGATTCTTAGGCTTTGCTTTCCTTTTGCTAAGTTTGGTTACCATTAATACACTATTCGAGTGTTCCCCCCCCCCTTTTCCTAAAGATAAAATCTACATTAAACTGGGTAGTACATAAAGAATGATTAGTGAAAATTAAATTCGCCTTCTTCAACTAGAAACAAGTAAACAATCGTGAATGATAAAATTAGATTAAACTGATCGATTTCATAATCAAACATAGAATAATAAATGGAAAATTTATAGCACCTCCTCGAGTTACTTCTTAAAATTAATACAACTCTTGAGCCATCCAACTCATCAATCATATAGGAAATCTGGTGAAAAGATATCGATGACACTCTCTGCCATTAAGAATCATAATTAAATACTGATGTAAGCAAGATAAACTTTTGAAAAAGACAAGAATAACTTTGAATGAAAAATCTTTGCTCGATTATCTTTTTCATCTTTCATTATCATCTGTAAATCCTCACAAAACTTGAGAAAGGTTCGTAAATATTTAAAACTCAGCATGTAGAGATAATATTTGATAAAAAAATAATTAAAAACTAACTACGAAAACTGATTGATAGATATTAAAGAGTAACGACTAAAATTTTTTCAAAATAATTTGTATAGAGAAGAACGTAAGATCATTTTTCCATGGGGAGAAAATTTTAGTTGGTGATGTATTCAAATTAATGCATCTATTATATTCTATTACGTTCTATCGTTTTCAATCGATTTGGTTTTTGACTTTAGATATCAATCGATTAGTGGGATTTAAATATTGTAAAATTTATGTCTTTGGATCATTGATTTTAACGGATCGAACTAAGCATTTACAAGAGACGACAAGAATAAGTTGAAAAATAGTAAATGCAGGGTTGATTGAGTGGTAAGATTCATGCTTCTCAGTGGAGAGATTGTGAATTTAATCCTTGCATACAACATTTCATATCCAGTATTAAAAAAAATATCAGTACAAAAAAAAAATTGCAAAAAAATATCATGCCTTAGTGTTTTTTTTTCCCCCTATTTTTTGTCATTTAAGGTGATTGTAGGAGGTTTTGTTGATTAAATTTTACCCAAAAAATAAAAATAAAAATTGTTGATTAGATTAATTATTGAAAAAGATTTTCCAAACAAATTAAGCCTTTTTTCTAAATAGGAAGAAGTTAAGCTTATACCTTGGTTTGTATATTTTTTTTCTTCTCGAAAGTTAAGGTTCATCGGGCCAGTCATCTTGATTACATCCTTAGAGGGGAGATGCTGTCTACAAGGGTCGAACCAACAACCTCTTCACTAAAAAGTATGGATCTCTATCACTCTACTAATCTTGACAATATATTTAACTTTTTACTTAGTTTTACATGCTTACCATAGTATCTATTTTTTTTTTTTCAAATATCAATAAAAAAATCACAAAAGTAATAATAATAATAAATAAATAAAAGATTGATTAGAATAGACAAATGTAGCTTAAAATTGATCTTAAAGAAGGTTCAGCTCAATCTAATTTCTCACTAAAATCAAATGGATGGCAACTGCTATGATAATGACCAGTGGGTAATTAGTGGTTGCCCACTATCTTTTTTCAACTTTTTAATACTTTTCTAATAATAAATTTTATTAAAAAAGAAAATTAAGTGATTAGTTGCTTTTAGATTTTCTTTTACAAAAATAATATTTCAATATTTCACTTTACAAAACTAACTAAAATTTCTAATGGAAATCATTTTGTGTAGCCATTTTGCTGATAACCTGAAGTGGCATTTTAATCACCTAAGGTTCAGGTTAGAAAACCTTTTATGTAACTAAAGATTTCCAGGCAATATATGAAACAAAACCAGCAACTAAGATTTATTACACATAATAGCAGGAAAAAAAGTCTGGTAGATTGGGCGAAAGATGAATAAATCCATAATAAATCCATAAGGTTCGAATCAGATCCAACGGTTACATTTGAGTACAGTTGGAGATTACCAAATTAGTGACTCTGTCGAAGCTGGGATTTCATTTCAGAGTTAGCAACTCCTCAGGGAAACAAAGTGGGGAATGAATTGATAATTAGGGAAACATGGTAAGAAGAGCCGAAGAGGGTTTAGAAAATAGAAGCTAGGACAGCTATTCTCCTGGTGCAGAACACCAAAATCCGGATCTTCTCCCAGTCTGTCTGTGCTCCCCCATGGTTTCCTGACCACAAAAATCAGTGGGTTCTACTGATGAAAAAGTTTTTTTTATTTTTTATTTTTTTCAAAAGGATTTCTAAAGTGCTGGCCCTGGCTGGTCTGGAGGCGGGGGGGGAGCACAAACGTCGGGTCGCTGATCCGGACTCGAACACCAAGGCAAGGAGCGCAATGATTTGATTTGACACTTCAATGAAGTTTTACCAAAAAAAAAAAAAAAAGAAACTTCAATGAAGAGGAAAAAAGAATGAGGAAACATACTTTAGGCCTATTACCATACCTAACAGTAGAAAAAGTACCAACTCTATTCTTGGCATCTCACAAAGGTTCTGCTTCCCTGAATCCCCCCTACAACTCTGTTCCACCTCTAACAAAATTCTTTCTCAAGCCCAAGTCTAAATTGCTATCCCTATTCTTTATTTATAACTACACAGAAATAAGCAAAACAAGAAAAAAAAATAGAAAGGAAAGGTAGATATGGCTTCAAAGTCATTTTGCATTTGGTTACTATATATGTGGCTTATTTTACACTTTTGGTCATGGATGATCGGCATCTTTCTCGATTAACTAGCATGTGGAGCCCCATCCGGGTTAGACCTGGTCGGGTAGAAATTTTCCGTATCATAAGTCCCCTATCTCGGACGTTGTTTACATCATGCGGGATAGCAAGGAAGATTAAAAAAAGTGCAAGTCCTTATGGAAGGTGCAAGATGAATGGGATTGACCCAATTCAAATTATTACCTTAAAAAAGGTGTTACCTTAAAAAATGTGCAAGTCTTTATGAAAGGCGCAAGATGAATGGGACTGACCCGATTCAAATTATTACCTTAAAAAATGTGTTACCTTAAAAAGGTGTAAGTCCTTATGGAAGACGCAAGATGAATGGGATTGACCCGATTCAAATTATTACCTTAAAAAATGTGCAAGTCCTTATGGAAGGCGCAAGATGAATGGGATTGACCCGATTCAAATTATTACCTTAAAAAAGGTGCAAGTCCTTATGGAAGGCGCAAGATGAATGGGATTGACCCGATTCAAATTATTACCTTAAAAAAGATGCAAGTCCTTATGGAAGGTGCAAGATGAATGGGATTGACTCGATTCAAATTATTACCTTAAAAAAGGTGCAAGTCCTTATGGAAGGTGCAAGATGAATGAGATTGACCCGATTCAAATTATTACCTTAAAAAAGGTGCAAGTCCTTATGGAAGGTGCAAGATGAATGGGATTGACCCGATTCAAATTATTGCCTTAAAGACACCTTTTTATAAACACTGGCTTGTTTTTGGCACTTACGTAACAATGTCCCGTATGTTTTGGGCTTATCTGTTAGTAAGACTTCCAAAAGTCCCTGGTGTGTAATGCCACTCCAAAGTGCGTTGTACGCCACCCGATCATCAAAATTCTCGATCTCAATGGTTACTTCATCGAAACGTTTTAGGAAATCCCAAATGGATTCATTCCGCCCTTGCCTTATAGCGAATAAGCTATCAGACGTCTTCTTGCTTCCGATTGCACTTCTAAACCGGGTTATGAATTTTCTGGCAAGTTCCCTGAAATTATGGATGGATCCATGTTGAAGACCACTAAACCACTTAATGGTCAGGCCCTTCAATGAGGCTGGGAACGTTCTACAGAGTAGCTCATCTTCCCGAACTAGAACAATCATTCTTGATTTGAAATAACTGATATGCTCCTTCGGGCTCGTTTTTCCTTCGAATGGAGTAAAGGTAGGCATAATGAAATTCTGAGGAAGAGGTAAATTCATGATCTCATCTGAGAATGGTTCTCGATCAACAACGTCCAAATCCTCGTCGCGATCCCAATCCTCCAATTTGCGCTCGACCTCTGCCATCCTCTTCCGAAGGCTATTTTGCCTAACTCCATTCCCGCTTGATTCAACGCTGTTTTCTTTTCTGGATTGAGTTCAGGCAACTGAGACCCTCAATCGGGTTGATTGAGGATGACTTTCTTCTTGGTGCTCCATTTCTTCCCGACGGCTTCTTTGACGATGGTCGGGACCAGCATGACTGGACCTCCGACCTTCGTCAGGTCTTCCTTTCAAGATCCTCCCTCTTGGCCGGGATCTTCTAGCATTTTGGAAGGCTCTCAGTAGCCTTCTCGTCTGAGTGTTGCGCCTTGGTCCTTGCTCAACTCTAACTTGATGGACCAAGCCCCGCAACACCCTTTGCATCTCGATCATTCCCTTGCGGAGCTCGTCCATATCTGTTGCCATAGCATACCTCTGAGGGCCTCAGGATGTGCATTTCCCATTTGGATTTTCAACGACCAGGTTCCCCTCGGGAGGATCCTGTTCCACTCCGGTTGAGTGGACTCCATTGTCTTGATGTGTTTGATCTTAGGGAATCTGATTCCCGCCAACATTTTCTATTCGGGAACGTCCATTATTTCCTCCTCGTCTTGGCATGACTTGAAGATTTTGTTGTTCCCACCGGTGCCAAACTGATGCCGATCAGTTATGCTTCTGGATCCGACTGAGCCTCCTCTCGTATCCGGGACGATGAGTCTTGCAAGAAAGGTTAGATGCGGGTCGACTTGTGTGCCGGGCAGCCGCCTCCGATGGCAAAGTCAGATAATGAACAGAGTAAGGACTCGTGCAAAAGCTACACAAGATTATACTCAGAGTGTATTGGTTGCTTATCGGAGGGGTATGTCTATGCTTTTATATTGTAAGTGTTACCTTTTATGTATTTGGTAAGTTAGCCCGACAAGGGCTATTGTTTCTCCTAGGATCATGCTTCCTTGTCGTTGGTCTCATTCAATCAGCTGCTGAGTTGACCTTCTATATCAAGGATGATTGCTATATATGTGGCGTATGTTACGCTTTTGGTCATGGATGATCGGCATCTTTCCCGATTAACTAGCATGTGGAGCCCCATCCGGGTCAGACCCGGTCGGGTAGAAATCTTCTGTATCATATATAAATCTGCATTACCCTCTATGTATTACGCAAAAGAAAGTAGAAGTGTAATCAAAATCTACTTAGAATTGAATCCAATTTGTAACAAAGCAGGTCATATAAAAAGTAGGAATAGAGGAAAATATAGGTTTAATCATGATACGGAAAAAAATATCGTTGAACCGGGTCCGTCCTTGGTTCAACCCTCAACCCCGGTTGAGGGTTAACCGACCGATTTAGGTTTGAGCGAACTGGGTTCGAAAATGGCGTGTTCAAGAAGGAACCTACCACGATCAGCTAGCAAGCACGAGTCCGAGATCCTCGGGATGAATAATTCATCAAAGTGACGGTTATCAACACTCACGGGAGCGGACGATCGTGCCAACTCGGATAACTGTCATGCCTATGGCATCAAGATCGTGCAATCAGGAGAAGTTATCCATTACCTCACTAACGGGCTTAACCGTCAAAATCTGATGATCACCAAAAGAAGGCATGTACGAGTTCAACTAACGGGATTAAGAGGTAAACTCTATATAAGATAAAACCAATGTACCAAAAAGGTATCTGAATCGTATTCCTAATTATTGTATTCATACTTTAGCTTTGCAACTAGTCAGAGCCTTTGTGATCAGTTCATTAACTAACTTAGCCATTGGAGGTGGACTCCCGAGCCCCACGGTCGGGCCACATCTGATGATTGTTTTGCAGGTCATTCTCAAGTGATCTAAGGGCTGAACATATTTTGGACGCATCAAATCAAAATCCTATATCCTACAAAACTAAGACAGTTAGCCTTCCAACATTTTAGTTTTGTAGAGATACGATCAATAAGTAAATTGAAATCACGCACCCTTGATTTTGAATGGAATGCGGATTAGTCCCAACATACTTCCAACACCCGTTCCTTGGATATTGATGCAATGGCACATTGAACCCTTAAGCTGATTTGAAATGTTGGTACTAAATTAAATACCACTTTTTTGAAAATTAATTTCTTATCAAAAAGACACTAAGAGAAGAGAAAAGATCCATAATAGATTTAAGAGCAAATTGTACTAGCATCCCAAAATAGAGGTCTTAAAGCACTGACACCACATTTTATGTTTAAAAAGCACAGAGATCCCAAAATTGAATTTTCATTAAATATATTTGTCCAATTTGTCACTAAAAACCTTTCTGACACTGTTTATTATATGAATTTTTTTAAAAATACACAGTGATTTAACTATTTTCGGAGATAAATTTAACAAATATATTCAATAAAAATTTAATTTGGGGTATCTGTGCTTTTTAATCATATAGTGGGATGTCTGTGATTTAAGGCCTCCATTTTAGAATGCCAGTATAATTTGCTCTTATAAAAATCCAAATTCCTTGAACCCAAACAATTAAAGGCCTCCATTTTGGGTGCCAGTACAATTTGCTTTTAAAAAAATTCAAATTCGTTGGACCCAAACAATTAAAAAAAGTTAGGAAAAGAAACCCTGTCCACCCATACCAATGGATTTATAACAGTATTTATTTTGTTAATGGCTGGAAAAGATGGGTTGGATTAGTAACAGAAAGGTCAAAAGGATCCCATTCTTAACTCTGAAGTAATGGTGAAACAAGTAAAGGGTACGTATACTGGTAAAAAGATTCTCTTTGGGGAACAGCATTTTTATGAAAGAACATCTCAATTATATTTCAAAGGTTATCATATCTAATAATGACTCTCATCTTGTCATTACAATTGCAAACAATATTTCGTGGGAGAAAGATTTTCTGGCCCGGTGTTGGGTACCAAAAGAGGGATTTTGTTCCTTGAGATTTAGGGCTGCTCGCAGTGGACATTTGATTTGTGTTTATATGTGATTCATTTAATTACGATTTATGTTTTTTTTTTTTTTTTTTTGGGCAGGTTCATGATGTTCATCAAGTCATACACCTTGATTATTATCTTCACTGAGGGAATTTTGTCTTTCGTAAAAATCAAACCCTTAACATCTCCACTGAAAAATATGTCCACAAATCTAGACCGAACAATGAATCTGTACCGTCCGCTGCTCAGAGCAGCATTGCTCCCAAACAAAATCAACCAAAATAGTAGACATATAAACGGACCGAATTCGACTCTGTATCCGAATCCTATTAGCAAATTTGCTATCCGAATCCGGAAAAAATTTAGAGAAGGCATCAGAATTTGAATCCGGAAAAAATTTAGAGAAGGCATCAGAATTTGAATCCGAAACTTTATCGGATATCCGATAATAATCCGATCCGATAAAATATCCGATTATTGATTGATAATTATCACGTTTTTATATTTTTTATTATACATTTATAATTTTCGAATACCGCTATCCGAATCCAATTATTATCTATTTTTAAAAAAAATTTGTTAAATACTTTATTCTATCCGGATAAAAATTTATCCGATCTAATAATCAATTATCCAAATCCGAATCCGATTGCTTAATATACGGACACGGATATTTTTTGGTAAGAAAATTTTCAGATACAGATATCCTTAAACGAATACGAATGCAAATTCGGAGCCGAATTTCGACCATCCATTTACAGGCTTACAAAAGGGAACCTGGATCTTTACCCCGTAAAGATGATATGAACTCGATAATAGAGAACAATATTGTATATGAAACCAAATAAATTTCTTAATCTTTGACACAGTGAACATGAGAACGAAACCCAAGAAGCGTGAATGTTTAAGTTTCTCAACCCTGATCCATAATAAATCATGATTCATTCAGCTTGACTGGAGGCTTTTAAAAAATCTGTAAGAAACACCTCCCTAGTTTTCCTACTTCTCTTTTTGGTAACCTCCCTTGAATCTCTTCGAATGCAAGTAACTGGACAATCAAGAAACAAGTTGATATAAAAATCGGGTTTTGATTCCTTGAAGACTTTTTAACCTAACAAGCACAATTCGAAGGATGTAGCAGAAAAGAGTTGTTAAAGACAAAACTGCAAAGATATGTACAACCAGTAACAGGGGATGGATACAGAGATCAAGATCTTCTCAGGTCTCTAACGATGAGAGGGAGACCCTTATCATTCGAAGGACATCTGTAAGAGAGACGATCCCTATGAGCAAACCCTCTCCGTCCACAACCCATACTCGATGTACATGTCCATTCACAGCCTTTTCAATCACTTCCCCCAACCTCGCCTCCTGGAAACAAGTAACAAGCTCTCTCGGCGATGAAGGTGAGGCACCACCTTTGGCTCTTGATACTTTCTCTGTGAACTCCAACACATCAAGAGGCAGCCATGACTGTAACAAAGAGATTGGACATTCTTTCAAATCAGTAGCAGAGAAAGTCCCTATCAGCTTCCTTCCCTTCCCCTGCACGAAATGGGATGGATTGATTAATTATAAGCAGTCTAAACAGGAATAAAAACAGGGTAAGATCTACAGACGTCTATAAGTTGCTTGTGATCTTCTTGGGGGTCTTCAGAGGCTTCCACAATGGGGACAGCTTGAAGGGAAGCAGTGGTCATGCATTTAATCGTATCAATGGCTTTGGTGCGATTGGTGACACCAAAAACATACATGGCATTCGCTCCCGTTTCTCCAAGAGGGCGATACAGAATCTCCTCCATCGTAGCCTTGTTTGCCTTAAAGAAACGCAAAACATCCATCTGGGTCAGCATCCCGTAATTGGTTGCTGACTCTGCTACTTCAACTCCAGAGACGTTCTCCACATGAACATGACCCTCCACCGGAACCAGAGCTCTGTGGATGCCTCTGCAGAATACTTCCATGCAATCTAGAAGACTGCACCAAATATACACACAAAATCACGAGTTGGGCCAAGGAAGAACTAGGTAGTAGAAGAAGAAAAACAAGCTAAATGATCAAAAGGGTGGTTGGGGCATTCGATTTCATGCCTGGTATTAGGGTTTAAGGTCCAGAGACAGAGACTTTCAAGGGAGCGGCCGATGATGGTAGAGATAGGGACCGACATACGCTTATCCAAATCGAAACTACGATCGGAATCGGGTTGTTCAGCGATGTGAGCGAGGATGTCGAGCATAGTGACCATGCCGATGAAGTGTTTGCGAACGGCACCAGTTTTCTTATCAGACTCCATGATCATAGACCCACCGGCACCGATATATTGGCCAGGCGGCGCCGCCACGGGGACCGCCGAAACTCCGTTGGCCACCAGAGCATTCATGGTGTCTACTATCGAGGCCATATAAGGAACCTCCACTAATCGTCTCTTGTGCAACATCAGATCCTGCACCTTCTTCTCCTTCAACCACTGAGCTTCGCTAATGGTTTCGCGTTGGTTCATCGCCTGTATCGTTGCTGGTACAGTAACAGGTTAACCCTTCTTGGACCAAGCTAACCAAGCTGAGCATTAAAAATAAAATCCCTAACGTGCAGAACCCAAGAAGTCGGTCAAGGAAGGGATTTCTATGTATTACGTGTCAGAAGCTCTCTTCTTCATGCGAACTCTTCCTTGCCACAGTGCCACCACTGGCGACAAAGCTTAATAAGTATATGACATGTTCCCCTCCACCTCAACGCTCATGGCTCAGCCATTTTCAAGACACATGGAGCTCCTTCCTGCTTAATACAAATGAGCTCATTTGCAGATCTCTAATGGTGGCACGTCTCAAACTCCATTTTCCTGGTCATTCTTGTTTCTCATTGGTACTCTATAACCAGAGGAGAGAGAGAGAGAGAGGAGTTCACATGAATTGGACCAAATTCCTGTCGGGTCCAACCGACTAGTCTGACCACTTTCAAGATTGTTCAAATTAAAATTGTAGCAAAACAAAACAAAGTGAAAGTAAAATAAAGGAAGAGGGAACGAACAAATGTGGTTGTACCTTATGAACTTTATAGGTAAATGAATCATAATAAAAATAACCAAATTAACTGTTCAGATACAAAGGAGCAATTCATTCTTTCATCCCAAACCCTGATTGGTCGTTTGAATGACAGATTTCTAGATTCAAACACCATAAAACCCCCACCCCCCACCCCAGCCCACCAACTTCTTCTTCTTTTCCCCCTTCCCCCGTTCCCCCAACCAAAGCAGCAGCCAGACCTAGCCATGAAGACATTTACATCAATTTGATCATAAGCTTATACACTAAGAAATGCTGTCATATGTATGCTACATGCTACCACGCCTACATCTTCTACAGTTTCCCCATACAGAGAGATTGGTGAGATAATATCAGCTGTCATTGGTCAATATCATTAGCCTTCTTCTCCGTTACCTTGACTGTCGATCTGAACCACCAATGCCAGAGGCAATACTAGACCCTGCACCATTTTCTGCTGGTGGCACGGTTCCCCATTTCCCTTCTCCCTCAAGTGGCTCAAAAACGACGACTCCACCATCAGTCAGTCCTACTGCAAATTGATTGGGTTCTGAAGGATGAGCCGCAACAACAAGTGGATACACCCTCGGGCTGTCATAAAACACAATACCTGATTAGTTTATAAGGTAAGAAAAGGATGGGCACATGTTCATGCAGTCATCAGCAAGGATGGCATACCTGGGGTTGGAAGGTAGATAGGCAGATGGACTAATTCGACACCTCATTCTGAGTGTTGTGGAAGTAAAAATCCCCACACTTCCATCTTCAAAGCTGGCATATATTGAATGGCTATCACAGGAATATGTAGCATGTGTGACAAGACCACCTGCTTCTTGGGAAAACAACTGGTGGGAAACAAAATTCAGTTACCCGATCCATAAATATCTATTTTGACAATGGACATACACTTCCAAAAAAAAAGAAAAGGCATTCTTGTATGACATGACTTTGTAAATAAACCCCAGTTTTCTTAACATAGTAATATAATTGGGTTTTTTTTTCTTTTCTTTACTTCTTTACTTTTCCAGAATCAGAGAGGAACATTTTAAATGTGGCAAATGAACAGGCTTCAATTTCTTTCCATGAAACAAGAGTTCCGGCAACCAATATGGAAGTACAGATAATTCGTTGGAATGCTACTAAAGAAGTATGGAAATAAGAAGGTAACCAACTCGTGTACAGTAACCAGCCCATAGTTTATTTCTCCTCCTTTTTCCCCCCCTTCTGTGGCAGGGGCGTTGGGCATGGAGGTGCTCAACAGAAAAGAGGCATATTCATGCATGCTCAAATATATCAAGTGAACAGAAAAATCATCATGAATTAATAGAAAGTCAAATACTTGAGGCACAATATATTTACACTCGATACAAATGTCATGACCTATGGATAATTCACCATGGGTGGCATCACAATGGCACAAATAGTAGCAAAAAAAGAAATGCTACAAAAGAAACCAACATGTAAACTACTATAAAGATTTGAGTATTTGCACCATACCTGCTTAAGGCACTCAAATTTAGATACATCGTATATGGCAATCTGTGTTTCATGGACAACGAGGAGGTGTATCTGATCTTGGTGAAATTGGACACGTGTCTCTGCAAGAGGAGATGGCTTACACCCAGCTGGAATCTGCAAGAACTTGTAACCTTGCTTCTCCCATTTATCGGTGCTCCAAATACAAAGCTGGTGGTGGAGGAAGGATGAGATACAAATTACTTAGAATCAGAACTTAAATTTAAAAAGCAAATGGTTAAAAAATTCTGATTTCAAATTATATAACAAATTCTCAGTGCATCCAACAAGATAAAACAGATTTCCTGATCCATATTGACAACCGAAGCAACTCCCAAGGTGGTGTGATTTAAAGTAGGAAATTTTTTTCTTCTGACAATCTGTCTCTTTCCCTACCATGGATAGTGAGGTTGTTCATACAGTATGCACCAAGAACAAATGCAGGACAACCTTCAAGTCATAAAGGAAATCAGAAAACAAGAAAGCACAAATTTCTAACTGATGTTGTGGGTCCCACATAATGTTTCCATCAACAGCGCTCTCCCTTACACATGGCCAATTGGCTTCCTTTGCTATTCTACTTATGGACCATGATTGAGGCCATTTCCTATCTTATATGACACCAACAATAACAAACCTTCTCTCGACTAAATGGGGTTGGCTACATGGATCCTTGCCTTCCATTCAGCTTTAATGCTATACTAGATAAAATGCCTAAGCTATGCATATCCTTTCTCCCCACTTCTCTAAGGTTATCTCAATTCTACCCCTAGTTATTCTAATTCCTTCAATTTGGATTAAATCCCTTTTCCATACGGGCATTTAAGGTTCTGCTAAACATGGCCGTGCCACCTCAAATCAGTTTTCTCCCAGCTTATCATTTGTCGGAACTACACCTGAACCAGCTCCAATATGACCATTCCTTACCTTATAGACCTTATATGATAACCTAACATTTACACCTGACAAATAAGTATTACCTGTATTTCGGAGATTAAGCAAATGAAATGGCACCGGCCAGGTATTCAATTTTCTCCCCCACTACAGCTATATCGACCGCAATGTACATGAAAACAAAAAGTTCAAAAATGGGGGGAATTCATTTTCACGCGTGAAGTACTACATGGAATCACGTATCCCTTGTAATAATACTAGACATCAAATTCTTTTTTATCCTTCAGTGCTTCTAGGTAGAACATAGACAAAGAAACAGTCTTTATTTGGCTGTATGCAGTGTCCACTAGGGGCTGTAAACTTAATATAGACCTATAGCTTTAAACATACAGACAAATACATAAAATAAACTTGGCACATGCAGACAAATACATAAAGCAGACTTGCTAAAAGCATTATCAGCAAACCTGAGAATCAGCTCCTGATGATACAAGCACATTTAGAAGGTGGGAGAAGGCAAGGCCAGTTATTCTCTTCTGATGACCACTAAGCTTGCTTTTAACCTGTGGAAATTACGAAAGCAGGATGACAACACTTTCAGTTTGCGGTAATTCATTAAATTAAATATTGAAGTAACCAAGTGTAGGCATCAGCTAAAAAAGAAACTTACCTCATCAACGCGAACATTATAGATTTGAATTGATGAATCATCCATGCCAATGGCAATGACATTATTGTCCTGTGGATGGAAAGCAAGAAAAGTTGCTGCTGGTGGTGGAGCCATGAATGTTGTCATTGTCTGCATTAGAGCTAAGCACTGTTAAAACCCATAACTAGAAGAAAGAACCCGATATATGCAATACCAATCCCACCTTGAATGTCATCATGTTGAAAAGTGAAATTTTCCCTCCAGATGCTGACATAACATAAGAATCATTCTTTGAGAGTGCAAAGCACGAAACAGCATCTTCAGAAGTGGTACTGTTTGTCTCATTGGTCATTAACATTCCATTTGAAGGTTGCCACAATTGTGGAACAGCACTTGCAGATGCCTATGAATGATGGTGTTTGATCAGACCAAATTCATGGTAAATAAGGCTGAAGGAAAAGAAAACAGAACATCAACCAATACCTTCCCAGAGGAATTCCTTTCACTTTTTGACCATTTCCAAAGCTTGTGTACAGCATTTGATGCTAAAGCCAAGATTGCGAGTCCTGAATTAGTATAAATCAACCTACAAACCTGGAAAGATTGATCAATTTATTACGAATCTTATATGCTATGTAACACAAAACTCAATTACCTTACAGAGAGATGGATGGGGAGGGAAAGTAATGGTTCTAGAACATTGTCACACTAGAATATGGCAAGCAATATATCAAAACAAGATATAACAAATAGAAGTCAGTGATGAGAGACATACTCGGTAGGGAAAAGAAAGGGGAGGGGAACAAATAATAGAGACAAGCATTATCCATAAACAGAACAGAAGAAGTGTTAATTTTCAGCTAACAAACCAGTTTTTGCTATTGAAAATTCAGCCACTCAATTGTGTGTTGAATTTCAGAAAAGGGGGGGGGTTCTATGATCAGCAGATTTAACCCAAACAATTCCAGGAGAGTTAAATCCCAGAACAAGGAGCAATTGCAAAAGAAAAAGCAGGAGCTGGATCTATTTTCACTGTGAAGACCTGAACCAAGACATGATAATCGGATAAGGAAACTAGCCCCAAATCAAATGTAGTTACCAAGCCATGCCAAAATGAAGCTTAATATTTCAATCCCCAGTAGAGGATTACAAAATGACTATGATGATTAGACAAACCAGTCCACAGAAAAATAGCCAATCATCATGCCTCCAGTTGCCTGCTTTCACTTAGTGGTACACTGCTCAAAAGAAGCTATCTAATTGTTTTACTATGGAGGAGCAGTATTATAAAGAGATACCCTCTCAATAATAACAGTATCTCTTAGGTTCATGGACCAAATATGATTCACTGAACTTTCCCTTACGATTTCCCCCAAGGAGTTACAATACTTCTTTGAACCCCCCCCCCCCGGGAGGGCAAAAAAATAAAATAAAATTGGGGCATCCTTCCATAAATATGTATCTAACTGAAAACTTCGCAAATAAAAAATGTTAAACACAAGAAAGGGAAATATGTACTGACTAAAGCCAGTGAGTTGGGCCAGCATTTGCAGCCAACTTAAGCCAAAGCCAAAACCCCACAGCCAGTCCTCAATTGAACCACAAATGAATCTGATTTAATTAACCACCATTATCATACACTGCATTGATTCATGTTGGTTAGACTTAAGGTACTTTTGACAAGATCTAGGGATACTGACACCAGATTTCTGACACCCAGTTTTAAACTGCTTCGTTGAACACAAGTTGTCTTTGGCCTGCACAACAGGTTGCACATTATCATTCGGAAAATAGCTCACATGGCAGGTCCACATGCACTTCCTTGATGGCTCAAGACAAGGCCATCTTGTCTTCTACAAACTCACAATCCTCAGTAAAAAAAACCTATGGGCCAAAAAGCTAGGGCAACTTAACCTAAAGTTGCATCCAGTCAATATGATCAGGTTGAAATCTGCCCAAGTTGCATCCTCGGGATAAAAGAGACAAACAACCTCGAAGCCAAAACCCCGATAGGCAGAGAAAAAATGTCATAATAATGAGAAGAGTACTATAAAATGCAATGGCGATCCATGGAAAACATTTACACAATTTGTAGGACCCATCATCTCCTATTTATACCAAGATACGGTTCAAGTGTCCAATACATAGAGAAGTCCTTGATCTAATGCGACAAAAATCAATTGCCATGGGTTTATAGGTAAGGATTTACCAGTGCACAATGTGACTTATCCTACAACCACGAAAGTTCAAAGACATACAAAACATGGTGCAAATACTCATTAAGTAGACTAGTTAGACCACAACCTTACCCTATGCATGTTATATTTTCCACTATAGACTTGGGTATTACATGTTTTATCTTTGAAATACAACAACAGTTTCCAATAAATATCTTACCCACAATAACAGGAAGTCACTTCTCATCAACAAAATGTCAACACACAGAATACACTATAAGTATGTTGAAAAATGTGCTCTACTTTTTCACGTGACCCAAAACCCACAGAAATTTAAAAACAAAACAATTTCATTCGGTAATCTAAAAGCTAGTCCATGAAGGACACATACCTTCGCAGACGGCATGCTATCAGGGAGCCTCAAGGAGCGGCACTGAGATTTTTCACTTATTTCAGTCAACTTCCAAATCTTGGGCTTCTCCAGAGAATCCTCTACAACTCTGGGTGGTTTCACATCAACCAAACCTCGGCTCTCTCCATTCTAAAGGAAAAAAAATGAAGGTAAATAATTAGCTGCATAAATATTGCAAAATTGCCTTAACATATAAGCTGATTCATCAAGTATGAGTTAACAAATGCAACGCTTTTCTTCAAGAAGCAAGCATCCATAAGTTACAGTGTTTAACTTACCTGTCCAACTATTGCCATTACTGGAGTACCACGATCTAATAAACCCACATTTGTTCCAGGAATCGCTGTGGGAGGTCCGAATGCATTGATTGTAGGTGCCTGAATACCAAATCATCTTCAGTCAATGAACAAACCCATATCTTTAAGCCAACAAGTGTTTCAAATAAGTTACCTTCACGACTGAACCAGAAGCAATCCTGGTAGCATCAAATGGACGATTTTCAAGGGCATGTAATAGCCGAAGCCCATCTGCATTTGCTAGAATTTTAACTCCATTCTCATTCGTTGAAACAGCTAATAGTGTCCCTTCCTTATTGAATCGAATAATTGGAGATGGCTAGGACATAATCAATATTAGATTAGTTAGAGACATGAGATGGTACTTTCTTCTGTTAAAGGTATTAAGATAACCACTTAATGCAACACCATGTGGCTAAAACTTACAGGTAATCCACCATCTGCATCAGTGGCTGTTAACAGGTTAACATTGTCCATGTCCCAAAATTTGATCACAGATTCATCACCGGCAGCCAAAAACCGATTTCTAGTAGTATCAAACTGCACAATCCCCACAGTCCGTTTGCCAATACCATGATATGTCCGCTTCACAGCACCTTCGCTTTCATTCCATTCCACGATGTATGATTCAGAATCTTTACTTGTCCCACATGAGAATAGCCTGAAAACTCCATTGGTAAATAAGACAGATGCTTCAAATTTAAGATATCATAATTGAAGACATCAGGCAGTCATACAGGTTAAAATAGTAAACCAGAATGACAAAGGAAAATGTATGATTCATATGTAAACCTTGTTCCATCAGCACTGTAGGCCATCCTCATACATGCATGTCCGGGTGCATCATAGTCAACTCTTGAACCCATGTTATCATACAGCCAAGCCTTAATCTTCCCATCCAATGCTGTAGAGAAGACAAACTGAAAGAGAGAGCCATGAGGATGGGACACGATCTACACATTCCAGTAGACTCAGAGCAGAAAAGACTAAATGATAACAAAACTAGAAGTGCATAGAGTATGTCTTTGCAAGAAATAATTTCAGACGACGATAATACCTGAATGTTTTCCTTATAATGTGGGCAAACAGAATAGACTGGTGCTTCATGTCCTTCAAAAGTATAGAGCTTTGAACCATTGGCTGCATCCCATACCTGCACCGACAGTGAACTTCAATAACAGAGGTCACAAGCGCAGTCCTCACATCAAAAGCCATGGTACACTAAAAGATACCTTGATAGCCTTGTCATCTCCACAAGTTATGATGCACAATTGCTTGTTTGGGTGTGAAAAAGCAAGATCATTAACAGCACCCACATGAGCATCGATCTGTATAATCACACAATTCAATTATAAACTATACCACATTTATGTAACAAATACAATCAGCTACAATTAGAGAGAGGAGGAAAGAAGCCGACAGAATTTTCCAATGGTATAGACCAAGTAATAAATAAATTTTGCTGAACTACCCAAGTAGATAAATACAGAATTGTTTGATGGAACCGACCTCCAGGTGCTGCCGAAGGTCATCAACACCATGGTAGGAATATACATGCACTATTTGTTTTGAGTATGCAACACCTGAATGGAACCCAAAAAGAAGGGTTGGGGTGACGAAGCAGAATCAGCGATGTTAGCAAGGCCGTCTCATTTTAGAAATATCATATGTCCCAGCATTCCATAACGTAGTTAGAATGTAAACATGAATATCAAATTAGTCAAACTGACAGTATCTCATCTATACATACCAAAAAGAGTGCCATCAGGAGACCACATGACACGGGTGACAGACAGAGAAGGTTCTTTAGCCAAAGCTGTCTATATAAATAAGAGAAGAATGAGAATCACCTTAATAGTTCATAGTCTTAATCAGCATTAAACATAGAGCTTCTGATCACAAAAGTTTACTTGGAAGACGTACCTGCAGACCCATTGGAACTTCGCTTTCCCATAACTTAAAGTTCTTCACAGCAAGCCTTTCCCTGCTGCCAAGCTCCCAGACCATTATGTCACCAATGGATGTTCCAACTGAAATTTGTATCCAAACAATAATCAAAAGATGGCTAAAAAGAACAACTTTTGCCAATATGCATACCTCCTTCCCTCTCCCACACTCCCCCCCCCCCCAAAAAAAAAAAAAGAAAAAAAAGAAAAAAAACATAAAAAGAACAAGAAAGAGAAAGAAATGGGAAAAAAACAAATACAAAGGAAAGAAAAGAACCCCAACCAGAACAAGTAATAGATGCTTTAAGGCAGCAAGGGCTAACCAAGAAGTAATGTCTGCTGCATTGGGTGGAAATCCATACTCCTCACAGTAGAGCCTTGACTGAGAGTCACAACAACAGTCTTAGGCAAGTCATCTAAAGAGTATAAACTCTGAATATGACTCTGGCTACCATATGTAGGAGGCAAACTATTTACCGGCAGATTGTTAACCTGCAACAAGTATCACAACATGAAAAAAAGAGACAAGAAAATGAAGAATAGAAAGTTCGCAAAGAGTAGTTAGAGATTGAAAACCAAAGGTGACTTTCCAAAAAAGACAAAGAAATACTTGAGAACGTAAAATGAAATATGTACCTCATCCTGCATTCCCAGAGTTCTAGCCCTCTTTAATGCATGCTCAGAGTCGGCAGTTTGATAATCCACAGCCAAGTTGCTGGTAGGAGGAGTAATAGGACGCTTTAGGATAGCTGCTGCCATCATCAATATACAAATGGGATGAGTGTAACATTCAACAAATCTTGTAACAGTTAAAACAGAAAAAAGGGGGGGGGTAGAGGTAGGGGTATGGTTTACCAACAATATAGATCAGATAAGATGAATTTAACCTAACAAGTGCACTCAAAATCTGAATGACATAAGTCAAAGCTAATCTGAGAGAGACAGGCCTGAGAAAACATATAATCAGAAACCTTCAGATGTCTGTCCCCCCCCCCACCTGTTTCTTGTATATTAACCACACAATATATTTTCCACAGGGAAAAAAATATCTTTAGTCAATATATTTCAAATTTACATGTCTTTGCACAAATATTTTCCTATGTTGAATATTTTATTTGCTGATGTTTATACAATAACATAACTGTCAATAACACTAAATTAGCCAGATAAGGGATGTGTCTACATGCTGAGTTGTGGAGGGAGAAACAAGACAGGAAAATTCAGGTTGGTGTGACTTAAATCACATGATTGAAATCACATAAAAGAGCAGCTTCAGGAAAAGAGATCACGATGAACAGCTTTCTACAATATTTACCTGCACTATTAGGAGCACTTAAGCCTATTGCTCCAGCAGAAACTGAGGGATGGGGTACAGGGGATGGACTAGCCATCCATGCAATAGGAGCTGCATGAGGTGGTGCAGGTGGAAATGGCTGAAAACAACAATACCAAGTTAGATTTCATGAAGACAAACAATTAAGCTGCTCATTAGAAACAGAATGTATTCCTTAATTTCACTTACACCATGAGCTCCCAATTGTGGGAAACCTCCAACCTTAGGAATGGAGGGCATAATAGGGGCAGGGGATGGAACCCGAGCTCCATTTGGTTGTCCACAAGTATGGTCCACAAAGAGAGTCTTTATGTCGGGGTTAGACCTCGGGTTCTTGCAAAGCTGGTGTTGCCAATTTAAGCTGTGAAGAGGTAAAAAGCAGGTCGGAAGAGTAAATATCATGTCAACTGTCAGGGAGAACTGAACTCAACTACAAAATGAGAGCTATTAATTACCTCTGATTGATTAAGGTCCTTAATCTTGAGTTTTTCAGGCCGGGAAACTGAAGCTTTTCACGGAAAAGTGGATTTGCCTCAATTAACTTTTTGAGTTCACCAAGCATTATGTTCCTAGCAGATTTAGTATCTCCATACTTAGAAAGCTGCTCGTTCTCCCTGTAGGTAGTACACTTCCTTCAAAACTCCAAGACAAAGTAAAACAAAGACTCTACTTGTACTTAGATCATGTGAAAGAAAACAAGCACTTAATGGTGGAAACAGAGGTTCTATTTGTACCTAAATGATACTAAAGAAAACAAGCACTTAATGGGGTAATGTTTTTCCTGACCTGAAGTTATCTAATGTGAGAAGCTGCGTTATTTCCTTGAAAAGTTCGTCATTAAAAGCGGCGAACACTTTCAGGTCCTTCACAAGAATCTCTACTGCTTTAGAACGGTCATGCCTAGAAAAAAAAAATATAAGAGTGAATCATTATTTCTCAATTCAAAAAGAAAAAAAAGAGACGAAAAAAACAGAAGTTGGAAAATATAATTCCAAGAAAAAGAACCCATTAACACGAATATAAATAAATTAAACTAGAAGGGTTAAAAAAAAATCAACCCATTCACCACCTACTTGTCTAGGGCTTCAAGGTATTTCTGCTTCCGGATCTCAAAAAATATCTTCATCGAGTATCTGTTATCATCTAACTTCGTGAATCCAGTGAGATACTTCTCGACCTCCTCCCATTCCCCGTTTGTCACGGCATCTTCAAAATACTTCATATTAAAGAAAAACCCTGACTCCTGCTCCAACCTGATGCGAGAATAGAACAAACCAACACACAACAATTCATCAAAAAAGCTACAAAATTTCAAGTATATCGACTCTGCAGAGATATTAGAACATGAAGTCCCTGGAAAACAGAAACAAAATAACCATTCTTACTTGTGAACAGTTTCCTTAAATTTTTCTTCATCGAGAAACTGAAGTATCAGAAAAACCAACTCTCTGCTAAGAGAAGACATGTTCGTCTCCTCCGGGATACCGATACCGCCTAAAAAATCAAAGCCCTGCCGGATCGATGAAACACGAGTGAGAAAAGACTCCGAAAGCAGGAAAAAAAAGGTTACGAAAATAGGGTTTTTACCCTCACCAATTCAGTTCAAAAGAACGAATTAAAACAAGACTTCTGCAATAATGAATAATTAAACAATGAGAAAAAAAATCATACCAGAACAGAAAAAATGAAAAAAAAAAATAAAAAACGTTCGTTTACCTCTCCTGTAATTGATTGAGAGACAAAGAAAGAGAAAAAAGCGCAGATCGGAGCAGCAATTGCAGAAGGAGATAACAATGACGAAGACAACGTTTTAATAGTCTTTTCCTTCTCTTTCTAAAGACTTCTCTTTTTCTCTCTCCTCAAAAAACGGAATTGGGGAGATGTGAAACACCAAAACAGTGTGTCAGACGAGATTAAATACCCCTAATGAAAGCGAGAGATGGCCGTATTGAAAAGTGATAATCCCATGTACATATATTTATGATAAGTCGTTGCACTTATCAAATAAAGTTGATAAGCTGAGTGTGTACTAGTGATAAGACAATTTCAATTACTTATAAGGGAGTTATTAAAAAAATCGCCGGAGATTAAGTAAACCGGCGAGATTCGCGGGTACTTCGAGGAGAAGGAACTGAACCCATCATTATTACCAAAAATACCCTCGTTCGAGCTGATTGACGACTTTTTAGGAGCATCTGTAGCATGCGTTTAATCTGCATCATTCTCAGTGCACCCTACGAACACTGTCTTGTCATCCACAGACTCTGACAACTGATTTGAATCAGACGTAACTAGTTTTTAAAGCTTTTAGAAAAGAGTTGCCATCGCGATCACCATCACCATCACCTTCCGTGCTTGATAAGCAGTCTGTCAATACGCATCGAATGGTTCAGAATGGGTTTGGCGTTTGGAGATGGACGGCTTAGAGAAGCAGGAGTATTGTAATAGAACGTCTCGCCATACACATTGTCATTTTGGAGATATGATTATGGCAGAAGAAAGAGACAGAAAGGAAAGTTGAGGAAACAGATGCGGAATGAGGAGAGAGAACGACTTTTAGTGAGTGAGAGGTAGTAGAGCTCACGTAAGGACGTGAGGTGTGCCTTTACGAGTTTTGTGGGTCCCACAGATCACCCTCCCTGACGCGTCGGGCGTTTCCTTAATTTCCTTTCTTTATTTATTTATTGTTATCTTTTTCTTTTTTTTTTCTCTTTTGGGTGGGGGTAGGCGTTACTGGAGACCATCGCATCACAATTCACAATACGTAGAGAGGTAGGTCCCACCCAAACGATTACTTTCATTTCTGGTCTTGACAATTTCGTTTAGTCTTTATTTCGCCTAAACTTTCCTCTTATTTGACCACGTGGTTTAAATTAATATGTTTATAAGCATGATGAGTTGGTCGAATGTTGAATCTTTGGGGCTGCTCGAAACACCCACTCCTTTCCAAAAGGAGATGATTATCGAGTTAAGTGTTAGTACACGCAATACGACGGGGTGGCTGCCACGCGATGCTTATATATATATATATGATAAATCAACGGTCACGCATGCATATCTTTAAACGTGAATGGTGGGACCACTTTACGGATAAACCGTGGAAGAGGAATTTCTTTTTTACGGTTAGATCGAGCTCTTGATATTGTAAAATGCGGCATTCAGTCTACGAAAAATATTAAAAGGATGGGTCCCATCCAGGTTACATGGTAGATCTCCCGTTGGTCCACACTTATTCTGAACAAGCCCGTGAGATTAATTTCGTATTCTTCTACTAGGAACGCTCCTACAATTATGAATAAACGAATACTCTTCTTGTCCACTTAAGTGGACATCGATCACACACACAAAGCACAAACCACGTTATCCGATATGGGTGATTGCTCGTCCAATAGCGTTGACCCACGTGTGTATTTAATTTTCCGCGGCTTAAAAAGCCACGTATAAATATTAGTTTGAAAAAAATATTTAATATTTATCTTTAGTTTTTTTTATAAATAATAAAAATTTCATACCAACCCTAGAGTCCTAGAGTATCTTCCTTCACGAACGCTCCAACAACTATGAATGATTGAGGTGCTGTTAAAGGTCTCCGGCAGACAGAGATTGATTAAATTAACAAACTAAATATATATTTTTTTAATGAAGCATGGCTTCTATGTGTCACATAAAGAGATCAACTGAAAGTGACGTTATTTTGTGCTGAGTAAATATTTCAAATCTCTCCATATCCAATTCCAATTTTCTTATCTTGCGAATTGACCAAGAGGATCTAGGTAGTAAGACGACGTTTGGAATTCAGAACACAACATTTAATTAGAGATTCTTTACTACATTCCATGCTTCTATTTTTTTTTCTATTTGACCCACAACTGGACAAAGAACTCTCTACTTGGTTGTTTTCATGCTTTAGTATCGGTTGTTATTTCATATGACTAGAAAGAAACAAGGGGATGTTTAATAAACAAAAACCCAACCTTGTTAGTGTCCTAAATAAAATTTGCTTATGGGTGTCGGAGATCCAATAAGGAACTCATGTGTTAACCCATCAGTTGGACATCTCGTTATTGTATTGATAACCTGCATTCTAAGCAACATGGGGATATTATACTAAAAGTGTTAACTATGCCTCACTTGGTGTAATTTTGTGCATGGGTATCTAATGAGGCCCTAAAGAAAATTGGATGGAGCACGGGGATAAGCAAAATAGCAATTTGGTCACAATAAAAACAGGAAGCATGGAAGATATGAATCTGATTGGTGCTCTTCTAGTCGCAATCAACATCGGACTTGACCTAGCATGAAAGAAACACATCTCTCTATCTCATATTTGTTACAATGATGAACGATTTTTGGCACTCATACCAAAACCATCGAAGACAGTACGACCTCTTCAACATTTGACTTTCTTGCTAAACATAATCTCTAAAATGGAGAAACCTAATTGCTCTACAGCCGAATCCCCCACTTTATTAAAATTGAATTTGATTGGTGCTCTTCTAGTTGCAATCAACATTGGACTTGACCTAGCATGAAAGGAACACATCTCTCTGTCTCATATTTGTTGCAATGATGAACGAATTCCGGCACTCATACCAAAACCATCGAAGACACCACGGCCTCTTCAACATTTTATTATCTTGCTAAACATAGTCTCTAAAGTGGAGAAACCTAGTTGCTCTACATTCCAATCCCCTTCATGTACTTCAAATAGTTTTGCTCCCATGAACAATATGGAAATCTAAACTTTGATAGTTTATCCATGTAGGACTAATCTAAACCCCTTCATGGATAGGTCTTCTAGTAGTTTTTCTCCCATGAAGAATTGTAACTCTAAACTTTGATGTTTTATCTAACATATTTCTTCCTTTAAAAAAAGAAAACCCTCCAATTCTCATAGTACCCTCTTCACCTTTCTCAATAAATTTCTATAACCCTTGGCCAGGGGTTTGAATATCCTTGAGACGAAGGGTAAAGTTTTTATTTATATAAAAATTATTCAGAGGATGTAGTTGGACAAGATGTGCGTTAGTGACTGAATGGATCTCAGATTTAGGAATGAAAAAAAAAGAGGAGTAAAAAAGTGATTGAATCCACAAGAAATTAGGATGCTAAATCTCGTAAGATATACTTTTCTTTTTTATAGGACAATAAAATATATATTGAGAAACTGTGAGAAACACGTGACAAAGTTACATTAAACTCACAAACCATGGAGCAAAAGCAGGCCAAACCGTTAAATATAGTATGACAGACAGAACCTTACGGGCCAAGGAGTTGACGGAGTTATTTTTCTCTCTTTGAACAAAGAGAAAATTAAAATTAAAAAACAAAATTAGTGACCAACTAATTAACAAGAATTTAGATTAATCATAGAGCAACTATTTTAGGTTTCAAATCCCTATTGATATTATTAGTTAATTTTGGGATATATTTTGGTTCATTATTACTGAAAATATAATGCAGCCAATGAATGTTATTTTCATTCATCCTAGGTATGACCTTTCAATTACAATGGATTTATTTCTTATGCTTCGCATGCTTAGTTCGATCAACTAAAAGCTATCATTGCTACAATCAAAATTACTTGAACTTTGATTATTTGAATAAAACATAGAGCAAGTTACACGGGCACCTCAAATATGGAGAGCTTTAGGGCCAAGCAGTTAACACCCCATTTCTCTGTTTGAACAAAGCAGAAACTCAAAATTGGATTTTCAAAATTAGTGACCAACTAATTGTCAAAATTTAGCATTAATCATAGAGCAACTCATTTTAGGTTTCAAAAAATATCCCTATTGATTATTAGTTAATTTTGGGATATATTTTGGTTCATATTACTACAAATATAATGCAGCCAATGAAAATTCAATTTTCAGTCATCCTAGGTATGACCTTTCTTGCCAATTACGGTGGATTTGTGCTATGCTTCGCTGCTTAGTTCGATCAACGACAAGTCATTGTTACAATCAAAATTACTTGAACTTTGATTATTTGAATTTTACATAGTGCAAGTTAGACCCCCAAAAGTATGAACCATTATCAACCTTTTTTCATATTGATTGTCACTAAGATCCATTTTTCAATCTAATTTGATTGAAATGCTTTTCTACCTCGACTTAGAATAACTTATGGGAATATTAAGTTGATGCTTTATTTATACCATATTTTCTATTTTCTAACTACAATTTTTTCCTCTTTCTTTCTGTTCATACATGCTTTTAACTAGTTCTTTAACATATATAAAGAAAAAATAGTTCTTCCTAAGTAGTTAATCAGGAGAAGACTTGACACATCATTTGGTAGATTTACATCTACTCTTCTATCAAATTTAGATGTAAATCAACCATAACCTTAGAGGTGGTTAGGTTTGTTATTCAATAATGCATATGGTAGAACAATTTTCAAAGCTATATGGTTATAAAGGTTCCTGACCCCAAATAAGTTAGAAAATGTTTTTCTTTCTTGACGAGTGATTAGTTATGATATTCAAAGCACTGTTTCTTTTCTTTTTTTACGAAGAAAAATATAGTTATAATTAAGGAGATGATTAACTACATTGTTCCTGTTTAATTCAATTTCTTAATTGAGGGGTATTAATGGAAACATATGAATAAATAAGTAGCGTACATACTTGACTTTTTTTTTTTTTTTTTGGTTTGCCAACCCCGGTTTTTATAAACCGGTGTTCGACCCGCATCGTACACCTAGGCTGTGGTGGGTGAGTCTCATAGCGGGATTTTTTGCATCCACAAGGATTCGATACCGGAACCTTGCTTAAGCGAACCAAGCTGCTTACCACTTGGACCAACCCCGTTGGTTCATACTTGACATTTTAAAAAAAGAATTTTTCTTTCTTCTAAGGATAATAATCTCATCTCACATATTTATTAGAAAAATTTGCATGACAATAACATCTTTTGAGAATGACATATATTAATATTTAATACATGATAGTTTAAATTATTTTCAAAAAAATTCTGCTAGAGTGTCAAAGTCTAGTCCAAATCAAAACAGATATGAGCTTATCTGTGATACAAGTGTGCAGTTACTCTTTCAACCTAACCCAAACCCTAAAATCTGAATCCAAAACCACCATGAAGGAAAATATTTATTGCTAAGATTAAAGGCCGGACATATTAGGGCTTAGGTGATCTTGACAGATGAACCACTTGCAAGTCCTAACATTTTTTTATGTTTCATGTTACAATCCTATTAATGGAAGTCATGTTTACTCATCTTATGTGCAATCTGAACTGGACCAGATTATTATTTTTCTAAAAATTTTAAAATTGGATCCAATTATAAAATAAAATTTAATTAATAATAAATATATAAACTAATATAAAATTGATATACAATTTGCAGGCATGTCTAATCAATAACTTCATTATTTCCTATGATTGTCGCTGACCCTATTATTCTATTGGAAAAAAAAACCTCCTGGTTGATGCCATATCTGATGATATTCAAGCATTTGAATACCATTAAGAGCGTAACCGTTCCACTTTGCATCGGATAATACATATAATAAATTACATGTGAACTTTATTGATTGGGTCAAAATAATACATGTAAAAATAAATTTTTTCAACAACATATATTTATTATTAATAAAAAAATATATTTTTTTAAGGGGTATGAACATATGTGATGTCACAGGAAAGCTATTGGTTCTTCATAGTACTTTTTCTTTTTTGGTGAGATTATTGTAGTGTCATCAAAGAGTGCACATAAAATGAGTATCTTATGAAAAGTAAAAGATTGATATACGGAAGACTTGTATGTCATTAAAGATTTCCATCATTATATCCAGGTTTTATATAGAAATTTGTTTTCAAATTTTGATCTTTTCTATCTGAGGCAAAAGTTCTCATGCACAATCTTGTGTGTACATGACTTAGCATTGAATTCAGTCTGGTAAGCATGCCAAGTTGAAATAATCAAAAACCTAACAAACCAATGTGGTACTAGAGCTAGTATCAAAGGTTCATAGCTTTACTTTTTCCTTTGGTAAAGGTTCTTAGCCTTTCATACAAGTCATTAATGACTCCAATTGCTTTATTATTAATACAACCCTGATGTGTTCGATCATGCACAGGATTTCATCTTGTCAGTATTCAGAGATAGGTTTCGTGTTAGATGCGTAGAGAAACTTTATGAAGATAATGTTATCCTCTACCCTCAAGGATAGAAGATGCTGATTCAGACTCTCATAGGCTGGACGAAATTGCTATGTGGGTGGGCCTAAGATAAAGGTGATGCTAGATATATTAGCTAGTGATACCCAACTGATAATGAGCCTACCTTGTTTGGATAAAATGGGCTTTATGGGCCAATCTCTATTGGTTTATGCATGATCCACTCATGGGATAAATTGAGAGGATAAACAATTGACCTTTGGTCCAATTACTCTCGAAGCAAATCAAAATTCAATTATGCTATACCAAGTATACAACACCATTGTTTGTTCCAAAATCTATCAACTCCTGATTTGGTTTGAAGATGACCCTAACTAGTTACCTGAAAACAAGAAGGATAATGAGAGTGGGCCGCTTCTGTGGACGAAAAGCCACCTTAGAAGGGCAATTCAGATTCGGGATACCACAGATCCACCTTGAGAGGAGTTAATGTCCAAAGAGTTATAGGTCTCTTGGGTAGTTGCAGAAGAATTAATGCAAGACTAATCTTGGCTTATCTTCTATTTCCTCTAATTTTTGCCCTTATAGGCAAATCCATGTCCTTTCTAAAAGGAACAAACCTTGACCATTAGATCTATGTATTTGAAATGGACGGCTAGGATGGGTTGTGACACCCGAAGCTAAGTCTCGAATCTTGCTAAAGAAGCTTAGGGCTTAATACACATTCCCCATATTTGTTAGTAATCTTGACATATGTGGGAGCTCAGATGTGACGTGTTCCCTCTTAAACTCTAAATAAATCGTAAGGAAGTAACCCCTAATAAGATCTGGATGAATTAATGCCCCTGTGATAAGCAATAAGTACTTGAGGTACTTGTGGTAAACATTTAATGCTCTGCCATGCTTGTAGTTAGAAACAAATTATCTCTCATCATCTCACTACTTTTGCCAAAAAGTAACATTTCAGATATTTGTTGAACATTCATGCCATCATGTCAACATTTTCCCGTGGCAATCATGAGGGTAGTCTAAAGAAAGAGTCACTTCCCGAAAAACGTATCCAAACAGGTTACTCCGTGATTCCTTGAACCGGGTCAAGACTAGATGCACCCAAAATAAACGGTTCATTTCGGTTCGGTGGTTTAAACCGGAATTGGGTATAACAACCATGTATCTTACCATGTAGCTAGAATCTATGTTTGGTGTCCCATGTGATGAAGTAATGAGCAAGTTGATGATAACAAAGGACTTCCTCTGCCCGCACACAACGCTGAGGACTTTCACATGACCCTTAGATTCGTCTTCCTCTGTAGCTACCATACTATTAAGTAATACTTTTTTAAGTATCAGATTAGGAGTTAACCCTTTAAATTAATAGCAACTAAACTTTACATTAGCAAGGATAATATTTTAACTTCTACAATTAATTCAGGCAGTGCAACTTGTACGAATGTCTCTCTATTGTTTTGAGTCTTTTGACCATGACCAAATAATGATCCCCTTTAATCTCTAGTTGTATGAATCAACTTGGCCAACTTACCTTCATTTTATATCCCTAATGGAGTTCTTTAATCCTTTCTAGACATATTTATATGTTAAAGATGGTGGTGAATTAGTGAGGATTTGAAGCCCTTTTTTAATTATGCATGTAGATAGATAATATAACATAATCAAAATCCTATGATTTAACTTTTAATCATAATATAGTAATCTAGAAACCTCCCACTCATGAAATCTTCTTCATCTGCAACCTCCAAATACAATGAACCATATCTCCAAATGTGAAGATTCAATCAACCCATTTGAGATTTTCATGTTATGTTCTCAGAATGAGGTGTGGCACGTTGCCAATCATTGATGTAGTTGCCACCAATCATCATTCAATGATAGGAGCTAGATGATCAAATGCTGAAATTACATATTAAATCTAATCTGAATAGTAATGGAAAGGAGGTTCTAAGACTGAATATTCCATGGCATCACCAACTTTGATTTTGAAAGTTGTTCTAAAGAAGCTTCAACACTCCAATACACACTAAAGAATCACTCTGGGCTCACCCGCTAGCTTTAAGTCTGACCAGACTTGTTATTCTTTTTCTTCAGCTCTATTATTCACAAATCCTTCAAGGACTGCTCAGGCAATTATGGTGTACTGAAATCTCTGTTAAAATAGTTTATACTTCAAATCAATGTGCATTTCACATGGAACTCTCTTGATTGCCATCTTCCACGATCTTCCAAGTACTCAAAGATCCATTAAACAAACAAAGAACAAAAAATGAGATTAAAAAAGATCAATCAATAACATTAGATACCCATCTCTATGAGGTATCAAGACAGACCTGGGAAATCAAATAAACAAAGAACCAGATGCCTGGAGGTTTTGACTGTTGAGACAGTCAGATCTTAAATGAAAGCACTAAATAGGGTTATAGTTTGAATTTAGTACTTAAACTAGAAACAGAGAAGTATAATTCAATAAATTACTGACAGAAACATACAGACCCAGTTGAGATCTTCTCAAATATCGAAATCCCACCAGAAAAGAGAAGGAAAAAAAAAATGGAGGAGAGAGAAAGAGATGGCTCACTTCATCAAACGTCATCAAACAGTTGCAACTTGCAACTTGCAAATTGCAACCAAAGTAAATAAAACAGATTAGGATGCAAGTAGCAATATATTAAGAAAAGGGTCAGAAAAAAAAACCAGATTTTGAGTTATCTGGATCCAAAGTGCAGACGTCTATAAATTTCAACTTCATTCATTTGAGGTTCACACATTTGGAGAACGAAAGGTTCACAGAATCTTCTGCAAGGACTCCATGGATTCCAACAATTCAAACAAGATCAGTGAGATAGTTAGGCTTCAACAGATCCTCAAAAAGTGGAGAAAGCTTGCCAATGCACCAAAGAACAGCAACAAGAGCAGTAGTAGCAACATCGCCAGCAATAGCAGTGGCAGTAAAAGCATCAAATTTCTCAAGAGGACATTCTCTTTCTCAGACATCTCAGCAGTTTCCGGAGACACTGTTCCTAAGGGATTCCTAGCTGTCTCTGTAGGAAAGGAACTGAAGAGATTCATAATCCCAACTGAGTATCTGGGTCACAAATTATTTGAGATCCTACTGAGAGATGCTGAAGAGGAATTTGGATTTCAAAACGAAGGAGTACTGAGAATTCCTTGTGAAGTATCTGTGTTTGAGAAGATTTTGAAGGTTGTGGAGCAGAAGGAGGTGTTCTTCATGCATGAACTTGTTATTAGTGGAGATAGTGAGATGACTACTGGCTTTTGCTCATCAAGAGCTGAGCTTACTCAGTCTCATCATCCTCCAAACCCACTGTGTAGATAACTTTGTAATTTTGTTCACACTTTTTGTATCTTTCAAGGCAATTTAGGTTTGAGAGCGAGAGAGAGAATTCAAAGTTAAAAAGCTTGGAATATACTCGGTTTCATCCTCTGACACCCTGCAACTCCCCACCCAATCACTTACTCCTGTGACCCTGTCCCGCCCCCCTGTTCCTCCTCTGTTTCAGATTTTGATTGAATTAAATGGACCAACTGACAGAAGAAATGGTCGAAAACTTATGCATATGAAGAACTGCACAGCTAATGAATTACAAAAGGCAGTGGGCATCGGTACACTTCTCTACATTTTTCCCATAAGGTCCTTCATCTGGAAACAAAAACTAGACTAACTTCTACTCAAAAAGAAGTCTGTAATGCAGGCCTTGTTGTTATGTTTGGATTACCTCTCCAGACAAGTTTATCTGGAAACACATTTTATCTTTGCATTGATACATATTTACTGTACTTCGATCACCATTGTGGGTTCTCCAATGGTCTGTATTTGAAAGCTTGAAGTAGATTTGAACTGTGCTCTAAACAAATGATATAATGGTAACTTCATAACTTTTCAATTAAATTAGGGGTAAAGCAGGTAAGTTTCTTACGTCCCTTTCTTCCCCCACCTCAATAGTCGTTGCAAGCTGATGGGAGTGGGAGTACCAATCATTTGAATTCATGCCCCAACTTTTGAAGGTTTTAAGCCTTTACATTTTTAGGGTTTGCTTGAGGTTTACAGTTCTTAGGTTATAGGATTTCAGGGTGCAGGTGTTAAGATTCAGGGGTTTATTATTCTTCAATTTTTTTGAAGTTTACGCGTAGGGATTTGGGTATTGTTTGCAGAGTTAGGGAGTGTAAGAGTGTTCATCAAGGTATTTGTGGCTTAATAACTTAGGGTTTGGGTTTCTGAGTTTGACGGTTTTGGGTTTTGAGTCTGTGTCCAGTTGGATTACAAATTGGGGCGTTTTATTATGTAGGATTTAGGGTTTCGATTTCAGTGAAAAAGAGTCAACACATAACTTCCCCACGGCAGACTAAGAAACATAAAAAGTGAAAAATTCCTCTATTTTAAGAATCAATAGAGATGTGGAGAGATTTCCTATTTTAGACAAGACATTAAACTGGGGTGGAAAAATGCAAAGGGTTTGGCTCAGTTGGCAAAAACAAACACTTCATAAGTTATAAACTTAAAGAGTTCAAATCTCCTCGGGTCAGGACCTTTCCCTAATCCCATTATACATACCCCCCCCCCCCCTCCTGAGAATTAGACAATTAGTCAAGGTGAACGAAAGCTGGCTGGGACACCTCAATTTCAGGAAGGAAAAAAAAAATCAATCGATTGAGAGACCAAATAGATTC
Source organism: Hakea prostrata (assembly GCF_041222555.1). Lineage (NCBI taxonomy): Eukaryota > Viridiplantae > Streptophyta > Magnoliopsida > Proteales > Proteaceae > Hakea > Hakea prostrata. The sequence continues at coordinate 57,939,145 of NC_142601.1, read as the reverse complement.
ATCATCTGCAACTTCAGGCTAGTAAGTTCAGATAGTAGCAAACTAATATTGTGATGGGAAACCTCCTACACAATTGAGGCCAGACTAAAGTGATCAAGATGGAAAGTCAAGCTACTACCAAATCTAGCAAAATTGTGAACCAAGAACACCTGTTGGAAAATTGGTCACAAAAACAACGGTGAGGCGTGTTCATAACCAACATGAGGTCGACTGTTCATTGGACTTCAAATAAGCTTGACACCAGCCTGCCTAACAGAGTCAATCACAGCCTTCACCTTACCATGATATTTCTGTTCTCTCTTCAGGATGACAGAAATTGCAGGTATTCCCTTGAGCAGCAGACGTTCCCCTAAAAGCTTCCCAATCTTAGCTGCAGCTGCTACATCACGAGAATTTTCCATGCTTGACCTCAAAGACTTTTCCTGTGAGCTTGCAGATGAAGCCACTGTAGCTGTAGGTGAATGTATTACTTGGGCGCTCACATACTTGTTGGTGAAGTGCATCTTCAAGACATATGGTTTGAGAAATTTTGTGATCTGAGGTGGCCTGACAGGTGGAGGGATAACCATTTTTGCTTCCCTACCAATAACATAGGCAAGGAAATTATTAGAAACCTGAACATACCAACTGCAAAATATAAAAGCCAAACAGATTCCAGGGGATGATCCACCCTCTTTGAAAACAAGGGAAACCAACAAATCATATCTCATCACAGGGCAAAGAATATCGGCAGAATAGAACAACCCTTCTTCCCGCTGAGCTCCCTCTCTCCCCTTCCTTTTGGAAAGAGAGAAGAAATCGCAACTCCTTTAGGAGTTCCCCCGGCCAAATAGGAACGTGATATGATCATCATGACTTAGATCACTGTGATTTCCTAATTGAAATTAATAGACCAGTTTGGATGACTAGTGTCATCCTTTTGAATGAAATTAAGGTCTAACAGATCTCATTATAGGACACTTATGAATGGTAGGTCTCAACCTGGGCATACAACACAAGCAGAGAGGAGGATGTCTTCATACATGCCAATACAATAATACCAATACACTTGAGTACTTGACACTTGTGGGTGGTAGCTCTCAACTTGTGCATACAATACAAGAACAGAGGAGATCTTCATACATGTCCATACAATAATAAGAACAAAAACCCAGTGTCCTCCCTACAAAAGGGGATCGGCTAGATGGATCCTAATGCTCCAATCAGCTCTAATTGAGGTCATACTTGATACAACGACTACACCATGTACGACTTTCCTTACAATTTCTCCTTAGGTCATTCTAGGCATGCCCTGAGCTCTTATAACTCTTCTTCTGAATCATATGACTCCATTGTAGGGAAATATCTGTAGGCCTCCATTGAACATGACTATGCAAACCTCAAACAATTTTCTCGAATCTTATCGTATATTGGGGCTACTCTCCAATCAGCTGTAACATGATCATTCCTACTTTACTAACTTTAGCTTTGCAACTTATCCATCTCAGCAGTCTCACCTCCGCTGGACTTACATTGCCTATATGATGCTTCATAAAGCTGCATTTGGTAACATTCACTTTCAGAGAACACTCTTCTTTGCAAGAATAATCTACTTGTGTTTTCGGTCTGGAACTATACCCTTACCTCTACAAAATAGCATTTAGTAAACTTGTAGTTTCAGAACAGAAGAATAGTAGCATGACATCTTGTAAAACCTATTCTGGAACAATTTTAACGACGTTAACATTTTTTTACCAAATACAACTACTACTGTTTACCAACCCAAATTAAACAAATTTATGACATTATCCCCAATATCATTCCTGTCTTGTTCAGGTTCTAGAACTTCCTCGTTCAAGCAGACTCTTTTCCCTCAATCCAGTTCCCATTGGCCACCGTGCAGGTTTAGAAGGCCCAGGCAGTGATCCCTTTCCCTAAGAAACGGACACAACAGCAGAAACTGCAAATGAAACTTTTTTCTTCTCTGTTCTAATTTGAATTATTTCATACTCAGATGATTGTATTGAAATGAGACCTGTTATTGTTACTCTTTTTTCTGTCATTGTCCTCTTATGGAGCTAAACCATTGTCTCAAAGTAAGTCCTCATTTAGTTCATGAACTCTCCAAAATCATAGGATTTCTTTTTCTTTTCTTTTCTTTTCCCTCCTTTTTTTTTTTTAGTGAGGGGTGAATGAACTTTTATAGAAAAGCTGACATACAACATTGTGTTCTGGGAAGATTGGAAGACGTGACATGAAACTCTGAATCCATGTAGCAAACTGGGGACATACATGAAGTAAACCGGTTGTCAGAAGTGCAGTACTCTTTGGAATGATATTCATCACCAATCACCAATAAATTCATCTCGATAAGGCCACTAATCAATTACCCTAGAAGTATTCATGGTGGAAGGCATTGTCATCTGCTAGGAACTCACGAAATAGATTTATTAACACTTTCTTCTTCATTAAATAACATTACATTGAATTAAAGTGAAAGTATTGCACCTTCCAAAGAAACCATCCCAAGAATTCCTCAGAAACAATTGAAATCAGATAACGGAAAAAGGGATGGGAGCAAAAAAGGTAAACTGGATAATAGAACAGAGTCCTCTCACACTACAGTGTTTTAAAGCTAAAATGTTGCACCTTCCAAAGAAACCATCCTAGAGTTCCTGAGAAATGATTGAGATCAGATGGGAGCAAAAAGGTGTTGGATAATAGAACAGAGTAATTTCATTCTATACCATTATCTGCAGTTACATTACCTTCTTCAACCGTATCTAGCAATGTTGCCACTGCTACTCTCAGGATGTTCAATCTTTTCCATCAACATTGTCAAATCACATAGCTTTAAGGATTCCCTCCTTGATTTCTGCTTCCAATTTGTTTCTCTGAAATTAAGCCCTTAACAATCTTCCTCAAATCCTTATCTGAATCCCACCACATTTATTGCTCTTTCAATCCCATTTACCAATCTCAGAAGTTATATTAAAAAAAAAAATGAAGATCTTGTCTTCCAAATGAAATAAGTATTAATAACTCTCTCTTACCTACATTCACAATCCCCAAATTAGCTCACTTGTGTACTCTCTCAAGCTCTTCTTGCCAGTACTTTATCTAATGGATTCCCCATCATTCATCTTTCCTCCACACTTCGTAACATCTCCATCATCCCTTTCACTTTGGAATTGAGTTTTTGATGTATTTAAGTGTTTTGCCTCTCAATTTCTCCTTTCTACTAAACAATTCTCTTAAGTTTGGCAATCTTCACTAAGATAAGCTACAGCCTACAGGTTGCAATAAGTTATGGTTCAAATTTCAGCATAAGTTTGTGTGCTTTTTTCTTTAAGCTAGGGGTTAAGAGGTTAGCTGGGAATATTATCTGGCACATTATATAATCCATTTTCAGAGTTTGCACTTTTATTGCAAACCTATTGAAATGAAAGCACCAGTTTCCTGATCCAATCTTGCTTGAACTTCTAAACTGCTTCATCAGTGATAGGAATTGATAGCCCTTTAGCAATTTTGAATACAATAACTCCAAACGAGCAATTATTGATGGATTTTCAAAGTAAGAGGGGCTACCTGTAGTGTATACTTGTACATCTTCCTGAACACCAGCTAATTATGATTCCTTGAGCATATAATGTGGTGGAGCTATTTTGTCAATATCCATTTAGCCAGCTCCTGGGTTTGAAAACATGATTTTTCTCAATGGACAATAAGCAAGTAATCAATGATGGGAGGTATGATTCAAAACCATCTTATAGCCCTCAATCATTTGGCACATAAAATCTAAGGGCGTGGTGTTACCTAATAGGAATACAAAAATTAACCTAATTCTCTTTTTACAGAAGAAAAATAAACGAACACCTCCAATTTTATTTGTCGCAATTATTATGATTAACTCAACAAAATTTATCAGCAGAGAATCTTGAACCCAATATTTACTCAAACTATGAAAAGCATGGCAAACTAAGGGTACTTTGTATTGGTTTTGTTAAAATGGCTATCAAAGTCGCCATTGTCCGTGACCACGTTCCCTGCCAAAGTAAAAATGGAAACTTGAAGAACTAGGCACCAGTAATATCTCAAAAATAAATAATTCAATAGAATTCTACTTATTTACGATTCAGAAGGGAAAAGCTAAAAAAACTTAATAGAATAAGCACCACCTTCAAGTAAAACAGAAAAAAAAAATCATGTTTCCTCATTCAATTTTGTTACATGTTGTTATTCGTTTCAATTTCATGTCATCACATTTCTCATTCGAAATTTAGGGATTTTAAACCCTCAGGTTCCACTTGCTCAAAAATTTTTAGGGAAAAACTTACGGACTACATTTTGTAAAGAATAAACTCAGATTACTAAGATGAGAAGAACTGAGGGGCTACAACAGAAGAAGAAGTACCTGGTGGCAGCGCTAGTATTCGACCTGGAATGTCGACGGAGAGTTACAGTCCGACTGAAGTGGCGAACGAGAGTGCAGTCACGCCGGAGATTTTCTTCCTTCGGTTTTACTCAAGATCTTTCTTTCCGAAAACAGAAAATGAGACTTGATTGAGTTCTAGAAGATCATCTTCATTTGTGCTGTTCTGCAAAATTCTTCTTTTCCAGAAAAATGAGGTCAAGTTTTAGATTAAACTTAAAAATAGTATTGTGAAGTCAAGGTTATTAGTATTGTAGTTGTTATGGGTATTTCAGTCATATTAAAAAAAATACATATTTTGAATCTCAATCATTATGTGTAAGTGGTCGTTAACAATGCCACTACACTACTACCAAGGGTGGCACCCATGGTGATCTACTAGTCTCAAACTTATTTTTCTGCGGTTCGATAGTCTCTGTGTTCCAAGCTTGAATCTCCTATGCTCCTCTGTTTCTTGCAAAATAACAAAGAAAAAAGTCGAGAAGAAGTACAGTGAAACAGAGACCACTACCAACAACACATGATTATACCCCCATCTTAAATTCACAAAGTCAAACGGAGACACCAGGGCAATGCCATATCAGATTGCTTGTCTCCTTGTAGTTGGATCTCCAAATTATTGGAATGCTCCAAAGTCTACTTGAGCATCCAAATCTAAGTCAATCGCAGCAAAAACGTCTCTAAACAAAGTTCTAGCACCATGCCAAATGTGTCCAAAAAAGAAGAGCAAAGCAAAAGAAACATGCCCAAAAGAAAACCAACCCCTTGGATTGCTACAAAAAACACCATTGGATTTCGAAGTAGTACGATGTAATTCAAAAATTCTGCCCAATTATATATATATAATAAAACCTGAATCTCTCCAGGGTCAATTACAAATAATGTGATTGATGTTACAAATGACTTTAGTTCTTGCCTCATGGAATGTATATGCAGGCTTGATTTAGAAGGCTCGTAATCACATCATTAGAGAGATTGAATTCAATGTTCGACTATGCTGGTGGTGGCACTGGCACGGGTTTCCCCCCTGATCCACCTGCTTTAGCGGGATCGTTACACCCATCTTCACAAGCCTTCTTACAAGAGGCATCAGTTGATCTAGGGACTGCCAGGCATGTTGGCATACAATTTGATACACATGTCCCTTCACCAACTCTGGCACAAACCATGACAACCAGTGCGGAGATCAAAACCATGGCAATGACCTTGTTATTGCAAGCCATTTTATACTCTAATCTGGCTTTCTTCTTTCAGGACTCAATGCAGCAGTAGCTTTTGGGAGTGAGAGGATGCTCAAATGTTTATTCAATGGAGTTGATGTGAACAGGGTTACAAGGATTGATGGACTTGCATATGTTATTTATATGGGTTTGTAGATCGCACTAATTTTGGATTGGAACGACAATTTCGCAAATGTTGTGGTGCGGAGAGAAACAAGGTAAAGAAAAAGCAACAATAATCTAAATTTGATGCCTCTCTTCTATCTTCTCCTTAATTTGCCTGAATTGAGGCCTTCCAGCTAGCCCCCTTGTCTCTCCCTTCTGCTCCCACCAAAAAGAAGCGCAAAAAATGTTATGAAACTTTATTTGGGTTTCGTTTTGCAGTAAACTTCAATTTGAAAGTGTAAATTTTATATCTTGACAATAGTTCAATTTTTTCCATCATAAAATCGATGGATATTAGAAAAACACTGAAAAAAATTCCATAAGACAAATAGAGCTGAGTAATTATAGGGTTTTATATTGTTGATAAGTTTTGCAAATAGAGCTGTGTTTTGTTTTGCAGTAAAATTTATTTATGGAATATACTCAGTTTCATGACACCCTGCAACTCCCCACCCAACCACTTACACTTCCTCCTCTGTTTCAGATTTTGATTGAATTAAATGAAGCAACTGACAGAAGAAATGGTTGAAAACTTGTGCATATGAAGAACTGCACAGCTAATGAAATACAAAATGCAGTGGGCATCGGTACACTTCTCTACATTTTCCCATAAGGTCCTTCATCTGGAAACAAAAACTAGACTAATTTTTACTCAAACAGAAGTCTGTAATGCAGGCCTTGTTGTTATGTTTGGATTACCTCTCCAGACAATTTTGTCTGGAAACACATTTTATTTTTGCATTGATACATATTTACTATACTTCGACCACCATTTTGGGTTCTCCAATGGTCTGAATATTTGAAAGCTCGAAGTAGATTTGAACTGTGCTCTAAACAAATGATATAATGGTTAACTTCATAACTTTTCAATTAAAATTAGGGGTAAAGTAGGTAAGTTTTAACTTATGTCCCTTTCTTCCCCACCTCAATAGTCGTTGCAAGCTGATGGGAGTGGGAGTACCAATCATTTGAATTCATACCCCCAACTTTTGAAGGTTTTAAGCTTTTATATTTTCAGTGTTTGCTTGTGGTTTACAGTTCTTGGGTTTATAGGATTTCAGGGTGTAGGTGTTACGATTCAGGGGTTTGTTGTTCTTCAGTTTTTTCATGCGCAAGGGCTTTGGGTATTGTTTGTAGAGTTTAGGGTGTATGAGTGTTCAACAAGGTATTTGTGGTTTAATAACTTAGGGTTAGGGTTTCTGGGTTTTAGGGGGCAAGTCTGTGTCAAAAACTTAACAAGTTCAAATCTCCTTGGGGCCAGGACCTTCCCTAATCCCATTATATATAAAGCACCCTCCTGAAAATTACTCAAGGTGCACGAAAGCTGGCTGGGACACCTCAATTTCAGGAAGGAAAAAAAAATCAAATAGCTTGAGAGACCAAATAGATTCATCATCTGCAACTTCAGGCTAGTAAGTTCAGATAGTAGCTAACTAATATAGTGATGGGTAACCTCCTACACAATTGAGGCCAGACTAAAGTGATCAAGATGGAAAGTCAAGCTACTACCAAATCTAGCAAAATTGTGAACCAAGAACACCTGTTGGAAAATTGGTCACAAAAACAACGGTGAGGCGTGTTCCTAACCAACATGAGGGCGACTGTTCATTGGACTTCAAATAAGCTTGACACCAGCCTCCCTAACAGAGTCAATCACAGCCTTCACCTTACCATGATATTTCTGTTCTCTCTTCAGGATGACAGAAATTGCAGGTATTCCCTTGAGCAGCAGACGTTCCCCCAAAAGCTTCCCAATCTTTGCTGCAGCTGCTACATCACGAGAATTTTCCATGCTTGACCTCAAAGACTTTTCCTGTGAGCTTGCAGATGAAGCCACTGTAGCTGTAGGTGAATGTATTACTTGGGCGCTCACATACTTGTTGGTGAAGTGCATCTTCAAGACATATGGTTTGAGATATTTTGTGATCTGAGGTGGCCTGACAGGTGGAGGGATAACCATTTCTGCTTCCCTAGCAATAACATAGGCAAGGAAATTATTAGAAACCTGAACATACCAACTGCAAAATATAAAAGCCAAACAGATTCTAGGGGATGATCCACCCTCTTTGAAAACAAGGGAAACCAACAAATCATATCTCATCACAGGGCAAAGAATATCGGCAGAATAGGACGACCCTTCTTCCCTCTGAGCTCCCTCTCTCCCCTTCCTTTTGGAGAGAGAGAAGAAATCGCAACTCCTTTAGGAGTCCCCCCGGCCAAAAAATGATCATTGTGACTTGGATCACAGAGATTTCCTAAAGCATTGAAATTAATAGACCAGTTTCAATGACTAATGACATCCTTTTGAATGAAGTTAGGGTTTAACAGATCTCATTATACGACACTTATGAATAGTAGGTCTCAACCTGGGCATACAACACAAGCAGAGAGGACGTCTTCATACATGCCAATACAATAATACCAATACACTTGAGTACTTGACACTTGTGAGTGGTAGCTCTCAACTTGTGTATACAATACAAGAACAGAGAAGATCTTCATACAGGCCTATACAATAATAAGAACAAAAAACCAGTGTCCTCCCTACAAAAGGGGATTGGTTAGATGGATCCTAATGCTCCAACCAGCTCTAATTAAGGTCATATTTGATACAACGACTACACCATGTATGTCTTTCCCAACAATTTCTCCTTAAGTCATTTTAGGCATGCCCTGAGCTCTTATAACTCTTCTTCTGAATCATATGACTCCATTGTATTGGAATATCTGTAGGCCACCATTGAACACGACTATGCCACCTGAAACAATTTTCTCGAATCTTATCATATATTGGGGCTACTCTCGAATCAGCTCTAACCTAGCCATTCCTACTTTATCTAACTTTAGCTTTGCAACTTATCCATCTCAACAGTCTCATCTCCACTAGACTTACTTTGCCTATGTGATTCTTCATAAAGCTGCATTTGGTAACAATTCTCTTTCTGAACACTCTTCTTTGCAAGAATAATCTACTTGTGTTTTTGGTCTGGAACCATACCCTTAGCTCTACAAAATGACATTTGGTATACCTGTAGTTTCAGAACAGAAGAATAGTAGCATGGCATTTTGTAAAACCTATTCTGGAACAATTTTAACAATGTTTACATTTTTTTTACCAAAATACCACTACTACTGTTTACTGACCCAAATTAAATAAATTTATGACATCATCCCCAATATCATTCCTTTGTTCAGGTTCCAGAACTTCCTTGTTCAATCCAGCTCCCACTGGCCACCATGCAGGTTTAGAAGGCCCAGGCAGTGATCCCTTCCCCTTAGAAATGGAGACAACAGCAGAAACTGCACATGAAACATTTTTTCTTCTCTATGCTCATTTGAATTATTTCATACTTAGGTGATTGCATTGAAATGAGACCTATTGTTGTTACTCTAGTTTCAGTCATCGTCCTCTTATGGAGCTGAACCATCCTATCAAAGTAAGTCCTCATTTGGTTTGTGAACTCACCCAAATCATAGGATTTTTTTTTTTGGGGGGGGGGGGGGTTCGAGTTGGGAGGGGAAGGGAGAGAGGGAAGAATGAACTTTTATAGAAAAGCTAACATACAACTTTGTGTTCTGGGATGATTGGAAGACGTGACATGAAACTCTGAATCCATGTAGCAAACTGGGGGACATACATGAAGTCAACCGGTTGTCAGAAGTGTAGTACTCTTTGGAATGATATTCATCACCAATCACTAAAAAATTCATCTCGATAAGTCCACTAATCAATTACGCTAGAAATATTCATGGTAGAAGGCAATTGTCATATGCTAGGAACTCATGAAATTGATTTATTAATGATTCTTCTTCATTAAATAACAACAGTACATTGACTTAAAGACAAAGTATTAAACCTTCCAATAAAACCATCCCAAGAATTCCTTAGAAACAATAGAAATTGGATAATGGATAAAGGGATAGGAGCAAAAAAGGTAAACTGGATAATAGAACAGAGTCCTCTCACACTACCATGTTTTAAAGCTAAAATGTTGCACCTTCCAAAGAAACCATCAAAGAGTTCCTGAGAAATGATTGAGCTCAGATGGAAGCAAAAAGGTACTGGATAATAGAACAGAGTAATCTCATTCTAGACCATTATCTACAGTTACATTACCTTCTTCAACTGTATCTAGCAATGCTGCCACTGCTACTCTCAGGATGTTCAATCTTTTCCATCAACATTGTCAAATCACAAAGGATTCCCTCCTTGATTTCTGCTTTCAATTTGTTTCTCTAGAATTAATCCCTTAACAATCTTCCTCATCCTTATCTTAGATTTCATTATCTTAATCTCACCACATTTATTGCTCTTTCAATCCTATTTACTGATCTCCGAAGTTATATTAAAAATAAAACAAAAAGCTTGTCTTCCAAATGAAAGAAGAATTAATAACTTTCTCTTACCTACATCCACAATCCCCAAATTAGCTGACTTGTGTACTCTCTCAAGCTCTTCTTGCCAGATCTTTATCTAATGAATTCCCCATCATTAATCTTTCCTCCACACTTCTCAACATCTCCATCATCCCCTTCACTTTGGAAGTGAGTTTCTGATGCATTTAAGTCTTTGTCTCTCGATTTCTCCTTTCTACTAAACATTTCTGTTAAGTTTGGCAATCTTCACCAAGATAAGCTACAGCCTACAGGTTGCAATAAGTTATGGTTCAACTTTCAGCATAAGTTTGTGTGCTTTTTTCTTTAACCTAGGGGTTAAGAGGTTAGCGGGGAACATCATCTGGCGCATTAGATAATCCATTTTCATGGTTTGCGCTTTTATTGCAAACCTATTGAAATGAAAGCATCAGTTTCCTGATCCAATCTTGCTTGAACTTCTAAACTGCTTCATCAGTGATAGGAATTGATTGCCCTTTAGCAATTTTGAATACTATAACTCCAAACTAGCAATTATTGATGGATTTTCAAATGTTAAAATACTTTTACATCTTCCTGAACACCAGCTAATTACCATTCCTTGAGCATATAATGTGGTGGAGCTATTTTGTAAAAATCCATTTAGCCAACTCCTGGGTTTGAAAACATGATTTTTCTCATTGGACAATAAGCAAGTAATCAATGATGGGAGGTATGATTCAAAACCATCTTATAGCCCTCAATCATTTGGCACATAAAACCTAAGGGCGCAGTGTTACCTAATAGGAATACAAAAACCAACCTAATCTCTTTTTACAGAAGAAAAATAAACGAACACCTCCAATTTTATTTGTTGCAATTATTATGATTAACTCAACAAAATTTATCAGCAGAGAATCTAGATCCCAGTATTTACTCACACTATGAAAAACATGGCAAACTAAGGGTACTTTGTATTGGTTATCAAAGTCGCCATTGTTAGTGACCAAGTTCCCTGCCTAAGTAAAAATGGAAACTTGAAGAACTAGGCACCTAGTAATATCTCAAAAACAAATAATTCACTAGAATTCTACTTATTTACAATTTAGAAGGGAAAGTTAAAAAAAATCCTGTTTCATTATTCAATTTTGTTACATGTTGTTTTTCCTTCAATTTCATGTCATCACATTTCTCGTCCGAAATTTAGCGATTTTAAAACCCCAGGTTCCACTTGCTCATAAAATTTTAGGGAAAACTACTTACGGACTACATTTTGTAAAGAATAAACTCAGAATACGAAGATGAGAAGAACCTGAATGGGCTACAACAGAAGAAGAAGAAGGAGGAGGTACCTGATGGCAGCGGTAGTATGCGACCTGGAATGTCGACGGAGAGTTACAGTCCGGCTGAAGTGGCGAACGAGAGTGCAGTCACGCTGGAGATTTTCTTCCTTCGGTTCTACTCAAGATCTTTCTTTCCGAATACAGAAAATGAGACTTGATTGAGTTCTAGAAGATCATCTTCATTTGTGCTGTTCTGCAAAATTCTTCTTTTCCAGAAAAAATGAGGTCAAAGTTATAGACTAAACTCAAAAATAATATATGAAATCAAGGCTATTAATATTGTAGTTACTTTAACATGTTATGGGTATTTCAGTCATATTAAAAAATGTATAGATTTTGAATTTCAATCATTATGTGTAAATGGTCGTTAACAATGCCATTAATTCCACTACTACCAGGTGATCTACTGGTGTCAAACTCATTTTTATGCGATTTGATAGGCTCCATGTTCCAAGTTTGAATCTCATCTGATTCTTTGTTTCACAAGAAAATAGAAAGCCAAGCTGGGAAGAACACTGAAAAAATGGCTACCAACAGCGCATGATTAATTTTATGTATGATAAAATCTGAATCCTGCCAGAGTGAATTACAATTAATGTGATATTTACAAATGACTTGGTTCTTGCCTCATCAAATGTATATGCAGATCTACCCAAAAAAAATTGTATATGCAGGCTTCATTTAGAAGGCTCATAATCTTTTTTTTGGTAGAAAAGGCTTGTAATCACATCATTAGAGAGATTGAATTCAATGTTCAACTAGGCTTGTGGTGGCACTGGCGCCTGGTTCCCCCCAAATTTGTTTTTTGAGCATATGGTTCCTTATTGAGACCGTCATCCTTACACCCATCATCACAAGCCTTCTTACAAGAGGCATCAGTTGATCTAGGGACTGCCAGGCATGTTGGCATACAATTTGATTCACATGCCCCTTCACCAACTCTGGCACAAACCATGACAACCAGTGCAGAGATCAAAACCATGGCAATGACCTTGTTATTGCAAGACATTTTAAAATACTCTAATCTGGCTTTCTTCTTTCAAGAGTTAATGCACCTGTAGTTTTTGGGAGTGAGAGGATGCTCAAATGTTTATTCAATGGAGTTGATGTGAAGAGGCTTGCAAGGATTGATGGATTTGCATATGTTGTTTATATGGGTTTGTAGATCGCACTGAATTTATTTACAAATCTTGTGGTGTAGAGAGAAACAAGGCAAAGAAAAAGCAACAATAATCTAAATTTGATGCCTCTCTTCTCTGACTTCTCCTTAATTTGCCTGAATTGAGGCTTCCGACCCCCTTGTTTCTCTCTTTTGAACTTTATTTTGTGAGTGTAAAATTTTATATCTTGACAATAGTTCAATTTTTTTCATCACAAAATATATGGATATTAGAAAAACACTGAAAATGAAAAAATTCCATAAGACAAGTAGAGCTGAGTAATTATAGGGTTTGATATTGTTGATAAGTTTTACAATGATGAATACAAACAAACACACAGAATATTTTGATTCTTTGTAAAAGTGGTTTTTGGTAGAACTGGAAGCCAGGAATTAGGGTTGAATTGCTTCTTTCGATCTATAGGGTGTCCGAAAACAAGGATTCCAAAAACCATCTAATAAAGCAAAAGTCATTATATGTGATTAGACTACTATAATAGAAAGAAGGTCTTACTTGCATTAGCAGTGGCTGACTTTTGTGACCCAGAATATGCTGCCGGCTAAGTGCTAACAAAGGAAAATGGAGAAATGGTCAAAGAATTTGACTTCAGTAATTCTCGATAAGGTTTTATACATATTCTTAACAGGCATTAATTTACTCCACCATCTTTGGTCGATCATCTCACATCATACAGCAGCGAGAGCAGAAAAACATTGAGAAGCTCATCAGGTACAGGTAGGTCGACTCTGGTCAAGTTCATGGTTAGAAGCTTTAATCGATAGAGATTTTTTTAATTCAATTTTTCTGTGGTAGTTGGGTGGCTTGGACATGATAATTGTGAGGTTTGGGGGTTTTGTGGGTTCATATTTATAGTTTGATTGTATTTATAATTAGATTAGAGTTTTGTATTAATTAAATTATAATTATATAATTAAGGATTATAGTTTTAAATTTTTCTCATAAGTAGTCTCTGAGGGATAACTATCATTTATTTTAGGATCCATCCTTAGTGAGGATGAGAGATAAGTAAAGAAACAACACTTTGTGAGGTATACCCAACAATCTTCTTTACTTAGAATCTCCTTTCTTCTCTCTAGTGGATTGATTTATGTTAAATTCTTTGAGCATGTTTTACTTGTATTCTTCTTCATTGGTATACCCAACAATAATATTCTTTAAATAGAATATTTCCATTGTCAATGAAGATGATAGATGGGGACTTTTAAGTGAAGAAATATTTTCCTAGACAGTTCTTTCTTCAAGTTTGGTCTGCCTCCTCGGACTATGTTTGGGTTATTTGAAAGAGGAAGAGAGAGATGAGATGTTTCAAGTTTCAACCATGGTTGCCTGGGAACAAAGCAAGCTTTGTCTATGGATTTGTTTGTTTTAAGATGATTATGCTGTCATTTCCCAACATTCACGCCTGTTTTATCTCAGAAAATCACGGAAGAAATCTATGAAGAGTAAAAATGTTAGAGCGTTCCTGCTTGGTTACAGTGTAACACCAGGGCCCATTCGCTAAACCTTTTTCTACTCCTCGTTTCTCACATCGTCAACAACCGCCGCAAAGGTTACAGGGTCACAGGAGAAACTCGTGAGCAGAGACCACCAATTTGATGATTCATGGAGCAAACGTGTCTAATCTTTAATCACTTTTTAAAGTGATTAAGCAAGATAATTAAGTGTTACAATAAAGCCATAAAAGGTGTCTAAATCTTTAATAGCTTTTTTTTAAAGTGATAAAGCGAATGAAATCTTACAGCAATCCTAGTCTCTGCTTTAGAAAATTTGAAAACCAAAAGATCTCTTCTGTCTACGAAGTAATCACACGTACGTGTTCTTTCCAGAAGACTTCCTTACACATCGATCAGATCATACATGGCATAGCACCTCTTTTATCAACTATTCTTCTTCTGATTTAACTTAAACAGTTTCAGCTTTCAACAGTAGACAAGACTCCTTCTTCACCCACCACCAGTTCTTAGTATCTTCAAACGCTGCACTGACATGACAAAGGTCCTGCAACAAGAAAATCAATATAATTCTTCCCGAATGAGAAAGACCCAAGTAGCTGCAAATCAAAATTCCTAGCAGCACCATTCCTCTCCAAAATTGGCACCCCTTCAGTGGCCCATGCGAGTAGAAACTCATGGGCATGAAATCTGGGGAAGATCTCAGGATGGGAGAATTTGTATTCCCATAAACCCATGAAGTTCACAAGAACCATCTTAAGGACAGTTGAGGCATGAATGCTCTCATCACAAGTTTTGAACTCCAATGAAGATTTACGAAAAGGAGCATTAATGGTGGTAAATGATACGTACTGCCAAGGAGTAGTATCTCCGACGAGTAGCCAGTCCCCATTTTTTTGTTGGTAAGCGAGGGTGTAGCGTAAACCTTCATTTGATCTCCTCATGTTTCCCTCATCTGTGTCGGTGGTGTGAAGAAAGAAAGTTGAGTGTAGAAAGAAACTATGAAGCTATGACAGCTAGGGATATGTAATTAAATGAGAGATTTTGAAAGGGAAAACCAAACTCACATTTTGCAAACATGCAGATCAAGGTTTTGGTGAGTGTCTGATAAGAGTTATGAAGGCCAAGATTCACTTTTCGTCCAATAGGGACACCTTCCATCTTCACCTTCACGTATATGGAGCCTTGAACAGCTTGATTCTCCTGTTGCTCTTGCTGTTGCTGCTGCGGTTGCTGTTGTTGTTGCCCTTGGTGATGGCGGTGGTAGTGCTGTTGATAAAGTTGAAAATTTCTCCTGGAGAGCTTGATGGGTGGCCACCCAACAATCCCATCTTCCTCTCTGTTACTCCTAGGTAGAATTTAACCCCACTATTCATATCAATCCAGCGAAGAATGGATCCAATTGAATTTCAAAGTAACCAAATCAGAATTTTAAAACAACTTAGAATAGCTAGTAGCTACAGAACTTACTCGTTAATGAGGCAAGAAGAGCCCTTGTGGAGGTTCTTACGATCATCATCACCATCATCCTCGTCGTTTGGCTTATCATTCCATGACAGAAGAGGAAGTGTTTGAGCCACGGGGCTCACCCTCTTGAAGGCATAATCATCGAAACTACGCTTCTGGGCTTTGTTGCTTACCGAGCAGCAACTGTCTTTTGAGTCATTCTCATATTTGTTTAAATCGAAATTCTTGATGGGATTAATTGGGAGGGCGAGACCCAGTTGAAGCTCCATAATCAGTATAGCCCAAAAAAAAAACAAAAACAAACACAAACGACAGCCAGTGAAGATCAGCAAAAGATCACCAGCATGCAACAAATTATTTATGTTCAAAAAAGGAATAGAGAAATGAGATGGGTTTTGATTGATTTCCCCAAGTATTTGAAGAGATTTAGCTCTGCTGGGCTTGTGAGGATCTTAACAAGGAGAAGTTGGTTGGTGGGAAGGGAAGGTGGGTCACAGTGGCAAACCGACAAACGGGTGGGGGAGTTAATTTGTTGAAGACGTTAAAAGACGAAAGAAAGGCAGGGTTGCGGTCCCGGCATGGCCGTTGCCCTTTTCTAATGTGTCCGTATCAATGCCTTACTTTTTCCCAACCCTTCTGTAATGCTTGTCTGTTTTTCATGGTTTTCTTCTCCGACACAGTCCCTTTCAAATTCCCCTACTTCCCAATCCTGTGGCCGAATCACTTGGTGACCGCAGCCTCATGCGAGAATGACTCTCTCTTTCTGAGGGTGGAATTAGTCACTTGTCCTTGGAACTGAAGGCACTGAACCAAATTTAGACTAGCCTGATGGAGAGCTACCCAGACCGCAAACCTTGTTTTAAGGGGTGTTTTGAAAATCACGGGCAGAACTGCAGACGACTAGGGGTGTAAATGGATAACCAAAATCCGCTTCCGAATTAGCATCCGCATCCGTTTAGAGGTATCCCCGTCCGATTATTAATAGGATGCGGATATGGTATACCCCTTGCTTACCGAATATTATCCGTCCGATAAAATTATCCGATTAAGTTACTTATTTATATTTATTATTCTTATTTTATAAATTTTGCCTATGATATGTGACTATTTTTTTAGATTATCTACTAAAATAACTACCAAAGTTGTTAAATTCTTAAATTTCAAACCTAGACTTCACAAATAAAAAAGTAAAAATGTAAGCAGGTAGTCAAAAACTTGTATTCAATCTATATTTATATCCGTTTAGAAGAATCTACTTAAGAAAATAACTATCCGATTATCATCCGAATCCGACAGAATCCGTCCGAAAACCGATAGGATATTATCCGAATCCATCCTAATATAATAGGATGCGGATATGGATATACCACTATCCGATCCGAATCCGGTCCGTTTACACCCCTACAGACGACCCATACTTGTATTAGTCTCACCTGGTGGGAACTAATGGGACCTGCCCACTTCAATGTTATTAATTTGTTCCATTTCTGTGACATTTTTGGAGAGACACTTTCAAAAGTTCTTTCAAAGTTTTGAACAGATTTCAACGGTTGGTAGATACACAATTAATGCTTGTCCCCCCTCCCAATGGGCAATGGTCATTCTCCATTTGATTAGTATGTTAAAGACATTCAGAGAATTAGAATGTTAATGTTTAGATCATACGTAGAAGATTATCAGACTGTAGTGGGTGTAAATTCACCAATTTTCCAATCCAGCCCACCCAAGTTGGCAAGTTGCAACCCTTAACATTATGACTCAGTTTTTGGGCTGCCCACAACCAATCCGTTTGCCCTGCACAGATATGATTGTGCCGACCAAATCTATAGCTCAAAGCTATCTACTGTGAGTATCTGATTTTCTTCATTATGATACTCTGATGCATTTGATTCCGTTTGCCATGTTTCTGGTAAAACCAATAATATGCTTGGTTTGGTTTGGTTGGGGTGGCTGGGTGTCTCCGTGCGTCTGCGTGTGTCTGGATTGCTTTGTTCTAAGGGAGGTTATGGTGATCCAAGAGACCAGGCATGTAGCTGTAGGGCCTTCTCGAAGAAGATGAAAGGAGCATGAGCACATTCACGTGAAGCTCAGGTGGTGCTTGCCATGGGCACGAGGGAATTGATCTCAACTCTGCAAGTGGGGAACCCGCACGAGCGGGTATGGATGGT
This sequence comes from Hakea prostrata, assembly GCF_041222555.1. NCBI lineage: Eukaryota > Viridiplantae > Streptophyta > Magnoliopsida > Proteales > Proteaceae > Hakea > Hakea prostrata. The sequence goes on along the minus strand of NC_142601.1, from coordinate 57,921,386 downwards.
TCCACTGACCACACATTCCAAAGAGGGACTGGAATAGTTAGATTCCATCAAGTGTTAACCCACGCTCTCTGTGGGTCCCCACGAAACCAAAATAGTCTGGGTTTGTGTGTTCTTGCCTGTTGAAAGTTACCAGTTTTCCAGAATGAACCAATCTGGAGGTCCCAGTTCCAGTTGGGTCTGTATCTTAAAAGCTAATTCTTATCTTCAAAGGAGGTGGAGGACCTTGAGGTCCCCTCTGATGAACTCAAACGCATGGGCATTGGACAAAACCAAGAATCCTTTAAAGAGGGTTGGGAACTTGCGTGTACACTTTTTGTCGGAACAGGTTTCCCTCCCCTTGAAGATAAAGTTAACTTCCAATGGATAGATCTCTCTCACTGCCCCCACTCATTGATTCCATTGTTTTTCTCTTGATAAGCCTCTTTCATTCCAATGCCACCCACAGTCACAGCAACGTTCGTCGGTGTTTGAAATTATAATCAATCTTGCCTTTTGTAACTGCAACACATGTTGCCCCAGGAAGGAGAGAAAATGAAGATTGAAGAGAACGGCAGTGTCATCCATAGTTTTTTAGACTCACCGGCACCTTGCAGAATGGATTTTGAGGGGATGGTTGTCTACAATCATCTCCTCTGCTCACCATAATGGTAAATCAGTGTCTGTCGTACATATTAAGCATGATTCAATATAACAGAACAAAATCAAGAATTGGATAGAGCCATAGAGGCAAATTCCATGAATTATAATCAATATATACATAGGGATAATATGTTAGTAAATGCAAATGAACGACTTTCAACAGTTCCAAGTGTCCATAACTGATTCCTCTGATCCCCTTTTTCCCCCAAGAGAAAAAAAAAATTACATAGAACAGGAATGGGTTAGGAAGAAAAACAGTGAATCCTGGACTCTTAACTTAATATCCCTCAAATGCTCAAGAAACTTGTTGCAAGTTGCAACTACTGGGGTACACCGTACCGATCACCAATAAATTATCAGAAAACCTGTGCTGAGGGGTTACACGCACATCAATCTTAATGAATTTTTTCAGAAAAAAGGACTACCGAACCCGTATGACTGCATTTCAATAATGCCGCCAGCAATACCACGTGATAGCACTAGGTGGTTTTAGTTGAAGGCGGTTGGACTCTTTTTTCCCAATAAAGCACTTCCGCTTGCCAGTTTCACCCTCGGTTCAGGAAGCAGCCAATGTCATGGAACAAGCATAGGCATTGTTCCACTGTTCATGAATTTTGTAGCTGTGATGATAAAAACAAAACTAGCAGAATCAGTTGATGGATTTCATCTCATTGATGTTAGTCAAAAGTTGGTAACGTGTCCATGCAAAGATGTACTAATTTCCGTTGATATTGCCCAAAATATTCGTTGACAGCAAGAATATCTTCATGCTCTGGATTTAGGTGAGGCAAAATGAAGGATCCCCTGCCCTCCTCAATTGAGGGTGTTGATCGCTCATCTGAACTTTCCAACTTGGAGGTAATCTCATTGCAAGCAAGAAGGAACATGGCAGCTGTGTCCGGTTGCTGTGCATCACGAAGTGCAGCTAATGCTTCTTGCATTGCACCAGCTGCAACATACATTAACAAAGCCCTGCATAGTTTGGTTAGCACAATGGTTCAGCTACACGGTGACAAAACGTGTTTTAAGTTCAAGGTTAGTAATCCAAGAAGGTTGTGATACCTCCAGATGTTGTGCTCAATGCGGAGGACATAATCAGCCCACCTCTGCAACACCCTGCATGATAACTAGCCAAATTGTAATCACTTTCTGTAAGTCATGTCATATTTCCAAATAATAAGTATTAATAACACTGCCTGACTTGATCACACAATTGTGTCCAATTAATATTAGATCATCGACTTGATCACACAATTAATATTAGATCATCTAGTTAGGCATTAATCTGAAAACGGACACCCAAAAAATCAAACCCAAATTGCTGCTGATGCTTTCAATCTTAGTGACTAGAATACCTCAAGAACTTACCCTCACAATGAATTGATGCACAAATTATTTTGCACTATTGTAGAGGCAAGTGGTTGTATCTAGTACCTCGCTAATGTTATGTAGCTGTGCAACTTAAGTCCTCTTGTATCACTAGTTCAATACAACTAAAAACATGCTGAAACAAATAGAACGGTTTGTGAAAAGCTAGTACCAAAACCCATCATGGGAATGAAGTTTATGAGCCCATTTCTTTGGTGAGAAGTTCTTAAACAGCTTCTGCCCATACCCTAAAAACGTGTAGATTCTTAAACAGCTTGTACATGCAACTTCTTATGTAATCAGGCAGCCTGAAGCTTCATTCGATATCAAGCGACAACCATGAAGCAGCTTCAAGAACTCTGCAATTTCTATTCAGATCCAATCTATTCTCCATCATTGCTTAGAGATAGAAGGGAACAAAACTAAGTCAACACGGAGTTCCATTTGCTCTCTAAAAGAGTTTGAACACTCAACTCCATGGCCACTAAGCAGAATTAAAGATAGTATCGATCTACAAAGATAACACAATGACTAGTAGAACTCTTACTTGCATACAGGATGATGGTTCAGGTGTATTAAGTGGTAACTACACCAACAACTTTTTCCATCATTCATCCCCTCCAGTTTGTTTCATGTTTCAAAACTACTACAATTTGTAACTCAAATACAAGTGTGCAAGTCTCAAACAAGAAAAATCAAGAGAATAAGATACAGGCAGAAGAATTTTAACTAGTAGCAGAAACTATGCAGAAATATAACTAAGACAAAATAAAATAAATAAACCTTGCATAATCGGATCCTTGTAAATGTGTTGCAGCTAAAGTTGCCGCATCTGTCCAGCATCCAGCATCTTGTAGCTGCAGAGAAAGATTTATTAGAAACAAACACATTCAACATCTATAGCAAGTACAGTAACACAATCCAAGAATGCAAATCTATAATACTATCCCAAATACCAATCTCACCACCTGTCAGATCATAGTTGAAAAACTTGGATTTTGTTGAAAGAGAAAACATCATACAGGACATCGCAACCTAACAGAGAAAATGTTCCAACCGAAATCCCAATCATTTTTTTTGGAATCTTGCTCATTTTGATCTGAACGAAAAAAGCTCTGGTCGAAATTTCAGTCACTTCAGTCATCACATGTTGATATTTTATTCATTACAGCCTGTTGCTCCCCTGAAATGGTCAAGTAAAATTACTGGAAGAATACAATCTTTTGGCGAAATTTCGGTATTTTGGTCAACTTGGTCTGACTGAAACAGCAATATGAAATGAGTTTATGAACTACACATCACATGCAATGGCATAACCCATTGGGCGGCTGTGTAGACTCAAATTTACAGCCTGGCTGCTGAATCATTAATTTGCCAACTATGACAACTACCAACAGCCATACCAGGATCTGTTAATACAGTAAATACTTTTGAACAACCACAGCTCCAACCAGATTCAAAACAGAGTTGAACTAGACTAAACTAAAATAACCAAAAGAAGCCATCCCAAACCTGTTTTTTCTCTCTACCCCTCAACCTCAAGTAATCTACTAGTCCATGTCCATAGAAAGCATCTTTGAGTAACCAATATTTAAATGGGCAGCAGCCAAGGACATACAGTAACTAAGCTCTAAATTTCATTAGTAAGCTTCTTGGCTTGGAAAGGGCATTTAGTTCACAGCAATACACAAGACAAAGATTGAAAATTGCTCAAACACATAACCTAACCTGAGAACAAGCTTCCTGGTACCTTCCAACGGCACAGAGAAGATGTGTTCCAGACAATGACTTATCAGTCCTCACCATATTGGCTGCAACAACCTAAACAGAATAAAATGACTGGTCAAATGGTAAACATGAACAAAACTTCAATCATCACTTAAATAGTCAAGCCAGCTAAACAAATTTGCAGTCCAGAAATGATTTTCACCTTAACAGCAAGTTGATGAAGAGATCTCGACACGGCAGAGGACAGAGCTACTGCACGCAGAGCATTGGCATAAAAATAAGAACTCTCAGGAGAGGTAGAAAGTAGCAAAGAAACTGCAGCTTCAAGGTTCCCAACCGAGATAAGCCTGAATATTACATGGTGCACCAACAAATTGTTAAACAGGCTTTCGACGAACACTAGGTAGCGTACTCGCTACAGTTTATGAACCTCTATACTCATCAAACAGAAAACAACTACAGAAAAGCCTCTCAAGATTAATATCGACTACCACCAAGAGCCATGCAAGAACTACAGCAGACCACCCGTTAGACCTAGTGTTTAGGATGGTTAATATTACTTATCAGTAAAAATTCCTCTAAAAAAATAAAATAAAATAGGCTATTCATCAACTAATAGTTTGTAATTCAATCTCACACTAAAGCTGTAGTACAATCTTCTGAAGTTTAATAGGCCTCCAGCATTTTCTACAAATAAATTTCCACTACAGAAGTCCAGTCATTCAGAAACTGAAACATAGTGGGAGAGAGCCAGGATAGGGGTTGATAGGAGGAGACAATGCTTACTCATGTACACGGTTCTGGATGGCCTCTTCCCCTTCCAATTTCTCATGCCATGGAATACGCTCATTAGCACTTAACCATAACTCCTCTTGCTCAAAGGCCATCAACTTAAGTTGGCCATAACTCTGCCAGCATCGACCACATAACGGAATAAAAAGAAAGAAATATACCATGTTGCTTTTAAGGTATTAATAATAACTTCACTTTTGATGTTCAGCTACCTAAGAGTGAAAAATGACTTACAATATTATCCATCTTCCCACTCCCTGACATTAATTTGTCTGTTGATGTTATCCTCTCTAACTTGGGAGTGTCCACGGACTCTGGAACTGAAGCTGATGCTGATACAGAAATCTTTTGATGAGGTTTTGTTGCTAATCTCTTCATCAAATGGGAAAGAGCACGAGGTAACTGTAACCAGAAAAGTGCCTCAGATGATTCACCGAAGACTGCAGCAGCAAAGGAAAATCTTGCAGCTGCACCTTTATTTACTACAGAAGCATATAGCATGAGCCTCTCTTCATCAAGTATGCAACCTTGAACAGATTAAAAGAAAGGGGGTAGGCAATAATAAAATGGATTGACATCAGGCTACAAGGAAAACAGAAAGAAGATCCAGCATGTAAGGACAAAGAAAGAACCTACCTTCGCTTCTATATGGTTCTAATGCCTTGAGCAGCAATTCTGGCACCACAGACTCGCCTACAGGTGGAAGATCAGTATCAATCATGCAACTCTGAAGATCTACAGCAGATGAGGCAACTACAGGAATTTGGTAAGGCATTCCATCTTTAGTGTCACTGCAAATATCAAACCAAGAGGACTTTATGCCCAACTGCAAGATCATTCGTAGTGCCTGCACATGAACAATGATGTGCAGATGAATTCAATAAGAAACTATGAATTGTTAGATTATCTATGTTTCACGTGTGTCCTGGGGACTGATAATGCCAGTTATTAAGTCTTGAGCATGTGGTCATAAACATTTGGCTGGTTGTATGTTGTAGCTAGAAATGTATAAAAGCATAAATTCCACTTCTTAGGCTGACTGTCAAAGTCTAAAATATGGCTAGTTTTAATGGATGCTGGGCAAGAGGGAAGACCATTTGGACCACCAATTTCCAGGCCAAAACAGTCAAAAAGAATAATCTGAATGATCAAAGATCATTTTGACGTTTTGAACATGGTGGTTGGAAACGATGAGGATATGTAATCTTACTCGAAAAGGTATCATACAAGTGATCCTTGAACTCTAGATAACACAGATGCCAAGTTGATGGCTTAACCAATGCAAAAGGTATCATACAAGTGATCCTTGAACTCTAGATAACACAGATGCCAAGTTGATGGCTTAACCAATGCAAAAGTTATCATACAAGTGATCCTTGAACTCTAGATAACACAGATGCCAAGTTGATGGCTTAACCAATGCACCAAGACCCTAGCTCAATTACTTGTGCTACAATTAAAATTTATTTGGTAGAAGTCATAGCTGTCAAGGCATCAACTAGGTTTCATCTTGGCATCCCAGTGGTACGAAGGGCCAGGCAGTAAACCTGCCTTCTTCCAACTTAACAATGTAGGTCCCTTGGGACGTGCATTTGGACACCTTGGTTCCTAGGAGATCTTTATTTTTGCATGCACCTTTTTCCCTTTCAAGAAAATGTTGTTTCTAATATTTTTTACAGCTTTGGAAGAAGTTGGTGTACGGGTAAGAAGCAGGGATCAGATACAACCCAAAGAAACAAATAACAAAGAAACCAAAAGTGCAGTAATTCACTTTTCTTGTTTAAGCAATGTTGTTGTAATGCTGTGTCTAGCAAACTATTTCAATCAGTATTGTTCTATTTGCAATGCAGTAAAACTACTTATATTATAGCAGATATATAGTGGATAAATAAACGAAGCTATTAGGGATAATAAGCAATGCCTAGGCCGAGACTAATGCCTAAGTATGCCTCTCATGCCTCGGATTGCCCAGGCAGCTTCACGCTAAGGTAACACCATTTGAACTCGGCACTAATTGTACCCCAGAATGGTATAATGTCAGACCAGTTCTAAAGCAAAAATGACATGTCAACTACATCATCAGCATATTTAGATACATGAGAGATCTTATCTGAGAAATAAAAACATAATCATAATTGGTGGACCTGACTCCTCAACAGGGGGCCCAGTACCCAGGAAGTTCCCATGAGGCATCCTACAGATGGGCTGTGCCACATACATCCGAACAGCTGACTCGTTGGGCACTGGTTGCAGCACAGCCAACTGTTGGATGCCTCCCTGTGCATCTGAGATTCCATGGAAAGGAACCAATACATAACTGGTTCCAGCACTAGCACCAGAATGAGAGATAAAAAGAGATACTAACAAAAGAAGCAGGAAGTTACCAATGCATGTGGCGTGGGAAGTAATACGGGAGAGCATATGGGCATTGGCCTGAATCTCTCTCTATTAGTCCTCGGCTGGGATTTCAAGCCTGATTTTCTGACACTACTGAGCAAAATTTAGGTGTCAAACAAGATTACTCAACCAGAAATTTTTATCCAGGAAAACAAAAAATATTATGCCATTTAGAGGCAGTTAATTCATTAATACGTCATATTTTTGAACTGAGTAACAATTTTCCCTTGGCAGATCAAGTAAATTTAACACAATCCACTTTAGTTGGGGGGGGGGGGGAATGATAAGGAAAATCCTTTTTAGCACATGATCTAAATATTGCACATTATGAAAACACAGCATTTCATTTTCCAGAACTTCACTGTATTGGAAAACATTTCATTCAGTGTCATCATCCTGGTTGGAAAAAATATTTTTAACAAGGCTAGGGTACATAGAGTAAGATATAAATGCACTCAACAGCACTCAGAAGTTAGGACTTAGGACCAGCGCTAACAGGGATAAGATCACAGGTAATTCATAGAGGTAGGTTCATCCATGTGCAACAAGGACCCCAAAAAACACCAGCCAGGATTGATAAGTTACCAGTAGAGGGTACTGGCTGTTAGCAAGGAATGGCCAAAAATGAGAGAGGGTTGCAGTGATAGTTGGATAACAGCACTTATAGTTGAGTAGAATATAAGGCCTAATGGTGTGTAGGTATTATGTTTTATTTGCAGTGTAGGTATTATGTTTTATAGTACTAAATATTGAAAGAATTGGGAGCTCAATGAAGCAGGAACTTTCAAGGTTACACAAACACATCAATTCTCATTGTTCTTCTTTTCCCCTGCTTTGTTCTTACATGCATGGTATCAAAGCAATATTGTTAAGGGACTGCAGAAACCTTCCTAGTATCTTGTCTCTTTCCTTTCCAAATTGATTGTTTCATTTCACTTCAAGTTGTGAGAGTTTCTTCAGTATTTGTTTAAAAGGGGCACTGCATCAAATGCTGTACTTTTGGGATTGTTCAGAGATTAGTTCATGATTGAATACTGATAACTAGATCTCCCTTTGTGGTGGTGATTGTTTATGGAGTGAAGGATGAATTCCAGAGCTTAGATTTTATCAGATTACTTCATCCAATTGTGAGACAGAATTAAAGATCAACATTGTCAAGTTATTCAATCAATGTTTGCATAAGGGACTTGAAATTAAGTTTTATCAGGGTTTGGATTGATATTTGTTGGATGCCAATTCTCACTGAGTAAAAAGTTGGAAAGCAAACTTTCTTCGGGGTCTTCGGATCAAATGTCAAGGCTTCAGGGTTTTGGATCCAAGATCAGCTTTTTCATAGCTTTTGCTGTTTCTTTGAATCTGGTACCATAACCATATTGCAACTTTTCTCCATTTTGTGTCATTTAGCAACCAAATGTATTAGTAAGGTTGTATAATCACTTATCATCGAGCACAAGTTGGAAGGAATCACCAACTTTCAACAAGGGAAGAAAATTGTTAGGTGGGTGTGTGTTGGTTGTGACCAACAAGATCACCTGACCTAGACCTAAACCTATTATTGATGCGTCAATATTCAAGCTGCTATTCATATTGCTTCAAATCATGTGTTTCAACAATAATGGAAACATATTGAAGGAGATTATCACTCAGTTGAGACACCTTCATGTTTTGGTTTTAGTCAAGGGTAGTTAAGGTATAATGTTTTGTTTGCTTGTTTGAGTTGTTTCTTATTTCCTATAATGTTTTGTTTGCTTGTCTATTATTTCCCTATTTTGTCACTTAAGTCAATATAAAAATTAAATGAAACGGGAGCTCCAACACTAAGTAGAAAACTTCAAAGTAATACAAACACAGATTCTGATTGTTCTTCTCTTTTTTCTTTTTTCTTTTTTATTTACAATGTGAAATGACAAAAAAGGATTCAGGAGAGACTTAAGTTGTTGGAAAGGGGGGATTAGCTTATTTGTATTTATTTTATTATTGTTTCCATTTTATCATTCCATAATTCCACCAATTACAGTAGTGACTAGCTATAGGATGTAACATAGGATACAGTACACATGTTCAGAAACCAATTGTTCATTTCTGACAATGCCATAAACTCAAGGCACAAAAGCTTAAATCTGTATCACAGAAGCACAATATCTTTTGGTAATCAACAATAATCTATACTCATCAGATTCTTCCTAGAGTAAGCCTGTCTCAAAAGAAATTACACTGACATGTTACAGAATCAGAAATGCATCACTTCTTGTAGATTACACCTAAATGAATATCACATACATGTTAACCTCAATAAGCCGAAAACTACTGTCTGCTCCAGCAATGCACAAAACCAGTGGTTCATTTTTATCCGTTCGCATAGGCAACCAGTCCAGTTCCAACACTAGAGTTCCAGAAAACTGAGGTTGTAAAAGGGAATTAGCCAGTGGATCTTGTGTATCCTGCAAGTAAGAAAAGTATCAAAATTTTAATTGTAGTTGACAACTTTCATAAAAACGTAACAATCAACAAACAATTATTCAATGAAAGTAACTTTTTACTCACTTTACATCACTCCACAAGCTTAACTATACTCAAATGCTACCTCAGGGTACCACCACTATTGTGACCCAAAGAGATCCGCTCATGGAATATAGAACAAAAAATTTACCTCCCCCTCCTTTTCCTTTTCTTTTTTATAGAATGGAATCATCAAATTAAATTTGCATACCAATTAAAATTTCCATAATGGGAATCAATGGAAATAGAAATTTCCAAGAAAAGCAAAACATATATATAATTCACATAATATGATTATCATCAACCATGGAATTGCTCAAAAGTTTTTACCCCAAAAAAAAAAGGAATTGCTCAAAAGTCAACATAAAAGCAGCCTAGAACCTTTCATGCACAAGTAAAAAGGTGTACACATCACACTCACAAGATCATATATAGCAAATGTGTTGTCATAAAATAAGACAGCAACACGCCCTCTGCTATGATCTCCAGCAACAACAGGAGAGAATTTGATTCTTCGAATCCCCTCTCTATGAGTGTTAAATGATGAGGAAAAACCACTTGTTACATCCCACCATCGTATGTTCCCTGACCTGTCTCCCATAACCTAAGAAATAGCACAACTGTTAATTTCAACGAAAGATTTTATAAGATAGAAAATTCTAATCTACAAGAAAAATCAGCATTTTCCATAACAACGGATACATACTACGTGAGGAAGGCGGTAAGCCATTGCAGTAACTAATCCATCTGAAGAAACAAATGAAGAAGAAGGCCACTTTGGTCTGCGAAAGAAAAAGCACACATGAGAGGATATAATCACAAAAATAATTCAAGAAACTAAGACCCATAAAAAATCCTGAGCAATGTCTTACATAGATAATTATACCAGATAAAACTAAAACAGATAAAGAACAACACAAATCAGTGACAGACACCCTGATTAAGTAGTAAACAGAGGGGAAGAAGAAAACTAAATTAGATGATGCAATAAATAGAAAATCCTGCCACCAAAAAACTGCAGTCTAACACATGAAACTACAAAGGAATTGGGGCTAAGTCTATATCACTAACTAGCTAGCCTAAAAATGGAAGCACTGGCCAATAGAAGTACTTAGCCTATTGAACCTATCAATAAGAGAAAAGCCATCTAATAGTGTTGGTAAATTGCTAATCCTGCCTTAACTTGGCGAACATTCTTGCTTATGGATTGCCTGCTCAAAACAAGAGGGGTGCCAGCAGGACACCTGCCACAAAAAATCCCGATTTCACAATGGTTGAACTCTTCCCCACAGTATGATGGGACCTGCAAGCATTCTTCTCTAAGTACCTATCCTAGGATATGGACCTCCAAACTGTGAAAAAACCAACCCACTGATCTACTGTGATACAAGTCATATGATGCTGCTAGTAGTGTTGGAGAAGGTGTCATCCATAAAAAATCGATTCAGTATGTCCCTTTGGGTCACACTTAACTACCAAAATTTTTGAGACTTCAAACAGTTTACTGAAAATTTTAAATACTTTTATTTTAAAGTTGTGTTTCATTTCTGTCCAACCGAAATTTTCAAAATTCCAATGAGATCTCTTTAAAATTTTGAACCATGGTGACAAGTCTTCACCAAATCTTAATTATCTGAAGCAGCCTGAGTACATGAAGTAGGAGGTTCATAACAACCAGATCCATGACCACCATTACCACTACTACCATCATTGCCAGGTTCACTATTGGGCCACAGTTAGGTGCAGAAGAAGCCAAGCTAAAGTATCCATTGGAGTGGAATCACAAGAGTTCTCATCAGATACTCATACAACTTGGGGAAAATGTATTTGAGAGTGTGGCTATAATCACCACCAAGTATTTGAGAACACACTGGATAAAACTCCTTCCCCAGTCCTCCAAAAAATCCAATGACAGCAACTGCTCTTGCGTATTTGTGTTCATCCCACATCGGAAGTGATGGGAAATAGAGAATTCAGCTCCCATATATCCTCCTAAAGTCCGCAAAAGTGGGCTTTAAAATCAACCCTACAAAGTTCATGAGATAGATCCTAAAGGTAAGAAAGATTGATATGCCCCAAATAGAAACCATTAAGATATTCCCACGGTTCCCTGATAGCGTCAATGTGAGTCACCAAATCGACAATGTGGTTCTCCAGAGAATTAAGCATTCATCACAAGATTCATGCATCAATAGTATCCCATGACGAATCATCAGCAGGTTTAGTCTTCAAGAAGAGATTCTTTTGATCATGCCTAGTCATGGTTGAAAGTTGGTGATCCCCTCAAGCTTATTTTCAGTAAGACAATTTGATGCTGAGAACCTCAGTAACCCCATTCTTTGGTGGGTAAGACATGATTCACATCCCGAGAAGTAGAGTGCAGTTGCAGCAAGAAGAAAATCAGCAAAAAGAAATCGATTCCTAAAGCAAAACCGGGACAAATGTCAATTTTCAAAAAAATATACCAAACAACAACAATAAGCCTTGTCCCAACAAAAACCTCTCACAAAAAATTGAACTGAATTTCCAATCAACCAGAAAATCAATTTCTTAAGTAATCTTTAACCAAAAAAAGGCTGCCCAAAAAAAATTAAGTTCTTATATTCCTTGTTGAAGTATACACACTTTGAGATATTTACTGTTCACGTGAACAGTAAAAACCTTCACAAATAATATCCATCAGCACATCTTGAGTAGATATAGAATAAGGTACCATTCAACTTATGGAATTCTACAATAATATCATTACCTATCTTTACCTATATTGCCCTTTTACCTACCTACTTGATTTGAAGTAACCCATACTACCTTACCTACTTGGTCTACAATAACCTATATTGTCTTTTACCTTGCCTACTTGGTCCGCAGTAACCCATACTGTCTTTTACCTTACCTACTTGGTTCGCAGTAACCTATACTGTCTTTTACTTTACCTACTTGGTTCACAGTAACTCGTATTGTCCTTTACCTACCTACTTGGTCCGTAGTATCCCATACTACCTTACCAACTTGATCCACAATAATCAATATTGTCTTTTACCTACCCATACTCTACTTGCTACTTGCCTTCTTGTGAAGCATTTATATGGACATTGGAGTTGCAATTTTGAAGATTTAGCGTGGATATGTTGAAGTATACACACTTTGAGATATTTACTGTTCACGTGAACAGTAAAGTATGGTTTTTACTGTTCACGTGAACAGTATAATGCTAGTGATGCTACCGTACTTTCTATTTCTGATGTAGGAGTCTTGCTACATAAGTTTGGGAGTTTTTAGAAAGCATAGTTTCTATTTTGGTGTTAGTTTCTATTTTCAAAACTTTCTATTTTAGGAGCTAGGAAGTTACTAAAGCTGTAATTTTTTTGTTTCCTTTTTCTAGAGGACAATTAGTTGTCTCTCAATTTGTATTAAATTCATTAGAAGCTATAAATAAAAGGGCTCTGTGATTCTAGACTTTTAAGCAAGAATCACATGCCTCTTCTACTTGTTCTTCATCTCTCTTCTCTTCTTCTTCTTCTCTCTATTCAAGTTCAATTGTTGTTTTGATTATTTAAAGCTTGTTTTCTAACATGGCATCAGAGCAAGTTTAATCAACCTAGGGACTGTTTTCTCTCTCTTGGCTGCCCAGTTTTTTTTCCTTTTTCTTATCTAGGGTAGCCCCAACCTTCGCTGCAGTAATTGTGCATGGCTTTCCTTCTTCTTTAACTTTTGAAGCACCAAGTATCTATGTATTAATACTACAAAAAGGCCCTAAGCTTTCTGGGGATATGTCTACCTATTTGATTCAACTGAGGCTGCTATTACCCTTTTTTTTTTGTGCAAATCTGAAGTTCAATCTGCACTATACTGATGTCTTGGGATTCCTCTTGATTCTTGCAAAGATATGCCCATAATTCGGATTGCAAGACCTAAGTATTGTCTTCCATTGTTTGTGATATAAGTTTAGTTGCAAGTCGTATACTAGTACCCCTGTTTCATTGAATTTCTCTCTTCTGAAAAATTCTGCTGCTACCTTCTTGCATTATTACTTCTTCCGTTGTTTATTTCAGAATCAAGTTTAGCCTTCTTTTTATCTAATACTTCTACAAAGACCTAGAGGACTATTTTTCCTTCATATCGAGATCTGTTAGAGTTTCAAATCTAGCAGAAGTTTGCTGCTATGGTCCGAGATCTGATATTATCTGCTTTCGCAAAGCAATCGTTATTGCACTTCTTCCGAGTGGATTGCTGCAACGACTACTGCAATTTTAAGATTCCAAGCTGGTTCAATATATCTTTTTTTTTCCTGATCTAATTTGCTCCTGCTTAAGGGTTAGCGATGGTCCAGAATTTTTTTTCCCCCTTGGTGCACAAGACTTTGTCCTGTGAGATGATTTTCTACTGTTTGATCAACTTTATTGGTGAATAATACACTGCTCATCATTAATTGTCCACGTGTAATGCTACACGTGAGGGGGAGAATGGTACCTTATTCTATATCTACTCAAGATGTGCTGATGGATATTATTTGTGAAGATCTTTGTCCTCAACTTATGGCATTTTACAACGATATCATTACATGTCTTTACCTATATTGTCCTTTACCTAACTACTTGGTCCGTAGTAACCCATACTACCTTACCTACTTGGTCCGCAGTAACCCATACTGTCTTTTACCTTACCTATTTGGTCCGCAGTAACCCATACTGTCTTTTACCTTATCTATTTGGTTCACAATAACTCATACTGTCTTTTACCTTACCTACTTGGTCTGCAATAACCCATATTGCCTTTTACCTTACATAATTGGTCCGCAGTAACCCATACTGTCTTTTACCTTACCTATTTGGTCCGCAGTAACCCATACTGTCTTTTACCTTATCTATTTGATTCACAGTAACTCATACTGTCTTTTACCTTACCTACTTGGTCTGCAGTAACCCATACTACCTTTTACCTTACCTACTTGATCCGCAGTAACCCATACTGTATTTTACCTTATCTATTTGGTCCATAGTAACCCATATTACCTTACCTACTTGGTCCACAGTAACCTATACTGTCTTTTACCTACCTACTTGGTCCACAATAATCAATATTGCCTTTTACCTACCTATACTTTGCCTATTACTTGCCTTCTTGTGAAGCATTTATATGGACATTGGAGTTGTAATTTTGAAGATTTAGTATGGATATTTCTCCCTACTACCGGCATTATGTGGATGGTGTCTTTGATCCTGCTATACTTATGGACATTGGAGTTGCAATTTTGAAGATTTAGTGTGGATATTTCTCCCTACTACCGGCATTATGTGGATGGTGTCTTTGATCCTGCTATACTTATGGACATTGGAGTTGCAATTTTGAAGATTTAGTGTGGATATTTCTCCTACTACCGGCATTATATGGATAGTATCTTTGATCCTATTATACTTATGGACTTTGTTCGTCTTCAACATCGTCGATTGTTCTTATTATTGGATGGTTCTATTGACATGAAGAATTAAAGTTTTTTTTAAGTTGGTGTTGATTATTTCCTGGGTGAAGTTTTCTCAGTGTTTATTGACGTCTGTCATTGCTACACGATTCAAGATTGGTGCTACCTTTCAAGTTTATTCTTATTGTGCAAGCTGAAGTTTTCTTTGTGTACACTCCAGCTTGAGGGGGAGTGTTGAAGTATACACACTTTGAGATATTTACTGTTCACGTGAACAGTATAATGCTAGTGATGCTACCGTACTTTCTATTTCTGATGTAGGAGTCTCGCTACATAAGTTTGGGAGTTTTTGGAAAGCATAGTTTCTATTTTGGTGTTAGTTTATATTTTCAAAACTTTCTATTTTAGGAGCTAGGAAGTTACTAAAGATGTAATTTTTTTTGTTTCCTTTTTCTAGAGGACAATTAGTGTCTCTCAATTTGTATTAGATTCATTAGAAGCTATAAATAAAAGGGCTCTGTGATTCTAGACTTTTAAGCAAGAATCACATGCCTCTTCTATTGGTTCTTCATCCCTCTTCTCTTCTTCTTCTTCTCTCTATTCAAGTTCAACTGCTGTTCTGATTATTTAAAGCTTGTTTTCTAACAATCCTTTCTTCAGCCGTAGTCTTCACTCCAGATCATGAACCACAAAAGTAGAGACCAGAGACCTAGTTCTTAATTTAGAACAAAAACTAGTCTCTAAACTTCCCAGAAAACAGCCTAGGGATTTGCACCTGTTTAACAAGAAACAAAAGAAGCAGCAAACCGAAAACCTGATATGAATCAGCCAATAATGATCTACACCTAAAAGAAAAGAGACTCCAAGATGCAAAGCTGTAGCAGTGCCTAGGGATCAGGCTATAATGCCATGTTACTAATAAAGAAGGAGAACACGAAAACAAAGCAATAGCTTGAGCAACCTTGGGAGTCGCAACATTATGTTGAAACTCCCCATTCAATTCAATATATATCTATTATGTGACACGTTACTCAAATAAAAGAATAGACCATTCAAGGGTTATTGTTACATGAACATTACCTAGATTAAATTACCAAGCTTATTTACAGCTAAATTGACAGCCAACACACAATTAAAGAAACTAATCACAATGTTAATCATAGTGAGTGAGACCCACTACACTTTACACCGAAGGTGGCAGCAAAGCAGTTGGGTATTCCTAAATAACTGCCTCCTATTTTGATTGAGTCCATATGAGACTCCAATGTTGCTTCCCCTCACTTAACTGAGTTTGAGTGGGACTCTAATTGAGTAATTAGGGTTGAAGGAAAGAATATAATAAATAGAGGGAAGGAATACAAAATAGAAAACTGAAAAAATTCGTACTGCATCTCCTTGCTTTCTCTGTGACTTCTCTCTAGAGAGAAGTCGATCTTGAACCTCCATCATTGTGGTTCGCCAATTTGAAAGCGTGAAAAATAACATGGAGCGCAGAGTAATAGAAGAGAGATAAAGGGAACAGAAACGCAAAGAGGCACCTCCTATGTCTAGATCTGTTGCATTCACGATCTTTGAGATATATGACTTGAACCAGAATTTTCATGGTGAGAAAATTATACCTGAAATCCCTGATCCTTCGCCCATGGACTTCAAAAACACCAAGAGCACCATTGAGTAATGCGAATGCAAAACTCTCCGAAGTGCCCTCGGCAGAACCTTCTAAGCTTGTTGTTTCTGCAAAATGAGTGCCATTACTATGTTACAACATATTGAACAATCAACAAATCGAGCTAATTTCACTTGAAAATGACTAAGATCTCCTAGTTGTCATGCCTGGCCAAGACAACACTCATGGTGGAAACCCAAGTTTCGACTCTGGGCTTCAACCCGGGGTCAAAACCTAATGTCAAAAGCATGAAACAAAGATCCAACATGAAAAAATTTCAAGCCTGACCACAAACACCCTCAAAACTGAGATATTGAACCTTCTAATTAAACACAAGGGAGTGAGAACCTCCAATCAACACGTGACTTGAACAAACCAAAGAATATCAAGTGAAAAATCTTACTAGCATTTGAATTAGATGCACATGTAGGGGAAGCAGGATTAGAGTCCCCTGTGGTATGGTCTTGGGAGGAAAATAATGATTGTCTAGAAGGTCCATTTTGAACAGGTCGTGGTGCCGTTGGAAGCGTCCACTCCAATACTGTGAATGGAAGAGCCAATGATCTAAGCTACATGAGGAAACAAAGGACAATAAATATTATAATAAAAAATAAGAAAAAATTGGCACCATTGATACATAAACCGTGGGTCATACACATTTTAATATCATGCCTTCTTACAAAGAAAATGTGAAACATGAGTGCAGGAGTGTTTGCTTAAACTAATTGAACAAGATAAAATACATTTTGCCAAACCTTGGCTGCTCATGGATGTTTCCACGACCAATGGGAAAAAATAAGCTTTAGCGAAGAAACAACAAAAATCATATAATAGAAAACCTATAACATGAACCTTAAAATCTAATTCCTCTGACTTTATAGTGGAGACAATATGAACAAAGCAGAGAATAATGCATCAATAGAGTTCACTAAGCCAACCCTAAGTAGGATAAGGTTAGTTCAATGATCAATCACACAAGGATTCTTGCTCTAGATAATAAAAACTCATAAGCAAAGCTCAGAGTCAACAACAGTATGGACCTCCATTTTGTAATAGTATTATTAGATTCCAAAAGATAATGTATCCGTTAGATAACTAAACGAATTCCAGACAGTATTATTAGATTTCAAAAAATAATCTATCAACTAAATCATTGAACAAACTTGAATTTGAAGATAAAACTGCAAATGAAGTTTCCTTGCCTCAGTCCATAGAACCCATGTATGATAAAATATAAATTTGAGATCAGACTTAATCTATGACAGAAAAAAATAAGACAAGGAAAATTGCATACCAACATTGGACTCTTTGTCATAGCCCACACTTCGACAGGTGCATCACGAAACAAAATTAGAAGATACCTGAAATAAGCTCTGAGTCATCTCAACAGATATTCAACTCCACAAAAAGCATGATAACAAATCAAAGTAACAGCAGACACACAGACCATACAAAGTCAATTAACCCCAGGGCATGGTTGGTGATTGCTTTTTTAAACATTGATAGCCCCCAAATAGGGGAAGATACGCCAACATTGAACATAGCTGATCTCATCATTTATCATCCTTTCTGACAAAATGAAATCCTGTTATTCTATTGAAAATTCAATGGTTCTTACACCATAATAAGTTGGATACACACTTCAGTTTCTAAAACTTTGTCATGCCAAATCCAATATATATATATATATATATATACACACACACACACACACACATACATGCATATACATATATATGTCTCTGTGTGTGTGTGTGTGTGTGCTGAACTGACTGGTATCTATTCCTAATTTTCATGGCAATACGTGGTCAACATCTTGCACCAAATGCTCTACTGATACAGTGATACCTCGAAATTGTGACAGACAAACAAAATAGAAAGTCAAAATCTGAAAGAACAATAGTCCCACACACAAATTTCGCCTTCAGATATTATTTAATGTAGTCATATAATGGCTATTTTCTAAAATGTAACCCACGTATATCCTCTATGATTTTAGGAGTACAGGTGCATACAATGAAAATATAATATAGATAACATGAAAACCTGGTTTCAGATTCAAATCGACCTTCCAGAAGAAGAAGCCCTTAAAGCTCTTATTGAAGCACGTTCTGGCTTTTGTTGGACCCGAAAAGTTCGATTAAGACCACTTCTAAGACAGGTGACAACAAGTTTATTAGTATACCCTCCAGCTTTTTCATTCACCTGAACACCAAAGTAATGAACGTAGTAACGATGAGTGAAGAGATAAAATATAAAACATTTAAGGAAACCTAGAAAAAAGAATATGCGCAAAAGTAAACAGGATGGTATGCGCAGACAATCATGAGATAACTCAATATGTGGAGCTTTAAAAAATCAGAATTCTTTTTTCTTTCTTGACATATCAATAGCATGAAGAATTTAATCAAGCAAATAAATAACATTCAAGGCGTCAACCAAAGGTACAAAGCACTAAACAGTTAAAAGAAAATCAAATGTTAAAACCTAACACAGCAAAACAGGGTTCTTAAAAAAGGAGGGGAAAATAAATAAATAAATAAATAAATAAAAAGAAAGAAAGAAAGAAAGAAAAGAAGAAGCAAAAACAAGATAGATAGGTCCCATACTACCATCTCGAAGCAAAACCCAAGTATGCAAGAATGGATCTAAAAAATGATAGATAAGGTTTAATGCGACAGCAATACCTGAGTATATGAGAATGAAACCAACCGAGAATTTCCTAGCCATCTTAATCCCCTTACAATGCTACTATGTACAGAAAAGCTAGCAGATACCGCATTGGCAGAAACATCAATGACATCAATTGTTCCATTTTGAGTTCCTAAAGCCACCAGAGGAACAGCTGGAGCAGGATTGTTCCCACCACCTTCATATTGAAGTGCACAGTTTGATCAAGTAATGAGATCTATAAAAAAGAATTACTGAAAGAACACCAAAACATTCCACTGCGAGTCAAAATAAATATAATTGTAAAAGTCATGAGTTAAGGATGCCAGACTCACGGGCCAAAGTAGCCACTAATGAAGGTGATGGCACTGCTAGTGTCGTTATTGTAGAAGAAAGAAGATGAAGCTGGCCAACTAAGCTGATCTGCATGAATTAACCAAATTGTATTTGACAAACCAATAAGGAGTTGAATAAAAAGGAGAATCCAAAATAGTTTTGCTCTTAATGGGTATCATGGTCTTGAAAGACAACCAAGCAAGTAGCATAACCGAATAATCACAACAAAAATATCAACAACAACAATTTCAAAGGTGAGTATTTAGTAACTCACACAACAGCACGTGCAAAAAATGAAGTCAAAGCACCTAATAACCACACCTGTTAAGGATTGGATCTACATCCAGCTTGATTATGGAAAATTGATAAAGCAGTAATACAACCTAGCTAATAAGCATAATATTTTTTTATATTTCCTCAACCCAAACTAATTATGATCCGACCAGATTTTAAAGGACATCCTTGGTCAAACCAAATATTTGATGGAAAGGTCTCCATTTGAATTAGCCACAGGTCAAGTTTCAAGCTCTATTGCTCTATCTCCCTATGTGGCCCTACATGTTAGGACTTCAATAGTGACATTCTTTTCCATAAAATACAATTACACTGGAAATTGCAGATTTTAGATGTTAACCAATATTTATACCATTCACATCTCCATGATCAAGAAATCAATTGCGCCAAAAGTTTCCAACCTGATAGATGATGATGTGGCCAGTGTTAATTTAACACAGGTGTTCTGTGTTGGTTCTTTTCTTATCAGGGACTTATTAATTTCACTTAAGTTTTGTTATTACATGTAATTATTCACAGTTTCTATGTAACAAATAGAGGATGGTGCTTGCAGTAAGAACTTACAATCGGTCTAACCAGTGAGTCCTCGTTTTCTCCTCTCCACTTTTTTGCTTCTTCCTTTCAGTGCAGGAGCTGGTTTTCCTGTTCCGGTTTTATTAGAAACCTAGTGACTTTATAACACTAGTGTTGTTTTAATAGCAAGCAATCATGGATGTATGCAAAATTGCTTTGCCGCTTTTCCTGTTCATGATGGCCTGCCTAGTTCACTGATGCGGAAGTTCTTTTTCTGCTATGATGATGCATGAATCCTCTTAAATCAATTTCTGCAATATGATTAGGATCAGTTCTTCGTATGATGTAACCCAGGATTACTGGGCCACGAGTAGGACCTTTTCTAAGGACCAGCAGATCATTACAGGGCTGGAAACTTGCTGTTCAGGCCAAGATCTGAATGGACAGCAACCTAAACAATGATGTGTGATGCTGGAAACTTGAATAAGAAACCCTGATTTGATGTTCAAACATAGAAGCCTTAACTGGGGATGTCTGGAGTTGGATTTAGGCGTTAAATAAGGCTTGGCCAGGTCTCATTCAGCCTCCCTTGTTGACTTCTATAGCTGCAATGTCTGACCAAAATTTCCAGATTATGATTCAAAGCCTGTAGTTGGTTTGGGAGCCTGTAAGAGGTCTGATAAGGTCTGTATTTGAAGTCTTAAAACCCATATAAGGTCTTCCCTTGCCGTCCTCTAATTTCAGTTTGAATCCTTGTTGATTTAGGGCTTGGTTGAGGGAGTCCTAGTTGGATGAGGACTCTCAGGTTGTTGGATTAGGTTAGGAGTGGGTTGGAAAGGTGTAGTAGGGTTAGGAGAAGGGAATCCTAAAAGGGTAGGGCAATCTAATGGTTGAGGGTTATTGGAATTTTAGGGTTTTAGGTTGTTGGTTGGCTAGAGGAGGAAGATGAAGTGTAGGTTTTTTCTAGAGTCCTAATAGAGACGACTTTGGGGATTCTAAGAGTAGAAGTTGGGTAGGGAACAGGATATGATTGAAATTAAGGTATTAGGAGGGGAAAGGGTGTAGGATGAGAGGGTTAGTAACCTTGCGGGTTCAAGGCTGCCACAAGGAAGAAGTAGGGGTTGGGGAAGCTTGCAGATGGACAGGGAGGAGGGTAAAGGGTAGGGGATGGGGTGGGGGCCAAGGTTTAAAGAATCGGTATCAAGTATTGTCTCGTACTAATCAATGCATTTTAGTGCAATCCAATACATGCCCTTAAAGAAATAAATGAGAGACGCATTGACATGTATCGCATCGGTTGTACCCAACATGGTATCGACTAGTATCATATCGGGCAATACTTCAAACCTTGGTGGAAGCTTGCTTACTTGTAATCTGGTGGCTGTTGCTTGAAGAATGCTCTGTTGTATATGTGATGCTATAGCTGCCACAGGCTTGCAGTTGAGGATGAAGATGGAATGACATTGTGACGAAGATGGAGTGACGTTGTGACGAAGATGGAGGCTTGAAGAATAAGATCATAAATTTCCAGAACTTAAACAACTCGAATAACCTGAGCCTCAAGGGTTTCCCACGACTCAGGCTTCTTCAAATTTGCATAAGCTCTGGACTGCTTTCATTACTAACTCAATGGACTATTTATAGCAATTTGACTAAGAAAATGCGGAACCTTATCCATAAAACAATTCTGCTTACAAAAAGTACTCAACTAATTAATAACAAAAGGGCTCTTAAAAGAAACCCTAATTGGACTCTTACACAAGACATCTTGAAGGAATCAAATTACTAACTCTGAGAAGGAGTCCTACTTGAAAATTGGACTCTAACTCAGAGTCCTACATAGACTCTGTCATAACTCACAAAATACTAACCCAAATAAAAAGTATAGATAGATACATGACCCTTGTATCAAAGGGGTTCCAATCAGATCACTTTTGAGCCCCAAAAGGGATGGGGAAATGACCAAAATACCCCTGGTATTCGGCTAGCTTTGGATTGTGTCTTCTGGATCTAGGTTTTGGGCACAATTATGGGAGGCCCAACCCTGGTTACATCACTGCAGAACTATAGCCTGTGACTATGTACACTCGTTCTCTGTTCTGGGGTGGAAATCAATCACAGTTTGGCCACGATCCAACCTACAGATCTAAGTTCTTTGAATTCCTATTTTCCTATCAAATTTTAGAGGATTTGCTCTATATTTGACTGGTAACTTTGACCAGATTTTTAGGGCCACCATGAAAGATTCAACCTAGGTATTGATTTTCTCTTGGCGTTGAAGTTTTATGCCCCACCGTTTGTTTTAGATTCTTTTTCACCCAACTACTTCAGTCTGATATATTTACGATTTCTTCATCATTCTTACCCAGTCGGTGATTATATTTCTGCTGATATTGTAGTTCGATTCTTGGTCACATGGCTGTTTCTACTTCAACCTTACTGACAAGTTTTTGTGATTGTGATCTGATTCTTACTGATAATGGTAGTTTCTTATCATTCTGACCAGTCAGTGATTACATTTTCCCTCACTCTACAGTTATAATCTGGTTTTCTACCTTTCTTTTGATCCGGTCACTAGCTTATAATTTGGTCTCCTACCAATCTAGAACTTAGACTGATCCCTCAGTCAATGAGCTCCTCAATCCTAACTGAATTCAGACAAGATAAGGGTGATTAAGTGTGATCCAACTCAAACAAGACCAGCATTACAAAGTAACAACAACTCATCCTTATACCAACTAAATGGGGTTGGCTACATGGATCCTCACCTTACAATCAGTTTTATTCGAGGTCACTAGATACAAGGCTTAAGCCATGCATGTCTTTTCCCCCAAAAAAAAATCTGCTTGCACAGATATGGTCTAAAACTCTAAAACAACTAGTAAAATCATCGTTAAAAGAAACCTTACGAGCATAAAATCATAGCAGCAATGTAGCACAGGTTGCTCAAAGGGCACAGTCAAGTTGATAGTTCCAAAAGATTATCATATCACTTGAAACTCATATAGTATAAGAAAAGAAAATTTATAAAACAAAAATTATGGGGATAGGTGTTGAAATCCAGCTATGGAAGGTAAAAACTAAAGCAGTATATTTTAAGGACTGAAATATCTTTGCAGTCCTGGCTTCAGATTCCACCGAAGATAACTTAACATGCTCTCTTCCACAAACAGCATCAGTAATTTAACATGCTCTCTTCCACAAACAGCATCAGTGAAGAATAACAACTTAAATAAAGCTTTGGCTACTATGAACAAAAGTAAACTCATATTTCCATATAGATAAAGGGATATCACACAATCTCAGTTCAGACTGAATTTTATTATTTATTTAGTGATCCTTTTACTTTTAACGATATGGAAATATAGAATATGTCTTACTCACAAAACATTATATGTTTAGTCCATTTACCAACCTTAAATGACAAATCATCATAGGCACGGAGCGGTTTTGATTTGCAACTAGAACTTCTATTGACAAGCTCTGATCCTTTTACTGCATTAAATTCATGTCCAGAGGTGGAAGCGTCAACTGAGGTAGAACATGTTTCTGCAACTGTAACTTCAGAAGAATTCTTCATATCTTGACTAGCATCTATTGCTCCTTCAGTGGTGAGCAGCCAGTTCCATATTTTCCCATCATCAGTAATAGAGATCAAATATGTCTTGGTAACAAAACAATGGTTATGCCAAGAATCAAATAGAGTATTGGAATCCTGAGCAAGTGACGAAGCATCATGTGGATCAGAATAAAGCTTGCGAACATTTTGGAGGGCAGCTTCAGACTGAGATGGCACAACAGCAAGAACAGAAGGAGAAGGAACTGTTGTTCCAATTGAAGGTAATAATTCTTCCTTTGAACACATCATGTGGACCTGTTTTCTGCTGCAACAGTAAGCACCTAAATAAATTTCCTTAAAGTCCAGCAAAAGTGTGCTCCAAAGAGCTCCAGAATAAATGAGCAATAGTAGTTTATTTATTTATTTTTACTGACAGAGAGGCATAGGGGGTGGGTGGGAATCACCATAGTGACTCATGTTAGTCAAAATGAATATGAATAAGAAATTGATAAAAAGCAACAATCATCAGCAGTACCAACATTGCTAGAGAAATACTATAGCTGCAAGTAGAAATGTTTCCCATGGTTTACAGAACAGTATATATTGGAAAATTTACAGCCAATAGATCATGTGATGCAACTCTCCCAAACTATGTAAACAGAAGAATCACAATGTAGTGCTGAAACCATAGCTGTCAATGTGTCACCTAGACGTGCAGGTGCTACTCTCTTGCTTTGTTTACTGGTGTTGCCTTGGTCAACCTAGGAAAGGTATTGCAGAACTAAGATTAACTTAGCCCCTGAAATACCAGAAAACTAAATTAGAAACCAAGGAGAGAATTTGTATGGTAAGTAATCAATGGATAGAAAAAGCACCAATGCAAATTAGATATTATTCTAATGGTTGGATTGCAAGATAGACCACCAAAACGCCCAAATAGTAGCTAAGCCGCAGATAAATATAGCCCGTAGAATGGCTCCATATTAGGGTTAGAGTGCAGTCTGACAGTGAGGAAACTATGCCGCAATTTGAATTGGATTTGGATTCCAACGGTCAATACCAACTATGATGGAGCACTGAAATTACAAAGTATAGATGCCAAGGGATCTAATAGATGAATGAGTGGATGGATGCATGATTGAAGGGGAGGTGAGATGGAATGGAAATTCTAGAAGCCAACAGGATTTGGGGAATAGAAGAAGAAAAGGGGGCATTCAGTGGTCACAGCACTCCAGTAAAATCTCAGCCAACACACTTGTTAGAATGGATTGTTCAGCAGCATCAGTAGAAGAGCAACTTGATCGTACGAATGATTACTGATTCCTTTGATGGTCATCAGTATGGTTTGAACAAGAGAGGAAAAGAAGAAATAAGAAAATAGAAAGTAGAAGGGGCATGGGTGTTCCAGCTCTCTTACCAAGTCTCAACCTTAGGAATTTAGCTCTCACAGCAAGGCTCTAACCCTTCTTATCACTCACAATGACAAGAGAACAAAAGACTCAAAGCAAAAGCTTTATTATCATGTACAGGCTCTTGCAGCTTAATTAACAAACTGTTTCTGGGGTCATGGTACAAAATTCATTCGAAATGTGCAAAATTTCGGTTGAAATTTCGCATTTTGGAAAATGCAAAACGAAACTCATGAGGACCCAAAAAAATCCTCAGTTTCGATCGAAACTGTCGAAATTTCTTTGAAACTTGTCGAAACCTCGAAACCTGTCAAAACTTGGTTCAACTCAGTTGGACCAGCTAGTTCATGAGAAAAAAAATCCCCGAATTTCGTGGGAAACTTGGGAAATTTCGTGAAAACTTGGGACTTTTTCCTGTAAATTTTGTAGCTTTCCCAAATTTTCAATTTTTTTGTTTATTTCATGTTTCTTCAAATACCACGACAAATACCCCCTCCATCAAGACTTCCCTATCCAAAGTGCGCATTCCCTCAGGCTGGTTATCTTAAGCATGTTGATGACCAAATTCATAAAGTTACACTTGTCGATTACCTTGACAACCATAGGCATAAAATGTCATGGGATGTCTATGTTCGTTGGTTGGAAGAGAGGATGTTACAAGCATAGTATTACTCAGCTCACAGGATGAATCCACTCTTGGCACTCCTCTTAGCACTAAGTTGTATTTTCCTTTTATTGTCAACTATTTTGAAGTTAGAAATTATACATTGAATGTTATGTGCTTAAGTAGTTAAGTTTATAATGTAATCTTCGGACAACTCTACATTAATGTTATGTACATTGAATGATATATCTACATTGATTTTTTTAGCAAAATACAATCAATGTATTCTTTATACTCTAATTAACTTAAATACAGAATCCCACCCCAAAATACTCTCTAAAACTTGTCGAAGTTTGTACGGAAAAATCCTCAGTTTCCTCGAGATTTCCCAAGTTTTCACCTAAATTTTCCATTTTCACCCGGTCAAAACTTGAGTTTCCCTTGAATTTTTTAACCATGTCTGGGGTTCCACAGGGCCAAGGCCACTTTCCCTAATCTTAGGACCAATCAAGGGTAATTTGGTAATTTTGCCAATTTCATGGAATCCTAGGGTAGGGTCGCATTGAGTCCACTTCATTGTCTAGACCCTACATCTATCTTTGTTTTCTCATTTGGATTAGAAAGTAATCTATGAGTTATTGTAGAGTCCTTGTCTAGGTGTAATTCCCAATTGTATTGGGATCCCCTAATATGAGTCTTCGTTTTATTAGGAATCCATATCTACTCTTAGAATCCTAATTGGATCTCTCTAGAGTAAGTTATGATAGAGTCCTTGTTTATGTGAGACATTGTTAGTCAAGTCAGAATCCTAATTAGAATTAGAAAGTCAATTTGAAGTCAATTAGGTTTCTAAGTTTCAATCCAATTAGGTGTCTAAGTTTCAATCTTATTTTCTTGAGTTTTTTATAGTTTATCCACTTTAGTGGGGGCAAGACTCCAGACACCCCACTTTAGTGCCAAAAATTATAGTTTACCCACTTCAAAATTACAAGTTACCCATAGGTACTTGATTCTACTAAGTCATTCAAATTTTGAATGTGAATGACCATAATGCCCTTAAGGGTAGTGTAATGACCAAACTACCCTCCCATATACAACTATTAGGTGGGTGAAGGGATTCAACCATCTTCTTCCTACACCTTGCCGGAAACCACCCACCACCGCCCCCACCTTCCCCCTGCCAACAACCACCGCCCCACCTTCCCACCTCCCCATGCCGGAAATCACCCACCATCATCGCCATCACGCCCTACTAGATGCGTTCCTATTTGTTTCAGATTTTCTCACTAAATACAATATATTCTTGCAACTATTTTCTTGAAATTTACAAGGCATTCCTCATTTTTCTTAGCTAACATCCTATTCAGTTTTTTTTATTTTCAAGATCATAGTGAAGTCGGAGTGATTCTGGGTGAATAGAAAAGCTATGGGGATCCCATCGGAAACGAGAGATGCATGGGTTAACAGAAGAAAATCACTATCGATCCCTTCTCCATACGAAGAAGAGAAACGCGCCGCTGCAAAACGTTGTACTCAAAGTATTAGGTTTACCATTTTGTTACTATCAATATTAATTTAAATTATTTCCAAGGTTCATAGCTTAGTCTTTGGTTGTGCCTGAATCGAATCCTTGTAGTTGTTCTTGTTGTCCATTTTTTTTTGGGTTTTACTATTTGTTTTTGTTCTTGTTGATGATTGTGATCTTGTAGGATTGACGGAAGGTTTCATTCTTATACTTAGTATCCGTCAGAAACGCGCCGCTGCAAAACGTTGTACGCTCAAAGTATTAGGTTTACCATTTGTTACTATCAATATTAATTTAAATTATTTCCAGGTTCTGCTTGTCTTTGGTTGGCCCCTTGTGTTGTTCTTGTTGTCCATTTTTTTGGGTTTCTATTTGTTTTGTCTTGTTGATGGTGCTGGGTTGCGGGGTTTCCTTATACTTAGTATCCGTCATGACATACTAGTTTCTTACATTTCGTTGATCTGCAAAGGGGGTTCGTGCTTGGACTAAGGCAACTACAATTGCTTGCATTGTCACTACTATGCCCACAATAATCTTTCTCTCCAACCATTGCCACCCCTAAAAAGAAAATGGTTGGAAGGAGTTTTGCAAATAGAATGCTATTAGGTTAGGGTTTAGGGTGTGACGAGGATGATGGCGGGTGATTTGCGGGGAAGGTGGGGGTAGTGGTCACCGGCAAAGGGAGAGGGTGTGGTGGTTTCCGGTGATGGTGGGCGGTTTCCAGCGAGGTGTAAGAAGAAGATGAGTGAAGGAAGAATCCCTTCACTCACCTAAGGGTTGGGAATAGAAGGGTCATTTAGTCATTACACTATCCTTAAGGGCACTAGGGTCATTTGCGTTCAAAATTTGAATGAGTTAACAAAATCAAGTAATTGAGGGTAACTTGTAATTTTGAAGTGGGTAAATTGTAATTCTTTACACTAAAGTGGGGTGTCCGAAGTTTCATCCCCCACTAAAATGGGTAAACTGTAAAAATCCTCTATTTTTTTTCTTCTTATTTTAAGGTAATAAATAAAGCCTCCAAACTCTGTAATTGCAAGTTGAATTGATTAAATAAAATTTCTGAGTCGGAGTCATGGACTTCCTTGAGAGGGCCACAGCGGTATTAGAGTGAGGAAACAGCCATTGTCTTCAAGCTCCAACAACTTTTAGGAATAATTCAACAATTTCAGCAACCTAACCCCAATCCCAAGTAACTACAGCCCCTCCCCTCACCATTCCTAACCTTCCTTCTCACACCAATCAGACCCTTCTTTGTTTTCTTGAATTTTCGTACTTCTCTTGAGACCCAAATTTCAAGGTCAAGTATACACCAATCTAACTATAAGATCTGACCCAAACTTTAGGAACCTTATCCCCCAACCCTAGTGACCTTAGATCCCAATTTGTCCCCATTCTAACCGTCCAATTTCAAGATATAATAATTTTCTTGAATTTTTGTACTTCCCGAGACCCTAAAGCCAAGAACCTTTATATATTTTAATTTAGCCACCCAAACACCAAACTTGGGGGGTCATATCGCTATATTATTACCTACATTCCCTCCAAGTTTCAACTTATTCTGACACCTATAGACCCAAGCTTCCATCTCAAGGAATTTATCCCATATCCCCCATGGGATGGATTATGTATTCTTAGGATGCTAATTGTTTGACCACAAACATTAACCTAACCTTTCCCCCCCAGGAAACCATCTCTTCACAACCCATATCACAAAGGAACCCAACATCCCCTAAATTCCCAAAACCCCAGCTGAACCTTACCCTAGAACCCTACAACCAACTGATTCCCTTCAATCGCAGGGTATTCTAAACCCTAATTGACTGCAGATTCTATTGAAGAGGATCCTTGAGTGAACCTAACTTTGGAGAAACATCCCTACAAGCTAAACCCTAGAATTTGGTTCATCACTAATACGTATATATATATATATATATATATATATATATATATATATATATATATATATATATATATATATAGATAGTATACGCGCTCTCTAGTTATATATATATAAGCTATTTATTCTAAGAATAGATATAAAATTTACTAAGAAGAGAAAAATTGATCTACTAACACTAGAATGGAAACTCTTAAGTCACAAGTTCCAAAATTAGAGACCAAATAAACTCCTCACATATAAACAACATTGACCCTTCTGAATAAATCTTAACGTGACAAAATTGACCCTTTTAGAAAATCATCACATGATCTGGAATTGGGCCTCAAAAAATCTTTTAGTATCATTTGCACAAAGGCAAAACAAAAGCTGACATTGTTCATGTCAATAGTAATCTGAAGTGTTTTGACCTCCTTTTCTTGATGCTCTGTCATACACAAATCTTGTCACCTTATTTTCTTCCCCTTTCTCCCCCCCCCCCTTCAAATGCCATTGTTTGCCTAGCAACCATAACAACATAGGCTAACACTTTTTATCAATTTCATTAATGGTGACTATAATTCAGAAAACAGTAGAAAACACCATAAATAATTCCAGAATGTAATCAAACCATGACACCATTTTAGCCTTGAAGCCTCTCTAGACAACTAAATCCCTCAAAAACCAACTGTTATGAGCTGATTTTAGCATAAACAATTACCCTTCCCAATCTTCCGTGGCAAAACCCCCAGCTACAGAGAAACTCAAAAGATACAAGCATGGATTTCTTCAGGTCAAGCGTTTATTTTTCGTATATTATCCCTTTCCCTGCATTCAAATTCCTGGATTCATGTGATTGTAACAGATCCACTTATTTAAATAGAATTTAGTTGGTGCAGGAGCAGAAGATCTGAAATCCCTTCCCTAAATTCATTACTGACAGCTCATGAATCATACTTCACTGCTTGAAGACCTATCTAAAGATTGGATTGAACAATCAACAAGAGGCTGTACAGTCAATATGTTTTGTCAAACCATAAACTTTTGAATTACTAAAAATAATGCAGCAAGTACAGGACACTTACTCTTTCCGCTTCCAGGTGCTGAGCTTTCCGTCAAGATGAGCACAGTAAAGCACGTCATTGTCTAGATCGGGCAACACATCCAGAAACTTGCCAAAACCCCGGGGCAACCCAGTAGAAGAAAGCAAAGTCTCGTATTGCAAATCGAACACAAATAGCTCTTTGGGGAATGTAACAAAAAGAATGTGTCTCCATTGTGGTGAGAAACTGAACCTTGCTACAAACAAAGGGAATACCGCGAGTGCAGGTGCAGCGGAACCAGAAGCCGCGTCTCTCTCGAGTTTCTGCAACTCAGTAGAATCACTAGCAGTCGGGATCCGGTGTTCCTTGATGACAACATCGCCGTCATTGTCCCCAATGACCAAAACGGACAATAGGAACCCCTTGAGCCCCAAGGCGCAGAAATGTCTGGCATCAAAAGGATCACATCGAATGCAAGACAGAAATTTGAGGGAAGCGTCGTATTTCCAGATGCAGCGACCAGTGGAGGCGTTCCAGAGGGCAAGAAGAGAGGGGCCACTAATGGATGCTATGAGCCAAGAATCAGCACGGGCACGTACCCAGCAGAGATCCTGAACGCCGAGCTTGGATTTATCAGACGGATCAGCCTCCATCCAGAGGAAGACTTGGCGGAGACGGAAATCCCAGAGAGCGATACGGCCCTGGCGGTCTCCGACGGCAAGGAAGAGATAGGAATTAGAGAGTTCATGGGTGAGGATGTCGCGGCGAATGGGTTGAGGAGCCCAACGGACAGAGGTCACAAAGGGGGCAAGAGCGATAGGAGAGGTAGAAGGTGCGGGCATTGGAAGGACACAGAGGAGCTGCATTGAACGAGCGTCGATGACGGTGACACAGCTACCGGCGCCGTACGCCAGCAGGCCACTGGTGCTGCAATCTGCAGATCCGCCATTGCTTCGGCTTGGTGGACCTGGGAGCATACAGTTACAGGAATCCTGTGCGGATCGGGTAAAGGACATTATTCAAAGACGAGTTACAACTTAAGACCTTGTTGTAACAGATTACAAGATATGAGAATGCGATGACTTCAGAGGAGCCAGAAGACCAGGGACACGGCCATGTCTACACTCTCCAGCACCTGTTCGTTGCCGTTGATGGTTTTTTTTTCTTGGTCTTCTTGTAACCGCCATTTTTTGAGATATTTGAGCTCTGGAAGGCTTCGTGGTTTTTTTTCATTCGATGCACCGCTCTCACCTCTCCAGACACAACACATCATTACTAGACGTGATTGACCGTCCATGACTCCACGCAACTCGGGTTCATCAATTCGGTTTTAAACATCACACCGCGCGAACCGGTTGGAAAATAGGGTTTGTATTTTTTTTTTTTTTTTAACTAATTGTTTTATATAAGGAAATGAGTCCAAAGACTCTCTATCCATCAAATCCCCCTCCCCCCACTCCAATGAGTCCGGATCCTCAATCCATCATCAGCTTTAACATCACAAATTTCAGGGGCCAGGAATTGGGTGATGAGATTTTTTTTTTACCTGTGGGGCCCACCGATTTTGTGGTGGTAAAATCGTCAAGGAGCATGATGATCTAAAATCCACTCCAATGAAGTAGTGGGACCTACATTTATAGGATTTGTCCATGTCACATAAAACAATGTGGGAAATACATTCACATCACTGTAAGGGATTTTGCAGTAATGGGCACCACCCCATGCAGTGGTCAAAATTTATAAACCCTACTTTTCAAAATACAGACAGTTCGATTTACAGCATGGTGCTGCACAATTAGTGTGCATTAATTGCAAGCACTGAAATCAAGTCCAAGTGTTAGAGAATACGAATAGGTTCAATATGCAATTTACTTGTTTTTATTTAGCTCAAAAGTGAGAAAGAAAGGGGAAAAAAAAAAGAGGACATCTTACATTTATTTGACATATATTTAAATTATCAAATTCCTTTCTAACGTCCTAATTTATTTGGTTTATCCCTCGTTAATCTTTTCTTTTTTCTTTTTAAAGAAATGAATCATAATATAAAATTAAACTTTTTCATCTATTAATAGGAGAGAGAATTAAAATGTTTGACTTAAACTTTTGAGCATAAGACCAGACAAATTCACAATTAAGAAAACCATCATCATAACAATTCATAATCAAAGTGGTCCCAAATGTGGAAATGCGGAAACAATTTGATTTCTTGGAATTGACAAGAATTTTCTAGCCTTTTTAACATTTTTTCATATTAAATATGTTAACTTTTAATTAGAAAAAAAGGGAATATATGCTAACTTTTAAAAAATACATATATTTATGATAGCTGATCATGCCAAGTTTTCCCTTTTCGTGTAACAATGATGATACAAAGCATGATAATAATAAATAAATGTGAATTAATAGTTTCACAATAAAGAAAGATAGATGTAAATGAAAAACTATGCTATTAACAATACTATTTTTTTTTTTTTGATAAAAAATAATTTATTGAAGTAAAGATAAGGAGCTTTTATTAGCACATCAGCATTCATGCATGTTTGGATGGTCCTAAATCCTTACCTAATACGAAAGGAAAAGTTTAAATGATTCAAAGTAATTAAGGGCCTGTTTGGTTACTTGAGTTTGTAGATTTCAAAAATTTAGAGATTTCAAATCTCGCCATCTCTAGGTTTTTGTTTTGTAAATTTTCTTTTTTGTTTTGTTGGAATTTTTGGAATGAAATTCTAGATTTATCCTAAAAATTATTTATTGATTTGGTTCAAATCTTTACGCTGGTGGGACTCGGTTTTTTGTGTAAAATGGATTCGTTCATGATCTGGTTCCTCCCGTCTCCCATTTGTGTCCAAGTTTCATCCGTCGCCCGCCTCATATTTGTCATATTATCATGTCGCTACATTGAAAAAATCTCGACACGAGGAGAAAAATGAAGTGAATGGAGAGTACAAAGATTTGGCAAACATCTTGGCATAATGGTTCAATAATCAAATAATTTTTTCTTGGTAAAACACCTCTTAGTATATATGTTTATCCTACTGATTCTCCATGCTATGTTTACCTCTTTTATTTTTTTCTTTTGAAATTCTCCTTCCTCCATAAATTAGATGTATTGATTTCTTATATCGTGTGAGCCTTTTTATATTTTAACTTGGCACCCTATGCGTAGTGAATTTGGCCTTAGGAATCCAAAAAATGTGTTATCCATTTGTTTGATGGAATTCTTAAACGACCATTTCACAGGTGACAATCATTCCACACAAAATAACACAAATATGACATTCAAACAACTAGGAACAACTTTGTCTTCATGAATAATACGAGACTGATCCTCACGAAAATTAACATCACCCTAAAAACTAGAGTTGTTTGAGATCTCACAAGCCAAAATTTGCCAACCGAATGGTTGCTCAATTGCTTTCTCGGTCTAGAATGAGATGTGTATCAAGCCAATTACATGAGGAGATAACTTATGGAAACCAATACCAGTGATTCCACATATTGTAGGTTCCGTGGGAAAAGATAAATACTAAGAGTTTCATACCTAGGTTACCCTTGCTCCATTCACATTTAGCTTCATTGAATTAAAAGATGGGGTCTAGTAAATGGGGATAGGAGCTTTTAGGAATTATAGAAAGCTTTAAAAATACCTACAAGATGAGTGAATGATTAGGGACTGTAATTCTAGAAGCCATTTGTTGATCTTTTCAATAACAATAGAGGATGCATGAGCCTTTTCATTAGTATTCTTATTATTTATTTACTTACACAACAACTCTTCAGTGATGAGCCTTAATAAACTTTTGATCCACGTCAAGAGTTTGAATACCATAAAGGGTTATGTAAAATATAGTGAAAGCTATCAAAAAAGAACTACCTACAACCCCCCCTCCCCCAAAGAAAAAAACTCCCTCAAGGAACAGAGTGCAACCACTTGAAGAGGCTACCTATTGCTAAAGATAGAGCTGCATAGAGTGAAAGTCATTGGTAGACAACAACTGTGAATTGTGGTTGTATGTTATGTGCCTAATGAGGCTCAATTTAGTGCATGGATAGTAGATTGGGCCAACCTAATATGAGTTAAGTTAAAAGAGTTGATCCAACTAGTTCCATAAGCTTCGGAGCTTTTAATGCATTGCTCAAGCACCTATCATTTGATATCAGAGCTGGCACCACGTCAAGCGTTCGAATACTGAAAATGCTACCTAGGAGAGGGTTGTTTGGAGTAGAGTGAAGCTACCAATAAAGGGTTGTCTGCCGTCCAAAAAAAAAAGCTCATCAAATCTCAATAACACACTCATAATAACAAAACTGATGGCTTCTCCCGAATGGGTTCAGGAGACCATAGCGCTTCCTCTTTAGAAGCGAGGGTGCTATCTCATCATTCCCAAGATACTGAAAGAAATTGACCAAATGTGGTTTGACACATTTTTTTCTTGCAGCTTACAAGTGTCTCCCTCATTATAAACAAGAATTACGACTCAAATATTCAAAGAGATATTAAGAAATTTCAACAAGATAGTGCTAAAGGGGCACTCTACACCATGACAACATACTATAGAAGGCTCTAATGACATGCCGTCACACATCATGTTTTCAATGTTTGGCTACAACCTCACGATTCCAATACCATAATCGAAACTCAATATGGGAATTTGATAGGGAGAATGGTTGTGCAAGCATGGTGAAATTGCTACTCCGTGCAAAATTGTGGTTACTCTTAATTAGTTAAAAATGTTAAACTCTATATGTAGTTGATCTTACTTTTATTTTATTTTATTTTATTTTATTTTTTGAAAAAATTAATTAATATTATCTTCTTTTTTTTTTGTGGGATTTTAATATTATCTTGTATTTCATATGAATTTTTTTTTTACCAAAGTGAAGATATTATTAAAAAAAAAAAATTGAGGAGTAGAGTGTAGCCACTTGAAGAGGGCTACTTTCATCGTCTTATACATGATCACATGAGCAAATTAATCAAGATTACAATGTTGTGCACTTTCCCAACATTTGGGAAACGCCGCTGTAGACCTGAAGTGTTATAAAAGTATACGAGGTAGCTAAGTATACGGTGACACTTACCATTAAATGCCACAAAAATACCTTGGTGGTGTGGGAAGGGAGAGAAAAGAAGATACTGAAGATGAGAATAGGTTTTACAGTTTATATACTTTATAGTTGTCTAAAACCCGAAGGAAAGAAAAAAAAACACTTAACTTATTTTGTCTAGTGGCTAATTGTTTTGGATGTATAGTGAGTAATTAAATAACCCTATTTTAACCCTAGTCGAGGAAAGCAACTTCAAGAATGTTAAAAATCACACTCTGAGAAATCGGAGCTAAGGCAATGAGAGTCGTATGATGTTTATGCCACTCAATAGAAGCCAAGAACTATGACAATAACTTTGAAGTCCAATAACGATTGTATTTCCATTCAATGAGATTGACTACAAGTCCAAGCACTCCTGACCAACACTATAATTATGAGTTTCCCCCGGGATAATTGTACATATGTTGGTGTTTTGTATAAAATGCTACTATAGCACCACCCGATGTGCCATTGTTGACTATTTTTCTTGTACTACTAACATGAGGTAGATTAAAGGGCTTGACTCATTTCGTTCTGTAAGCCTTTGAGCTTCTTACATCACATCAAGGGCTTGAATGTCATGGGAGAGGGATACCTTAGAGTAAAGTAAAAGTAACCAAGAAAGGGTTGCTTGATGCCTAGGAAAAAATAACCCGTCAACTCTCAATAACAAGCTCAGAACAACAAAACAGATAGCTTCTCCTATATGGGCTCCGAAGACCATAGCGTTTCCTCTTTGAAAGTGAAGGTGCCAACCGTGCCATCTCATAATGCCCAAGATACTGAAGGAAATTTACCAAGATTTGTTCAGATTCAAATGTAGTTTGACCCTCTTTTTTTTTGGCAGCATGCCTGCCTCACTGTAAATGAGAACTATGACTCAAATGTTCATGGAGACACCGAGATGTTCATCAACATGATAGTGCTAGAGGGGCATTCTACACCATGGTCACATACTATGGAAGGCCATAATGACACTCTAGGAAACTTGTAAGTAACTCAATATGGAAACTTGGGAAGGAATATGGCTGTGTGAGCATTGAAACCATACTACTTCGCACAAAATCATAATTACTCTTAATGGGGTGTAACCGATATTATTCTATATGTAGTTGATCTTACTTTTATTTATGTTTTATTATGTTGGTAGTTCATATGAAAACTTCTTTGATTATTTTTTTTTAATCAAAGTCAAGGTATAATTGAAAAAAAATAATTAAGGGAGCAAATTGCAGCCATTTGTAGAGGATTACTTACTGCCAGAGTGTGAGTTCAAGATTAACAACTACGAAAGTAGAAACATAGTCGTATGTTATGTGCCGAATGAGGCATAATTTGGTTTATTGGCGCTAGATTAGACCAATCTAGTATTAGATAGCTTAAAAGGCTTGACCCATAAACTCAAAAGCTTTTGGCATGTTAATCAAGCACCTAACATTTGGTATCAGAGCTAGCACCATGTCAATGCTTTAAATACTGAAAATGACTACCTGGAGAGAGTCAAAACTACCAAAAAAATAACTCGTTAAGTTTCATTAACGTGCACAGAATAGCAAAACCGATGGCTTCTCCCAAATGGGCTTTGAAGACCGTAGCGCTTCCTCCTCACAAGTGAGTACCATCTCATAATGCCGAAGACGCTTAAGAAATCGACCAAGATTTGCTAGGATTTAAATGTGGTTTGACACATTTTTTTTCTTGCAGCATATAAGTGCCTCCTTCATTGTAAGTGAGAATTATGATTAGGATGTTCAAGGAAATACTAAAACGTTCCTCAACATGATAGTGTCAAAGGGGGCACTCTGACGTGTTGGCACACATATAGTCTTCAATGTTTGACTGTATGTCACAACTCCAATAATATATGAAAAAATCAATATTGGAATGTGTGAGCATTGAGACCATGCTATTCCACGCAAGGTTTAGTAACTCTTTTTTTTTTTTTTGGTAAACAGGTTTAGTAACTCTTAATGGAGTGCAAATGGTAAACTCTGTATGTAGTTGATATTACTTTATTTATTTTTATTATGAAAAAAAAAATTTAATCAAAGAGAAGGAATTATAGAAAATAAAATTTGAATGAGCAAAGTGTAGTCACTTGGAGAGGGCTAGCTATAAGAGTTGCCTAGAGTGAGAGCTCTCAAGGAGGAGGACTTCAAAAGCATGGTGATATGTTATGTGCCCAATGGGGCTCAATTTAGTGTATGAGAACTAAATTGGGCTTGCCAGGGAAAATTTGAAGCATTTGACTTTACTCATTCCATTAACTTGTTGAAACTTTGTTGAGGAATCTGCAAATACACTTGATCTTACAATTCTTCTTGAGAGCTGAAATGTACCAAAGGTACTTTCTTTAAGGTATTTAGACACCCTGATTTGTACAGTACGGTTCTACAGTGTTTTCACCCCAAGATCAGTCAGTTCAACCTTTAAGGTTGCACTCCAGAAAGGTTACTTAAGGTATATCAGGTAATGTTCACTGCTTGACAGAACAACAATAAGGAGAGAGAGAGAAAGAAAGAGGAGGAGGAAATTAGGTGTACAGAATGAACACGAAATTGAGTTTATATAGAGCCTCAAAGGCTGTGGGTAAAAGGGTAAGGTCACCTCTCTTTGTGAGGGTACCTTTCAGTTCTACTCCCTTCAGCAAAGTACCTATCTAGTTGATCTCCCTGTAGGAGAGTGTTTCTTTAATGGCATCTCCAAGTATTCACCTAGCAGTGGGCTCTCCAGAATAGGGCCCATGACAAAATGGGCCTTCCGAATCAAAGCCCATGACCCGTCCCAAGTCATATAGATTTATTAATGTTAATAAATATATATAATCATGGTAGGGTCACAACAGATTCAGGGCTCGGTTCGTGTCGCCCAAATTAATCAAGTAGATTGTCTATTCCTTGTATGAAACTATGATGAAATAACTGTGCAGGAAATGACATTGGAGCCGTAGAGAACTTTAATACGAGTATTACATTGAGGAGGGAGAACGCGAATGCGTTTATAGAGCAAGTACTTTATCAACTAGTCAATTGGTGGCACTAAAAAAGCTTCATCTATCACACAAAAATGCTAAATGGACAACAAAAAATAGCTTACGAATGAGATTCCTGCATTAACTGAGATACGAAATGCATTAACAGAGATACAACGTCAAAATATTGTGAAATTAGATGGTTTTTGTTCACGTGGATGACACTTGTTTTTCAGTTTTTTTTTTTTTTGAAATTAAAAGATCCTTTTTTTTTCAGTCTTTGAGTACTTGAAAAGGAGAAATCTAGAGAGATGTGAAGTAAGCAACAAAGGATCACAAATTTCACGGCCTAGCCAACCGTCGAAGCTCCTCGTTTCTGAGGCCGCATCTCTGTGCTGATGGCCCGGGGACTTTCTTGGGCCATAGTTCGAAGGACTGAAGCGAATCCCACTCACTCCAATCCAGTGCGTACGGCACACTCACCACGTAGACTCTACTAATAAAAGTTAGAAATGCTTTTGCTCTTACCGATGTGGGATTAAAGAGCTCAAAGCTCCAGAACGGTACTCTTTGCAGAAAACCCTAACTTCAAAGCAAAGCCATACCAAATAGCTAGCTATAAATCAATATAACTGTTCATAAAAAAAATGAATGTCACTGTATGCAAAGACACTCTGCACCATGGCCACATACTATAGAAGGCTTTAATGACACTCTAGCACACATCAAGTCCTCAATATTGGGCTACAACTTCATGGTTTCAATAATAGATAGGAAACTCAATATGGGAACTTGGCAGGGAATATGGCTGTGTGAGCATCGAAATCATACTACTTTGTACAATATTATAGTTACTCTTAAAGGATCAGGAGGCCAATGCATGGTTAGTTGAGTAGCAAGATTCAAACCTTTCAGTGAAGAGGTCGTGGGTGCGATAATTTCCCAAAGAAAAAAGAAAAAGGAAAAAAAAAGGATAGGAGTCAATGAGTCATGCCTTAAAATAGAAGGGCACTGAATTGTAAGCCCTGCCTCGGTTGATCCAAGGGATCGGGTGAATAACGCATAACAATCGGCCAACTACTCTGCGGCATTTTTCGGGCTCAACAACCAGCCAACCGTCAAAGCTCCTTGTTTCCAAGGTCACATCTCTGTGTTAATGGCCGGGGACTTTCCCGGGCCCTAGTTTGAACTGAGCCCACTCACTCCAATTCAGCTTAGCTATAAATCAATATAACTGTTCATAAAAAATGAATGTCACTGTATGCAAAGACACTCGCACCATGGCCACATACTATAGAGGGCTTTAATGACACTCTAGCACACATCAAGTCCTCAATATTGGGCTACAACTTCATGGTTTCAATAATAGATAGGAAACTCAATATGGGAACTTGGCGGGGAATATGGGTGTGAGCATCGAAATCATACTACTTTGTACAATATTATAGTTACTCTTAAAGGATCAGGAGGCCAATGCATGGTTAGTTGAGTAGCAAGATTCAAACCTTTCAGTGAAGAGGTCGTGGGTGCGATAATTTCCCAAAGAAAAAAGAAAAAAGAAAAAAAAAGGATAGGAGTCAATGAGTCATGCCTTAAAATAGAAGGGCACTGAATTGTAAGCCCCGTTCAGTTGATCCAAGGGATCGGGTGAATAACTGTATAACAATCGGCCAACTACTCTGCGGCATTTTTCAGGCTCAACAACCAGCCAACCGTCAAAGCTCCTTGTTTCCAAGGTCACATCTCTGTGTTAATGGCCCGGGGACTTTCCTGGGCCCTAGTTTGAACTGTAGCCCACTCACTCCAATTCAGCTAGCTATAAATCAATATAACTGTTCATAAAAAAAATGAATGTCACTGTATGCAAAGACACTCTGCACCATGGCCACATACTATAGAGGGCTTTAATGACACTCTAGCACACATCAAGTCCTCAATATTGGGCTACAACTTCATGGTTTCAATAATAGATAGGAAACTCAATATGGGAACTTGGCAGGGAATATGGCTGTGTGAGCATCGAAATCATACTACTTTGTACAATATTATAGTTACTCTTAAAGGATCAGGAGGCCAATGCATGGTTAGTTGAGTAGCAAGATTCAAACCTTTCAGTGAAGAGGTCGTAAGTGCGATAATTTCCCAAAGAAAAAAGAAAAAAAAAAAAAAGGATAGGAGTCAATGAGTCATGCCTTAAAATAGAAGGGCACTGAATTGTAAGCCCCGTTCAGTTGATCCAAGGGATCGGGTGAATAACTGTATAACAATCGGCCAACTACTCTGCGGCATTTTTCAGGCTCAACAACCAGCCAACCGTCAAAGCTCCTTGTTTCCAAGGTCACATCTCTGTGTTAATGGCCCGGGGACTTTCCTGGGCCCTAGTTTGAACTGTAGCCCACTCACTCCAATTCAGTGCCTGTGTTACTATTGATGGGTAGACTAGTAATAAAGTTTAGAAAATTGTATACCTTACCAATGTGGGATTAAAGAGCTGGAAAATCCGAAAATTGAGATGGGTATTTGACTGTTTTTCAGCCAGAACCTGTGCTGTAGAAAGAAACTTGGGGTTCCTTGAGGTCAGAATCTCTGTATGATGGAAGGAATTAATAACAACTTTTTAAGGTACGATCCTCAATCACCTTGATGAATTCAATCATTACTTCACAAGAAACTAGAAGATGATCGACCATTTCATATAATTTATATATGAACTGTTTATCTTAATTAAACTTACAGTAGCCATGACCCTTTAATTTGAGCGTTCAGACAAGCAAGCCTGCGAGTCATAAACGTATTAAAATGGGTACATGCGTGTAGTAGTTTCTCGAGCAATGAGTCCTAATGACCTCATAGCTTTTCTGCTAATCAAGGGAGACAATGTGGCACAGAATAGCAAGAGAAGGGAACCCTTATTGGCTAACATTTGGAATTTCAAAGCCTTCCCCTTCCTTAAACTAAACTTCGTTTTCAGAAGGAGAATGTAACACCTACAGTAGTTTAGCACGGGAGTAAGAGGCATGATTATTAGGTTATGTTTAGCTTCCAACAGTGTTAATTTATATAAAACTTAATCCATTTTGGTCCTGTTTCTCCTGGGCATCTCTTACGATCAAAGCAAAGCATGCTTTCGACTGCCCCTGAGAAAATCGAGGTCTCCTTCATTATTTAATACCTTTTCTGCTTTTATCTGCTAGCAGAAACCATCCTGTTCATATACATAATTCATTGAGCAGAGAACAAGGAATTAAGAAGAAAGTAAACCTTCAAACAATTATTTATAATCCTTACAGACTAAACGTGCATCCAATAGGATTAAGTTCATATAAAGAAAAC
The DNA here is from genome assembly GCF_041222555.1 of Hakea prostrata. Lineage (NCBI taxonomy): Eukaryota > Viridiplantae > Streptophyta > Magnoliopsida > Proteales > Proteaceae > Hakea > Hakea prostrata. The sequence goes on along the minus strand of NC_142601.1, from coordinate 57,879,654 downwards.
CTTACAACCACAGAAGTTCACAAAGAGTTGATGTCATAGGTGGGTAGATTTCCATAGAAACCCATTTGCTTAAAATAAATTTTTCTTCCATATTGCTCAGAGAGAGAGAGACTGAGAGAGAGAGCTTTCCGCTTACGTCAATCCAAAGCACGCTTTTGTAAAAATTAGCAGTTCGAGGCAGTTTGGAGTATGAACAGTAAACTATGTTCCACTCAGAAAACAATATTAATTCCCATAATCTGCACACTTAGTCAGTTGTTGCATAAGATAATACAGAAAGTACCACACCGGACCCATACGATTGATAAGTTAATATAATGTTTTCTGTTCATTTCCTACTCTATTTCCATCAGGACATCATCATTTCCATGGTCATAAATTTCACCAATATGCTGAACTGCATTAAAAGGCTTTGTTGTGTCTGATTTCAATGAGAGTTTCTTGAGAAGATCTCCCAGCAGGGTGTTGTTATTGTTTTATTATTAAGTTGTTCTTCTTGTTTGTATGATTGGATGGAACTAATCTGGAAATATTTAAGATCTCCCTGGGAGTCATGTAAGGTTGATTTTGTTTCAACCCTATTTGGTTGTGCTTAATACTCAAATCGGATTGAGATAGGCAAAAAAAAAAGAGAGAGAAAATATGGTTTTTGTCCATGATACTCTTGTTAAACACAAACCCAGAGCCAGAATCGTTGACACCCAGGGCTAATCAGGGCTTATCGATGAACATTAAAAGTACCAAATCTCCTATAATTTTGTGCTTAGAATTATCTCTATAGGTCTTGTGTCTCTCTGTATTGGGGTATACGGTATCCGATGATACCCCATACCCGTACTCTGGGAGAGAGAGAGAGAGAGAGAGAGAGAAACCCATCTCAAATCTCTTTCCCAGAGACAGATGTAACATCCAAGTCTGTCTTACCTAGTTTGACACCTGCCATCAATGCCAAAACAAGGGTCACCACCACCACCTGACCTGCGAGCGAGCGATAACTGTAGACCTAGTTGGCTAGTTTTTCCTTTCCGGAGTTCGAGACTGAGTTCTAAATTCTAAATGTGTTTGTTAATTAATTGGTATCGTTGGAAATTGGAATTGGTAACGGAAGGGAATTGAAAAGTTGTTTCCAAAAGAGAAAATTTGCAGAAGAAAAAGGTCTCAGAGTAAAAACAGAGAATGCGAGGAGGAAGAGGAGGAGGAGGAGGAGGAGGATGGGACAAAAAGCCAAAATAAAGATGAAAAGTGGCCGTTTTTGTTTCTGGAAGGCAACAAGGCCTGAACCTGAACTTGAAGCTTTAAAACTGACATTACCGGCTGCAAGCAGTGTGTCGGTGCCAAGGTGACCGCTGCACCTGCACCACAGACAGCACGCGACTTACCTGAGTACGGGCCACAGTCGGTCACCGGTCCTCTAGATTCCACGCATTCACCTCGATCTTGTCTCCCTTGCACGCCCCTCCCATTTCTTTTCTTTTTCTTTTTCTTCGCTTCTTCCACCCTTTAAATTCCATTCCTCCCCTCCGCCCACAAACCCATAAAAGCCCTAATCAGCACTGATCGATATATACCAGGAAAAAAAATCACTCACTACTGCTAGCTCTTACATTTTCCCCTCTTTTCTTGTCGATCGAACTCCACTCATTCGTCAAAACGGGTCTCCCTCTCAGGATGCTTGGGTTGGGCGCGGTTCGCTTGCGAGCCGACATGAATCGCTTGCTCGCTTTACTATTTCACCAGGTTCGATCTTATCCTAAAACTTCAAATTTTAATTCTTGAGTTCAAATGGGTTGCGCAGTTAGCTAATTACGTACAGCCATGAAAATGTGTGATTCAGGGAGTACTGGATGAACATTTCTTGCAGCTCCAGCAACTCCAAGACGAAACCTCTCCCAACTTCGTCTCCGAGGTCGTCAACATCTACTTCCATGAGTCTGAGAAGCTCTTAAGAAATCTTAGAGGAATGCTGTAAGCCCACCATAACTCTCTTTTAATCTCAATTCTAATTCTAGTTGGTCTCTGCAGCAGGTTCTACTGTAATTCTTACGTCTCATGGGTGGGGGTTAATAATATATGTAATTAATATTGTGGGCAGATCGGATAGGGAGTTCTCAGATTATAAGAAGATGGGTATCCATCTGAACCAGTTTATGGGGAGTAGTTCAAGCATTGGAGCCAAGAGGATCAGAAATGTATGTGTTGTCTTCCGATCTGCTTCAGAGCAAAACAACAGAGCTGGGTAAGTCATAATTCTTGCACTGGTAGCTGCATGCATTGCCCATTTCTTCTTTAATTTGGTTTTGAATTGACACTTGATGGATCGAGCCTGTGCTGAGATGGGTCTCTGCATATGGATTACAGATGCTTGCGAGCTTTGGAGTTGTTGGAACATGAATACTGTTATCTCAAGAATAGATTGCACGAACTGTTCCAAGTAATTAAACAGTACTGCCACTATTCTCTTCCATTTTTCTTTTGCATTACCCACATTAATAGTATAGTTAATTTATTATTTGACGATGTAGATAGAACAGCAACGCGTGATGGCAGCTGGAGTTTGGTATCCCATGCAGGATTGAGACAAGTCGATGCTGATGGGATTAGATTGTGTCTGAGATTTGCGGAATCTAACAGTAGTTTCAAGATTTTGAGAGGAAACTCCTTCAAACCTCAAGTCTTAAGTTTCAACTAGTACTTAGTCAGTGCTTACAGAAAGAAGAAACAGAAGAAAAGCTAGGAGGGACCAACGACGCCTTGTCTTTACTATCTATGGTAGCTAGATGGATGACCATGTACCATGAATGAAAGACGACACTTCCTCGTGTTGTTGTATTAATGAATGGGAAGGGTTTGGTTTGGTGCATGTAAGGATGTAAACTGCAACTACCTGTTTGCTTCAATTCTGACGTCAATATATCCAATTGTCATTAATGGCTACAACCTTTTAACACTCGTCTCAAGTCTGTCATTGAGCAATGGGCCATTATCAGTTATATGTAATTCACAAGACTAACATGAGCTCTCTCTCTCTCTCTCTCTCTCTCTTTCACAGAAGACATTCAAAATCAAATTGACTGTGCTGGTAATGTTCTAATTGAAGCAATTCTCAGTCTCCGAACAACGGAATCTAATCTATACCAATTTAAAAACAAACCTGTTCTTGGCATTCTTCTTCTTCTGGTCTTCTTAATCTATACCTTTAACTTAAAATAAGCACTCAGAAAAGCCAGGTGCTCTTTTCTTCCCAGAGAAACACAATCTCATGTTGAAAATCTCCTTTCTTTTTCAACTTTTCAAAATTAGAAGTAACTTGGGAAGATGCCAGATAGATTTCAGAATGGACAAATAAAGTTGATCTGTTTAAAGAAGACTTTTGGAGTAGCAGAATGTAGCACTCCTCTAAAGGTAGCGTTGAGGAGGAACTAGCAGGGCTCCCTACCCCTAGCTCTGGGTTGCTGCCTTGCTGGGATATATAGATGGATTCACCATTTTCTACCTAGGCTTTGTCTTTATGCTGAGAACTTACTTCTATTCCAAAGCACCTTTTCGTGCCTCAAATTACGCTCTCTTCTTTTTTAATCTTACCTTCCCAGGTGTATAAGTCCACTTATTCCCAGACATCAAGGTACATAACTAAGAGTTCACGAAAAAAGGGAATTAAACAAGAGAAGCTTTCCTTGTTTCGAAAGGGTATGCCTCTCATCTAAATACCAATTTGGCCCAACAAGGAGTGATCAGATTATCAGAATATATGCAATTGAAGTAGTAAATGGTGGGAAGGTATTCACCCTAAGAGTCCAACCAAGGCCATTGTTTTTCCTAGGTAGTAGGGTTAAAGTTCTTTGAGACTTAAAAGACACCATTAATTGGTTTGCTGGAATAAAAGTGGGATGAGAAAAAATTTAGAAAAACAATTGTTTTTTCATAAAATCTTAAAGTGTGACTTTTTGGTAAACTCGGGTGAAAAAAGTTGACTGATAGACTTTCTTAAATTAAATTAAAGAAGCTTATTTGTTGAGATGGCATATTAATTTTCTCACTCCATGCATTTTTTTTAAGTTAAAACCCCTATATAGGATTTTGTGAAAAATTGTAGAAAATAATAAAGTGAGATTCACATTTAATATTTTTCTACAAAATCAATTTCTTTAACTCGGGTACATATAAGATTTTGTATGTTTATTTTTTTTTATCCTTTTTTTCTCATCCCACCTTTTGCAACCAAATAGTGATTTAAAAGAAAATCAATCAATGGAGATGATTCCAATTTTTGGGTTTTGAAATAACCTGCAGCATGTTTGGCCATTTTAATATTGAGGATTGCATTGGGCAGAAATGGTATGATTTCATTTTATAGGTTTTATTCAATTTTTAATTAGACCATCCTAATTTCGGCTAAATGGGCTTAATGGCTAATGTTTTGGTCTAAACGGGTTCTCAACGTTGTGGGCTTACTAATTGACTCACAAAAGACAACATGACTTCTTGAAATTGTTGTTGTCTACTCCATGATCCTAAGGGGAGTGTTTTGACAATGTGAGACGTCATCATCCGTTTGTTGAGGATTGTCAATAGCCCAGAATTCAGCCCATGCTCTTTGGGCCTTTTCAATCATTTCCTCCGGTTTCCAACATCTCTTCCCAAAAATGTGGTCGTTTCTAGCAATCCAAATGTGCCAACATAAGTAGATGCACTGGCTTATCATCTCTTTCTTCTCCTTTTTACCTATATCATTCATGCCACATAGAGAGTCCAACCACTCAATCATCGAAGGAGTTTGATTTGAGGGAACAAGGTAGGATAGTGAGCTACCAAACCACACAGCCTTGGCAAAATTACAACCCAACATGATGTGGTCGGAAGTCTCAATCGGAGCACCGCAAACCCTACATGCTGGATCGATATCGACTTGCCTTTTAATAAGATTTTCCCCAGTTGTCATTCCTTCTGCACATAGCCTCCACATGAATGATTTCAATTTGGGAGCCCCAGTCACACTCCAAATTAGTTTCCACACTCTTTTGGGAACCTCCTCCCATTTATGTCTTCTTGATGAAGATGGGGATGTTGCTTGTGTGTTCTCTCTCTTGTTAAATAGCATATGATATGCAGACTTTGTTGAGTAGATCCCATTGCGAGTTAGACCCCAAATCCACCTATCTTCTCTATGATTGACACTCAACTTTATATTGCAAATGGCATGTTTATCACTGCTATTAAACAACTGTTTGATCAAACTGATATTCCACTCCCTGCTATGTTCATGAATCAAATCAACTACCTTGGTGAATGGACAATTAAGAGGCTTTAAGGTAGTGATCTTGAATTCTTCACTAGTTGGAATCCAACTACTTTCCCATATGTCCACCTGATTTCCATCACCAACATCCCATATAAGACCTTGTTCCAATAGTTCCCGCCCAATTAATGCCCTGGGCTTTGCCCTATCTTTCAATGAAAATCTTTTCTACAAAAAAAATATAAAATTGACATTTAATCACAATTCCAAAACAATAATAACAACAATAACAAGGAGTCTTATGACTCTTATCTAGCTAAATGGGATTGGCTGTATAGTCCTTATATTCCAGTTAGCTTTATTTGAGGCATTAAAAATCCTCCTTTATATTAATTCTTGCATGATTAGATGCATAGGTAGTTGCAATTAAAAATCGCTTGTATTTTTAATGCAAATCTCTAACCAACAAAAAAAAAAAAAAAAATTCATATTTATAATAAATTGATAAAATGAATAAGTAAATAAGATTGATTTTTTTCTTTAAAAAAAAAAAAAAAAAAAAAACTAAAATAAAAGGTTTAATCCATGCATATCCTTTTTCACGGCTTCTTATTAGGCTATATAGGTCTGCCCTTGGCTCTTCTAACTCTTTCGATTGGAAACAATTTATATTCTTTTCAAAGGTATTTAAAAATATATTATATTGAACATGTTGTACTATTTGATCAATCAACTTTCTCATAACTTATCATTTATTGAAACTACCTTTTAGATTCACCTAACTCATCCCTCTTAATATCCTCATTTCTACTATATTGAATAAATACAATATATTATTTTTTTAATAGTCCAATACTTTACATCATACATCATTACTAGTTATATGACAATTGGTTTGCGGAAGAAAACGATGACATACATCATTCTCTATATCACTTTCATTATTTGTTATCAAGTCAATGTACCCATAAAATAATTGCTTTGTGTAAATTCTTTTTCATCAGGTATCATGAGATTTTATTGTTTACCCGGATCAAATCAAAGCTACAAATTATATCTTGGCTTTACTTAGTTTAAAATATTTTGAATCTTCAGTCATTGGATTAGTACCTCTTCACCATGACTAACTCATTTTCTAAACCTACCATGTAAAGGAAATTTATCAGGTCCATTGATGAGGAGTAGCTAAGTCCATTGGCATTCATTCGGTCCTATCATTCTTTTCAAAGAAACGGAAATTTCAATCCTAAATTTAGTAGTTGGTTCTGACCAATGGTAGGGATGGTTGGTCAGTTTTTCTCTGGTTGAACCAGTTGTACGTTGGTCCATTTTATCAAGATTTGCCGACCTCAGAACCCATGCATGTTTGCATCACAAGTAGGTGAGCTGTTTACAGAGACAACGACCAAGTCAAGTTCCAAAATGGGGTCAGGAATGGCTGTGTATGGAATTTTTGAGGTGCAATGGAGAGACAAATGAGAAATGAAAGGTCAATTTGGTGGTTGAGCAAGTTTCATATATTTGGTGATGGTGTGGACCAGCACTTCAATCTCTCTTCTCAACCAATGGAACTGCCGACCATGCTTTCACAGATCATAGCTACCACCAACAATGCCAGAATCCAGTATATGTGCAGTAGGATATATGAGTATCCATTGTTTTTGATTCAGAACAGTAACTGAGTACGTATATAGTGTTAATAGTATTGCTGTCTAGTCAATCGATTCAAAAATCAAATCAAGGATTTCTTTGATTCGATTCTAACTTAATGACTTTTAGAACCGGATCGATCTCCTTCCAGAGAGTTTAGAATAGTCAGAGAGTTCTGGAAATTTAGACCATTCATTTGTTTTTTTTTCCAAATGTGATATGGAAATATTGATTAATTAAGCTTTCGGTGGTAGAATTAGATGCCATTTAAGAGTTAAGTACCTCCAAAAGTCAAGATTCTATCAACAGTTAAGAAAGAACCTTCAAAGGGATTCATTAATGTTGTCTCTACTTCATCGACTATTTCCACTTCTTAGTTGCAGGATATTCTTCCTACATCTTAATTCCTCCTTCAATTTGCTTGCTCTCTTTTAATATAAGAAATTCTCATACGATAAGATTTGGGAGCATTCATGGTGTACGTATAGTAATAATTTTTATGGCATAAAAAAATGATATAAATCATTTTCTTTTATCGGCACAAGTGGTTTTATGTATTGGGAATGGGAGTATTTTATAATATTAGGCAGGGTTTTATCCCTGGTCCCGATGGCATTCGAACTCGACTTTTTACCAACTGAGCTTGGCAAAAGTAAACACCTAAAAGAGATTTATGTAACACTTTCATCATCGATATATAAAATTACTTTTGACAAAAAAATAAGGGTAATTTTCATCTGGACCCCTTGAGGTTTGGTCTATGTCATTTTTAGTCCAGAAAAACTGAAACTTTGCATCTGCCTCCCCTGTACTATAGAAAAAGTCAATTTAAGGACAAATTATCACATTAATGACAAATTTACCATTTTTTTTAATTTAAACAAAAAACATAGGAAAGAAAAATGAAAAAAAAAGGGTAAATATCACTTACCCCTATTCATTTGTGGATGCCTTACACCCCTCTTAGTTGGATAATATCACTTACCTCCCCTCTTACCTAGCAAATATATCAAACACCTCCCCTCTGTTAACTTTCTTGGTTAAATTTAACTTTTACCGTTTAATATTTTTCTAAAACCCCAAATTACCCTTGATTAAAAATATATATTTTTTAACCCTAAATTCCGTAATCACCCGAACAATTAAACTACTATATTGCCTTCAATTAATAATTATTAAAACTAAAATACCATAGTTAAAACCTAAGTTATCTTTAATTATTAAAGCCCAACATACCCTTTAAAAATAATAATTTATCAAACAAATAAAAAAACCCCAAAATAGTAGTCGTGTTTAATTTTATCAACATACCCTTTTTTTTAATTGCATTTTTAATTTTACTTGTGTAGTATGTGTTATTTTAAAGTATGTTTTAATTTTATCAACATACCCTTTTTTTTACTTGCATTTTTAATTTTACTTGATAATAGTATGTGTGTTTTTTTAATTGTTTGATAAAAAAAATTTAGGGTATGTTGGGCTGTTTAATAATTAAAGATAAAATTTGGGTTTTACTATAATGTTTGGTTTTTAATAATAATTTAATTGAGGGTAATTTGTAGTTTAGTGCTAAGATGATTCGGTAATTTAAGGTTTAAAATTAAAAAATATTTTTAGCCAAGGGTATTTTAGGGTTTTAGAAAAATATTTACGGTAAAAGTTAAATTTAACTGAGAAAATTAACGAAGGGGAGGTTTTTGATATATTTGTTAGATAAGAGGGAGGTAAATGATATTATCTAACTAGAGGGGGTGTAGTGCTATTTGTCCGGGAGGGGAGGTGTGATATTTCCCAAAAATTAAGTTAATATTCATTTGTGATTCTCGAAATTCGGCCTTCTCGGCAGAACGCCACAAAGCAACCGTCTAAGAACATCAAACACTTTGAATGTTTCTTCATTCAACTCATTTAACTTTGAATCCCTAGCTTAAAGCTCTCTTGCTTCACGGGCTACTTTGGAAAACTCAGGTAAGTGGAAACAAGATTCAAGGATTTGAAAAAGGTAAATTTTCATTAAGTGACGAGAATTCCGAAGAGAAATAAAAAGGGAAAAAACCCTAGTTTTGAAGAAAAAAATTATTTACGAATTGCAGGAAGGTTGATGGAGCGATATGAGAAACCATGGCTAAAGTCGAAGATGTTGTGAAGCAATCATTGGGATTTGGGAGAAGCTGTTGTTGGCATGTGCCATTAACCGTCATGGAACCAATAGCTGGGACTCTATGGCTATGGAAATACATAACCGAAACACTTCTCTTCATTTTCTGACTCCACAAAACTGTAAACAGAAGTATCATGACCTTAAACACCGGTTCATGGCAAAAGACGATAAGAAGACAAATCTGAAACGTCCGACGATAAGAAAGATGTGATTCCATGGTTCGAAGATAAGACTAAGACAAATCTGAAACTTCCGACGATAAAAAAGATGTGATTCTATGGCTCGAAGGGTTAAGAAAACTTCAGAGTTTTTAAACCCCGCGCTTCCCGCGACGTCCAGGTTCAAGGGCATGATGTTTCGATCTTAAACAACTCTTTTGATTTCGAATGGCATGATGTTTCGATTTTAAACAACTCTTTTGATTTTGAATGGCATGATGTTTCGATCTTAAACAACTCTTTTGATTTCGAATGCTAACAATCGTATTTCTCTAGTTCAAAATTTTGAATTTGAATTTGAATTTTTTTTTCATTTGTTTTTTCCATGTTTTGTTTAAATTAAAAAAAAAAAAAAGAATAAGGGCAAATTTGTCATAGAAGTGATAATTTGTCCTTAAATTGACTTTTTCTATAGTACAGGGAATGCAGATGCAAAGTTTCAGTTTTTTTGGACTAAAAATGACATAGACCAAACCTCGGGGGTCCAGATGAAAATTACCCAAAAAATAATAATAATAATAATCAATGCTTCAAAGTATGAGATTAAGAGTAATTCGAATTGTCATAAGCAAAGTGCCACATATATTTGAATTATAATGTAAACAATTATTTCCTAGTATGTAATCAAGTTGCTTCAGAAAACAAATCAAAATGGATCATAGTTGAAATCGAAATTTAAATGATTTATAATTTGAATTTGAAGCAAAATTAATTAATTAATTTAATATAGACTTGCATGGCTTCCATGCATCAAATATTGATAATTTAACTAGTATGGTTCGAATTTAGTCAACGATTGATTTTAGCAAGGAAACACTTTTTTTCAAATCCTATGTTGTTTAAATGTAAACATTTCAAACCTATATTTTATTTATTTATTTTTCCAATAAAAATAATCTCTGTTGAAATTGTAAATAAAAGATGAATATTAATCATATATTCATATTCTGAAAAGGGTAAATGACTGTTTTATCCAGTGAAAAGTGGAAATCGCACTTTCCCCCAGTCGACAGGATTGTTTTGTCAAAAACTGTTTTCCCACTTTCCCATAAGATAAATGAGGAAAATGGAAAATTCCGACAAAATGATAGTGGTGTTGGATATTTTCGGGGTAAAATTGGTATTTCGGGTGGGTTGGATGTAAATATTGGACGCGGAGCGTTACTTCACCGTGAGGTGAGAATTTGTGAGGGGGCGTGAGTTGCGCGGATCTCGAGTATTAATAACGCCCACTTGCTGTGCAAATACATACTACAAGTCGAAGTCGAACTCGGACTTTCTTTCACTCTCTCTCATCTCATCTCATCTCATCTGACGTTTCTTCTCTGGTTCTTCTTCTCTGAACTCGAAGTCTGACAGAACAGAACAGTTTCGTTTCTGGGCCAAAGAATAACTGAGCAGGAAGCGTTTAGATACCATGAAGGGCGAGGTTGTCGCGGAAGATTGCTTCTGTTTCAAGGAAGAGACACAATTGACTGTACTCAAAACTTCTCTGTTCTTCGCCGGCGATGGTTTCTCCGTCTACGATGCCAAGGGAGATGTCGTCTTCCGAGTTGATTCATACGGCCCCGAAACCCGTCACAAAGAAGAAATCGTTCTCATGAACTCCTCGGGGAAATGCCTCCTCACCGTTCGCAGAAAGGTATTATTCTTTCTTTTTTTTAGGGTTTTCTTAATTTCGAAGAAGATGAGATTCTTACCGAAAGCTGTTATTCTTATCGTCGATTCTACAAATGCATTTTTCTTAATTTTGTTTGGTGGTTGGAAAAATCATCAGAGACCGAGTCTTCACCACAGATGGGAAGGATTCTCGGGAGAGAGATGCGACGGATCAAAACCTATCTTCAGCGTGAGAAGATCATCGATCATCGGACGGTCGGGAGTTACCGTTGAGGTTTACGGAAATCCCGGCGAGGAGTACCAGATCGAAGGTTCGTTTCCGCAACGGTGTTGTAGATTCTACAACACCACTTCCACTTTGCCTGACGAAGCGAAGGAACCGGTGGCGGAGATTCGAAGGAAAGTAGATTCATCGACGCACGTGCTACTTGGGAAGGACGTATTCTCGCTCTGCGTCAAGCCCGGGTTCGACGGCGCTTTCGCCATGGCATTGGTGTTGATTCTTGATCAGATCGACGGTGAATACGCCGAGAATGGTGACGTGGTGGACCCCACCAGCCCTAGATCTGATGATGTGCGATCCTCTTAACTTGATTCCTTTTAAACGACCGATATTGATGATAAGGTCGTCGCATCTGTTTCTGCTCTTGTCCGATAGTGTTTGTTTCGGAGTATCTTTCCGTCCCCGTCCCCATCCTCCTCTGTTTGGGATCTGCCCTGCCACCCAAAATCCCTTTTATTTTTAGGACTTTTTTGTAATCTTGCTTCTAAGTTCTAGAAGATTAGGTGGTTAAGGATATGCTCATCACCTATAAATGGATGTATTATGTACGAATTAATTATATATTAACTCTCTTATTAGTTACATTTTCGTCTTCTTAATCCACTTGTGGGAAGAGCCACGGAAGAAAGACAAATTGAGGGGACCCACAAAATCTTCTCATTTAAAATGGTCGAATCGGTTTGTGTATTAATTTTTTTAATCAAGTTCCGACCTGCCCTTGCGGACAGGCATGACTACAATTCCAAATTACATTATGGTTGAGTAATTGTTGGTAATAGGAGAGACAAAAAGAAAATACAAATTTTACGAAAATGTAGAAGAATTAAGAGATCAACGCCTTATAGTATGAAGTCACGATGGCCGTGCACGTGATGGATTAAGAAGCAAGCAAATTGAATATCTTTAAAATAGAAGTTGGCTAGTCTGTATTTTTTTCCTTGGTAACGGCCTAGTTTGTATTCGACCATTTTAGAATTGGGTTATTTTGGGGTTTTAGAAAACTACAAAGATCCGCGAAGTTTAAGGTTGGAGTAATAATTTCAAAAAATGCAAAAGAGCAGGTAGTAATAGGACTACAATAACGTTATGCCCGGATAGTTGGCCCAACACCAATCAATGTTGGTTCATTGAGAACTAATTGGACTTTGAATGATATCAAACCGAGATGGTGCAGTGCATAGTTCATGACCAAGATCACACTACATTTCCTCACATGAATGTCTACGAGAATAAGTCCATACACATGCTATGTAACTTGGAGTTGAACTTTGGCAAAGACCGGACAACAAATAAAGTGGCTAACCAATCCAACCCTAAACGTACATTAGGGGAAGGTAACTCGATTATTCATATCATTCACCATTCTCAAGGCTCTGAAACTTAGGTCTTTTTCTTGTTGTGTGAAGTACTGACTTGATCGTTAACTAGGCTCTTGACTTCGACGTGCCGGTTATTTGTAGGTGATTTGACAGTCGAGGCATGATTGGGAGCAACAAATACAAAAGGGCTTTAGTGAACATAAACATGTTGGTCATGTGCAACCATTTTATATGTAATTTTTATAAAAAAATTTGATTATGTCTTTGGAATGGATCTTTATTTTTGTCTTTGGAGATCACTTTTGGTTTTGAAGGAGAGAAAAAGGAATATAGAATGTCGGCTTCTTTTCTAGGTAAGAGTATTTGTGCTTCCTACTCATGTCATGCGTCTGGCTACGTGGGCTGAGAATATGAGATTCTTCAATGCATGGGCTGGCTAACCAGCCCATAACAGATTAAAAAACAGTTGGGGGATCTTCTTTATCTCTAGAGGTGACACTTTTAATCCTTTATTCTCTCTCTACTGTTACCGTCCCACATGCCCACGCCTAACTCCCCATAAAACTCATGCTTTCCTTTTAAAGATTACAATAAATTTGATCCCTAACATTTCCCACGAATCAAACATGATTATTTGTCAACTCTATTAATTTTCACCTAAAAGGGAAAAATTCTTTGAACAAATGGTATAAGAGAGTGGACCAATGAAAAGAAAGTGACTTATATTAAAGACTTCACCAAGGAATATTTTTAGTGGTCCACCTAGAATGCATTTTATTTTCTAGGGTATTTACTTTTTTTTAGGTAAGTACAGGTATATTTCTATGGTATATATAAAAAGATAGGTTATTAATTTTGATAAACTATAGAAATAGGCTTCTAAGTTTTAAATACAAAAGGACTATTGTGGAATCGAATATTAGGGAAAAAGTTAGGATGGCAACCAATTATAGTGACACATTAAAAACATTTCTTGCAAAGATGCAATTTGATACAAAATGGTATTGGTATGGCTTGTGACCTTTTTTTTTCTCTCTTTCTTTTTATGATTTTGAGTTTTTTATTTTCTTCTCCATCCTTCCTGTCACTATAACGAAAAAAGATAGCATATACACATACTACGTGGCACGTGAAATATATGGAATTTACTTTTTAATGGGCAGTGCTATATTTAAATTTAAATTTGTTTTCTTCCTCCTTCAAGTCACTATAAGGGAAAAAAATAGCATAAACACATACAATTTGCCACGTAAAAGATATGGAATCTACTTTCCATTGGCCATTACTAGAAAAGATGAGTTGATGAAAATTTTTCTTGTCTATAGGATTAGGGGTAATAGAATTGACATTTTAGCTAACTGCTAACATAAGTGATGGATTTCTTTTGAGCATATAACATTTTTATGTAGTGCGCGTTCTGTTAATAGGGTGGGGTGAGCTTGAACGAGTATATGATGGTAATCATGACCTAAAGTTCAATTACTTTTTATGGCAACTTTGCTCTCAGAATGAGAGTTATCCATGTTTTTAAGAAAAGGAGGAAAAACAAGTGAATTCTAGATGGTAGGTGTTTCGTATATGATAGTCATTATTTACAGAGATAAACACAAAGGTGTCAGACATGGAATGCTTAGGGACAAGGTCAATTAGGGATAGAGATAGGGCTAATACATCTCAGCTTTGCCTAATTAGAGACAATCAGGGCAGAATTAGAACTTGGCCCATCAAAGTTTAGGGTTTAGAACAAGAATCTAAGTCTCTGAATCATGATCAGAACAGTAATATATTTAATAAAGAGCATTCAAGACTATAATTGGATTATGAAAAGTTCGACCAAACTCATCTCTACCTTAATTTGCTCTCTAATTTATCAAATGTCAAGCCATACAAGGGTTTCTAGGGGCTCAATCCACAAAGGGTCATCTACATGCAAAGGCTGTTGTTAATGGACCTTGGCTTATCTTCTTTTAAATTACAAGGCAATGAAATGCTTAATCACAGTTGCTATTCTCACCAAACTGTTTACTCCAAATTCTCAAATTTCTCAGCTGTTGCTTTTTTTCTTCTTCTTCTTTTTGTTTTTCTTTATTTGGTGTGTGTGGTGTCAGCTGTTGTTTACTGACTTTGAATGCTAACAACAACATAGCCTAATGACATTTTTAAAATATGTAAAATGGATAATTATTGTTGTCTCCTTGTACTATAGCTTAATTATTAAAATGACTTTAGTCTTTATAAAATTACTATTGCCCCTCAATTCTAACAGTGTTAAGAGGATGTTATAATTTAAATTTTTAATGTCTACTTTGTCCTTCTAAAATAAAGAAGTCAAAATACAATACTATCCTAATATATATATATATATATATCAAATACCAATTTTAGACTTATTTTCTTATTATTTTGAATTCCAAAAATAAACTACCTAAATTATTTTTTTCCACTACGAAAATGAACTTCTTAAAATTGATATCATCAAATTGAGTATACAAAACTAGTAATTTGAAGTAAATATAAAAAGCTAAAATAGGGCTCCGTTGGTTTTTTTTTATTTTTATTATATGTGTAAATAGGCATAATAAAAATTTAGGATTATTTTAAAATTTTTAAATAAAACAAATTGCCATATCATCACTTAACTAACAGATGATAGGGGGTAACAGTAATTATAAGTGGGCATTGGATATGGGAGCATGGCCACTCAAAATAGAATCAGACTCGCTGAAGGCCATAAGGTTACTGGACTCCTAGAAATTAACGAGCAAGTAGTGATGGGAAGATTAGTTGGTGAAATTCGAAGACTATATGCTTCTCGAGGCCATGTTAGATTTGGTCATGTGAGGCGTCAAAATAACAAGACTGTTGATTGGTTGTCTAAGAGGTGGCTAATTGGAAGAGATGATCTGGTCTTTTTCAATGATCCCCGCAGGAAATGACAGACATCCTTAGAGAGGATTTTCTCAAGAATTGTGCTTTAATTTAATTTGGTTTTGTTTTTTTGGGTCTTTGACCCCATTTTATAACAAACAAACAAAAAATAGTAATTATAAGTAAAGTTTAAAATTGGATTAGTAATTTTATAAATCATAGAAGATAAAATAGTAATTAAATTATAATACAGGAGTAGGACAACAATAATTATCCCTATACAAAATGATATAGACTAGTAATGGCTTCTTTTGGACATGAATCCCACAACTTGGGTCCATGTTGCCCACTAACCCAATGCCACAGTCCACATTCCACATTGGATCCTCTCTTTTAACAAACAGATAGGCCCAACTTGCGTACGTCAAATCCAATTTAATGGCCCACCACTCGAGTAAGACATCAGCGGGAGGGAGGCCCAGGTCCAACTACCCAATGACATTTATAGCATCAATTCCCATTACTTTCTTGTCTTTTATTAATGGACATCAAGTATTAGACGAACATGAAATGGCAGAGTCTTGAATTATCTTTTAGTAAGAGGAGAAAATAAATTTTGTATTTTTCCTCACAACTTTTCATTATATATTTAGGAGGGCATTTTTTTTTTTTTGGGTGCAAAATTGAAAAACTTCATTTATGAACTTGAAAAGAAATACAGACACATCAAAGAAAAGAAAAAAATACAGAAGATAAATGCATTAAAACACTAGGTTTGATCCGAACCAAGGAATGAAAATTGACCAAACTGTCATACATGCAATAGACAAGGTCACCTTGGCTAAGGAATGGGTCGAGTCCTAGCCTTTAAAATAATGATTGTAACAACCACAACAACAATTAAGCACAAGAAATACAACATACGTATCCTCCATCACAAACGCCTAAAAAGGCGACACGTCACCAAGGTGGACATAGACACGCCATATAGGCGGAGAGATAACATGCCACAAGAGCAAAAACAACAGCCACGACAAAGACACACTGACGGCGACCAGTAATATGAGACTCTCGCAGTAACAAAGCTTCCAGATCCACGGGAGATACTTCTAGCTTTGGCATAGAACCTTTAGACCTACAGAATGCATTACCGAATCTCGCATCAACCTTAATTTTTTTTTTACCTTTTCTCTAATAACCTAAACATTCCACCGATTGGGGGAAAAAAAGGAAAATAGAGAGAAAGAGACAATTAGAATGAAAAGCTGAGAGATTTTTTTTTTTTTTTCTCTCTAAACTGGAACTTCACGAGAGAGGCAGAGAGAGGGAGGTGAGGGAGTAGAGCATGGGTAGTGGTGGAGGTGGAGAAAGCAAATAGAGAGGCGAAGAGAGAGAGAGAGAGGAGGTGAGGTAGCAGGTTTGAAGGTTTAGGGGTGGAGGTGGAGAGACAGGCTCTCCACTTCAAAGCTTGGCGGTGACGTTCGGTTTCTTTAGAGTGGCGCTAGGGTAGAATTTAGGGGGGCATTTACATCTTATTACTTTAATGACTAATACTTTCTTATCAGTAGTAGTAAGCTTCCGTTTTCCCTTTTAGGAAAGAAAAATAATATCTCCTTCCTCCGGAGTTCAACGACGCCTTTTATATATGCGAAAGTTGGGGATAAAGATATTATATATGCATCGATGAGGATTAAACCTATAACCACTCCAATGAAAAGTCAAGTTTTTAACTAAACTAAGGGTCTCTTTGGTTACATGAGTTTGGAGATTTCAAATATTTAGAGATTTCAAATCTATGGAGTTATAATTTATAAAATTAGATGTTCGGGTGAAAGAAATATGGGATCACCTAACATTATTTGATCGCGGATTTGTGAGGCGTACGAAACACCCTTCCCTTTCTCCGTTTGGAGGGCTCGCTGTCGGTCCCCGGGCCAGGACTCTCCAACAGAATTTACCAATAGAGACAACCTCAATTACAAGTAAAATCTAAAGTTAAATTAATAATTTTTATAAATGTAAAGGATAAAGTACTAGTTAAAGGACAACACTAATTATCCCATTATATATTATAAATGTAATAATCCAACGGATTTAACATCAACCCCTCGACATAAATTTCACCCAAGAAAAAAAAGAAAAGAAAAATCTCGACATAAAGAATATACGTGGAGTGCCACTGAAGCATGCTTTTTCACGCATTTATGTGCATTCAATTACCATGTGGCGGCAGCGTTTACCCAAAGAAATAAAAAATTACCATGTGGCAGCCTTAAAGCCCGCCGAGAAATCCGACTCACTATATAATATAAGCCATCAACAGTAATAAAAGTAAAAGAAGAAGTGAAGAGCGTTCTGAGTAAACACTCTATAGAGGATCTCTTAACTTTCATTTCTATTGTTTCCTTATACTAGAAGTGTAGAATATTCAAAATTTACAGTTTCGCCACTCATCTTCAGTCTCGGAGGATGGTGTCATTGACTATTCTCATCAACGGTTGGAGAGACTCCGGCGAGAACTTCCGTGCAAATAAAAACGGATAGTTCCGTTTGATCTGTATAGACGACGAATTGGTCTGGTTCGCGGTTCGGCCGGTTCCAACATCTTCGGCATCATCATCATCATCGTATCTAAGATTTGCGTGTCTGAGGGAATGGATCAGACCGGGCCCCACTTCATGAGCAGTGTAAGTCTGAGGATGGCCGTCAGATCGTCCGGTCCAGTTGACGTGGGTGACAGTAGCAGGTACGCAGCCATCTGGGTGGAGCATGTTGAGCAATGTGGGGAAGTAGTGCTCCTCAGGGTAGCATATGTCCCAGTTAACGCAGGGCAACTTGAACTTGGACCAGACCCGCTCGTCCTTCACCACCAGCCTGGCGTCTCGACGTGTCAACACGAAGAACTGAGACCCGATTCGGAAATCCTTCCACTGCACTTCTGGGAGCATCACATCTTCTCCACGCGCGGCGTATCGTTCGTAGGCGCCCGGTTCATGGTTCAGGATCTCGATGAAGCTTTTCTTCGAAGGGATTAGGGTTCGATAAGTGAAATTGAAGGAGTGGAGAGGGATGCAAGAGGCCGAGACAAGAGCGAACATGGCGTTGGATGAGTCGTTCAGAAGGGCGTGGGCAAGGAGGCGACGCGCCGCCGAGACCAGCGTCGGAGTAAACCGTTGGGTCGGTTTGGAGGGGATGGTCCGACCGGCGAACACTCCGGAGAAAGGTGGGTCGTAATGGAAGTTCGGGTCGGCGTGGATGTAAATGTTGAAGAGATTCTTGTTCGTGCTGTTGGCTTGGTTGAAGAAGAGTTCCCAAATCGGAGCGAAGTGAAGAGGAGTGGTGGTTAAGAACATGAAGGCTAATTTCTTTGGTGAACCGGGGGGCCACGGTTTTCGATTCGTTCTGGCGGCAAGGCGGCAGAGAGACTTGTCGTCTTCCGGCAATGGAGGAGGAGGCGGCGGCGGGGGGCGGAAGACGACGACTTTATGATTGCCGTCGTCGATCGGGATAAAAGTTGTGGGTGGATATTCGTTGTTGCTGTTGTTGTGGGGTCTGGTGAGTATGGTGACGCCGGCTGGGCTAGTGATGGTGAGGATGATTGCCATAGGCAGGCAGAGAAGGATAGCACAGCACAGAGAGAACGGCGTCGGAGCTATCATCTTTTCTTACTCTCTTTTCGAAATTCGTATGGGTTCGTCACCTCGACGATCACAATTCACAGACCCCAGAGTGTGTTTCTTTTTTCGCGAACTGTGACTGTGAGTGTGGGGTTGGTAGGACAGGTGGGGTCAAGGTTGGAATTTTCGACGGAAAATCTTACCTTTCCGGTTGGAGCAGGAGATTAGGTTATGACACACAGTCCAACTAATCTCGGATTATATTAAGAAATTCTTAATTCATAGTTTCCTACCTAAAGAAAAAAGAAGTTGTTAATCTTTTGTTGGAAAGAGAATTTTATCATATAATAGGCTTTTATTCTTTTAAGGAAGGGAGAGAAGCTCACTTAATTTATTAATCTGTTTCATTTTTCCACCCTACCCTCATGGTCGATTCAGAATATTTATGACACGTGGCTTTCATGCTTGTAGTTGTTTTAGAATCTTTTTGAGACGTGACTTACATGCAGATGGTCTGGTCATACTCTCGTATTCCTCTACCTACCCCTTCTGGCTCTCCCATTCACTTTTCACCTTGGGTTCAATGATCTGCTAATTTCTATTTAATTATGTTTTTATATATATTAATAATGGAAAGGGGTGTAGAAAGTCAAAACTATGATTATGTAAGAATATTTCTATCTAAGATCGTAAGTGATCATTTGATCGAGAAGATCAAAGCTCATCTGTACGAAATTCTTAAGGATAGGTTCACTTGGCATTGGTCATTAAGAATTTTTTAGAATTTTTTTTAAACGAATGTGATAGTAAAATTCATTTTATCTAAATAATGTTATGTTAACCATCATGGCATCATCCCATTGTTCTCTAGTCATTCTCAGTCACGAATTGTTCATGAGGGATGTCACTCTTCCCTTGCCCATCCTTTGCCCTTTTTTTCTGGTTAGATAATGCTTTGAGCATGTCAAGTCCTCATTTTGCATATGGTAGTTTCAGTTCTGGCAGTTAATTGGAAAAAAAAAACGAAGCATATTAATAAATCAGATAGCTTGGGATTCTCATTTGTGAGACTGGTTTGAATAAGATGATTTGAAGGTTGTCAAATGATCAGTATGTTTTACTGAACATTTGCATCTTGGATTGATCGCCTTACATGATTTACATTTTTGTTATTTGGGCCATGCTTTTATTCCAAATCTGACTGGGCCTGGGCCTGGGCCTGGGCCTGGGTGGGCCAAGTTGAAGTCTTTTTTGTGTTTCCTTTTCAGGGGTACAAGTTGAAGTCTGTCTGAGCCCTGAGGGGCCCTGCTCTGATATATATTGTTTCTTTTTCAATACCTTTCAGATTAAAGCTGTGAAAGTTGGTATTGCTCCTTCTAGAGACGATATGAAAATAAAATAAAACAACTATTATGAATATTTATGATAATTCAATTCAATTAATACTTTTTAATTAAAGAACTTGGTTAGTAATGGATGTGTGTATAGCCAATAGCATCTGATGTGGCAAGATCACGGGGGCATGGAATGGGGGCTTTGGCAATTTGTAAAACACACAAGTGATACTATCTTCCTAGCCAAGGTGTCTGCCTACTTTGTTGATGTTCCTTTGAGGAAAAAACAACCTCAATGTATTTCAAACCTAGAGTAAGACTTAACTAGATCACTCACTATTAAAAAGATCTTCCTTTTTTCAAGTATAAGGTCAACAGTTTCACTGTTAATTTCATAATCAACCCTGCATGGAATGCCTTCATCCTTTGCTATCTAAATAGCCTTCTTCATCACCAAAAGTTCTCCATACAATTGTGAACCAAACCTTTGTGGGATTGAAAAGGCAATGGCCTCTATTCCCAATCATAATTGATTTCTTTTTTCAAGTAGTATCATAGTTTGCTTTCTAGCTTCCTAACAACGGAGGGTTTTATGCAACGTTGATCTTGCCAACTAAACAAACACTTTCACCATTTATCATACATCTTATTCGTTGGAGGTCCAAAATATACTTTTTGTTCTTTTGATGATACCAATGGGATTTTATATATACACGATATTTTCATCAATCTACTATGCTGAGAAGGAGACAAAATGGAATTATAAAATTGAGCAAAATTGATGCAAAATGGATTGATACCATGGGTGAAGTTTTTCAGGAAATTCAAGACATATATTCAACATTTTTCAAATCAGAAAGTGTGGATGATGAAGCTTTAAATATGACATTACTTGCTCTCCCTAGGCTGGTAAATGAAGAAATGAACAATGCCCTCTACTCAATACCTCAGGAGGAAGAAATTAGGCTCTTTGGGACATGACACCTCTGAAAGCTCTAGGACCTAATGGTTTTCCCCCCATCTTTCATTAGAGACTATGGTCCTTCGTGGGTAAGGATTTGTGTAACTTTATTTAGAAGTTTTTCCTCACTGGTTATATGCCCTTTTATATTAATTTTACATATTTTTGCTTAATTCCTAAAATGAATCAACCTGAAAAGGTAGATCACTCTAGATTGATAAGCCTGTGTAAAGTATCCAGCAAGGTAATGAACAAGGCTATAGCAACAAGGCTGAAACCTCTTTTGGATTCTCTCATCTCCCCTATCCAGTCAACATTCATACCGGGACGAATTATATCTGATAATGTATTAGTGGCACATGAGGCCTTTCATTATATTGGGCACAAAAATTAGAGGAAGAAACACATCATGACCATCAAATTAGATATGATGAAAGCATTTGACCACATGGAGTGGAAATTTATAGAGAAGACTCTTACTGCATTTGGTTTATGTGTACATGGGTGGGAATGATCATGTCTTGTTTAAGCTCTATTTTTTTATTTTTTATCAAATTCTATTGAATGGTGTACCCCAACCTCCCATAATTCATACTAGAGGGATTAGACAAAGAGACCCACCATCCCCAACCTTCTTTGTGTTGTGTTCACAAGTGTTGAATATTATGCTTAATGAGGCTAGAGAAGCATATATTATTAGTAGTGTTCGAATCAAAAATGGAACTCAACTTCTTACCCAATTACTCTTTGCAGATGACAGTATTATTTTCTCTAAAGTCAAAGTGAAAGAAGTGCACAATTTGAAGGAATGCTTGGAGGTATACTATAAAACAAGTGGACGATGTATCAATTTTCAAAAATCAAGTGTCACATTCTCTCCTAATACCCCCTTTGAAATTAAGGAGATGGTTTGCAAGGATACTATAGATTCCCCTCTCCTCTGAGCCAAAGAAATACCTAGGGCTGCCCACAGAATTTGGCATATCCAAGGTGGAGCTGTTTAAAGAAATCAATGAGAAGGTGGGAAGAAAATTTCAGGGTTGGAGAAAGAAGCTTCTATCAAAGGCTGAGAAATAAGTGATGATCAAATCGGTTGCTTTCTCTATGCAATATTATGCTGCATCTCATTTCAAGTTTTCGAAGGCTCATCACAAAAAGTTAAAGCAAGTTATTAGTCAATTCTACTGGGGTGACAAGGAAGATAAGAATGCACTTTGTTGGGTTTTAATGGAGCAAAATGTGCAACGCTATTGATAGAGGGGGTCTTAGTTTGAAGGACCCCTCTACCCAAAATAGAGCTATGTTGGGCAGATTGGCATGGAGAATTTGATCCAATAAAGAGAGCTATTGGTCTAAAATTTTAAAATCTTTGTACTTTCCTAACTCTAACTTCCTACAAACTTCTATTGGTAACTCCCCATCTTGGGCATGGAGAGGAGTTATGATTGGTAGAGAGGTTTTAAAGAATGGTTTACTTTGGAATGTTGGCTCGGGTGAGCTCATCAATGTGGGAGGATTGTTGGGTGAAAACTGCTTGGAATTTTAAAGTTTAACACCAGGAATTTAGGGTGAGAACACATATTACCAAGGTGCATGAGCTTATTGATCAAGAGACATGACAATGGAGAGCTGATTTGGTTTAGAATACTTTTCATCCTGATGATTCAAAAGAATTTTTGAAAATCAAGTTAGGTTTATTTCAATTGGAAGACCATCAAGTATGGGGTCCAAACAAGAATGAGATTTTCTCGACAAAATCAGCATATCACCATTTATGTAACCTTAAGGAGCATGAACAAGAAGCATCTATAGTGGGTAATTTCCCTGTGCAACTATTAAGGAATGTTTGGGCTTGCAATGCCCCTCCTAAGGTGAGAAGCTTTATTTGGAGAATTTGTCATCTTGTGCTTAGCACCAGAGTAAATCTGAAAAGAAGAGGCTTACTGATAGATGCGACTTGTCAAAGATGTGGGCAAGTTGAAGAGTCTGAGTATCATCTTTTTTTGGAGTGTCCGTGTCCCAGATCGGTATGGTTTGGCTCCACCTTCTTCTATGCCCCCAGTACCCCACAATTCGTCTTTATGTTATGGATTGAATAAAGCTGATTGATTTGCTGGCATCCATGGCTATCAAGGAATGAATAAATCTTTCACGAGAAGCAAACCTCACCACAACAAGTACTACAAAGAGCGTTTGCCCAATTTGAAGAGGTATGTAATTTTAAGTCCTTATCTACTCATCTTTCAGTTGCATTGGTAGAGAACAAGAATTGCAAACCGCAGCATTGTCTCCCTCCTTCAAGGGATTATGTGAAGAAGCTCAACTCAGATGCCTCTTGGATGAACTCTAAAGGTGGATTGAGTTTCATTATAAGAAACTCTAGAGGTGAACAATTGGCTGCGGTCTCTATTCCTACTGATTTTTCTAAGGTCATTGAAGGTGAGGCCTTGGCATTAAGAGAAAGACTTCTTCAATGCCCAAGTGAAGGCTTATGGTGTGTTAAAGCAAAGGTAGATTACCAACCCTAAGCTAACTTTGTCAATAGAATAGCTGAAGTTCCTTTCTCCATTCACAATGAGGTTAAGGACATTAATTTCTTAGTCTCTAAATTCTTATATTGTGTGTTTGCTTTTTCTCCAGGGGAGACTAACAACTGTGCTGACTCCCTGAAAAGTATAGCTGTCTCTATGCCAAGCAGAGTTCATTGGCCAAGGTACACTTCTTGGTTATTCGAGCTTTGTATCTCGGATTTTCGTTCTTCTTTGGTTGAATAGTTTTGAATTACCGAAAAAAAAGAAGGAATTTTATATCCGTGAATGTAAATGTGGTTATGGATGATAGATCCGTGACAAGGCAGGGCTAGGTTCCAATAATTCAATCTCCCTTTTCTTGTGATGTAATGTAAGCTTGATGTCCAAGACCCCCACCCCTGCCAATCCAACAAAAACAAGGACACTTTTCAGTTTTCATGCATTTGATGTCGCCCAGATGGACCCAAATGACCCAAATAGACTAAACAACCAAACAAAAGCTTCCCCCAGAGCCCACAAGGACAGACGATACCTATTGCAATGAAATAATTACAACATGACTCCTTATTTCCGTACCCATTTGGAAGCCTGTGGTTGAGTTTCAAGACTTGGAATCGTTCTTCATCGGAGAAATTGAAGATTTAGAATAAGCAGCTAATCAAACCTAAACAATTTTAAATCTTATCTTACTTATAAAGTTTGTTTGCCCAGGACTTCGACTCGGCTGCACTTAGCAATTACCATAATTTATTGTTGACTCAGTTGACTCAACCGATTCATGAGTCCAGTTGGTGAGGTCCCTTTGACGACCCTTTTTCCTCCAGCTTATTTCCGTTGCTAATTTGAATACAAACTTTTTAAGAGAAGCACATGATCGGTTTATGAGAATTCTGTGGGAAAAGGTGGATTTTACTTGTTTCGGCATGTACTCATTAACATCTACACATGATTGGTTTTGAAACTTTGAGGCAAGAAGTGGTTTGGATGAAAAGAAATGGACCCATCATGTAAGGACTTTCAAGTTTCAATTATAAAAAAGATAATTATAATAAAATTCCATTTATTTGATTACTTTAAGAAAATCACATTTAAGGGTTTTAAATTTCAATTAAAGGAAAAAAAATGTCCAAGCTGAAGGGATAGTGAAAGTGAAAGTTCACGAGCAATGCTTGCTTAAGGAAACGCTTGGTCTTAAGATTTCTGATACCTTTAGGACCACTTACAATAGATTTAGTCTGAAGGTTTCACAAGACTTGAGATGGGATCTATTTGATGGTAGTGAGATTCTCTTTTTTGGGTAATTGATATTAAGTGAGTTGAGATGTCTTTGTTTGATGGATAGGCTTTCTCTTTATTCATCCCATTAGGTTTTCAATGTCCAAACAAAAAAGATTATGTTGGTTCGAAGAGAATGAGAGAAAAAGTCATTGTCTCATTTTGGACTCCCATCCTCCTTCCCTCACTTGTTAGGGATTGAGGAATCTTGCCAGGAAAATTAAGCAAAGATTAGAAGTTTGAATCTAGTTGAAACAATTATCTACCACATAAAACTACAGTCCCATGATTGGGTTGAAGTCAATTCCAATTCCCAGTTAGCAAAGGGGATTAGACAAATGGTGTTCCATGGCTGAGGAGAAATGGAAGATCTTGGATGAGGGTTTGTTGTATCAGGTAACAGAGAGGAAGGGAAGGGAAGGGAAATTTCCAGAGAAGTGATTTTCACTCCACTGAGGTGGCCTGAGGGACGACAACACAAGTGGGATGATGATGAGTGGTGGGGAGGTTGTTGTGGGGTGGGGGGGTTGTAAATGTAATGGACTAATGGTGGTGGCGTTAATGGAGAGGAAGAGACGTTAGAGGTTGGGGTTGAGTAGGTGCCACCGACAGTGACTGGATGTCATGTGGGTGACGAGATTTGTGTCAAAATGAAAATTGATCAACGGCAGGGGAATGAGATGGAGAAAGGAGCATTGAAAAGAGATGTCACCAGCACCCGCAGGGGCGCAGGCATGTGGAGATGTGGGGGACACAAACCTTTAAATTATTGAGTCGAAAGGACACAAGAGATAAAAGGCTGAAGCAGCTCCATAAAGCCAGCCAGCCAGCCACTGCTCCACCTCCTCCTCCTCTTCCTCAGAGCTCTACGGTCTCTGCCTCTCAACTACCTCACGGTCCTCTCCTCTCCTCTCCTTTCCTTACGTTACCACTCATCACTTTGACACCCAACACACTCTACCCATCCACATCCAGTCTTTCTCTATATCTCTTCTCTTCTCCACCCACACCCACACCCACCAAAGCTACCACGCTACCGAATCGCTGCAAGCCTGCTGCAATTGCTTCTGGTGTCTGGGCTCAGTGCTTTACTTGAGAGTGAACCACACCCATTTGATATTTTGGACTGAATTGAACAGGACATTAGAGCTTGAGATATTCGGGCAACTAACCAACAGAGGTTCAGGTTGTTTTTGTTGTAGGGCATAACTTGTTCTATAGAAGATGCCGAGGCCAGGGCCAAGGCCTTATGAGTGCGTCAGGAGGGCTTGGCACAGCGATAGGCACCAACCCATGAGAGGATCTCTCATTCGAGAGATATTCAGGTCTGCTTCTTCCTTCTTTTCTCCCCTCCCTGTTCCTTGTTCGTTTGAGTAGTTTCTCAGCATATGCCATCTGTTTGATTAGGGTCGCCAATGAGATCCATAGCCCTGCTACTAAGAGAAACAAAGAATGGCAGGAGAAGCTACCTGTTGTTGTCTTGAAAGCAGAGGAAATCATGTACTCCAAGGCAAACTCTGAGGTAGTGAGGGGTTTTATTTTCACTCTGTTTCCTTGTTAGTCTCTTGTGGGTTTTAGATTGGAAGTTATTATTTTGATGTGTTTCCCCTTGCTTGCTCTAGGCGGAGTACATGGATCTCAACACGCTCTGGGACCGGGTGAATGATGCCATTAACACGATCATCCGAAGAGACGAGGAAAGCGAGACTGGAGACTATCTTCAGCCTTGTATCGAAGGTACAAGATCTCATCTTTGGCTTTCTTCCTTGTTAGTTTTTTCTTTGTTTTTCTCCAACGCTCTGAGATTGCTGTCCCTTGGGGAATATTTTGGCTTAGTCTTGAAATCTTTTGCAAACAGACGGTATTTTGAAAAGGAGGTACTCAGTGTGTAATTCGTCTGTCTCTCCTTTTCTCCCTATTTTGGTCAGCCGCCCTTAACCTGGGTTGCATTCCGAGAAGAGCATCGAGGAGCCAACGGCACAGTAATCCGAGATCTTACCTCAACCCCAGCGCGCAAGATCAACCCACCTCTGCTAATCTCGGAGTTCCAGACAAAACGAACCTTGAAGGATCACTCCCTCTGCAATCAGGCAATCGAACCAACAGTCCACAGCTAATCCCTCGTTATTCTACCTTTACGAGACCCATAACCGTGGGTTCAACTGGCTTTCGCTCGAAATCTACCAGTCCTGTCACTCCAGACAGTAACCCAACCTCAACCCAAGAGTTCCCCTTTTCCTCTGAGAATTTCCCTTCAACTGGGTTTAACGAATCCTTGCCAATTCCTGCTTCCTCCGCATCAAACATAGGTCGTGTTGTTCCCCTGTATTATGGGATTCCTCTTCAGAGTAGGGAGCCCCAGTTAAGCTTGCAAGTCCAAGTTCCCCCAAAGCCAGACCATGAAACGATTGTTGGTATACCTTGTGTTCAGTCCTCCATGGTGCCAGCTGCAATGCCTGTGTTGGAATACCCCTTTTCCTGTGAGGCCGGTGTAAATGCCTCTGACAGAACTACACAATTACAGTTCAAGGATAAATCTGAAAAACGACCTCAAATCGAGTGCGATCTACACTTGCGGCTTGGACCACCAGTTTCTGGTACAAGAGCAGAAAGTGAATGGCCTCGTCAGGTCGAAGATGTTGATTCCAGCAGTTCACTAGAGGGAAGCAAGTCCAATGATCAATCTCCACAAACTGGTAGGCAACTTTGCTTCCTTCCCAGAGATAATCCTGATGATCCCTTGGACTTCTGCCCCAGGGTATTGCATTATGAGGGTGAGGGTGAAGGTGATCGGAAGCGAAAGGCTCCTGTTAGCGAGTCTGTTGGGGATGGCTACAATCGTGAACGATCAAAATTTCCTTCTAACCAGTTTCTTGCTAGATTAAGGAAGCCAGGCTTGTAGGAAGTATTTTCCTGTTTATACTTGTTCCAATTTTTATCTGGCTCAGTTAATTTGCCTTGGGGGCATTTTCATCTTGTTGTATGTTCAATCCCCAGTGTTGCTGAGTATGAGCAAGTAGGGATTCGGTGTTTGGACACTAAGTTGCTGACAATCTAGTATTACTGACTTTTGAATGAACCATTTACATCTAACAGAATGCTGTATCCTTGGAAGTTGGAACGCTTGATAGCTGTAGAATCTTAAGCTATACTTACAAATGGCCACGGCTTCCTAGTTTGAAATTAACTAAGTGTACAATGCATATCTTTGTGAAATGGAATGATAGATCAAAGCTGGTTAAAGAGTCAGGTTGAGTCAACATACAGGGATGCAGAAGTGGTTTTTGGGTATAGAATTTGCAGGCCACATCTTGAGATAAAGGCTCTAAGGTGGTAATAGAAATTCATGATGAGAAAACATGATGATTCTATTAGACTGGGGAAGTTTTGTATGTCTTGTCTTAACTTATGTGACGCTCAATTTTAGACTCTAGACTTTATGAGATGATTCAGTCTCACCTCTGAACCTAAAATTTGTTTTGGTCCTGGGTTCTCCATTTTGTTTTTCGTTTTGAATGGTTCACCAGTCCCTTACTGCTGATAGGGCAGGAAAGCTGTTACTTTTGCTTCTATGATGCCTCTTTCTTCACTGTTTTGGTGTGTGCTTGTTTTGATGATTCTTCTGTGTCTGCTTTTGTTTGAAGGATCTATATCTTCCCATGGTGGGAATTTGTTTGCCGAAATCTTTATATAGATTAGTGCTAGGGTAGGTGCTGAATATGTATCCTTTGTTGGTTAAAGGGTCTGAATGGACTGGTGATTCCCTTCTGGATGTTGAAATGTTGAACCACAATGTCCATCTCTCTTACTGGTGGTTTTCAACTCTACCAAGACATTTTTCCAAGCATTGGTGGCGTCATAAAGTGTGCTAACAAGACAGGATTGAGACATCACTCAGCAGGCCCCAGAAGTTCACTGTGGGAGTTTCAACCAGTTGGTTTGTTGGGCGGGGCTTGCTCGGTACTGAACATTTGAGGGATGAGTGGAGGACCTACCAGTTACTTGATCTTGAAGCCATTAGCCAAAGCTTGTGGCCTTTATAGTTGGTGTTTGGAGGATATGGTTAATACGTTATTTGTAAAAGTGATTAGACTAGTTGGTAGAATTCCTGTGGCTTTTAAGGTAACTGGGAAAAAGGGAAAAGGGGAGAAGCCTGGATGGATGGTCCCAGAGGATTTGAAATCCATTGAAAATTGAGTAATCATGGGAGGTGGGTTTGTTGCAGGACGGATGCACAATCACGAAAAAGAACATGAGCAAATTACATTCACAATCGCAAGAAATTTTTAATGTGGTCCAACGGTAACTAGTGACTAGTGAGAGAGATGCCAATAATTCTAAAAATCTCGTTATTCTCACACCTCACAAAGTGTTATCCCTTTAGGGAGTTAATTTTTCCTTGCATAGTATTTAGTGCGATGAATATACTCCCTCTATTGGAAACTTTTAACATAATTGGGTACATTAATTAACTTGGGTATCTGCAAAATAATAATTGAAATAAAAATTGTCTTTCTTATACAATACTTCTCATGTGCAAAGAATTTTTAGCTCGATGAGTTAATTCTATGCAAGGTTTGATGTATTTTATGATATAATATGATACTAGTTGATTTATATCTATATTAGATGATACATGTCTCTTAAAAATCACCTAACAAATACAATGCTCGATACTGATACTTTAAACTTTGATACATGCGCCTAGAAATCCTATTTAATCCAAAATAAAAAGGTTAATCCGATGTCAAATTTTCAGTTAAGATATACAGCTATGTTTAATTTCTCTCCACCAATATAGACTTCACAAATGCCTCTGAAGTTTTATGTATATTCCCATGCAAAATACCTTTAACGTCTCATTGATTATTCATCATGATTAGAGGGAAATTCAGGTCGAGGGAAATTTTTTGGTCCCTTTTCTAATCAAACCATCAAGGGGTTTTTTAAATAACATCTCCTTTATGTGTATTTAGAAAGGAGATGTTATTTTAAATCCCTCATTGAAATAATTTTCTATCCTAATGAAACCCTACCTAGTAGTAACACATGGCTTGAATCCACAAAAGGTTGGACTAGGCCTGAAAATTTGTAAAACTCTATTAGATGCTTGTATATGACGGACGATAAGGTGTTAGTTCTTGTTTCAATGGCTCTGTTCGTTGTTGGGTTTTTTTTTTCATTTTGTTTTGCAAGAGGAAACATGTGGATTAGCGTGGTTGTTGCTTATCCCTTAATAGTTTGGGTTCGTAGTGAGGGAGTTGAGAATGAGAATTCAAAAATAAAGTTATAGGACGTAAAATAAAATTTTTATATTTACATGTATGCTCCTACTTCTTAATCTCCACCGTTGGATTTCACTTACTAATACATGAGAAGCATCTAATGGTCACTATTAAAGAAAGAAAATTGATAAGGGTATTTTAGTCATAAAAATGACAATATGTAGTTAATTGGTTTTTTATTCTGAATGCCAAAGGAGAGAAAAATGAAAAAAGTGACATTTTTAGAATAAAAATGACTTGGACTCAACCTTGGGAGTCAATAGTTCCAAAATTTCTAGAAGCATTAACACTTTTTAAAGTGTCAATAAAACTTAGCTTTTAAAAGTAGAAAATTAAAGAATTGTAATAGAATTTGTCATTGTTATTATTTAGAGTGCTAAATTCTATGAATATTTTTTTTTAAAATTGTCTCACTTAAATCCAGTTCGCACCCATTTGTTGTTTGCTCGAAAGTGTTTTTGGAAGCAAAACACTTGGAAAATTTTAATTTATATTGCAAAATCATGTGAAAGAAAATGGTTTATCAAACGAATTTTTTCTGCTTTTCAAAGCAAGTTGGTCTTCGTTTTATTCCAGAAGAAAAGAAATGGTTCCATGTCAAGGTAAAAATACAGTTTTTTAATAGCTTGAAAATGAATGTTTTTGTCGACAGAATTGCAGTCGGACCCAGCTTTTTCATCATCCAGTACAATTCACTTTCTTGTAATTCCATCTTTAAATATCCTATAACACGGTTTTAAGCTTCCGGAAATTTCAGGACAAATGAAGGTTTGGTACGACCGAGGGAAAAAATTGCAAACTTGTCGTTGTCAATTTGAAATATGAAGGCATATGAATTAATGAACACCAATGAAGTTTATGACCAAAAATTTTAGTTGGTATAAAGATGACCGAACTGATTCAACTGCAGATCAGTGAATTGATTGAGATGAAATCTAAATTTATTGATAATTTCAAAATCTGATGCCAAGATCAATCAGAATCATATCAAATGAATCTAAGTTGTCTACTCAAACGTATACTCACAAATAGCAGAATGATCTCCATTAATCAAAACTCGAATCGTCTAAAGAATGAAAATGGGGAAGATGGTGGTGAACAAGGTAATACAGAAGCCGGTGACACCAATCCCAGAGTAGGGAGCAGAGCTGGGCGGAGGTGGTGACGTTGGAGGTGAGGCGCTAGGGGGTGTGGCGGTGCCGGTGACGTTAATTGCGAGCTTCTGACCCGACTGACAGTGCTTTGTGAAGGTGCAAATGTAGTAATGGTCTCCTTCCCTATCCAAAACCACTTTTGCTGGGCCTGTCGTTATAAGAGAACCGTTGCTGCTGCTGCTGCTGCTGTTGCTGCAAGCTTCGAATCCTGATTTCGTCACGACCGCCACGTCCTGCTCTCCGGTGGTGAAATTGAAGACTGCGCGTCCGAAATTGAGTTAGTAATTAAAGAACACCGTGCATGATCGATCATCAGTTGAAGGAAACTAAGGAGGAATTAATACTTACGAAGAGTGTCTCCGACGAGGAAGGTCTTGTCGGCGGCCCATGTAGCATAGGCTGCGGAGCCACCTGTAGGAATGATCCATCCCATTGTGTCTCCGACGATGAAGGTCTCAGGGGATTGGGAACGGCTGTTGTTGTTACCGGTTGGGACAATTGGACTGATCGAAGGAATGGAAGGTAACGGCGGGGCAGAGAGGCTGAGAGGTGGTGCAGCGAGTGGTGGGACTGAGAGGTTAGCCGGAGGAACTGCTAGCGGTGGGGCAGTGAGATTAACCGGTGGTGCTGCTAGTGGTGGGGCAGTGAGGTTAGGAGTGGAAGGGACTGGTGGGGCAGTGAGGGGAGGAGTGGAAGGTAGTGCTGGTGGAGGAGGGATGCCAGCGGGAGGAGTGGAAGGAAGTGATGGTGGAGAAGGAACAGTGGTGCTGGCTGGAGGAGGAGAAATGGAAGGTAGTGATGGCGGAGGAGGAATGGTGGTGCTAACTGGAGGAGTAAGAGTGGATGGTAGGGACGGCGGAGGAGGAAGACCAGCATTGACCGGAGGAGAAGAAGAAGGTAGTGATGGAGGCAATTGGCTCTTGGCTCTCTGTAGATTTAGAGATGCTACAACCAAAACAACCGTCACAGCCCAAACCACCTGCCCACCCATCTTCTTCTTCTTCTGCTGCTGCTGTTGCTCCTCTCCTCGTCTTCTTCTTCTTCTTCTTCTTCTTCTTCTTCTTCTTCTTCTTCTGCTTCTGCTGCTCTCTTCAGTGGTGCTGGTTGAAGAGGGTCAGCCAAGACTGCGAGCTCAGAAGTAGAAGAGTGGGGTCGTCTCTCGTCTTCGCCGTTCGCTTTTCCGTTTATATATATAGATACGGAAAAGAGCGCTCCATCTAACGCCGTGGATTCTTTCCATTTTATTTTTATTATTAATAATTTTAGTTTTTCCGAGTTGATGCTCTTTTCCTTGTTATGATTAGCTTTCTGGAACGACTCGATGGTGACACGGTGCGAAACACAAAGGGTAATCCCGTAAAATCAGATCTAAGCTTTTGCTAATTCGCTTTGGAAGTGTCGAAAGACTCGTGGAAGGCCCTTTCCTTACAATTGTAGCTTAGATTGTAATCTAGTCTAGACCATGTTTTCTTTACGTTCATTTTTTATTTTATTATTATAATAATTATTCAAAATTAGAAAAAATTGATTCAATTTTATATGACACCTCAGCAAGGCGCGTGGGACCAGTGCTGACATGGTCGTGCTATTTGCATTCTCATCCATGTGGAAACCGCGTGAGAAATTAAAACCCCTTTAATTTCCTTCTTCCTCCAGCGTTTTCAGATCTCACGTCGACTTTTTCAACCCGAAAAGTCAACAGCTTAAATTTGTGGGGTTTGGGTTTTTGTTGGATCACGAAAGAAACAATTTTAAATACAAACACATGTCGTAGTAATAAAAATATTTTCTCTAAATTCGAGCAAAGAATATATAAAATCATCTACTTGACATCGCCAGTGAGAGGCTCTGCCATTTTATTGGTCCAATAAGGCTCTGTGTCTTATGAATATTTTTGGTCAAGATTAAAAATGAATTATTTAGATTGAGGGAGTATTTTTATTGAATTTGACTCTATAAAAATGCTCTTCCACCCAAAATAAATAAATCAAAATACTCCCCCACAATCTATTTAGGGGAGAGGGAGATGAAAAACAGATCTGGTTGCATGTTGACGGGAGTATTTTATGAAATTAATTCTATAAATTATCAATTCTCTTTATTGGTAATTTATGGATTTAGATAATTGCCATAGGTAGTTTAGTTATTCATCTTTGTTGATTTGACTAATCATGCAATTTGTTTAATAAACAATTACTTATTATCTTGATCGATCTTTGGGATGTTTGGGCTAGTTTACGTGCACTTGTTTTAATTTTAAAATTTTTTTATATCCTAAGATTCAAAATATGTTATTTGTTTTATGATGAAAAATTAGAAGTGATGTCATTCTCTATTAAATATCTAAATAGCCAATTGATATTCTATGGAAAACCATGTTTGAATGACTAATAAACAAGACTTAAAGAGAAAAGACATGGCTCGGAGGGATCTTATGGAGATACTTCTTTGTCGGTGTCTCCTCCTCTTCTATATAACCTATAAGTAAGGGTGTCAATTGTGTACCGAAACCGTTTAATTGTATAAAACTGCACCTTCTAAAACCACACCATACCGTACCGTTCAAAATTCGGTAAAGTATGTATTGAAACCGATTTTTTTTTTGTATGGTTTCGATTTTCGGTACTCATACGTCAGTATGTACCAAAACAGTACGCGAATTGGTATCATACCAAATTAAGGAATATAAATGTAATTTTATAATGAAAACACTTTACATTTATCCAATTCATAATTCCCTATTTCAGTTTTTCGTTTTGTTCACTCCTCTTCTTAGATTTATTTGCTTTATCTCTATTAATATCAAATTTTATCAATTGCTTAGTCCTAATTTCATTATAATCTTAATGAACTAATAATAAAGTGGCATGGATTTGTTCATACCAAAAGTATACCACACTAAATACCGTGTTTAAACCATTTTTTCATACTGATTTAATACTGAAACTGTACCAAACCGTTTTTGCAAATACTGAAACAATACCGTACCATGTAAATTCAGTATGGTACTGGCTCTAGTTTTCAGTATTCAAAGTTGATAGCGTACCGAAACCGTACTGATTGACAGTTGACACCCATACTTATAAAGAGAGGAGGTGAATAACATTTACCTTCCCTTTTAGTTAACCAAATGACACTTGGACCCCTCTTAGTTGGATAACATCACTAACCTTCTCTTTTACCTATTAAAGTTATCAAATACCATTAAATATTTTTCCATTTAAGTTCTAGTTTTACCATTAAATATTTTTCTAAAACCCAAATTATTAATTAAAAAAGTATTTTTTTATTTAAAATCTCAAATTATTCTCAAATTTTCTATTAGTTAAAATCCTAAATTACTCAATTAATA
This sequence comes from Hakea prostrata, assembly GCF_041222555.1. Taxonomy (NCBI): domain Eukaryota; kingdom Viridiplantae; phylum Streptophyta; class Magnoliopsida; order Proteales; family Proteaceae; genus Hakea; species Hakea prostrata. Next base: position 57,844,790 of record NC_142601.1, on the reverse strand, counting down.
TTATTGTTAAAGCCCTAAAATATCCTTAATTATTTTAATAGTTAAACTTTAAATCATCATCAATTAATTTTATTCCAAGACCCTAAAGTACCCCTTTGTCTTTTAATCTAGGCATCATTCTTTCATTAGGAAAAAAAAAAAAAAAAAAAAAAAAAAAAAAGAAAAGAAAAGGAAAGAAAGAAAGAAATGAAGCCAAGAAAGACATTTATATTTATTGATTGGTTTTTTTTCCCCCTTTCTTTTATTCTAATGGAAAAGAAACATATAATTAACGAGCATAGGGGTATTTTAAGATTTAATGATAAAAATTAATTGAGAGGTAATTTAGGGTTTTAACTATCAAAGTAATTGAGGGTATTTTAGGGTTTAATAATAATATTAATTGAGGTTAGTATATGATTTTAACTACTATAGCAATTGAGGGTAAATTAAGATTTAAACTAAAACATAATTTCAAGTAAGGGTAATTTGGGATTTAAAAAAAAAACTTAATAAAAAAAAATAAAACTTAATGGAAAAAATTAACTGAAGGGAGATGTTCAACAACTTTGCCAGCTAAGAGGAGAGGTAAATGATATTATTCAATTAAGAGGGGTCTAAGTATCATTGACGGCGTTCAAATCTCTTAAGGAAAAGTATTATTTTGTACGTCTTAACTCACCTTGTTCGAATTCTTGTCGCTATTATTATTTCTTCTACAACAATGGATGCATAGTGGTGTTACCGATTTCTTCTTCAACTTGTACAAAAGACATATTTCACTGAACCAAGTAAGTTTCCAACAGCACATCCAACTAAAATCTTTAAGGGGAATTGAGACTATGTATTTGTCAATTGAGCCATCCTTTAGGGGTTCTTTCCAAATTCTTCTTCTTATTTTGATGATTAGCAATGAGTTTATATCTTTACAGAATTTTGAAGCAGTCAACCATAGAAGCCAGATTAGAATAATGTAAGTGGTGTATGGATTGTTCCATGTAAGGAAGTAGAAAAAATTGTGAACCGTTAGAGAAGGGTCTGATCTGCTAGGTTCCTTTTTCTAGCCCTTCGCTCCTTGTGTGGAGTAACATCATCGTCCTCTTGTGTATGAAATTATTTTATTGCAATTCATTGGTATGTTTTTCACTATACATTAGAAAACTGTATGCAAAACCTGCGAGGCTGCTAGACATGTAAAGACATGTAACACGGAAGTCTCAAACACAAAGATCATTTTCCTGGGCGTACACAAAGTCCAAACTGGCCCCTCAAACTTTAGAAAAATGTGCTTTTAAGTGTTCAACTTGACCTTTTCTTTTGCTACAGTTCTATTTGTTCCTTCAAACTTTTCCAGGTTAGGAAAGAATGGTATCACTATCAAATAACACGAGTATATCTCGTTTTTTCATTCCTTGCAGTTGGATCTTAAATATGGTGCAATCTTATTGATCGCTTTGTAATTAGTCTATCGTGCAACTACAAATAAAAATTCCAATTAAACCTAAAGATTATTGACTGCTGATGTTCAACATGTGCTCAATGAATCCACTTAACTGGAATAAACTTTACATGAATTCAGATGTTAGGAACTGAACCAGATAGGTTTGAGTGATCAGAGTACCTTCTAATGCTTCTGATGGAGGAGGCACAGCCACTGGAGTTGGAGTTTATTCACTGAGTAACATACATGGTCTGAAAATGTAATTAACAGCCTCTAGGGAAACATAACTAACTAACGCCTTAATTCTTTTACAGAGTTCGAATGCCTAACCAATCAGTGGAGGGAAAAAATCTCAGATTCACGCTGAACTGAAACTCACCATCTAAAGAAAGAAAGCTAAAATGGTAACCGTGGATAAAGCAAGAGCGAAGGTGGTGACTCCATCTCTAGTGAAGGAAGGAGCAGAGCTCACTGTAGATGGGGAAGGCGATGAAGACGATGCTGCCACGATGTTGGTCTGTGGGGATTTGGAAGTGGGGGCGAGTACTGGTGGCACCACTGGGCTGATATCAGGAGTTGCAGATAGTGGCGGAGCAGCCATGGTGACAGGTGGAACGGCTGCCTTGTGCGGAGGAGATGCAGGTGTGGAGGAAGCGGCGGTGACGTTGACGGCGACTAGTTGGCCCAGTTCGCAGTGATTGCCGACGGTGCACATGAAGCAGTTCATGCCAGTAGATGAAAGGGTGATACTTTTGGGCCCTGTAGATTCAATGGAACCAATGGTGTTACCGTTGCTCTCGTCGCAGGAATCGTAACCCTTCTTCTTCACTTGTACCACGCTGTGCGCTCCGGTGGTGAAGTTGAACACTGCCCAACCAAGTTAAAAAAAAAAGAAAAGAAAACGACAGGTTTTTTCATTTCATAGTTGTGGTGGAAAACGGAATTGAGAGAAGGGGAGAGGGTGAAGAAGGAAATGCGTACGTAGAACGTCGCCGACGGTGAAGGATTGGTTGGCAGCCCATGAAGAGTAAAAGGCGGCGCCACCAGGTGGAACTATCCAACCCAAGCTGTCTCCGACGACATGGGTTGTCTTCGCCACCACGCCCTGCAGGTGGAGGAAGGCCACTATAGCCACTGCAGCTGCAACTGCCCAAACAACCTCTCTACCCATCCTTTTTCTTCTTGTGTTCGAGAGATCGATATCAGGTCACCCCTGCCTTCAGCTCTCTGATCTTTTCCCCTCACTAGCAAACCTAATTCCTCGATTCTCTTCTGTTCATCCTCTATAAGGCCATGAACAGTGGATTCACGTTTACGTAAAAAATTGCAAACGGCGTAAATTACGTTTCACGCACCCACATAACAAGAGGCCACTTGGTTCCACTTCCAGTGCTGCTTGTCGTCTGTCTCCCGCTGAGGCTCTGAGCTGAGAGTTCTTGGTTCGATGGTGGACATTAAAGTCAAGGTTAAACAATTTGAATATTGTAAGCTTTTCGATCCATTTAGAACTTTTAAGTCAAAAGCTTTTCGGGGCCTCCTTAGATCCCTACTGAAACAACTTGAAGAACTCATCACCTGCATCGAGGAAATCGAAGGCTCGAGGAAAACGGGGATAGATTTCCTAGTCTAATTGAGAATGACTAAATTAAGCATTCACGTCAAGCGCGAGAAAAGGGATTCTGCAAGATTGAGGCTTGATTCATTCGGGATCACCCATCCGCTTTTCTGTTTAGATTTTCATAAAATGTTCCTGCTGGGGGGAAGAACTCGATTGGATTTCATGATAGCTAGCTTCAAAGTTCAACCCTTTTGTCTGCTAGAAATATATTTAAAGGTACTTTAATCATATATAGGCATTGGTCTTTATCAACTGAGACAGCAAGTCTCCTGGGAATCAAGAGAGACATGGCAGTCAAAGGGAAATACACCTACGCTTGAGACTTGCAGGTATAAAAAAATGCCACTGATCAGACCTATTCCAAACAGGACCCTTTCAACCCCAGACTAACGATAGAACCTCCAACAAGGCACCAACTAAAACTGGGTCCTTATGGAAAATTATTGGAGCATCTGAACAGAAGAAATTTCCATTGTCACTATCTACTTGATGGCCTCCCCCTACTCCACCAACTATAATATATGTAAATGCTCCATTTGTTGTTTATCTCACCGTCCAAATCTGCAAATACAAGATCAAATATCATTGACAAACCAAAGCTAAACTCAAGTGATCTATCTCACAAGTTAATAATGAAACCACCGCCTTGGTTAAAAGATAACTTCAGTTACAGACAAAGCTAGTGACTCTTGATGACTATCACAAAGATTGGACTGCTGTTGTAGGCCCTAACATTCGAATAAATAACTACTACTCTCATATGCAAGGAGGCATAGGACTTTCCTAGTAAATAAATATTAAGCTTGATTGTATCAAAGATAAAATAAAGTGCAGGTGAGAGGATGTAAGCAATCCACTGTTTTATCTCATCATGTCCTAATCTTGAAGAGAAGAGGGCCAGAGGTGCAAGAACAAAACTTTAAAAACAAGAGAGAGAACCATTTGAAGGGCAGATAATTTGCTGAAATGAAAGGAAAATTAATCAGCAATTTCCACCCATACCCATTTCGAGATAAATTGTGCATACAAGAATTGATGAATGGGTTTATACATGAATTCTTTAAGAACCTTTTTGTGTGCTACTGGAATGCACCAAATTTGGCGTCGGACAGAATAGAAGAGTGAGAACTCTTGAACCTTTGGGGTTTTCCCCCCTTTTTAACTTCTAGAAGATATATACTGGACGATGACATTATACTAGAAACAGTGTTGCAGCACAGGTCATCAGAACCATGGAGCAGGGTGGCATCCAACATCGTTTCCAGATATCCTGTCACATTGTCAATCAGAATATGAGAAAAAGGATTACAAGTTTCAAGTCTGACGAGTTAATCCAAAATAATGAAAGGTAACAGCGTAACCTGAATTTCATTTATAGAAAACAAAGAATAACAGAATACAGTGGAATATGCACCCCTAAGTAAGACTTGACAACTTATCCGCATAATAACTCTATTTTGAATGCTCTTTTGGTTCTTTAAAGTTAGGTTGATCAACCAAACATTTCCATATTGATGAAATAATTAAGATTATACAATCTGTCCTGTAATTCCACCAACAATAGATGAATACCAGCAACAAGGTACTTAAAGCAGTTCATAAACGGGAGTTTTGTTGTGGCTTATAATTGAAGGATTTGCGTATTTGGATCCAAAACATTTTGTTATCTAATCAATAATGAACCTGTTGAAATGGGAACAGGCTTAGTGGATGATAGCAAGAACTAATTAACCTCTAGCTACTAAAACATACTTTGATCTGGGACACAAATAAGACCTGGAAGGAGTAAATTTACTCTGAAAACATCAAATCCTTTGGGGCAACAATGAGAATTAGGTGGAAGCAGTCTTCCTGTTCACCCAACTGCATAGGTTGGAAGAAGACGCACCCACTACAATCTAATTTATGACTGCTAAACTGTTTCTTATCAAATTGTAGGGGAAATAGATATAGCATGGTTATATCCAGTCTCTTGCACTAGAAAAATCCCAACTATTCAAAGGTCTGCTAGATGTTTTGTGGTCCCTATTTCCACTCTTAATGATGGTTTATTTCAGAGAGAGCCCAAGAGACCACTATAACGTTCTATTTGTTTTGCCTCAGAAGCACATTTCCATTTGTCTTCTCTAAATATGCAATCCCTCTATTTCCCTATTAAGCATCTTCACACTACTAAAATCATTTGGGACAATCTTTCTTTCATAAAACATCTTTACCACTTGCCAAAGTAAACATGTGAGAGCATGACAATGTTCAAACAGAAGCAGACAGTTCTCAGAAATTAACAGATGGAGAAAAGAGGAAGATGTTAACGGCAGCTAATTAGCCCAAATATAAGATTGATAAATTCTTCCAGTTAGAAGCCGCACCAGAGCGGAGGGGAAATGTAACATAACAGGAGCAACATAATGTAATCCAGTCCCAGGAATCAAGTAATTATCAGTATTACAAGTTCACTTATTTTCAGACAAACAAAGGTATGAATGGTAATCTTGGGGCAGTACAATTGGATCAGTGAATCTTAGTGTCATATTTTGGTGCCTCTTATGCTCTCTATATGAACGGTAAAATACATGTTGATTCAACTAAATAAAATGAAGAAAAATTTATGCGTGGGTCCTCTTAGTAAGACCTAAACTATTGTTGGGTTCCCTTAGTGCAAACTAACACCATTTCCAACAGTTAACTTCATTCAAATTTCACATCTGGAAGGACCAAAATACCCCCAACTTGTTTAATAAATATGATACGACTAACATACCCACATACCCTATTGTTATCAACCATATAGTGGGTGAGGTGGAATCCCTTCACCCTCTCGGAACCACTGCCAGAAACCACACCCACAAAAAAGAAAGAAAAAAATCAATAATTCCCCCATGCCGAAATCACCCACCACCGCTAATCAGAAAATCCTAAACAGAAATCTCAGATGAATACTCTAATCAGAAATCCCTCTCCATTTGGGTTTCTCTATATGAAGAATTGTCAAACCATGTCCGGCCAAGACCACCTAAGCCTATGCATCGTTTGTAAAGCTTATGTTGAAACATCAATGGATTGATCGGAGTACCCAACCGTCGCCACCGTCGTGAACAAATCTGGCATCCGGATAATCTCGATGCTATTGATGTAAGCAAAAGAACCTTCGTGTGAGGAAGAAGGTATGAAAACATTTATGAGTTTGCCATCTGAGGAAGCAGGTAGAAAGAATTCTCTGGGAATGTAAGCTTGGGTGAGAGCTTCTGTAGTAATAGAAGCGCTGAAATTTTTAAGGATAGTAAACCCATTAATAGTTACACCAAAATATGCATCAGAAGTGTTGAGACTGTTTAATCATATGGAAAGAAGTGGAATCTTAGCCAATGAGGACGTTTTGGGGAAACCTTGAAGGTGTAATTGAATTATTTTGTGAAAATTCTTGCAGACATGTAAGGAACTGTGGAAGGGAGAGAGATGGATCTTGAATTTGAGCCTTGGCAAGGATGGAATCCCCTGTGGATACAAGGTGCTTGGAATCTGAATCCCATTTACGGCTGTCAGAAATCAGAGTGGGGAGGGGGGGGGGGGGGGGGGGGTTTTCCCATTTATGGTGTGGTTTGGTGGTTTTTGGCCGTGGTTTCTGGTGGGGTGAAGGGATTATAGACCCCCCTTCACCCACTTATATGGTTGACAGCAATAGGGCATGGGGGTATTTTAGCCATATCATATTTATTAAACAAGTTGGGGGTCTTTTGGTCCTTCCAGATTTGAAATTTGAAAGAGGTTAACAGTTGGAGACCGTGTTAGTTGGTTTGGGACCTAAACGTAATTTTTGGCACTAAGGAGACTCAACAATAATTTAGGTCTCGCTAAGAGGACCTACGCGTAAGTTTTTCTAAACTAAAACAAAAAGCAACCAAAAGAAAGGTCTTTATGTTTACTACTGAGAAAGAGAATGTTTTACAAGCATACTTTTGCTGTGATTCTTTCATCAACTCCAACATTTAATTTCCAAACCCCCCCCCCCCCCCAAAAAAAAAAAAAAAAGAAAAAAATGAAAACCACACCCTGTCAATATAGTTTTCCAATCTCTTTGAATGAGTAAACAAGTTATTGCAGAACACATCCCAGTTGTTCCTTTCAAATCCTGCAGAGTCTCTGCAGCCATACCCAGAAAATGAGGGAAGAAATTATTTCTGAACATATCTGGGCTTGTTTCCCCTTCAGAAAACCTTCTCATCCTCTCTTTCCATATTCCCCAAAGGATAGCATAAAGAAATGCTTTACATACGAACCATCCCCTGGGAGAAGTCCAAAGTTTTAGGGTTAGTTTAGCTTAACGGTTTATGCCTAAAGCTAGGTTTTTGTGTTTCGAAAGTCCAAACTTTTAGGGTTAGTATAGCTTAACATTTTGTGCCTAAAGCTAGGTTTTTGTGTTGCTACTTTTAAAAAAAAAAACTCAATTGAGGTCCAGTACTTTTGGTTACTTTCAATTGGATCTTAAACACAAGGGACCAGAGCTTTCCACTTTTGCATGATTTCAGTCTCATTTGAAAGGTTTTCAATTACCTTTCAAGTTAGGCCAAGTGAATTCGAGTATAATTGGAAAAGCTCTGGTCAAAATAATATGTATCAGTCTACAATGGTTTCTAGAGCATTCTAATCATGTGATTAGGAGCCTAACAATCGATCCATATTTCATTAATCTTTTACAGTGAATGAAATATTCTGCAGCTTCTTTGGAGAATTATTCATAACCTGAAATGTGATAACCTAGAAACCCAAAGCAATTGCATTGTAACCCTAGGTATGACTGCATTGATTAACCACTCTCATCTACTTCTTCTTCTTTTCTTTTCCTTTTTTCCTTCCCCCCCCCCCCCCCTCTTTTCTGTTGATTTTCTTGTTAGGTTTGCTGTGAAGTTAACATTATATGACCATCCCCAAAGTTCAGTATCCTCATATTTTACTACTGTTTTATAAGAAAAAAGGTATGACATTCTTTCCCCATTAATTTTTCACAATTTTTTATTTTTTATTTTTCAACAGAAAATTTTCAAGGAAAAAGAAGTCCTAAGAGAACTCAATACATCAGCGTTCTTCAGATTCAGAATTCAAGTTTTCCTATCCAACAGGTAAGACCAGAAAAGGTGAGACCCGTGATAGATTTCCCCCCAGAATACTCACTTCTTTCTGCATTTTTTTTATTGGAACACGGGAAATTCTAGTATCAGGACAATAAAACATGAGAGCCTAAATGGAAATCAGCAGAGTTAAAGAAAATCATACCTTCAAATATATTGATGCGGATGCTGATGAAGTATTGAGCCCCTTAAAACCAATATCATATGAAATGCTGCCATCAGCTTTAAACAATCCAAAGTTCCTCTCAGATGTCGGCCCAGGCTTCAAATTTTCATTAAACAGGGCAAATATATATGCCTTCGCCATTATCTTTGGCCTAAGCGGGGTCCCCTTTCTTTTGGCAAGCCGTTTACGGAGATTATAATTATAAGTTCTAGCATTGCTAACTGTGGCCGCAGCTTCAGTTGTAGCATCCCCACGAGAAGCCCAACCAGTTTCTGTAATTATAACTTCCATCTTTCCATGCCCAGCAGCTTCTAAAGCTGAGTAAGCAGCATCAATTTGAGCGTCAAGCATGTTATCATAATGGAGTTTAGTCTTCTCATCATATATTCCAGTGTTCGGTTGGAACAAAGCATAATTAATATCAATATCCTTGGTATTATACATGTAAGCCAAAAAAGGGTAGGCATTGAGAAAGAAAGGAGATCCAATCTGTGAGAAGAACTGCAGAAGTGGCTTCATGTACTGCATGACATTGTCAGCAAAAACACAAGAAGATGGAGGATAGGAATTAGCAAACACAGCTTGTGAATGTGCAGTTTGGATCTGAATTGAATCAGCCAGATGAAGCTTGTTGATGGCATTGTAAATATTCGTTGCTGCACCCAGAAGAGCCTGCCAGAGTTCCTGATCGCTGCCCCCCAACACCTCGTTCCCAATAGCAATTCCACGAATTCTTGTTCCTGGAAGGAACGGCTGTACATTTTCTTTTACCCAATCTGTGGCATTGTCCTCATTCGCACTCATGATTTTCAGGTATTCATTGGGAAGTCCAATTACTAAATCAAGCCCAGAACCACTAAAAGCATTCAGGACACTGTGATTAGCATCAAATATCCTAACATTCTTTATCTTTGCTGCTTTAAGAAGTTTCACAACGCTCTCAGGTCCAGGGATGTTATCAGCTATCCTACCATAATTTATTCCATAGGTACCAGTAAATGCCTGCACAATCAGGACTGGTGCAAATAAAAAATAAATTAGATATCAACATCTGTAGTACCATCAAATTTCACAAGTGTAGTTATCTGAAGGAAGTTTGTTTCAGTTACAAAGTGTCAAGGAATGATGAGACCACAGTGCCAGAGACTACAATATATTGTATTTCAACAACAAACAGAAATTAACCATAAGCAGACTATTGAGTCAATAAAACTACTTCCATTTTCATTTTCATTTTCTTTTCCAGCTTGTTTGAAGGGATATTTTCAATTACGGTAAGGACATACAAGCGTTGAGAGTCAGAAACTCCATCAAAATAGGTTTGGTAATTAATTAGATGGATCATCATTAGTTTGTTATTTGGAAGCTCTCCAAGACAAGCGGGCCAATTTTACATAGTTCATAGAAGGACAAAGAAAACAAGACTTCTTGGTGTAAGCAGCGAATCATCAATCATGTATCAAGAAACTTTTTTTAAAATAAAAATAAAAATAAAAATGATAAAAAGAAGAAGAAGAAGTACTTGAAGCCATCTAAAACCAAAAGTTTCAACCATCAGAATCACCAGTCAGAGAGATCCAACGCATAATTTATAAGTTAAAGCTGAATCAAATTAGCTTGAATCTTAAGCTTAAAAAAGAAAAGTTCTTTACAACATTGATCCAGTCCATCCATCGAAAAGCGGATCATGTTTAATTCAGAAAACTTAATTTATCAAGCAGACTTCTTTCAAATTATAAAAGCCAAGAAACGGAAAGAAAAGAAACAGGCAAAGGAGAGAGCGAAAGAGTAAAATCAAGGGGAAGCAGGGACATACCATTGGGGAAGACGCCGAGGCAGAAGAGCTGAAGAATACAGAAAAAGGAACGCGGAACCATCCTCACTGATTTAGAAGAGGAGCCAGAGAAAGAAACTTCCATACTAATACGTAGAAAGAAGAAGAGGGCTCTCGATTGTAAATATAGGTAGAAATTGGTGAGTGGCCAAGCCAAAGGTACAACTCCAATACCTCTGGATGCAATATTTCTGTTGCTGGCATTCCATAGACAATAAGAAGAATTTCTGCACCGTCACAGGCCGTGACCTCCTCGCCTTCCCTTCCCTTATTCCTAAAACGCAAGATTCTTCCACTTCCGGAGATTTTGATCGTGGGGGTCTTGTAGCAGATTTCCTTTCACTCCTCTAAACCCAGAGTAAACCTTATCTTCTTTCTATTCCTTACAGAGACTACGCTGGCTTTCTTTCTCTCCTTCTTCCTTGGCTATGGTTTCCTCGAAAGAACCTCCGCTTTTTCTTTTCTTCTGCAGTTGTACCTGATTAGCAGATTCAGTTGTACCCCCTGCGCCTGATAAACCCAGTGAAGTAAAAAGCTACTAGATTAGGGAGTTGGTAATCGAGAAAAAATGAAATTGATGAGCAACTGGGGGGCAAGAGAGGGAGAAGGAGAGGGAGAGAGATGTGGGCTTCGCCAGCAACATAAGAAGAGCGGCCGATCGTATCTGATTGGTCTGCTTGATCTTTCTAAAACTGCAAATTAACGTCTCCTTGAGTCTCGAATCTTTATAAGAGTTAGGAGAAACAGAGAATTGTTCTTAGTTTTTTCATATGCAGAAGAGAGGGCTCTTGACTTTTCTTTTTCCCTTCCCCTTTCCCTTTCGCTTTCCCATCTTCCTTTTCCTTTCCACCATTCTCATTCTCTCTCCCAATGTGCTGTGAGTCACTGCTGGGTAACGGACATCCACACTTAGTCTTCAATACGGAAAGGGTTACATATATTCCCAGAAAGACAACCACTCATAAACCCATGAGCACTTGTGCTAGAACCCTAAATTGGACTGAAGAAGAATCTTGACTTGTTAACTTTTCAGAGCCATGGCCGACATAAAAAGGTATAACCCAGTGTGAAGTGAACACAGGGTGTAAGATTGAAGAGTTCAGGAGTTGTAAGTTGAAACAACTAAGCCCAAAATTGTTCTATTTCAAACTGGTTATACCATTACCAACCATCAGTATTACAAGGTTTTTTTGTCTTTTGGGGTAAGAAACTGCCCATTTTTCAAGCTTTCAAACGGACCTGTAAAGTCAAGTTTTTATATAGGGATAATTACTGTTGCCCCCCTGTACTTTGATTTTATTACTAATAAAACCCTGTTCATTACAAAATTACTGTTGCCCCCCTTCCTTATAACGGTGTTAAGTAGCCGTTAAATTTGAATATGTAATGTCCACTTTGTCCTTCATTAAAATTAAGAAATCAAAAGATGATACTACCCCATTTATAAAAACCAGATTAAATGTCAATTTTACCCTAATTTCATTTATTTTGAATTAAAAATATTGGTTTTCCACTTCACTAACTTATTTATTTTGAATTAAAGAATTGGCAAATTCTCGTTTGGTTTCCCACCTTCTCCTCTAGCTCGTAGGGGGAACCCATTTTTTTTTTTTTTTTGGGGGCATATTGGAAACACGTCCCTTCCCGGGGTTTGACTTTCCGCTTCTCCCCCTTGCGCCCAAATCTTGCCGGAGGTTCGTGGTGTTTCCCAAATTTGGTTGAATTCTATCTTCCCTCCTCTTCGGTTTCTTTTTAATTTTATTCATTATTATTTCTTTATTTTGGTGATTTTTTTAGAGTAAAGCGTTTGTTATTTTTTCTCTACAATTAATTAAGGGTATTCTGTACTTGACAGGGTAAATAAGTAAAGAGATAAGTAGGGTATTTTGGGATTTTAAAATATGGAGATGCCACATCATCGGTAACTACGGACTTATAGTAGGGGGCATTAGTAATTTGCAGTTAAGGTTGGATTAGTAATTTTGCAAATACGGGGATACATTAGTAATAAAATAAAAGTATAGGGGGGCAATAGTAATTATCCCTTTTATATAATACAGTATATTTGGGTGGCCTTTACTCCTATACGAAATAACAGAGAGTTCGACTTAGTACTGTGGATTACTGTGCTGCGAATTCTATGTCGACTATCCATTTCTCAACACACTTTTTGAAAATAGATGAATTTTTGAAAAAAATTTTATGTATTATTTAATTTCTAAAAAAACAATTGAATCTACTATGAAAATTATTTTCCGTGGTTATCAATCAGATGCTTATTAATTCTTGGCTATCATGTCAACATATTGAAAGAATATGATTGAAAAAGAATAAAAAAATATCACATGAATCCAAATTATCTCATGAGAATAACATTGACACGCCACATTTGAAATAATACATATCCTTGTCTTTTTTCTTATCTTGAGTTTTCTTGAGTAGAATTTTTGAATGTCAATTCAAATTCAAATTACTAATTAAATTGTGAGAAGAATCCATGCACAACTGATATTTTAACAATGTCACCTTCTATATTTATTTTAAATCATTGAATGGCAATAAATAAGAATATTTTTTACCCAAAAAACAAAAGATATTTCTTTTAAATAATTGAATGGTAATAAATAAGAAGATTTTTTACTTAAAAAGAATAAATAAATAAGAAGATATTAACACCTAATCCATGCATGTATGTGAACGTATCCGTATGTATGGAAGATCTCAACCCTAATGGTAGTATGGTAGCCATTGTTATGAATCAAATGATAGTTTATTTGGATTTTGATTAACTTAATATGCATTAATTGTAGCGAGTGGAGAAAATAAGGCACTACCACCGACAGTATATCAATATTTATGTAGAACTTTAATATATTACCTACATGATTAATGCTTGTTGATTTCTATAAAAATATCACTAGCTACCAACAACAACTTCCCATTTATCCAAAAAATATATATAAAAAAAGACCATTCTATAGAAATATTAAAATTGATAACACCTGTACCAGTTCCTCGTATTAAGATGGGTTCAATGCAGGTGAGCTCAGGTGCATATGGGATCAAGTTTAATAAATTGGTTTTGGGTCGACATATATCACTGCAAACCTCGATTATTGGATTAATTATTCTTTCTTTTCTGATTAAATCTGTGGGTTTTAATGAATTGAATTAAGTCAAAGGTACGCTAGAGCTGCAGTTTTACATTGGAATTTGTATTATTTAATAAATGCTCAATATTAGATCTATTTTAAACAACAATCTTATTCAAAGCGGACAAGGGGTTGGGGGAACATAATTCCACTAACCACACAGTGGAAGACGGCGGACATTCTTTCGAGCCCGAAACAGAAAGGGTCTTCTTGGCTAAAAGGTATGCAATTAAATTAGAACTCTTAGGGATAAAAGTAGGGATACAATGCATAAAGTTACCCATTATATAATAAATGTCTTGGATCAGAGGTTCCATTGCCATCAGGGGTTGAATCTCACCTTCAAGATACTTGATTATCTACTTACAGTCTGACTCAATTAGAATTGACTCATAGCCACATGCAAGCACCTCCAATAGTCCTACTCTGAAAGCAAGAATTTCTCCTTCTTTAGTAGAATTATAATTTCTAGATAATGAAGAAACACTCAAGAGCTTTCCCTCGGCATCTCGAATAATAATGCCGGCACCACCCTTCTTTGTTCTTGCAACCCATGAGGCATCTGTATTTACTTTCACAAAACCTATTGGAGGAGGTTCTCAAGTCAACTGAACATTTTCTCCATATTCCACCCCCCTTTTTGAAGTTGATTTGGCTGATTTTTTATTATCCAAAAACTCTTGCATGGAGTAGACTGCCTTCTCCAAGCACTTCTTGGGGTTTCCACTGCTATATATATGAAGTCATAGGAAATCTTAGTTGTGGCCAAGGTTAAACTTATAAGAAGAGATCTCTTGTGATGATTAAGTATAGCTTTCTATGAATAAGCATTGCAAGAAATGAATTGTATGTCGAGACATTTAATATGAAAAGTATACTCATGCACCTCATGATATGAAATAGGAGAAGATGTAAGAAGACATAATAGGATGGAATTCACACACTAGTTTCATGGAGATCTTTTTCCAAAATTTGTAGTATACATTTTTTTTTTTTTTGGGAGGAATCTGAGGATCCTCTAAGAATTTACATGCACTTTGACTACATTAAATATAAGGTAAGACTATATATCTGAGGAGATTTAAAGTCTTGACCTCATAGTTACGACTGACATGTTCATTTTACCAACTGAATAACCCCTTGAAGTTTATAGTATATTTTGAAGCGTTTTTTTTTTTTCATTTACTTTTGTGGTATATACTTAATAGCCGAACATGAAATAGCTAATTGAAAGTAACTTAGGCGAGATGAGAATCTTAAGATGGACCACATTATGGGTCTCACAGATTAAAAGGAGTAAATATTTTACATCTTCGTTGCTAAGTCTTTGTCTTCAAGAAGTTTCTGTGAAGCTTTATTTCTAAATCTGCTTGGAGTTTTCTGAGTTTTTTTTCTGCATACGCGTACTTACTAATCTTTTGATAATGATGCTGATGATAAAGTGGGTGTTGGGTTGTCTTTATAAGTTTGATCACTGAAGGGAGAAAGGTTTTACCTTTCAAGGTTTCTTTTGTTTATAGCATATATTCATTATTAATCAAAGAGGACAAACATAATCATGCTGGAGGGTCCTTTAGTTGGTGGATTTTCTTAGTACTTAAGAAAATAATAAACTAGAAATTCAGAAAAAAAGTTTAGTCAAGCTCTTGTCAAATTGTTTTCTACTAGTTATTGAGAAAACCTTGAAATCTCTCTCTGTGTGTGGAGATGTTCTTGCTTAATGACTAAGATGATTTGATGGATTAGTGGAAATACAGTTAAAAAGGGGTGTCTTTATGTTTACTTAGTTGATGAGTTTAGGGTCCCTTTTCTGATGCCAACTAATAAAGGAATTACATAATCCATGCAACTGATGGGAGTTTGGCTTTTAGGTTGAATCTTCCATGATAAGATCATAAGATTCTTCCTTTAACTCACTTTCATGCATTATTCCTTTTTCTGCTACATTCTTATTGGGTCCAGTTGCAAAAGTATATAAAAAATCATTAGGCCCAAGAATCTTGAAATTAACTGCTGCATAGGTTGAAGAAAAAATGGTTTTTCTTTCCCCCCAACAACTACAAATTTATTTTAGTTTTTTTATACAATATAAATTAGTGATTAATAAATGATTAGATGACCAACTTGTCCAACAAATATGGCCCTACAGAGATATACTACCATAATATATGATAGTTTGAATTAAAAGAGATGATGAAATCTTTTCTCTTTCAAAAGGGTTTCAGGAATAGAAGCCTTTATCTGTGGGTTCCCAAACTTTGTGCTTTAAGGATTTTAGGGTTTATCTAGAGCATGAGATTGCAACATTTTCTTGTCATCTAATTCTGTATTTCTTCAGGAGCAAGTCAGCTTTGTGCTTAAGGATGGTGGGGTTTATAGAGCATGGGATTACAACATTTTCTTGTCATCTAATTCTGTATTTCTTCAGGAGCAAGTCAGCTTAGTGTGGACCCATGCAACCTCAGGGAGGAAAAAGAAAACCATCATATTTGTGATTTGTATGCTGATAACCTCAAGCAAGGTTTTCTTCTCCTGTTAGACATCAAGTGTAATAAACCTGCTTCAGAATAAATTACACTCTAAGTGAAGAAAGAGAGATGGGATTAGTACTTGATATCATTTTTAATTCTTGCTTAACTGATGGGCAATCTTTGTTAAAGCTTGCTTTGTACTATTAAAACATGTATAAAGAAGAATATAGAATTTTTTACATGCACCACATGATACCACCAACCATGCAAACCTTATCCCCCATCGCTACAAATTGAAAAAGGTTGTCATGAAAGTCAACACCGCTGCTCTCATAATCATAATGAAACCCAATGGACTCTTGCTGGGTTTTGGTGAACTATCTTCTTTTCACAAGTTCTTCTTGGTGAAACACTTTTGGCGCGCCTTCTTTCTGGCGTGGCCCCCCTCCGATCCCCCCACAATCCATAGGATTGTGCCATTGTAGGGAAAGCCATGGCAAAAGATTTATTTACTTGTTGTTGGGTCGGATCTATGCCATGGCCAATCCTATAAAGGAATTGTAGGGAAATGAATTACGGAGTATGTGGATCCGCTTGTAAGTCGTAACCATAAAGAGATAAGAGCTTGAAATAAAGATAAAACCAAGTTAAAGAAGATGGGTGAAGAGATCCACCCATTTCTTAAGAGTCAAGAGTTCAAAGAAGAAATAAGGATGAAGATAGAATCATAAAATAGGATTTTTTTTTTTATGTAGTATTATAAATCTAAAATGGCAATATCTTCTTAGTCATTAACACCCAAGAAATGGTGTTAAGTTTTACAGATTTATTTGATCAGGATTGTAGGGTTTATAGAACATGGGATTATGAGCAAGCCAGGATTGTAGCGGTTCAACTTCAGTGTTGCGCATTGAATGCGCAACACTGTGCTGCCAACGGTTGAAATCGAAATCTCGACCATTCGTTTCATTTTCAATCACTTGCGAGACGGAGTGTCGAGATTTCAATCTCGACTGTTGGCAGCACAGTGTTGTGCATTTAATGCATAGCATTCAAGTCTCGGCCGGATTGTAGGGTTTCTAAAGCATGGGATTTTCTTGTTCGGGCTTAGATCTGAACATGGACTTAGGCCCAACAGAGTATGGGCTTATTGTCTTTGTTTCCTAATTACTAGAACACCCTCAATCATTTGAAAAATTACATCGGTGGACCATCACTAACAAAATCGCAATCTTATCCTCCTGAAACCAATAGCTGATAGGATCTACCTCACCCTTTTTTTTCCCACCAAAAAAACGATGGCAAAGATCCTTCTCTCTTCTGCTAATTCACTTCTCCGCACCTCTCTGTTTTCTTCCTCAGCAACGACGACAACACCACCACCGGCATCACCGGCCACTATTTATTCTCTCAAACACAATGGAAAGCGTCAGAACGCTCTTATTGTTGCTGCTTTCAGCAAGGAAGGCTCTGAGTTTCAAATTCCTTCTAATACTCTCACGAGACGATGCTTAGCTGTCTGCCTTACTGCAGCATCCACTCTCTCCCTTTCTGGCTTCTCCCATGTCAATGCTGCCATCTTAGAGGCTGACGATGATGTGGAGCTCCTGGAGAGGGTCAAGCGAGACCGAAAGAAGAGGCTTGAGAAGCAAGAAGTAATCAAGTCATCCAAAGACGAAACAGGTTTCGCCTCTTATTTCCATTTTGCTTCTCGAAAGTAGTAGTCTCATTTTGACTGTAGAAAACCCTGTTCGTTTCTTTTATTGAGCTCAATTTATTGTTTCCGTGTGTGGCTGATCAATCTGTTATACCCATTTATGAAAGGTGATTCTTGAAAGTAATGGGTTAAGCTATACAAGTTTGCTTGGTACTTACTGGGTTTCTTCCATCTAATGATGGAAATGCACACATTGAAATGGCTGGCTCTGATTATATTATGATTATTTCTTTACCCCTTAGGCCTCCTTTTGTTCTTATGGATATGCACAAAATACGATTTAATCCATCCACTTGGTGCCCCATTGAGATGACAATTCTTAAGTAATAACTGATTACCCAGGAATGGTGGTCAGATATCTCATCTGATGATGGTGGAATTGTGTATATCCACCATAAAATCCGAGTTCCAGCCCTTACCGACTAGGGAAGAAAAGTGCGATGCTTAGTTCTGCAGATGTGAGAAGCATGTTTTGTAGTACGAATGAAACCAAGGAGGTTTTGGATATGTGAGCAAGAAGCCTCTAACAGTCCCACTTCCTATACGAAGATGTAGTCACTCAAGTTTTCCTTAGTACTTAACTTGAACCATGATGAGAAGTTAAACATTAACCCCAAAGACTTGTCTGAGTTTCTGTATGATTTTGTTTTAGATCACTAATTTAAATTATATGTTGTAGCTTATCTGCAAGAGGCTGTGTACAAGCTCAGTAAAGTGGGTCAAGCTATAGAAAATAATGATCTCTCAGTAGCAAGTTCAGTTCTTGGCTCAAGTACTGATGCAGAATGGGTCCAAAAGGTCAATGCAGCTTTCTCCAAGGTTAGTGAGAGTTCTCCATTCTTTTACTAGCTATGTATTGTTCTATAGGTTTAGCAGTATGGTTCAATCTCATGTTATTCTTCTACAAGAATGCAACTAAGTTTTGCTTATGTACCTGTATGTAACAGCTGAGCTCCGATCCTGAAGAAAAGACTGTAATCGATACATTCAATTTGTCACTGGCTTCCTTAATTTCATCAGGTGGGGTTACCATTCTTGGTGCGATTCGACTATTCTAATACTTCCATGCTTCATCTCTAATGTTTTCTCCTGTACTCTACCTCGGTGCAGTAATCCAGAATGACATTGAATCTTCCAAAAGAGCTTTTGTGTCTTCTGCCAGTGCACTGGAGAAATGGACTCTGCTGACTGGACTGGTTGAACAGCTTAAAGGCCTTTGATGGGATGCTAGATACTGATTAATTCTTTTTTTGCCTCCTTGGGAGGATTTACAGTATATTTGTGTTTCCTCACATTCTTGAAGCAAAGTCAACCTTTTAGTGCAAATGTCAACGATCAACCGACTTATCTCTTTAAGTTTTTCTATTGAGTTCCAGTCGGTTGCTGCTGTCGTAAATTCCAAGCAGCCTTGAGAATGTAATCAGTGTGTTATTGAACTCTTGAAAACCCATTCAGGATTTCTGTAATTTCATTGTTTTGTGTTGATGAGAAATGTACCAACGGTTATGAAGTTCCAAGTTTGAACAATATTACTAGCTTGTTTGAAGTAGTTTGTTTTTCATGATTCTAATTTTACCCCTCCGTGCCACTTCTATGCCTGCTCTCATTTGCGTTTGTTTCACCTTGCACCTTGTTGTATCGCCATCAAGAGAGACGGCTGTGGTTGGGGTGTCTCATATAGGAAGAAGATCAAGCTATGGTTCTAGTTATCGGTATCATATCACCCATGGTTTAAAGTATCCCACGATACTAACCGACATGTATCGAATTGGATATTAACCAAATATGATATATCTCGATGAGTTTTTCCATTGAATTGCACAAAAATACATTGTCCAATAAAACCAGAGTCTCAAACAGGGTGGGGCTGGTTAGGGCAAAGGTGACATCGGGAGGCATAAGGGGAAGAGAATGGATGGAGGTGCCAGGGACCGGATGACAGGAAAAGGGGTTAATGCTGTAAGCACGTTTAGGATTAAACCTGACATAAAGGACCTTCTGGTAGTCGCTGTAGATGGTGCAAGGTGAGATGCGTCATGGCTGCGGTAGAACACCCATGGCAGAGTTGGGGATTGGGGGATGAAATTACATATAAAATCTCATGTGTTAATTCGCCCTTTTTATGAAAAGAAGAACATAAGAGAAGCCACGGAAGTAAAAGAGGTAAAAGTGACAAAATACAGAATGCTACACAGGCCCTGCGAATTAACAGGATGCACATTTTTAACAGAGCATATCAGATGGTCAGAAACCTACGATGATTACAGGGATCACTACAAGTATAATTAACATCCCTTACCCCTGAAGAAAAAAACAAAAAAAGCAGTACAATCAACACCGACTAAATGCAACATTACTTGCTGCATCAACAAAGGCCTACCCTACCAAGGTACATGTATAAATCAGATCCAACATCAACATTAATATTACAGTCATCCAAATGCATCCAAGATGAGGCAGCAGAGGCCATGGGCAGTGATGGCAGAAATTCACTCAGCAGCTCACTGCTGAGGGGGCCGGAGGCTGCTGGGCATCAACTCGCTCTTTCTGACTAACCTCCCGAGGTTTGGAATCACCAACCTCACCGTTACGGCTGCCATTCTCCATCACTTCCCCCTCTATTTTCTCACCTTTTTCTTCGACTGTTGGGATTTGTCCTTCATTGTTTCCATTTGCTGCTTGTTTCCCCTTGAGCTCATCCATGGTTTCAGCTGCACTTTTGCTGAGTTTCTCTTTTTCTCCAGGCTCCACTTCACCGCTCACTTCATTGCAAACAACTTCCGCTGGATTCTCTTGGTCCCCGTGACCTGCTTCATCATTGTTTTAAAGCTTCTGCTGGTGGCATCACCTTTTCTGGGGCAGTTTTAACTTCCTCTTTAGTATCACCCACGGTTGCCACTGCTTCTGCACCTGACATTAGAATGTCCTTCTCTTCCTCAACCCTTTCAGTTGGCTCAGCTTGCATACCTGCATCATCTTTCTTGATTACCTCAGTGCCATTTTCGATCTTTTCCTCAACTGGTGCTCCTTCCAGCGTAGCAGCTTCTGTTTGGGTACTACCTTCAAGAGTCTTGTCTTCATTCCCACCTTGATTTTCCTTGCCAGCTGAATCCTCAACCGTTGTTTCCTCCTCGTTCTTTTCAGACATGTTCGCATCTTGCATACCATCATCTTTTTTCTCTTCAGTCTCCATAATTTCTTTCTTCGAGCCTGCAGGAGATTTCCTGTTACGTTTCTTAGGACGCTCTGGTTCTGATGGCGGAGTCACCTTGACCTTTTCACTGATTCTTGCAGATCTCCGGGGTGTCTCACCAGTGCCCCAATCAAACTCGGATACAGGAGGACCACCAGGGTGTGACTTGAGGTATTGTTCCAGCAGCTTTTTATTACTTATCTCCTCTCCTGTTGGAGCAATGAAAATGATCTCACTCTTCTTCGGTGTGCCTCCCTTCTTGGGCATAAACTGCAAACCACCACATAGAAGTTAATTATTAGATACAAGAAAAATATCAGAGCTTGCAAAAACATGTACACGTTGAAATGGAGATTAGTAAACAAACTGCAATTTCCAATTGTAAACAATTCCAAGTCTA
This sequence comes from Hakea prostrata, assembly GCF_041222555.1. Lineage (NCBI taxonomy): Eukaryota > Viridiplantae > Streptophyta > Magnoliopsida > Proteales > Proteaceae > Hakea > Hakea prostrata. The sequence goes on along the minus strand of NC_142601.1, from coordinate 57,823,693 downwards.
TCAAGGCCATTTTTACATAACAGTGAACCCAAGTTTGTCTGTCCTGTCACCCATAACAGATTTACCAAAAACCAAAAAGACAATCTACAGTAACTACTCCAACAACAACCCCCATCAATGTGTTCCTATGTCTGCCTAGTATCCTCCCTTTTCTTTCTACAGTAAATATTTCTAACCTTCTTGAAAAATTCTACCCAATAACCATACAAATCAGCCAATTGCTTAGCAGTTTTGAGTCTATAAAGCAACAGCTATCTCAACAAAGAAATTCATAATTCCATAAAAGATTTGATTTTGGTGAAAGCATAAAAGGGAAGTAAGATATCATAAACAGGATCACGCCAAGAAAAAAAAGCTTCAAAAGTCATCCAGACTTCAAGCTTACATTTTGCCTCGTCATATATTTCCATAAATAGATACCATCAGAGTTGCCTATTTCCCAAGTAAATAAATTTTCAATCACTTAATGCTACCCAACAAATGCTTTTTTCCAACTGAAATGGAATATTACTACCTAAGTTACATAGTAGGTTAAGAATGGACTTGCGAAGACATGATCACAAGCAGATACTTGGCATGGCCAAACCAGTTACCTATTATTTAGACTAGGATCTCCACAAAACACACTGCCACTAACGTCTAGAATTGTGGTTATGGAACAAGCGCACACTCATGCCCTTAATCCAAAAGCTTGGATTAACTGCTAAGACAGCACCAAAACTCAAGAATTCAGGCCTAAAATCCATGTGATTAAACCAGATGCTTCTACTATGTGATCTACCAAGCCCAGGTAACTTGCTTGATGTGATCCTGAGTTCAAACCTGTTTGGGTTCTCTACGGGCCCACCCAAATACAGAACAGCCATTAGTTGGAAGGTGATGGCCAAACCATAAGCATATCAAAGACTGGAAAGGTTGAGTGGCAATCTTGTTATAGAAAAACAAAATATTAATAAGGTTGGTTGGTCTAAAAAGAGAGGTCCAAAGGAAGTTAGTATTTATAGAACAAAGATTAACCTGGAAGGAAAACAAACTAAAGGAGAAACAAAAATAACCAAAGACAGGAGGTTTAATAAGGGAAATCAAATAATCCCAAAGGAAATTTATATCATAGGGAAAACAGCAGTCTTCAACCTTACACAAGATCCTCAACCCCCCCCCCCCTCCAAAAAAAAAAAGAAAAGGAAATAAAAACAAAAACAAAAAAAGACAACTTATAGAAGGTAGAATAGGAAAATGCTAATCATAAATAGAAGAAATAAACAGAATCAACAGAGCAGTGGAAGGGTAAACTTGGGAAAACAAAACATAAAAGAGACTGAAGAACAACTGAGAGGCTGTTTTTAACCCATAAAATTTAGAGAAAGAGAAAGCAAAAAGAGGGGGAAGAGAAATGGGAGGGTCCCCTTGCAATCAAACAAGACCCTCTTCTAGGACTCCAAATGCAGAGTCTATAAATAAACTCAGAATTGCACTCTTACCTATTCAAGACCACATCAATCTCAACTTCCAGGTATGTTATAAATGGACTTCAATGCGGTCAAATCAGGCAGAATATCAAGAACTCGGCCTGAAGCACTGATTACAACTAATAAATGAAATCAGATGCGAGTCCCAGCTCAACCAGGTAGGGCTAAACATAATTCAATTGACGGAGTGAAAACACGTAAGAGGTTGTTTTCTAAGGGGGTGCACGTGAAAGCTCTTTTCAGACTTATTGAAAAGTGACTCACAATTAAGTCATTTTCAAAGAGGTGTAATTGTCTCACTTTTTTTTTTTTTTATTGAGTACAGATGTGAATCGATGAACTCACCATCATTAAAAGAAAAGACGTGTTACACTAAGAGGGGAAAATATTAAGGATACTCTGACCCAAAATGAATAAATATGATATGACACTTGATCAGGGGTGTCAATAGGGAAACCCCTTTAAGTGCTTAAATTTTCTGTTACTTCACTCAAAAGAGAAGAGGAAAAAGAAACTCCCTGTTGCTAACTTTTAGCAACCAATATACCCCTGTGCATTTTAAGAATATTAACACAACCCTTCAAGCTAAACATAAATCACCCATGACCAACTTGAATCACAAGTTCATCACCACATTGTTAAACGAAGCATCAGGAACAGTTAAACCCAATTGATTCAAAGAACTAACAAATAAGAGTATAAATGATCCTACACATTGTTAAAAGAAGCATCAGGAACAGTTAAACCCAATTGATTCAAAGAACTAACAAATAAGAGTATAAATGATCCTACACATTGTTAAAAGAAGCATCAGGAACAGTTAAACCCAATTGATTCAAAGAACTAACAAATAAGAGTATAAATGATACTACACATCACAAGCATGGCTTAATAATGGTTCTCAGTAAAAACATTGGTATTTCTTGTAAAGAGACAAGATAGCATGTGAAACTAAAAACAAATTCAATTTGCCCAAGATCTTGATTCAACCGAAACCTCAGTTCAGCCCAGGTTATAATTTCCCAATGTGACTGACACCAACAAGATCTACACAAAACTCATTGGTCTCGCTGCTCTTTAGGTTTTTTTTTCTGCTGCAACGTCTGGAATTCAAGTTTTGGCTTAATTTCAGCCAGCAAATTCACTAGAGCTGCTGTATAAAGTGCATTGCTAGCAGATTGCAACATCTACAAGAACTCTAACTTGGACGAAGGCAAATCCAAAGGAAGGTAAATCTCTTTTCTCCTGAATCGATTTAATCTTATAGAAAGAAGACACTTGTTCAAATCATGTTGATTTTGTGTGGAATTAATATACATCAGACCACTTTTCCCAATCCAGTGTTTGTTAGAAGTGATTCTTATAATTAGTATACTCACAATCAAGGATTGGAATCTCAGTTTCAAGGCTGCTTTCGACCAGGCCAGAAACCTAGATATGCTGTTTTCGGCTGAAATTTCAACCAAAAACTTGGAACATTTCGACAGTAGATTTTGACCTTTATATGATATGATGTGCTTTTCATCTGATTTCTTGGCAGCTATCTACTTATAGCATGATGAACACAATGGAACTAGTATTTTGCTTTTAAAAAAAGGCGCTGAGATGTTATCATTCAAGTATACTAACACATGAGAGGTTCCAAGAAATATGAACTTTATAAAATTGAATAAACTATATCACATGCATGAATTGTTTAATATAAAATTGCACATACGAAAAAAAATAATAACCAAAAACAAAGTCTCGGGCTTCAATTCCAAGTTGACTGCCTTGCTGGAATCAATGGATCCATATCCTATTTATAGTGGTACCGTGCATACTGGATGAAACCTTCCCATGACATGTTATCCCTAAAGTTGTCCAAGAACTGATTCACTATGTTTCTATGGGCGGGATCATTAGCATAGTGTAGATATCACATCTTAGGAATGTGCCATAAGAGAAAATACTCCGTACAACACTCGCTCAAGCCATTAACAAAGAAAAAATCAAAACCATTCAAGCCATCAACAAAGTAAAAATAAAAAAATAGGAAGTTTGGAACAACCTTGCAAGAATTTTCCAAAATCCCCAAAAGAGGAGCAAATGGGGCGATTGAAGGCAAAGGTGTTACTGATTTAGGGTGAAAAGTGGTTGAAATCACAAAAAAAAACCCAGCAAAAAAATGGTTTAGGGGTCGAAACTCAAAGGGGGAAATCTAGCGGAAGCTATTGAAACCTATGACACTCGCGGTTAGGGTTTGCCCCACCGGTTCCCGTTGGCAACTTTGCTCATTCCCCCGGTCCTGCTTTACCCTTTTGGTGCTTTTGACCGAAATTTATACGACTACTCTTTTGTTCTTTGGACAAATTCTGATGGCTATTGAAGTTGTTTTACATGAAATGTATAATTTGATTTTCGATTACTATATTATGTTGAGAATATGGTACTTTAAGCCTGTATATATATATATATATATAAAACCTAAAATAGCCAGCCAAGTTGGTCAAAAAATTTTTTTTCACTCCAGCTCAATGAGACATCACCAACCTCTTGGCCCAACTTGGTTTTTTGGTCCATGGAGTAAGGCCAAGTTCTCAAACCTTGATCACAACATCTCTCACAAAGTGACAAGTAACTTCAATGTGTCTATCCTCTCATTAAAAAATGGTTTACTAGCTACAAATTGCTGCATGATTATAAAATGACACTTCCATTGGTTTCTTAACACAAAATCCAAATTCTTTCGCAAGAAATTTCACCCACATTAGTTCACAAACGGTATAAATCATAACTCTATTCATTTTTTGCACCATATTTACTTGTAGTAGTCTATTTCTTCTCCACATTACCAAGTTTCCTCCAACAAAAGTACAATAACAAGAAGTAGATCTACGATCCTCTCCAGCATAGACCAAGACTTCAGTTTCCACTCCTTCATGCTGGCTCCGATACAAGATGGCATATGAGTTAATATCTCGGATTTAAAGAGATCTCTTGAAATGTCATTATAAATTTATGATTCCCTTCCAAACTTGAAGCACACCTACTTGCCAAGATTCCGGCATGGTTCAAGATCTCAATCTTGAGGCCCATATCACTAGCTCATCCTTGAATGACCAGGTGCTATGCCAATGAAGCTTCCATTGAACCTAGGGAATAACTAATTTAGTAGTATTCCTCCCATGAGCAACACACCCGAGAACCCCAAGGGAGTAGCCGAGTTGGCACGTGCATTAATGCTTGAACAACATGGTCCTCTGACTATGATGCTAGCATGTACCCCCAGGCAAAAGTTAGGGCCAAAGGTCCAAATACACATGTCATAATAGAGGTGAAAGAGAAGGGGAAAGGAGCCGAGGGGACAAAAGGAAGCACTGAGAGGTTGCTCAATGTAGCCTCCTCCTTTCGGGACCATCATACAAGAATGCATTCTTAATATCCAACTAAAACAAAGGCTGGTCAAGGTTTACTACAAGAGGTGTAAGAATGCGTACAAAATTCAACCAAGTAATCGGACAAAAACATTCAAAATAACCACATAACCAGTCTACATGTAACCTTAAGCAACCATGGTCTTCCAATCATTCCTTCAACGGAAAAAGCCCTTTCAACCCAGAGTCTAGGACCATCCAGAAGATCTCCTAAGATAGTTCGAAGAAAGCAACCAACTAAACGGCACCGAAGGAAGCTACGATTGCACCTGTAATCCGACACCAAGTCATGAAATCAATTCAGCAATTCCATATAGGTTATACTGAAATCCAGCAATGTTGGAGCAACTCCTTATGCCACTTTAAATGTCCATCTCAATATCCATAGCTTCACCTAGGTTGGGAAAAGCACTTCATTGTACAACTAAGGAATGGATATGTTAGAGAGACAAGAAAAGGAGATAGGATAAGCAACAAAGAACTTCTGAGAACACGAATGAATACTCTTTGTGATCTGCAATAGGAAGATCAAGACCAGAATGTATAGAAGTGTCAATAAAGAATATCCTTTGTTACCAAAATGTCTCTTTTCCTTAAAATACTAGCCTCTTTAGTTTTAATTTTATTCTGTACTTCACCTAGTGTTAATGCCAAGATTGCCCTCATTCTTTTAGATCAAAATTCCTTTATATCCTTTCCTTTTGTATCTATTTTAGTAGTCATGTAAATTTTGGTTAATTACAGAACTGCCAGTATCCTCATTGTTCGAGCTGTTTAAATTTGGGCAGCCCCACAAGCAATCCAAACCAAGTTAACGGAATAGGAACTCCATCCAGTCATATCAGAGCTGAACCAGCCGTTGATACCTAAATTTTCAGTAGCAGAGCTTATTTGCCCAACATTTAGAATATCTAGGAAATAGATTCTCTAGACAAGTAGTAGCTGCATGGTTGTCGAGGCGAGGCGAGGCGAGGAGGCGATAGAGGGCAATGAAAACCAAGGCAACAACAGGATGGCTTGACGCAAGAAGGTTCAAGACGCCTAAGCGTAAGCGTCGACGCCTTGACAACTGTGAGTAGCTGGTACTTGTTTTTAAGCCTAACCACAAAGGCATTAAAATATGAAACTTAAAAGGGCAAGAAACAACACAAAATCTTAACCGGATTTAACTGAAGCATCCACTAAAATCCAACAACCAATAGAAAAGACATATTGTTATTTACAGATAAGGCGTGATATAAAGTGTGTGTGTGTGTGATTTCATTTATTTATTTTAGTGTAGTGGTTACACCTTTCATAAGATAACGAAGAACAGGGAAAGGTATTAAAGCATTACTGGATAACATAGCATGCTTTGGAAAGAAAGAAAAGTTAATAAGAGCACCACACTCTAAGAAGTACTTCGCATTATGTAATTCTGTGAATTTGCAGAGCGGAACTCACATTTCAAACTGTACTTCTTTCCTAGTCAATCCGAAGGGTATAGAATTCACAGATAATCAGCCCAAGAAGCTTCAAGAAGTGATACTATAACCTACTTACTCTTTCTCCGGATAACTGTGACCTTTAGATGAACCCTAGGAGCTAGCACGCCATGAATTTACCAATTCCAACCATGATCTCAGAGAAATCATTTAAAACTCAGAAATATTCATAAATAGAAAAGAAAACTGTAGCAGAAATTCAGAGAAAAAAAAAAGACGCTATTCATCCTTCAACATTAAAAATAGGTTACCCATCCACCTGCGAAAAATTAGGGTACCCTTTGCAAACCCTAGCAAGTAAACTCTTACTACTCCAGCAAAATTTCATCAATAAAGTAAACTGTATTAAGGAAATTTCACATACAAAGGCAAATTTTAAACAAAGAAATCAGTAATTCAGCAAGGGAAATAGAAGCACAATTACAAACAGTGCAAGCTGCGGAGAAGTTGAAACCTTTTTAGTCCAACCAGGAGGAGCGGGAAGTTCCACTGAGACTACTTCGTCTTGGGCTCCCTTCTGAGTTTCCTTCTCGACTGAGCTCGCCATTTCGAAGGAATTAAAACTAATCACAACTCGGAAAAAGCAAACTGAAAGCGAACAAAGGAGACTACAAGAACTCTGCTTCACTTCTCAGATTTTTATTTTTTTTTTCCCTCCCTCTTTATTCTTCTTCCTTGCGAGTAACGGCAGTAATTCGGATATAATCTTTCTGATAAACTGGTAAGTACGAAAAGAACAAGTGAGTTGAACTTTCTGAAGACACGTTGCTGTGAGGGCGTAAATGGAGGGTTTGTGTGTACCTCTCTTCTCTCGGTTTCAAGTTTCTAACTCTCTCTCTCAAACGCTCAAAGCCTCTAAAGCTCTCCGCAACGGTTCCCTGTACGCCACACACGCTGTCTCGCTCGCTGTGCGTGTAACTCGCAACACAACGAGGAATATCATGTTGACACCTGGTCCGGTACGAGAGCGGTTTGGATCACGTTCCTCAGCTATCTCCACTCAACTGGATTGAATTACCTGTTTCGCGTCCGGATGAGGTCACGAACCATGTGCTGACTTCATCAGTTCTTGACAGTTGGGTTGTTCGTTTGAACTCTACTTCCCCAGAAAACATCGATTTGAATCTTTAATTTTTTAGTAACCGTAACCCTAACCCTAGCCCTAATCCCCCATCCCCCGTGGGGGCACCTGGGTTCTTCCAAGGTCTTCTGGCTCTCCGTTCTCCACAGATGATGCAAACCTCCCAAGCTACCTCTGTCTCTATCCATTGCTGCTTCCACTTCAAGAAACTGTTACCGCGAATCGGCGATAGACAATAAAGATAAGATTTGTACCTTTTCCTTCCTAATCAAAGCGAGGAATTTTTGGAAGCTGGGCATATCTTTCAGTGCTCTTTCCTATTTTTATTATCCTATATAGTGCATGACGAAGAAAGTTAGGGTTAAGAAGGGGATTAGGTGAGCAAAGAGCACATATGCCGTTGGAAACAGGATATTCTAAAACAGGATGAGAATGATGGTTGTGGAGAAGTTGAATGGAGGTAGCTGATGTGAATTTATTTTCAGTCGCAATCGATGCACAGACAGAAACAGGCCTACTTCGTTTGATCCCACCGTCAATGGACCACTTTCGTCGTTCTTACTTCTTACCCAACATTTCCTATTTTCTCCGCATCCATTCACACAATAAAAAATGGATACGTACAGTAGAAGGAGATAGCAGATCCAGAGAACAGAACAACTAACAAAAAAAAAAGGATCTGGTCAGTAGAGGGAGAGAAGAATTGTGAGTTTATAACTTATAAATCGATAATGGATTTCTTTTTTGGGAAAAATTTTCTTAAATTAAAAAAAAAATCACTCAATAAGATATTAAAATTTTTTTTTTTTTTACCCAAGATTCATCCATCTTCACCCTTGGATCCCACCTAACTCCAAAAGGATTTGTTTGTCCTTTACCAATTGAGTCAAAACTCAAATTATTTTATAATTTTTTCTACTCAACGAATATTTTATTATAAACCATTCAAATTATCCTAAGTCTCTCCTTACACACAATCAAACTAATTAATAATAGAAGGACTAAGAACTACAAAAAAAATAAGATGTTGTGGACCCTAAAATTGCCAAACGATTAAAGGAAATGGTAAACGCTTTTCACAAAATTTTTTATATTAAAGACTTAAGAGTAATTTGAGTAGTTCATAGTAAATTATTAGTTAGACGGAATAATTATCAAAAAATTTAGATTTTAGTAATTATTTAAAAAAATATGATCCATTTAAATAAAAGCTTAATAAAACAATTGATCCATTTAAATACCTACTTTTTATAATTTGACCTTTCAAAAATTTTCCTAATTTAATTTCTATTTTAATGTCTTTATTCTCAAATTAAAAATCTTCTTACCTTATGGCATCTAAAAAGTCCTTTGCACCAAAACAAGGGAAGAAAAACACCAGTACAAAAAAAAAACGTTTTTTTTTTTTCGAAAGATTTATTTATTTCTATTTTGGTGTCTCCATTTTGACATTTTTGTGTCATAAAAAAATTGATCAAAACTATCCAAATCGTGCTTTTAATTTTCTGAATAATTTGATTCTTAAATTTTAATAATTATTTTTCACGTTTTCTGATATCTTTTAAAATTATTTACCATACAATTGTAATAATCAAGGTTTTTTAAATCTTCTTAATAATTTACCATTACAATATGTTACCAGTCCTCCCACTTTCTAAATTTTAGTAATTTATTCACAAAAATTGAATGGGTAACAAAGATTGTCATGAAAAATCCTAAATAATTCTTAGAAACTGAATTTTGAATCGTTTTGATAATTGATTACCACACAAAAAAATCGTTTTGATAATTTATCCTAGAAATAAGTAATTAAATCAAGGGATAAAGAAATTATTGTGAGAATCAAAATTGATATAGTTAAAAAGATATTATTGTTGATATTAATTTTTGAAATAATATATTTCATAAAAGAGAACAAAATAAAATATAGTAGATAACAAAATTTATTGTGAAAAAATCTAAATTGATTTTGATTAAAAGATGAATGTTGTGAAGCCTACAAAAATTGGGTGTGTGGATTAGAGTCTGGATCAGCTCCTATGACGGTTTTGAATCACATGACGAGGCACGAGGCCACATAGACCCATTGCAAGGTTCAAAACCGTCAGGAAGCAAATTTGTCTCCCCTTATGAGTAGGTCATCTAGGCTATGGATTCGGGATTGAAAGTGTAATGTAGGAGACTTGATCCCCTCTTTCTTTTTTTTTTTTTGTGACAACGATTTTATATATTAAGGATGGGCATGGGTTATAACATGATATAAGGTGGGGATTCGCCCCTAAGCCCCATATTTGAACTTTGACTTCTTACTTGGAGGTGCTGGTTTTTTTATCAATTAAACCACCCTAAGAACTAAGGGTATCAATGGTGCGGTTTGGAGCTGTTTTGAGTTAAGAAATACTTAGTCCAAACATAGCCCGTTTGAGAAACAACAATTTTTGGTTGGTTTTGGTTTGGGTTCAGTTAACTAACGGTTTGGACTCGTTTAGGCTAACAATTTGAAAACTAAAATACTTTGGAAACAATCAAACCATAACAAACTATAAGACAACAAAGTTATGTAACATATTGAAAAAGAAAATATATATCTAATTAAGAAGCATAAAAAGACAATACATATGCACAGCTGGATAATCTGCTAGCAAGGGCGTTTAGAAAAGTAATAACTACAAACAATTTAAATTGCATTTGAAAGGCAACTATAATCAAACATTTTTTACTGCAATACTTAAACAAGAAGAATATGCAGAGCAATTTCAAATTTTAGCACCTTCAAATCAGCATATATGATTATTTTTTAAAGAATTTAGAAATTTGTAACAGGAGAAAAAAAATATAAAAAACATAATCAAATTATTTGAAAGGTGTTGATAAGGATCCTCTATGACAATCGTAGGGTGTCCAATGCATACTTAAAAGGAATAGTTAACTGTTCATCTCCTTGTGGAAAAGAAACACGTGGGAATTGGAGATTTTCAAAGTTAAAGATTTTCTTGCAAGGATTATTGCTGCTTAATTTATTATTATTATTATTATAATGTTTCTCAGAGGTTTTGATTGTATTTTCTTTTCAAAATACAAAGAGAATCATCTCTGAATTCATTGCTGTAGTACATCGGATGCAAACCCCACCACTAAACCAGACTGTTGTAGGGAAAAAAAACGAAAGAAAAGACTTGGGATCCTAACTTCCTTGTTCCATTTAATTTATACCTATTTGTGTAATTTGTTGCTGTTAAAGGTTTCTGAAATGTACAAATTGGGCTAATAAAGGCAACTGTCTTCAGATTCATCCAAAGAAGAAGAAAACGGCCATAATGGAGATTGATCACAAGAAGAGGATAATGATGGAATCGAAGATGATGACGATGCAGGAATTGAAACTGAGGTAAAGTGGAACTCGATCTGCAAACGTTGATGGAGGGACACAATAGAAGCTGTCCCCTTTTCCTCTTGCTTCTCCAATTCTTTTAATGGGATAGCTGCAAGGAATCTCGTTATAAACTCCCTGCAACACTCCTTCCCACTACAAACAAGGCTTTCACTTTCTTCTCCTTCCTTATGATCTGCTCCTTTTTTGTCCTTCTTGCCTTCTTTTTTGGTGTTCTCCGGCAATCTGTACAAGCAGGAGCTGTTGTCAAACTTCAATACATAGGCCTTTTTGCAGCCCTCAAACAGCCGTTCTCCCAGTGTGTCAATGATGTAATAAGCATCAGCTTCCACCTTCAAAACGAAGAAATGGTCGTTCCAGCTAACAATATAGACCTTTGGGCTTAATTCTTTGATGTTGCTGCGGCTAATTTCATCCCATATCCCATCGAAACACATGGCACCCTTCAGTGATTCAAACTTGTCAGGACAGAAGAACCCAACAAAGGATTTCTCTGGCTTGAGTGTAACTGGCCTGAGCTCTGCTTCTAACATGGTTTCAAGATCGAAATGCTTATCAGGAAAGCGCTGTAAGTTGACCTCGTTGTTGCAGAGCTTCCGCCACTCCGACGAACCTTCTTTGATTAGATTATCAAACTCGGACCTTGATGGCATGGTGTCTCTGTTGGAATGAAGCCAATCGGCAATCACTGTGACCAGGGCCGTGCACGCACTCTCTCCCGCAGCCTTCTCACTCCGCTGGTCCATCGATGCGAAGAAGACGTTGGCTCTAAGCTTCGCTCGCCCATCTCGGCTGATTAGCTCTTTCTCTTCCCAGCCACCCACGGTGGTTTCTTCCTCTTCAATCTCCGATTTAGAAGACGATTCCACCGTTGAAGTTTCATTCGTTTTCTGCAAGAAGGTATAAAACGGTCAGCGCCGAGTCTGCGGTTGGAGAAGTCAAATGCCAGTTGTATTTTGACTATTCAAAGTCATAAAAGTAAAGTCTTCTAGAAAGAAGTTTGGGTGGGTCCAGCTAGACTTGTAATCCTGGTCGTATGATCTTATCTTACGGGTTACGTTATCATCAGGAGTCATTATGGTCATTTAAAAAAATAAATATATTTTTACCTGGTCAGCGTCAACCTTGGATTTCTTAACCGAGGCCGTTTCTTTCCCTTTGGAATTGGACTTGGAGAACACGAAACTCGGCCTTCTCCTCTTCCACGATAGGAATCCAGCCTTCCATGAGGAACTCATCTCAGTTTTCTGAGTCAAAGACGATTCTGACTGAGTCTCTGAACTATTCTCCTTATCACTGCCATTACCATAGTATACGGTCGACTCATCTTTCGTTGCCGCTGCCACTGCCACGCAATTCTCTGTAGAAGAAGGCGTGAGCTCCTCTGATTCCTTCAAATGGTTGCTAGGGGATTCTTCTGAGTCATTACCGTCGCCGGAGCCATCACCGGAATAGCTGTCATCACTCAAATCTCCTTCGTCCAAGGAGCTCAACGTCCTCTTCTTCTTCTTCTTCTTCTTTTTCTTCTTATTCTTATTCTTATTCTTATCCTTATTCTTATCCTTATTCTTCGAGTCACTCATCAAGCCTGTGAAATCCTTCACCACTCTTAGGAGTCCCGTGTCATTAACAACTCCAACTGAATCTTGAAGATTTCTGATTTCGATGAAACTCAGGGATACCTGCACATTCCGCATTCTATCGTCATTTTCCTTAAATTACCAACCTGTCGATGACTCAAGACTCATTAATTAATGACAAAAATTACTTAATCACCGCTGTCAGTTTGTTAATTAGTTATCATTTAATAATTAAGGACCACATCGAATCAATCATGGATGAGCCAGCTCACCGAAAGCATGGCTTCGCTGGAAAGACCGGCGAACCGGACAGAGACCGGAAGCTTTCTTTCTATCTGAGGTTCCATCAGCGACGCTAGCTCTGCTATGTTTAAGGAAACAAACCCTATCACGACAAGCTTATTCGTGGGCTCTGTACATCGCCCCTGCACGAGGATTATTCAGTAGATCAGATTAGTAGCCATGGAAGAAAAAAAAGGACCCAGGCGTGAAGGAATTATGAGAATCACGAGAGCTTACATATAGCAGATTGAAGGAAATATCCCAAGAACTGTCTTTTTGAGAGAAGGTACAGACACTTTCAAATGTATCGTCCCATCGAATATCTTGACCATGTTTCACAACGGCGGGTTTTGAGACATGCCGGCGATGCTTCGACGATTGTCTACGAAGAGACACTAATCGAGCCTTGAGACCTTTCCATTTCATCTCCAAAACAATCACCTTCTCGGTTTTGTCTTCCTTCTGCAGCTCATGGTAATACTCACTGAATCCTTGTAGCTTCAAAGGCTTCACCTTTACCTGAAACTTCTGGGGGGTCGACGATGGCCACTTCATCTTGATCAGCTGTTATATCTTACATTTTTGATTGGGGCAGAATGGAAGATATATATATATATATGAATGAAGATTAGACTTGGCAGATACGTTTATGGGTATTTAAGGTGGAGTGACTTAGAGAGAGAGAGAGAAGGAGAGAGAAGGGAAAAAGGAAAATGTTAATTTATAGAGACTAAAAAAAGAGAAAGAGGAGGAGAAGAGTTAAGCATAGCTGGTGATGGTTGGAGAGACGCAGGGAAGGGTAAAGGCAAGTTAAGGCTTCTTTGTTTGGATTAGCCGATTAGGTAACAAGTCTCTTGCCCGAAGGACATGACACGTAAACGCGGCCAGCTATTATCGACGCGTACATAACACGAACAACTAATCCAATTCTACGCAAAATACGCTACACGCTCCACAATTGAAATGCAACTGCACGTGGGTTTTTACTTTTCAAGAAAGAATGCTAGTTTGGTAGATTGATTGGGTATCTCTTCTCCCATCGTCCGGAGGACCATCCACGTCATCTATGACCAAACTGCCATGTCATGTGTATAGATAGATCATGACCAGCATAAGTAACGAATGAATTATGAAATGGTGAAGTGGGAAGAAAGAAACGAAGACCAACTCTCCCACACGTGTCATATTATATTATTGTTTTTTGGAGTATGGTGACTGGTTGTCCGTGCATGGTAATCTAGGGTTGTGCTTTAGTGCTGCGTAATTAATGAGCAGAATCATATAGTCTACGGTCGATGGGAAGTGAATTTGAATACTTTGCAAAACAAACGATCAATATTGAGATTGAAATTTCGATCTCAACCGTACATGTATATTGAAAGTGCTATGCATTAATTACGCAGCACTCAAGTAAACGCGTTAACGTGAAAATCATGAGAAATGTCTCTGATTCCATATTAGGATGCTAATTTCCAACTCGATTTGACAGAATTAAGTGGATGAAAATCGGTTAGATTTGATCCAAATCCCTTCCCATCTTCCTAAATCTTTCTTGACCTCTAGAGTTTCCAAAATCCTTCCAAGAAAGGAAATGGTAACGAACCACATCCACAGGACCACAAAACATCTTGACGCATGTAAACAAATTATCATGATTGAACCCAAAAAAAGAAACAATTGTCCTTATCTAGGTCCCGTGGATTAGAAATTTGTTTTAGTTTGTTTGACCAATTCTTCCTTAGAAAAAAAATAAATAAAAAAACCTATTTCTCGTTTTATAGCTTCCTTTTAGTTTTTTTACTGGTAAATAGTTTCCTTAGTTCACAAGCCTTTCTTGGTTGGTTGTTTGTTGTCTTTATTTATTTTTTAAGGGTTGGACTGAGTAAAGGTGTCAATTGGTATAATTTTAGTCATTCAATATCGTACTAATTTTGAATTTCGAAAATCAAAGCTGTGCATAGAATTTACACAGTACGATACAGTTTCGGTATTTGTAAAAGATGTATGGTACGGTTTTTGTATGAAATTGGTGTGGAAAAAAAATGGTTAAACATGGTATACAATATGAAAATTTTTTATACTAAAGAACCTATTCTATTTTTATTATCGGTTTATTAAGATCCTATGCTTTAAAGAAAAATCCTTATTGTCCAAAGTGAAAATATATGTGCTTATGACCGTAGGATCATGAAAGATAATTCAATGCTTTTTACCTGTATCATCAAATATCTATTCAAGAAGAGCATAATTCAAACTAAATTTTTTATTGAGTCACTATGGATATCTAATGCAGCAATTTGTATGTTGAAGTGGAAGAGTGGTTTCACAGTAGGCTTTGAGAATTGAAGTTTAGATACCAAAAAAACTTTTAGTAGTGTCAAGGGCTAATCAGCTTACTTGACTTAAAAACCAAGCTAATGACATTTAATGTATACTTTAAACACTAGATGCTTCTCTCTCAGAGTAGAAAGACACTTTCTAAGTGTAAAATTACATATGTAATTTCTATTTGATATGATATACGGTTTTAAATGTTACCATACTGTTTTATGCAAATTCGGTACAATTTCGAGATATACTGCGATATGGTTCCATCAAAACTAGTATTGTACCAATCCAAATTTTGAACGGTGTGATGGTATGGTTTTAGACGTGTTGTTTAGTATACGGTCCTATGGTTGAACGATTTGATACATAATTGACACCATTAGGCTAGAGTCATAATTTATAGTAGCTCAAGTGGCTAACTTTTTTCACATTTTTGACAATGCCATTTTCAAGAGGGGTGTTTAATACTAATAATTACTTAAGGGTGTCAATTGATTATTGAAACCGCTTAACCAAGGTATGGTTTCCATCAAATCTATTACCGTACCAAATTGAATTTTGAACGGTCCGATGATGCGGTTTTGACTACGTTGTTTGGTACCGTACTACGGTTGAACGATTTCGATACACAATTGACATAGTAGAAATGGATTAAACGGTCAGATTTGGTCAAAATCCCTTGCAGATTTCCTAGTACATTCTTCCTAAATCCTTCCCAAGAAAGGAAATGGTAACGAACTACATTCACAAGGACCACAAAAAATCAAAACAATTCTCATTATTAGGTCCCGTGGATTAGAAACTTGTTTTGTTAGTTTGTATCTTTTGACCAATTCTTAAAGCTATTTCTCGATTTTTAGCTTCCTTTCAGTTTTTTACTCGTAAATAGCTTCCTTAGTTCACATTGCTTTCTAGGTTGATAGTTTGTTTGTTTATCTATTTTTTTATTTTTTAAAATTAGGATAAGTCATAATTTTTAATAGTTGCCACTTGTCAATGCATTTCCGTCTTTAAATTTAAATAATTGAAAGTCTAAGTGGCTAACTTTTTTTCACATTTTTCAGAATACCATTTCAACCAAATTCAATTATTTTTATATTAAATATTTAATTTTATATATACATATTTTTTGGATTAGTTTTATATGGTCGTTAACAACTAGTTTTCAGATTATAAAGAAGTGCATTATAAATTTCTAAGGGGTTGGCTAATACAAAAAATACTAGTCTACTACCTCATAAGTTAAGATGTCAAGAGTTCAACTCTCCGTATATCTAAAATTCAAATATTATCTTTCGTTTTAGCAATCCTAGTTTTCTATTTCGGAAGTTTCCCATATGGCCAACTTTGATTGAATAAAAAAAACTTAAATATATGTAATCCCTACATATGGATACAATTATGGTTCTGACATACAAAATATTGAACAACAATAGATGAACATCACAGGATAGCAAAATCTACGCCTCAAAGGAATAATCAAAAGACCCATTGGACTAAACTGATGATTCTCCAAGGAGTTCTTCGATCCCCTTTTGGCTAAGACACTTGTTCTAGAACTTGAAGATCCTAGGATCAAAGCAAATGGAGTAACTTGAATGACATTTGTTAAAACACTACATCCTCCTCCGAGGATCGTCAATGGATCCTCCTCTGAGGTTCATTGATCTCTATAAATCGAAAAACTTAGCTATTTGGCGTTGAAGTCGTCCTTGAATCATGTGTTTATACGTTTTTGATATTCTTACCTTCTCTAATATATAATTATATGAATCAATTCCCCCTTCGTATTATGTGTGAATGCGATTGTTATCAATCTCTTTGCTTTTTTATTGAATTTTAAATTGATACACTTAATTTCTTTTTGAGCTAGAGGAGTCATAGCTAGATTACTTGATCTTATATGCCAACTTGCAATACTCTCGATTGCACCATAGTAGAAGCTTAATATAGATAATACCAAAAGTGGCATGATATAAGCTCTTAGTTTTTCTAAGGGCTTGTTTGGTTACATGAGTCTAGAGATTTCAAATCTAGAGATTTCAAATCTATGGATTTATAATTTATAAAATTAGATGTTTGATTGTGGAATGAAATCTGTGGATTCATCCTAAAAAACTATATTTTTTTTTTGGTAAAAATCCTAAAAAACTACTCGATCGACGTGATTTTTGTTAATCTGCAAATGCATAGCTTTTTTGAAATCTTTGAATTTCACCTTTAACCCATAAATCTACAGATTCACGTTTTTAGTGTAAAAAGGTGAATCTCTAGATTTCTTGAATCTAGAAATTTTTACAACAAAACGGGTATAATTCTCAGATTCATGAATCCATCTCTGGATTCATGTAACCAAACAGGCCCTAACATAACTTATCTACAATTTTTTAAACGATACAAATAATAGTCTGAAAGTACTTAGCATGAGTTTTTTTTTTCCTTAATGTTTTGAGATATAATTCCAGCACCCTATACATCATAGTTTTTTTTTTTTTTCTGGTAAACGAGATGCACCATACTTTATTCAGAGCACAAAAGTGAAAGCCCATGGGACTTAAGGCCCATCAATCCAAAACTGTATAAACAATTGAAAGCCCATGGGCTTTACTACTATGCAGTTAATGATCTGGTACTTCTAGTCTATCAAACAAAAATTGAATTGTCTAGATAGCTATCTACGTGAGCAATAAAGCATAACGGATCCGTGGCGCAATGGTAGCGCGTCTGACTCCAGATCAGAAGGTTGCGTGTTCGATTCACGTCGGGTTCAATTTTAAATTCTAATTTAAATGAATGAGATACGTTTTTGCCCAAACCAGTTAAACCTTTTGGCCGTTTTCATTTGGTGCCTCTTTTATTATGGGTATCAAAACATGCTTATAAAATTCTGTTAGTTTAGATAAAAAAAGTGTGGAGATGCGGGGTATCGATCCCCGTACCTCTCGCATGCTAAGCGAGCGCTCTACCATCTGAGCTACATCCCCATGTGAAAGCATAACGGCTCAGAATATATAAATAACTAGCTAATTGCTAAACCCACCAATCAAATGATGTCAAAGACATTTTGTAAATAGATAATAATTTTAACATGAAATTCAATTATTTATCCTTCTTTGCGCTCTCATGTAAATAGACAATCTTTTTTCCCTTTAGAAACTCAGTTGTACTAAAGAAACTGAAAAATATACAAGAAGTTACATATCAGTTTTATAACTCCCTAATCAGCAACCCTGAATCGGGAATGTCACATTCCATCACATTCTAATTCCTTTACTATCCCTACAGGGCATGCTTGTCAGGGTAAACACTTGCTCCTTTGCAATAGCTTTTACTAGAAAATCAGGAATACCATTTGCTTCTCTATAGCAATGTGGAAGATTCGGTACTTCTTCCCAAAGGTACGGTTCTAAGCCCACCATCATTATAGCATAAGGCTTGGAGGTTCCCTCTTTGAATCAAATGAGTTACTACCATTGAATCTGTCTCCACGAAAAATTTTCTTATGGTCATTCCCTTGCCCTATTTCCTGCTTCCATCTCCACTTCAAAAGTTCATCCTCTTACCGATAAAAAACAGAATGAAGATATCAAATTAGCATTTTCATCTTTGAAGGCACCACCTGATCTAGCATTACTTAATTGGGTTTCCAGTTGAACACCTATCTATATCTAATTTCGCCCATCCTCTTGCTGGACGACACCAAAACACCTCCTCTGGCCTCTATGATGCTTTCACTTGCATTGCCATCCCTATTCTCCTTGCTTGTCCCAACAACTGCATGGCCATGTAGACTACACCCACCTATGATGCCAGCCTTTTCCTTCATATCTTCTCGAGTTTCTCTGCATCCAAATAAAATATGCCACCACCATAAATCCTCTTAACCAAACAGTCTCAGAGCTGATGATTTTTCTTTATTCTCCCACCATCTGTATAATTCTTCAAAATACCCCTTTCCTTTGAATCTGAATATCAAATGGCAGTCTTCCTTGAAAGAGTTTCTACCTAAAAATGGCCACACCATTTGATTCCATTTTGCCTTTGGAAATTCTTTTCCTAACCCCTTCCCATGCTCTCCTCCGTATCGAGAACTCTCCATTTGTTTCCAATTTCCAGTGACATTTTCAGTGCACCATCTGAACAGTCATTTCTTAGCCAACCAAAGAAAAAGAATCTCAGCACTCTTAGTTTTCTGTTTAGATGTTTCCTGCCAACTATGATCGAATAAAACATAATTAAACATATGCGAATCCTAACTAATGACACAACTATTCTTCTGATATACAAAATATTAAAGGATAACAGAAGAATGACACATGGCTAACAAAGTCCATGCCATAAAAGGAAAAATCCAATCCGAAGATCCTTATAATGGGGGAATGTGATTGTTATCGTTAATGATAAAAATGGTCATTCTACATATTCTGGTCTAAATCGATGATTGAGAGGTCCGACCAGGTTGTCTATGGTAGGGTCGACCACTTCATCAAGAGAGCCCGGTTAGAGTAAACTTCTATCATCTATCAACTTCCTGGAAGGATAGGTCAAGTAAAGAACTCTTTGTAGAGTTGCTCTCCTTAGACAACTCGTATTAGAGTTATATTTCAAATCTAACTCTACCTTTTTATATTATATAAACATCATAAGTAGGTATAAGAAGGTAAGTATTCATATCCTCTGTGATTAATTACTTGAATTATCTCTTGAGTAGTTGTGATGATATCTCATTGGTACTGACTTGCTTGTCGGAGACGTACCTCGACCACCCAAGGTCGAGCACGTGTTTTGCAGGAACGTGACAGGGAAGGACGAGCAGGATTTAGTATCAACAGTTATCAATCTCTCTGTTGTTTTTATTTATTTTATTTTATTTTAATTGATACAATCAAATTTCTTTGTGAGGTAAGGAGATGTTTAATATTTGTTTTTTTTTTTTTGGTAAGAGATGTTTAATATTTGTAAGACATTATCAAAAGTTGCATGGCATAAGCATGGATTTTTTTTTTTTTTTGGGGGAAACAAACGATTTTTATATATAAGAGATCAGGATATCACATATGCCATCTGCAAAGTCGAATCTACAACCTCTTCACTAAGAGGTATGAGTCTCACATGACAACCAACTTTATATGGATAAATATATGAATTTTAGATTACATATACCTATAAAGGAATTAAAGGAAAATGAACAAAATTTTTAAATATAAATTTTTTAATCATCACTAAATGTCAAGGAGACATAATATATGTAATATTTATTCATAATTGGATGCAAAATACAGCGAAAATAAGGTTATGGACAGTCAATCTCATACTAGATTGGGAATTGGCTGTAGCAAGCAATTGCTTATTTCAAAATTAAAGTAAAATATTGTATTCATAAATATAGCCGTCTTAGCTCAGCTGGTAGAGCGCATGGCTTTTAACCATGTGGTCGTGGGTTCGATTCCCACAGACGGCGATCAGTTTTTAGTTTTTTTTTTAATCAGTTTTTAGTTTTTTTTTTAATGGCTCTTGGCGGTTCAGTTTTCAAACTGTGTCCCGGTTCGAATGGGTTAACTGGTGGAATGAAATTGGAATAATTTGAACATCGACAACTCCTTTTCGAAGCTGAACTTCAAAAACACAGTGGCTCCACATAAAGCCATTCCTTCCTGTTGATCACACAATTATTTGAACCCTTTCAAAGCCATTGCTAATTAATACCCTTGCCTTCCCTTTCAATTTAAGCTTGTTATTATTCTGTTTGTCTTTTAGTTTTTAAAGATTAAATGCTTTCGGTTTGGAAACTCTCTACGACTTTATCGCCTTTCTGAGAGACATGTCTGTTTCAGTAACAACTAACAACCAAGTAAGGCTACTGGTGACTGATCCTTTACATTAATCATCCAGAAATAGTGCTGCCTGCTTTTCAAAAGCAAAACCATGACAAACAATCATGTAACTAAGATGGTTAGCGTCTGCTTAATTTAAGCTGGGGTTTTAACTAAAGATATATCCACTTCTACTACCTAGTTTTTCTTCAAAAGTTTATGACGACTTCAACTTGAAGCATCTGAAAGTCACAATCGCATGCAGGAACATCAGTTATTTTTCTTTCAATCCTCTTATCAATCTCTCAGACTCTTAATGCCTGAGGATGCCAGACAATAGATGAGATCATATACTTGATAGATGCTTTGATACTTGAGATATGGGTACTTTCATCTTTTTTAAGCAAAGCTTTTGAATTTTAAGTAAGAAAATCCTACATCATGTAGTAGGAAGTGATATGAATTGCTCACTTGTGCTTGTGCTTGTGCTTGTCTTGTCTTGTTTCGACTGGTGGATAGAAACGAAATCTTTGATGATCAGGTAGGCCGAATGTCAGTTTCGTGTCCACTCTCATCTGGCTTTTTCCTATTTCTCGTTCCAGTACTCACTAATTTTCAGACACAGAGACTATCTCAACCAAATTAGGAAATCTCATTATATTTGTGGTATTTGTACCAACATGTACCAAACTTGCATGAGGTTAACTCTAAATCAATGCATGAATTAATGTTAACATCAAATTCTCGATTTAGTTTTTTGTACTAGGAAGTGAAGTGTGAATGTGATCACATTGGATCAGTTGGTTCATGGATCGGAGTCTAACTGGGGATCGGATGGGGATGAGTTTTGGACTGGTGGGTTCGTGGATGACCCACATTCCTTAGGTGACACTATAAATGCCCTCGCTTACCTCATTTAATGGTATTGATCAATCACCCAGCCATTGCAAGCTACTCAGTTTGGAGCTCTAAAACCCCATCCTCGAGGTGGTGTTGGAATTGAATCTGGGTTATTGATTCAATGAGTGTTGTTGTGAAAATATGTTCGTAGCTCCTTGGTTTGCTCTTGATCAGGGTCTGGTTCCTGAGACCAAAACAATGGTGAGAGTGGGCCACCTTTGAGAACTGAAAGCCATTTCCAATGATTAAGCCAATTCAGGTAGAAAAATCGAGCAAAGACTCCTCTTGATGAATAAATGCCCAAGGGATTGAAAAAGATAATTTTCTTTAAGAGTTAATGCAGGAGAGTAATGGCTGGAGTATTCAAGTTTGCTTTTCTTACCAATACTTGTGTGTAGTTTGATTATATATGCAACTGGTCCATACCTAAACTGACGACGGATCCCTCCTAGCCGTTTGATGATGATGACTTAAATGAATTGTGGTGATGGCTTCTTGACAAAGCTTGCACAGCAAGTTCATACGCATGGTTCCCAAGACAGCTGGTGATCCCACAAGCGGATCAAGAGATCAACGTTAAGTTGATCTTGATGTGACACCATTCCTCAACTGGGGTGACAAAATAGTTGTATGCAATACTTGAGGCAAATTTTGGGCGAATGAGAAGCTTTTGGGCTATCCACACGCATTTAATGAGACTCAGTGTATTCAATGCTGAATTAAATGCTGGAGTTTGGCATCTGGGCGAGGATGCGCCAAATCTTCTGCTAGCACTGTCTCTGCCGAAAAGTCATACAATGACAGCTGTGTGCAATTGTGATGCGTGATTCTTGACTTCTCAATTGGCATCTCCTCTGAGAAGTGCCATGACTGAGATTTGTCAGTTGAATTATCTTGGACGTACCAAGCTTGAGCCCTTGATTTGGTTCAAGTGGTTTGATCCGGCTCAATGGTTTGGACTGTAATGATCATAATAGGAAGCTACTCAACCACCCTGGTTCAACTATGAATAGGTTCCAGCCTTACCAACAATAGTTCGAGCACGGTTCAACCAAAGAATCAGATTCGGTACGTTGCACCACCACCAACCCTTACTGTTCTTCATTCTATTCTAGTCCTTCTCTCTCCCCCCTCGCCCTTCTGGGTGGTCAGTTCAATCACCATCATATATTGCGTGGATCTTAAGATAAAAAGACCATTTGAATTGCAACCAGAATATATCGAAGTGAAGTTTATCAATCTTGTAACCAAGTACAAGAAAACAAGGTAGCAGAGCAATCTCAAGTCCTACTACTTTCATGGATGTGGCACCCACCCACCCACCCATAGAGAATGGGGGGACTCACAACACATGAGATGTGTCGCATTCAAAGGAGGGCACCCACGTATGGAGAGAGATCCAGTAGATCGATCGAGTCCCTTTTACAAAGCACTAGGGACGGATTAAAATGTAAAAGCGTCACGTCCAGCACAAATAATTAACAAACGCAAGTGTCTGAGAGGAAGAGAGGAGGATTGAAGTATGATCGAGGATAAGGTATTATATCCTTACCCTTAATTAATTGCCCAAGTGCACCAATAGAAATTGTCCCCTCGAATTAAGCTGATCCAGAAGAGGCTGAGATAATATATGAGAGAATATTGAATGGGTGAAGAGTACTACTAGAGACGACACTATGCCAGCAGTCAACAGAGACTCGATTCACACGCAGTGACAGAGACCATGCAATGCAATGAGAGAGATTGAAATGGCAGCAAGCAACAGGATGAACAGGCAAACATGAACCACAACATTTCATCAATGATCAATTCATGGACGATCGATGTCGATCGATAATGTATATATGGACCCACCCATCACCCATGCATTCAATTGCTTCAATTCGGGCGCAGCTAATAAAACAATCTGCAATTAATACGTTTTCATGTTACATCTTCTTCACCCTACCACCATCACCACCCATCGACCAAGCTTCATGTTGCAGGTGACGATTTCGCAGCTTTGAGATAGCAAATTAATTAGGTCCCCCTTTTATGTAGGGTCCTTTCACTTTTGTCTGGTTTTATTTCATTTCATTTCTGCCTTCCCGTTCCACCTACATACCAGACTGTACTAGCCACTCCAAAAGCACTTGTAGCTTTTCCTTTCTGGGTGATCTCTCATTAAAGTCGATCTCAATTACCATAGCTGCTTGATATATGCTTCCATGGCAACTCAAAACTCTCAAATATCAAATCAAAGAAACTAGCTAACTGTTACCCTTTTGGGTTCTCGCAGAGAAAGAACAAGACAACAGGCAACTAATTAGGCAATAAGGCAATTGTCCAAATGCATGTAATTACACCAATACCCCCTCAAATATATATATATATATATAAATATAATTACACCAAGAGCAAGCATCATAAGAATTAAGGTCCTACTATACTGTAATAGGGAAATGATGATGATCACAGTGCATGACAGGTCTCCACCGCTGCTAGCTAGTGCGCACTCGCCAATATATATATAATTCTAAAGTGCCAAAATCTGTGATGAATATATACTACCAGATAGGAATAGAACTTTGCAGGTGACAAGTGTAGTTAATTAGTTATATGGAACTGGTTCGCCAGCATATTTGGGTTTGCCTGGCCTTCGCTTCTCCTCTTCTTTCCAGGATGCTTGTTGGATGCGGATCTCTAAAAAGTCCCTGAGTTCCTAGAAGAGCCAAGCACATAGCTAGGGAGAGCTGGCCGGCCGGGTTTTCCATTTTCATGTATGTCATTTGGATGGAGAAGATCGATCGAAAATCTATTCTATTAAGAACCCATCAAATGAATATCAGACAGGAGATTGATGGTGCTGCTGCTTTCTTTGTGAATCATAACAGCTTTGCTGATTTTTAGTTTAAAAATGATTAACGGTTGTTCTTGGATATTTTCTTTTTGGATTTGGGTTAGGGTTGCCTGCAGGGTCTGCTGCTGATGTCTAATGGTAATGTAAAAAGATGGATGGATATTCCAAATTCCAATTAATTCCTTTCTTGTTACGCATTCGTTGTTCTTAATTTCCAGACATTCATGATTATGGCCGCTAATTCATCCGTGCAATGCACAAAGATATAGGCAGCTTTGAATAATTGAGACAACCATTAAAACATGTTTCACATTCAAGACCAGACAGTTCCAAATCGTACTTAATTCATTGCATTTCTCTCATCTGTCACCTTTTTTTGGATCAATCCCTATCTGTCACCTGATTCAATACAAAGACTTGGATCCTCAACAAATTTTTTTGTTCTTTTTATATTTAAGATGCGGGTTACCTCTAATTTATGTTATCAGTTTTCAGGGATAAACGACTTTCTAAATGTATAGTGATAACACGCGAGAAGAACATAACCCTTTACCTGCAAGGATAGAGGATCTGAGCTCCAATATAAAACGTATGCTTTGATATTTAAATTTAAAGTAAGAAAAAAAAATCTAAAAATTGTTAATGGTAATTTTTTAAATTAAAATGAATTTTGATAAATATCGCACAACCATTAATAAGGGAAATGTTAGCTATCCCTAGCATGTGTGTGTTTAGCACATGATGACAATTCATCTAACATCTAAAAAAAGAAAAGCATTTTTAGTGGCATTTACTATTATATGAAATTATTTATTAAAAAAAGATATTACCTTTAGGAATCGTTATTGTTACTCGCTTGTATAGTTGTATTATAGTTAATTAAGGTATTATTTTTTAAAATTATTAATTTAACCTTAGACTTTGTCAAAATTCATTAATGCTTCTGTCATTAAGTTCTATTAATTAATCGATGACGTAACATTTTTTTATTTTTTAAAAGCTCCAAAATAACCTTGAGATTTTTATTATTAATTCATCTCATCAAGATCCAACTCTTTCAAATCTAAAATGATAAGAATATAATGACAAAAAATTGGTATTCCACTATTCCATGTGGTTCTTCTAAATAAGCATAATATCATATTTTGGCTTTTTAATTATAAGGGTAAAATGGACATTATGGACATTATAAGGTGCGTATTTTAACACTAATAGAAGTGAGGAGGGAATAGTAATTTCATAATAAGTTTTGTTTGGTACTTACGCCATAACATAAAGGGATAAAAGTAATTTTTCCTTATCTTTATTATTCTTAACGTAAAATTTTCATTTTAAAAAGACTACCTTTCCAACCCCCACTTTTACTCTCCCCGGCCCCCACCAATAGCTCACTTAGCCTTCTTGTTGCCTTTCTCTTGCACCCGACCCCACCATAGTCATTCCACATTATATAAATAAAGTTAGTAGCTTAAATGCTTAATCAAGGAAGCCTTCGTCTAATCATCCCTTTAAGTAGATGGATTGTGGATTCGAATATGAAAAGTCTATTATCTTTTATTGGTCCCATGGAAACACGCTTAATATATGGTGAAATTGCTTCAGTGCTGCAAAATAAATGTGCATCACAGTGTAGTCTACAGTCCAGATTGAAACTTGTGGTTGAGACAAAATCTCAAATTACTCATTTCAGCTCATTTTGCGAAAGTGATCTTTTTTTTTTGTAAAGTTTAATTGTAAAACGAATAATCGAAATTTCATCTCGACCGCAAGTTGAGATTTCAAAAGTAGACTGCAGTGTACCACGCATTATTGCGCAACACCCAAGTAGCGCTCAATATATGGAGGCAACAGTGTAAAAGCAATAATCACTACCATGGAATACCCTTTAGCCCCATTCCATCCTTCAGCTGCTTTCCTACCTCCTTAACCTCCTTCCTTTTCGTTTCTCCTCCACCACTTGTTTCCCAAATCTGCCCCATCAACCCTACCAGCCTACTTCCTTGTCTGGAGGTGTCAATGTACCAGATTGGGTCAAGGCCAGTCTAAAACCAACTCAAACATAGGAACCTAAATCCTAAGCCCAAATTCTATCATACCTACTAGGGCTTAAGAACTGCCAACCTAAACCCTACCTTGCCAGGATTCTAATAAGTTATCTTGATAGGATCAGGTAGCCCTGAATTTTAGCCCTTCCATGCTGATGAGACATACCTACATGATGTAACACAGAAACAAAACAGCTAGCATACTTACCTAGGTTAATGGGATACTTGGACAATAATATATAATTCTAACTCAGTTAAATTAAAACATGCTCGGGTAGGGTCGAACTAGGTTCGCTCGAGGGCTAAACTTGCACCTACCCAACTCTGCTGAGGTTGGTTATTTTGTAAGTCAAATCCGCCCTCCAGGTTAAAATGTTGGGTTGGGTTCAGGCAGGTTTCAGTCGGTTCAAGTTGGTATGGTTTTATTGACACTCTTATCCACATCTCCTTCCCCTTTTACAAATCTCATCCGATTTCTGCTTCTTTTTTGTTTTTTTGGTGTCTGAGGTTCATCTAGGTCAGCTTGCGCGCACCTTGATTACATCCTCAAAGGGAACTTTGTCATTCGCAAGGGTCGAACCCATGTCCTCTTCTTCACTGAGAAGTATAGATCTTACCACTCTCCCAACCCTGCATTAACGATTCCTGCCTCTTCTTGCAAGTCTCGACCTTGCTCTCACCCCCCCCCCCGGGTACCTATCTACACATCTCCACCCCAATGGCTTGCCCATCACTTAGTTGTCCCTCGTCCTTCTATCTTAACTTAAACCTCCCTCTCTATATACCCCTTCTCAACCCTTTTTCCACCAGTCCCTCAACTTGACCTACAATTCCTTCACCAACTCTTTTCGCAAATAGTGATCCCCACTTTTCTACCTCTCCCCGCCCCCATGTTCTGAACTCTGACACCCAACTTGTTGGTTGTTGCGAGTGATACAAGTGAGATTTTTTTTTTTTTTTTTCAAACATACATGTGAGAGTAATGTAATATGAGTATATCGTCAAATCTCAATGAGTCCAAGACTTCTATTTATAGATAAAGAGATACATAATAGGACAAAGACATATATATTAGGACGATGTCAACAATACAAATACATCACTATATAAGTCTATCCCCTAACATTGCGTTAGTGTCACTGCTTTCATTTTGTCAATTTTTCCATTGTCTCTAACGTATTTTTATGTGTGAGAGAAAGAAGGGTTCAACTTCAATGTTGCACATTTAATGTGCAACACTGAGCTGTGTGTGGTCATGATCGAATGAGAGATTGAGGTCAAAATCTTGACCACTCATTTTGTATTTTTTTGGAGTTACAGGTAAGTGTGGTTGAAAAAATTAAAAAATATATAATACGAAACGAGTGGTTGAGATTTTGACCTCGACCACTCAGTGCATTCTTACCGTACGCAGTTCAGCGTTGCACGTTAAAGAGAAGTGGGTAGATTTTGATGCTTTGAGAATTGATAGATTTGAATTTTAAATTAATATTTAAAAGTAAAAATAATAACAGATGGAAGGGTACATAAAAGAGAATGGGAAAAATCTCACCCCCCGCTTGAAAAAAAACAAAACCTCAACAAGGAAACACAACCAGTAAAAGACAAATGTCGTCTCACAAATCAAGATTAGCTGAAGTGACAGTAGATCTTGATAACGTTTCTCATTATCCTTAAATTTTCGTGTTAGATATTTTTCTCATTGGTCTACATCACGTGTGTCGTTTATTTATTTTTAATTTATTTATATAACTCATTGATAAATATTTTTGTTTCGATACTATTTTTCAATTAATATTACAAGTATTCATGAAAGAAAAATAAATAAATACATAAATAAATAATACGAGAGCATGGTGTGTTATCATGCACCATTGGATTTTTTTTTTCTTTTTCTTTTTCTTTTTCTTTTTAAGAAATCAATTCATTGAGAACTCGAGCTGGTACATTGACATTTTGAATTATGGCATCTCAACCGGAAGGACAACCTTTTGATAATGAATCTACTACTAAATTGGAGTTTCTTAAAACAAAATTAAAGCAAATACATTCAAAAGAATTTTCACTTGGATTAATATTTGATATCACCATGCCCTGAGTAAAAGTTTGAATATACCATAGTTGCTTGGTTGGTAAGAATAACACCTCTTAGCGAATATGTTGTGGATTCAATCCTACCCGATGATATATTATTTAATATCTCCATCCTTAATATATAAAAAATTAGATGTTCCAAGAAAGGAAAAAAATCTGAATAGGACCTTAAATGTATATGTTGAATCACTTGCACTGAAATTGCTTGGATGTCGCGCAATTAATGCACAACACCTGCAACAAAGGGTTGAGATCGAGATTTCAACTGTTCGTTTTTAAAAAGTGTGTTTTCACACTTTTAAGAAACAAACTGTCTAGACTGATTGCAGCACAATATTGCACATTAATTACGCAGCATTGAAGTTGAGCTCAATTCTAATACCTTGCAATAAACCCTATTAAGAATTTGATGCTTAATGCATGTTTTTTGGGTAAACTTACACGGCCAGGCAGCAATCTCTTCCAGTGATCTGAAAATAGAGAATGTTAATGTGTGTCAACAGTCAACACCCCCCGGACGGAAAGGAAGTTATGGTTGCACTCATTTCTTCATCATAGCTTCTCTGCTCGTATTGGAATACAGCCAAAGACTCATCTATCTCTCTTTCTCTCTATCTATCTCTCTCTACACCTTGACAGAAACCCTAACCTGACCAAAAGTCTTCTCCTAGTTCAAAACCCAGTTACCACTAACCTTGTGATTCTTTGATTGGTAGGTCCAAGCCCTAAACGTATCGCCTTGCAACGGCCATCACTAAAACATTCATTTCGTACCCTAAAACCACTTCTCCAGTGATATTTCCCTTCCTGGCTCATTATCGATGTTCCCGCTTTGGATGCTATCTTCTCTCTCTACTTTTTTTTTAATTTTAGTGGATACTCCCTTCATGCTTTAACCCACTTTTTCTCCTACTCTTATCACTTGTGGATTCTATATATCTGTGTTCATCGTTCAATTTGACAGTCAAAATCAGAATTGCGAGTTTACCAAACAAAGAGTAGAGCTCAGTAAAGCTGTTCCTTGGTTTCTTCTCAAGTCTTTTGCTCTTGTACCTTCTTCTTCTTCTTCTTCTTCACTTTTCTTTGTTTCCTTTCTTGCTTTGAAAGATAAGATTTCAGAGGAAAACATGTCGAGTTGCATCACCGATGTCGCTTCTGAACAGCTCTGCTACATCCCTTGCAACTTTTGCAATATCATTCTCGCGGTATCTGATCTCAGACCTCTCTCCTTTAATGAGTTTCACTTTTCTTTTTTCTCATTAAACCAGACCAATATTTTATTTTTGTTTGAGTATGACATGGAAAGACAATTGCAGATCATGAATAAAAGAACAAGTCTTACAAACTCAGATCTGGGGTTTTGTTTATTTGTTTTCCTTTCTTCATTTTTTTTCTTCTTTCTAATGGGTTCTCGTTTTCATAACAGTCAGGTCTCCATCGTTATGACTTTCCTCTCTCTTCCTCTCTCTCTCTTCTCGCTCATCTTCATTTGCTTTCAAAAAAAAGTCATAACTGAAGGTGGACTGCGAAGGACGAGAGAAAGAGAGATTTGAAGAGATTACGTGGGATTTTTTCCAGTACAAGTTGTTACTTTATTTCTATTTAATTTTTAAACGTTCAATGTCGATAAACAAGATTTGATATGACGAAGACAACTCTTCCAAAGTTTCCTTGATATCTTCTTCCATCACGGGCAAGAGTACAGATCAGGGTTTTCAAAAAAATGAGTTTCACTTTGGTTTTTCTCTTTATCCTTTTTCATCCTTATTAAATAATTCCTACCTGAAGAAATGAAGAGACTGGTTTTTCTACTTTACAGTTGACAAATCAGACCTAAAGCTCAGTTTTTGTTTTTTCGAGTGGAAGGTCACGTAGCATCATATGTTGACAACACAGTGAAGAAGGAAACAGGGTTTCAGTGTCTCTTCTTCCTAACACTCATCAAAGAGTGAATCTTCACCCAAAAGCCAGTGTCCAAAGAGACAGATGAAAACCCGGCGGTGTGTGTTGAGAATTTTTGTGACAGTGTTTGCAGAGCTTTTTCTTTGCGTTTCATATCATTCTGAGTTTGCTAAACACTCAGCTGGGGAGGAAAAAGAATCCATTATTTCTGTCCATTCTTGGTGCTGATTTTCTAGAAACAGAAGCTTAATCTCAATAAAGTTTTTGAATTTGTTGTATTTTTTGGCTGGATTATGGTGTTGTTGCAGGTTAGTGTTCCATGCAGTAGCATATTCGACATAGTGACTGTGAGATGTGGGCATTGCAGTAACTTATGGTCCGTAAACATGGCTGCAGCGTTACAGTCTCTGTCTTGGCAAGATCCGCAGGTTAGAACTCACTCATGAGATAATTAACAAACCCCAACACGTCTCTCTACCTTTCATTTAGTTTTCCTTGCTTGTTTCAAGGGCGCCTTGTCTCTAGCCCTACAAACTTGGGAGAGTTGGCTTCTGAAAACTTGGGACTAGGGCTTTTTATTCGAATTTCGAGGCATTTAAGGGGTAAGTAAGATGTGTGAACCCCAAAGCCCTGGCTTCAACTGTAACCCTAGCTGCTAGACAGCCGCCTGTTAAATATACCCCCTAACTCCCTAAGAAAATAAAGCCGCAGCTGCTATATTGTTCAGGTCAGCGACTGTCACAATCGGCCAAGCAGCAAAGCATTTTTAGGGTTTTGGTAGCCTCCTTTATTCTGATTTCTGTTACTATTATTTCTTCTTTTTTTTCTCCTTCGAGGTCTTTGATTTGATTGACAGTGTAGTTGTTGTGTTGGGGAAGTCCCTAGATTCCTCTGCACTGTCTTCTGTGGTAGAAGCACATCCGAAACACAGCATTCCTGAAGCCCCTCAAACCCTTTCCATCTGTCAATCAAATCAATATTTCAATAACTTCAGAAGACCCCATTCTTTTATTTGTCTCAGAATAAGTTGATTAGACACATTATTAACTGATCCAGTCACCTCAGAACGGCCTTTTCCTTCTCTTTCATGAAACTTTCTTTCATACCTACATAGAAAGGACCATTTTTGAGTATGTGAGAAAGGCTGTGTGAAAACCTAATCTTAAACATCTTCATGGATTCTTTGTCAGAAGGCACCAAACCTCACTATGGGGGATTACAGGACTGATGTGGGTTCATCTTCAAAATGCAACAACAGCAAGCTCCCTATGCGAGCAACCAATGCTCATAATGAAGAAAGGATCATCAACCGCCGTGAGTTTAAAATCGTTCTTCTAATGGCTTTACTCTCTCCTTTTTCTCTTCTCTTACATGGTATTAGCTACCATCAGTGTTTCTATTGCATTTATTTTACTGTACTGAAATGTCCACATACATGCTGCAGCTCCCGAGAAGAAGCAGCGTGTGCCTTCTGCATACAATCAGTTCATAAAGTAATTTATCAAATTACCATTACTTTGTCTTTTTGACTAGTTTGTAAGCTTTAGGCGGCTTGATTAATGATATTACTGTTGACTTACCTTTCATCACTGCTTGTATTATGTGGTGGGCTGGGCAGAGAGGAAATCCAGAGGATCAAAGCAAATAATCCGGATATCAGCCACAGGGAAGCATTCAGCACTGCCGCCAAAAACGTTAGTTAATCAATGGCCCAGAACAGTCTAATTACATTAACCTCTTTTGTTCATAAGTTGATGGTGATTTACTTTGCTTTGTTAGTGGGCACATTTCCCTCACATTCATTTTGGATTGATGTTAGAGTCCAACAACAACCAAGGCAAACTGGATGAGGTAAAGCATCTACTATTGTATTCCATTTTCTATAAAATTAATCTGAAAATAGCCTTTTAATGAATGGGTTTAAAGCTGTGAACATTTGCCTCTCCTATGTTTATGTATTTACTTTGTTTAACATTAATAGTCACAAAGAGTACTGATCTATATGCCCAAGCAAGCTAATTTGTCATCAAGCAAGAATACAAGAGAGCCTAGCTAAGTAGCTAGTAAGGAAAATCCTAACTTGTATTCTCTTAATTGCTTGGATTTTTATGCTGGGTGATTGTAGTAAGCTCTTTTAACCAATATCATATGAGTTTTGGGGGTTCAAAGGGAGGGACCTAGTGCAACAGTAAAGTTGCACCATTGTAGCAAATGGTCGCGGGTTTGGACTTGGAAACAGCCTTTCTACTAAAACGGGGTATGGCTGCATACATTATGATCTACTCGAACCTGTGAAAAGTTCTTGCATTGAGTATGCTACCCCCAACCCACCTTTTCCTTTCTTCAACAGAATGGGGATTCCATTTAGATAATGCAGCTGAACATGCGATCATTTGAACCAAACCAGCTCTTACTGTAAATGTTTCCAATTAATGAGTAGTTTTATAATTTGTGGTTAACAATTTTGCAATGGGATTCTGATCCAATTAATCTCCATTTGGATATTTTTGGTTACACTCAATATAGCTTATAACTCGTTTGGTTGAAGTTTTTATTGCCACAGGAGCATCTGATTTTTTTCATTCTAATTTTGCCCGACACATATATGTATATACAGGTGTCTGAGAATCATCGAATGCCAAAGGCCGGAATCTTGAACAAATGATAGAATCTATGACACTGCAAACTTTCTCTGAGGAGTCCAGGTCTCTTAAATCTATGAAGACTTAATTCTTTGAAGAACCTTTCTGCTGTAAAAGGACAAAAGTCTTTTAAGTTACCCTTGATGTATTTGTTGTGACATGTTTCTTTGAATTGAAGCAAGGTTTTTGTTTACCATTTCCGCCAATTCAAACTTCCCAATAGTTCTGATGCTAAATTAAGTTATAACTGGTGTATTTGTTGTTTTACATGACAATGATGTCTCAGAGTAGCATTGGCAAGTCTAGCAGTAGGCATGTAAAATGATAGGGTTAGGCTACCCTCTTATGCCAAACATGCCCTATTCTTTCTCTCATCTTCAAGAAGCATTCAAGTGAGAGAGGACTGATGAAAAGTGAATTTGGAGCTACTATGATATGGCTCCTTTCATCCTTCTTGTCCATTTCTCTGAGCAATAATAATGGCAAGAAACAAGAATGTAGAAAGATGATAAAAATGGCCGGATTTGCTGAAGGAGTTACAGTAACCCCCGAGATTTTCTTCATCGATTTGTTAATGAAATGATGTCCTTAAGGGATGCCATTGTATGTGAAAAGAAAAGCGAAAGGACCATCAATTTTTAAACTTGGGTGAGAAAGAACTTCTAAATCCAATTCTTGCTAAGTGTTATCTGAAAGACAACTCAACAAGAATAATTAGAACACAGGAAAGCTTTTTCTTCAACATTTACTACTCCCTCTCACTTTTATATCTTCAAAATTAACTTTTTCCAGCACAGAAAAAAAAAATTTTAATTATATATCTATGATAGTCATAAATTTTATTCCCAATAAGTTATTTATATCTAAAGTAAAAAAGAACTTTTGAAATAATTTGAAAGTGAACTTACTAGAGTACTATTATTCTCAATGAGCTTCACTGCTCCATTGGAATTTCAATTTCAGTCACAAAATAAAAAAATAAACAATTTTTAAAAACAAAACTTGTTACACTAGAACAAAATTAAGGTTTATCAATCAGTTGAGACCTTGAGTAATTCTTAAAATTTTAGTAGTAACCCCTATGCCCTAATCTCAATTCTCCTTTCCCTCGGTATTCCAGAAGATGATATAGTTGTAAGCAAAAGTATGTTCAATTGTCGTAAAAGACTAACATTATTAAGTTTGCATTATTAATTATAACCTACAATTGAATTGTTTTTAATTTTTTTTTTTAATTTTTTTTTGGGTGGAAACCTACAATTGAATGTTAGTATCTAGATTTACTTATTTTAGACAAATAGAGCCTTAACTTAGAAGTCTACCTTTACAACAGTTTCTTCGATCCTAACCAAATCAAAAAACAGAAGACACCCCAAATACATTCAATAAAGGCATTCACTTAAGTTATGTCTAATCATGTCCAGGACATATTTTCTACAATCTAGAGAAATACCTACCAAATTAAAGGTCCTTAGTAAACAAAGTCCAAACATCCAAGGTTGCCAAATGGAAGGAGAATCTACCTTAGAAAACAACGTAAGGTCCTCAGCAAAAATCATATGGAAGATAAAATACTCAATTCGTACATGAAGAATTTGAATTTTTCTTATCTGACACTGAGTACTGAAACACTAGCGAGAGGGGATCCATGGCAATAGTATGAAGATGGTGGATCCTCTTTTCTCATGCCTCACTTTCCATGGATAAAAATGTTAGGACTTATGGTCACGACTCGCCTACCGAATAAAGTGCTCTAAGAGATCCCATACCATTTACAATTGTGAAAGAATTCCCTACTTAGAGAATCATAAGATTTGTAAACAAAATTCGAAGCTAGATAGTTGAGGAGAACAATCCTTCAAATACATTCATCTAACAATAACATTATGTGCATCAACTCATCCTCCCTCCTGGGAAGGAGAAACCTACAATCTCAATTTCTTCACTACTACCACAAGGTTTCGTCAAATTATGCCAAGAAGATTTAATTCTTCAAGAATCTATTTGGAATAGATTTTGAAAGAATATGAAAATGAAAATTTTCTTCTTTATATATATATATATATATATATGGAGGAGGGGGGTTAAAAGCTATCTAATGCTAGTTACTCCTAAGTTATCTCTGACTTTTCCCAACTATATGATTAGAGTGGTGTCTAGAGGTCAATTTGTGGTTTACACAAACATCAAAAGGTTGAAATATTTAAGTGAGCCTTTTGTCCGGCCTTATATCTGAATACGAAAACCATGCATTGCAGATGACCAAATAGTTCTTTCTCTGCTGTATTATTTTCACAAGTTATTTTTGCATGCAAAATGGTAAGATTATCCTTACATTTTAAAATTTTTAAATAAGACAAGGTGTTACAAGGTAAGAGTCTTTGTAATTACCAACCATTACAAGTTTTTCCCTAAGTTAAAACGTGAAACCAATCTTCTTATTCAAATATTTATGAAATGCTGACAAAGGGTTTTATTATCCTAAATATTAAATCAGCTGCCCTTAAAATACATACAATGCCATGTAATATTGCATACCAATGAAGTAGCTCCTTCTGTTTTAAGTACACTTCAAGATAGGGAGAGGAGAAGCTGGAGAAGAAGACTGACCTTTTTATCTTTGTTATCATTTTCCTTTTCTTTTTCCCATTTTTATCAAAAGAGTTCACCAATAATAACCATTTTCAACCTTTTTTTCCTTGAAAGTGGAAAGCTGTAACTGTGTACAACTCCACACCCATCAAGTTAAACACCCACCAAAGTTTTACTGCAGGAATATGAATCAGTCTCTGGGCTCCACATCAACTCAGACAAGCCTAAAGTGCTATTCAGTCCATATACTTCTCCTAATACCAGGTCAGTAACTTCTATACTAGATATATTGGAGGTGTAGTCTCATGGTGTCTACCTAGGTCTTCCAACCACATTTGGTAAGTCAAAATCTTGCACCTTTTCTTTCATTTTAGATAAAATTAGTTCTAAATTATCTAGATGGCGAAAGAAATATCTTACCTAGGTGGGAAAAGAAATACTTATAAAGGCCGTGGCCTGTGCCCTTCCCATGAATGCAATTTCCTGCTTTCTAGTGCCCCAGGAGTTGTGCCACAAGTAACACCAAAAGATTAGGCAATTTTGGTGCAAAAACACTAATGGAAAGGGAGTGCATTGGGTGGATTGGATTGTGCAAAAACAAGAGAGAGGGTGGTCTGAGCTTTAGAGACCTAAATTGTTTTAACAAGACCCTACTAGCTAAGCAGGCTTGGAGACTCCTCAATTGCCCTGACTCATTATGGGCTGGGGTTATGACCGTAAAATGTCTTCACAATGATGGCCTTCTAACTGTAGGGGCCTCTAGGTTATGACTGCAAAATGTCTTCACAATGATGGCCTTCTAACTGTAGGGACCTCTAGAACCGCATCTTGGGATTGGAAGAGTGTATTAACGGGTTGAGACCTTCTACTTTCGGGCTTAGGAAGGAAAATTGGGAACGGAAAAAATACCTTAATATATCATGACCCTTGGGTTCTCTCCCTCCCCTTTAAGGGCATTGTGAATCCCCCCCCCCCCCCAGTGGCCCACCTTTGTGAGTGAATTAATAGATTGAAACACCAACTCTTGGAAGAGACCCTTTTGGACACTTTATTCTCACAAATGGAGATTAATGAGATTATCTTCTTTCCTATACTTTCCCATATCACCTCTAATTCATGGTTTTGGGTAAAACATGCCCAAGGAAAATTCAGTCTCCTGGGTCTAGTAACTTTGCCTCTTCTTCAGTTTCTAACTGTTGGAAAGAGATGTGAAATATCCCAAACCTCCCCAAGATTAAACACTTTATCTGGAGAGCAACGAGTGAGGCCATTACTACTAGTTACAATCTAATTCATGGGCACTGTTGTATATCACCTCTTTATCTACTGTGTGGTCAGGAGATTGAGTCTACTTTACATGCACTAATTTTTTGTCCCTTTGCATAAAGTTGTTGGAAAGCATCTCCCCTAGACTTAACTGTTCATATTTTTTGGGCTCTTGCACTATTGGATTAAATTTCATCACTCCAAATTTGAACAAACTAAGGATTTAAAATCAGTGGATATGATATGGAGTACCTTGTGCTAGCTCATACGGAAATCCCGAAATGACTTTCTCTTTGAAGGGAAATATCCATCCTTAGATGGTATCTTGAGAGCCCTTTGGGCTTTATATTATCAAGTGCAATACCCTATTGAAATCCCCAATATTCCCCATTTGGACCCCATTCTCATTAAATCTAGATTTTCACTTGCAGGTGTATGTGGATGGAAGCTTGGACAAATAGACAAAGAAGGGTGGACATGGTTGTGTGATATGGGATTTTCACAGGAGTTCTTGGCTACCAAAGTTGTCAATGGCTCAAGCACCTCTGCGACTGTGGTGGAAATGGAAGCTGTTAGAGATGGTATTTGCTGGCTCGGACCCACAAATACCCAAGGTGGTACTCTACTCAAAATCTAAAGAGTGACTGATGCCCTCAATGGACAGTGGCATTCTCTAGACTAGTTCAACTGCAATGTCATGGCTAAAATTTTTAGATTATATTGTCCAAGGGTCTAAAACCTTTAGTCTTTGCAGGGTCTGGTGGAGCTGCCCACCGTTGTTCATGTTGGACTCATCTTTTAATGCCTCCAGAGAGGTTAGCCTGAGAATAGTTTAATTTAATTTCTATGTTAGATGGAAAACAAATCCACTAAAGATTTAAGACACTAATAAGTTTCAAACCATATTTTGGCAACAGTTAATGTATGTAAATAGGGTCTCAAAAACTAAATTGTGCGTATTCAATTTGTTTCAGGGTGCACAGCTTAATCTCATAGTGAGAACAACCCAACATTCTTTACATCATGTGAGAACTTTTTTATAATATTTTCCCCTTATAGAATGTCTCCCTTTATTTATGATGAAGATTTTTTTCTTCTTTTTTCTTCCCAAAAAAACCAAAATTTTCACTAGAAACAGAAATCGAAAAACTCATCCCCATGTAATTCCAGTTCTATCATGTATGTGTAATTGATTCAGAGTTTGTCACAATTACTGACACAAAATACAAAAGGAGACGCTCAACTCTAGCAGATTTTCAGACCCAAAAAGGAAAAAGGTAAAGAAAAAAAAATACAAAAACGCTTTACAGGTTCATATCTTAGGTTCCTGAGGAAGGTCTGAAAGTGTGGATTTCAAGAAAGAACGCAAATAAATAATTAAAAGGGGAGGTAGGGTTCATTACTTCATTCAATAGGTGAAGCGGATCTGTAACGTCACATCATGCTTTTCTGTCTTTGTCTCAATATTAAATTCAGGTCATCTCATTTGATTCCCACTTGACTTAAAAGACTGTTGCTCATCAGTCCTGTTTGGGAGCTATGAATGAATGAGGATTTAGGCATCGCTTTTGCTCCTCCTCTACCTCCCCTAGCTCCCTGCTTATGTTTTGTCTTATTATGACTTACGGTGAATGTGAATATTCTTAACTTGCCCGTTAAAACAAAGAAAAAGGAATCTGTATGAGCAGAGTCTGCTTTGTAGCTGGACTCTCTCCCTTAGTCCTCTGCCCCGAATTAAAGCAAATTTGACTCAATATTGTTAGGTCCAAGGTTCGAAATCTCGCCAAAACTCGCATGTGAGTGGCCAGGGACACCACCAACACAACGACACTGCCGATATTTTGATGACTTTTGGTGGTGGAACTATGGTCGAAAATCCTACTGTTTCACTTGAGAGAGAGAGGCAGTGGAAGTGGAAGTGTGGAACTCCATAAATTATCGGCCAAAAATCTGCTACTAGCCGCCTGCTTCACCTGAAACTAGAGAGAGAGATTGGTGGTGGAACTCCATACAAGTGCCAGGAATCTCGCTGTTAGCCTATTGCTTCACCTGAAACTAGAGAGAGAGAGCCCGAGAAGACTTAGGACATGTATCACCAGCAAAGTGCGCACGCGCGAGAGAGAGAGAGAGAAAAGAGGTTGAAGGATGGAGAAGAGCTACACGGGTGAGGGTTGTGAGGTTTTTCCATTGTCGGAGTCATAAAAGTTGAAGAACTAGCAGCAAAAGTTTTGATTTTTATCTAAATGATTTTTGATTACTGTCGTTTTGATGCTGGGTTTAGTGTCATCCTTGAGTGACATGCCCATTTTTTGCTAAAATGTTTCAATATTTCAACGACATAATGTACCTTGTTTAAGTCATGAGTCAGAAATGGAGTAAATTTTGCATTGGACTATGGATAAAAATGAACCCCCATGAACCAATCAATCAAGTGGAGGTGAAATTCATTAAAAGAATATTTTCAAAAAAGTATCGCATATCTTCCGTGCCACGCTAGAAGCATGAACATGCTTCTTGGTCATGAAACCAAGAAGCCAAACGAGAAAAAGATATAAAACAAATTCTTTTATGTACATGCTCCCCCAAAAAATTTATTGAAGAAACAATGAGAAAGAAACTTTTTACAGGACTAGATGGTTAAAACGAGTCACCAAATTGATGAGGTCCATTTTGGCGATTCCTGAATGCTAAACTGGCTTAAACCCCAAGGGATAATTCAGTCAACAACCCCTTGGAAAATGGACTTCTTGAGTTGAACTACCATACAAAACTAGTCTGCTCTTGTCTCTTATCTCCAATTCAGGAAAATTCCATTTGAATTTCTTCTTTTCTTGGTTTCTATGCGTCACCTCTCTTTCATAAATTTCTTCTGGAGCTATTCGGCCAATTATCTCTGGCTCTTCTCCAAAGAAGGCACTAATCGTCAACTAGCGGCAACAAATTCATGATTATAATCACATATAGCTTTTATTGCAGCGTGAACACTTGTTTGAAAAAAAGAAAAAGAAAGAAAGAGATCACTCAGTCGTAGGACAACCATAAGAAAAGGAGTTCCTGTTTCATACGAGTGGTGGGTTATCTTATCTAATGCCTTGTCTGGGCAACCCATGCACCAACCACTGATCTTTTCACCAAAAACAATACCCATATAGCTTTAAGGGGATTGGCTTATCAGTTATGAAACGGCATGGGTCACATTTCTGTTTGATGGTGAAGTGTTAACAAGAACACAAAGAATCTCAATTATGTGGCCAAAGATTTACTCAAGAGGCATGCGGGGATCAGACTTCAATCTGTCACCAAAGGGCAACACATCAACTGTGCTAGCAACATCAAAACTACTTGAAAATCCCAGAGGGCTTAGTTGTATAAGGTAAAACATACCAGTCAGGCAAGCAGTTGATACCGATGACGTACCCAGTAGCATGACCAACTTTGTCCAGTGCCCCTGGTACATTCCAATGCCATGTCGAGTTCATTTTACAATAGACCAATACTGTGCACCAAAACCCTAGGGTTGTGGCAGGAACTCATTACCACCAATGCCTCCTGCGTAAATCCTGGAGTTAAAAACTAGGGGAGGCAACTGGCAATTACTAACTGGCCGTTCTTTTTAATTCTCAGAAAGCTGGAGCAGCTGCTTAAACATGAACCAAATTCACCCTGAAAGTCAGAAGTTCAGCATCATAACCCTATTATATTCAAGAATATACATGTCGATTAGAGCATTATCATAATCCCCATCAAACAAAACGTCTGGCCTCGCAGCTTATGAGAAAAGACACAAAAAACTAGGAAAATTCAAGTAAAGAACTTAACATCTTGCATTCCCAAGTGTGCATGCTTACAATCGAATACTTTCATCATTAAAAGGAAAATAGCAAATCAAGCCAATTACTTCTAACAGCACAAGGCATCTTCGCCCAGGGAACTAAATGACACTTTTTCTTTTTTCTTGTCTCCAAAGGTGAACTTCGGAGTTGAAGAATCATCATCTGTGGAGACACTAGTACTCGTTGAAGGAAATGAGAAAACAAGATTCTGACAGCTTGACCTCTTTGAACCGAAACTGTACAAAGGGACTGTATTACCTTCTTCCTTCTGAGGCTGACTTAAAGATGATGAGGATGGCATAATGGAAGGGGTTGGCAGCTCAGATAATACACCAAAAGATGCAGATACAGGAAAAGTAAACCCAGCACCATTATCAAGAAAAACTGCCCTTTTAGGATCAGGTTTGTTGATAGAAATAGAGGTCAGACCCATTTTAGCTGCAGAAGATTGACTTCGAGGCTTCATCTGTGAAGTTAATCCCTTAGAGACAGCTGCACCATCAACTGACTTTTGAGTACTCACCTTGTCCATTTGATTGTGAAGAGCATATGGTTGATTCTTCAGACTCTGACCAATGTCACCCACTCCCAGTGAAACCTTCATGGCGATAACATTGTCAATATGCAACAAGTAATTCATGTGGTTTGAAGTACATAAAAATTCAACAAGCAGAGTATTGACTGGGAGTAGATAAAAGCCAAAGTTCAAGCTGGTACGCAAGTAACACTACAACTTTGTCGAAGATCACTGATTATTCATGGAGTTCTAATTTCCACAAGAAGTAAACATAAACACGGTATAATTTACAAGTGTTGCACAAACAATTGTATAACCCGAATTGCACCTTACAATCATCCAAACTCTACAGAAGCTGGACATACAATCCACCATTGCCGGTTGAACCATTTGCATCCATATCCACAGTCAACAAATAAATATAGACGTTCAGATCTCCCACACTGTCTTCCCAAATGCCTGTCTCCTCCTCACATGTCACCACCCTCTTAACCTCGCTCCCACTCTCAAGAATATATTTACCAGACATTTAGATCTCCCTCACTCACTCTCACGCTCATGTGACTCCCCTCTTAACCTCCCTCCCACTCTCACAACTATATTTACCAGACATCTAGATCTCCCTCACTGTCCTCTCAAATGCCTATCTCTCACTCACATCTCACTCCCCTCTTAACCTCTCCCTTCTCTTCCCCCCCCCCCTTCTTTTCTCCTCTTAACCTTCCACTCTCAAGAATATAGTTACCAGGCAATTAAATCTCTCTCTCCATCCTTTTTCTTCCATGTCCTTGGCTGATGTAGGATGCACGGACACCCCAGCGAGACCCAAGGAAGGCCTAGGTTGGCTGCCCAACACCCCTGTGGCCCTTCCACCAGCCTATGAAATTTTGGCCAGCATGAAGGGTATTCCGAGCAGAGTCCTAAGCATGCCCAAAGAGGTCTAGTTAAAGTCAGAATTTTATTAGGAGTCTAGTCCTATTTTTATTTTGTACTTTGAGTCAGTCTAGGCTGATAAGTGTCCTAAATGGAGTAGGAGTCCTAATTAAAGTACAACTTATTCTCTGTTTTGGATTCAAAGTTGAGTCCCAAGTATAAGCCCTCCAATAAAGGCTACAAATACAGCCTCATAAATGTAACCAAGAAAGTTTATGTTCAAAAAATTGATTGAAGGAGAATTCCAGCAGGAAGGAGATTTCGAGTGGACTCTAGGGGTTTCCAAGTGCAGGAAACCCTGTGGCAGCATTGATTTGGCAATCCTTTCAGCAATTCCTGTATCCTAGCCTCCAAAAAGCAGTAAGTTTTCATCCCTAACAGCCCCCAATCTCTACCTCATTGCATCTTTCAATTACCCCTCTCTTTCTCACTTACGGCATCCCTCCTTCCCAACAACCCATAAACACTAGATTTCTCCATCCCCTCAGCCAAACCCCCTCAACACCCCCGCAAGAAGAAGAAGGAGAAAAGAAAAGAAAAAACCCAGTTTCTAAATCTCCCAATCTCCTCCACAAAAATCCATCCCCTTTTAAGATGATCTCCCCTTAACCCTTGCACTCAATCCCAAGTGGTAACCCTAAATACCTCTAGGAACCCTAAAAAATTGAAAGACTAGTTCCTAAAACCCCTAAAGCTTGAACCTGAATGATGTAACCAGGGATGGGCCCCCTAAAATTGGGCCCAAAACCAGACCCAAAAGGTGCACCTAAGGCAGGCCAAATACCCCAAGGGCATTCTGATCATTTTCCAAGCCCCTCTTTTGGGGCCCAATATGGATCGTATTTTGCTCCCCACAATTCCAGGGTCAAGGATATCATTTTTTTTTTAATTCTGACAAGTCAGTTAAGAGTTATAAAGCTTTTAAGATAGGGATAAGTTTCCTTATTTAGAAAGGGGATCTTACCTTTTTGACTTTATTCATATTTAGAGGTCAGTATTTGAGTCTTAGAGTTGTTCTAAATAGGAAAGAATTATTTTCTTTTAAGAACACCTATTTTTGGGGTCATCTTAAATTAGGAAAGAGTCATCTACTTTTGGAGTATTAGTATAACCTAACTTTGTATTTCTATTTCGTGTCTAGCTCTAATAAATATTCAATGAATAATTGTAATCGAACATTTTGGTTTTGGTAAAAAAGATCTGCGCAGTTGTTGAGTCCTAATTTGTCAAGTTTTGT
Organism: Hakea prostrata; assembly: GCF_041222555.1. Taxonomy (NCBI): domain Eukaryota; kingdom Viridiplantae; phylum Streptophyta; class Magnoliopsida; order Proteales; family Proteaceae; genus Hakea; species Hakea prostrata. Next base: position 57,780,049 of record NC_142601.1, on the reverse strand, counting down.
TTACGTAGGGGGCGAGTTACTTATTTGAGTTTAGTTGGGTTTACAAGGCTATAAATAGTCTTGAGTCTGAGTCTTTCTTGTAATAGCAGTTTTGGATAATTGAATGAAAACAGAGTTTAAGAATTTGGCTAGTGAAAATTATGGGATCCTGAGGGACATCCTGTGGCTGGTTATTATGCATTGTTTCTTCAATTTAAGGCCTTCATTCTCTGGTTCAAGCATTCAACAGAAAAGTTTCTGCAGATCTTCATTCACTAGTGAGTAAGAAACCCCAATCCCCAACCCTAACCTCTTCTCTATCTGTCCGCAGACCTCACAGCCCCATCCCCTCCATCTTAGAACTAGAAAACCCATCCAAACCCAATGCAGGCGATTCCCCTCCCCTTCCCCTTAGTTTCAGCCCCACCCTAGCCCTCCCAAAGCAGCCGCAAGTCTTCTTCTTCCCCACGCATCTCAATCCTAAACTGAATACGAAATCCCAATTCCCAGCCCCTAAACCCCTACTTCCACCTTCAATAGAATCGTAGACACCCGTAGTTAACAATCCTAAGTTCTGTTTCCCAAGGGTAACCTTAATTTCTTGGTCTAGAATTTTCTGCTCTACTTCATTACTAAGTAGCAGAAATTTTGAAATTCCCAGAATTTTCAGAAACTTTTCAAACCCCATCTTCATCATCCTAGTTCAGTCCTGAACTACACAAAACCAACAACAGCCCCTTCAATCCATAAAACCAGCAACCCTAAACTCATCCTCAAACCTTAATTAGTTGCTGCAACCATATTTGAGGGTCCTGGAAGTTAACCCAAAACTGAACTTAGTACACCTTCCTTACAAACCCTAGATCCTCTAAGACAGCCCAGAAACCCTAGCGGCAGGATTATATCCCTAATTTGCCTGCTGATTTCATTAATCGATCCTGCAAGATTGGCCCTCGTCTTTTGAGGCCACAACAAAAAAGTTCAGCAATATGTGAATGTTCACGACTATTCCACAGTTTATTTAAACCAAAATCACCACACAGAACACAAATTCCGTTACAAAATAACTTAATCGGGGAAGGTGGGAGCCCTACCTGATTTGTTTTAATTTGTGAGGAATGATTTGTATTAGAATCTGCAAGGCAAGATATCCCTCCGCCTCCATTCTTTTGAAAACAGAAATTCTCGCCAAGTAAATTTCTGCTCTTCAGAGAAACAGAATCTTGAGCATGAAGTCTGCCAAACTGCTCGCTTGGCTGGCTAGTAGTGAACTCACAAGAAGGGGGCTTTTTCCACTCTGTTGCCATCTTTAACTCAGCAGATTTCTCTTTGGGGGTTGGCACAGACCGCTCAAGCTGATCCAATATTTTCCTAGCTAATGCACTAGACTGGGGGTGGACAGTAGTAACACCAACATTAAAGCTGGAACCATTGCTATTACTAGATTGGAATGCTGCATTGCCACTTGATGATGACCCAGGATCCAAATTCCTCTTGAAATTGGGCAAATAGGATTTAGAAGCATCAGAATTTTCCATCCACGAAGGCCTGGAGCCAGAAGGATGAGGTGAACCAGCCAATCTAGCAGGAGTTGTTGACACAGCCTTCTGGCGTACTCTACGGATTGGTCCCACTGATCGTATGCCATGATCGAAGATATCTACTTTTCTCTGCATAAACATGAGAAACAAATGTGAATCAAAAAAGTCAAAGAACAACTTATAATGCATTACCTGAAGTCCAAAGAAAAACTCACTTGTAAAGAGAAAATTAGTTTGGTCATGAACTTAGGCCCCATTACCTTTCCTCCCTTAGGCTGTAAACTTGTTCCCCCACTCTCAATAAGATTTAAAACAGCATCACCAGGATCAGGAACCATTCAGGGTCAACATTAACTTGTGGGGCCCAAAAGCCCCAAGCCCAAGATGATAAAGGCACTCATGAATGAGAAGAGTTTCCAGTTAAACCAAAAAATCCATAACAAGAAAGTTTGTTTTTGTAAGAAAATCTTGATTCTTCTTAAATGTTTCACATCTTGATGCAGGGTGGGCACCAATTTGGGCTTATATTTCTCCCCAAAAAAAAGCCTAGGGTTGTATTAGCTAGGTCGTGGGCTGTTGATCCTTTAGCTTTAAAGTGAAATGGGCCTCTAACAGGAGACCTCCCTTGAGTGATTTGCCGAATTTACATAATTAACTATTTCTGTACTTAAGTTATAAAGGAATAGTATTTTAATATGTTTTATTTATCTCAGTTTGGGAAATCCTCTGGGACACCCCAATACATATGGTAAAAAGCAGAGACACCCCACAAATATGTAAAATTGGCAAACGTCCCCTTTTCTGTTAGAACCATTAAGTCTAAATATGAATAGCCCTTTCTGTCCTTTTTATTCTCTTTATTTTACCTATTTCCTTTTCCAAGTCATATTGAAGCACTTTTTTTTCCCCAACAAAATCATCTCAACCACTTTAGGGATTGCGAAGGGTACTTTTTACGTCTCTAATGAAGCGGGAAGGAAGTGTCTCACAGAACTGCAGGGAGATACAAGTGAGAATTCCAAGGAGGAAACAAAGGATATGAAAAGATCTCGCGAACATCTCTGCTTTTAGCGCTTGCAGACACCAAGATCCGGAATGGTAATCAGCAGTTTCAAATTTTGAAATGGTCTATTAAACCCATCAGCAAGGATGGAAGTGATGATCTTCATGCCTAAAACATTCCCTAATTGCAAGGATGAAAGCAACAACCTTTATGCCTAAAACATGCCCTAACTTCAAGGAGAAAATATAGTCATCCATGAATATTTCTTTACCAAGGTTAAGACGGTAAACTCACATAATAATAAAGACAGTTTTGGAATTATGAAACTATCCAACCATGAGTTAACGAAAAATGATAACGGTGTGTACTATTGTACAATTTTACGTAACACTGGGGTGTCAATGTCAATTTGACATATTTTTGGGGTGTCTATGCTTTTTGCCACATATCTTGGGGTGTCTGAATTTTCCCTTTCAGTTTTGAGCATCCAAATCACAAATTTACAAGGATTTATGTGTTTCTTTTTGGAGTTCTTTCCTATTTCTAATTTAAGGCATAAGGCGGTTTAGCCCTATTGATAGTGCCCCCATAGGGATGAATAAATTATCGACCGATTATTATATCAAAATTTTCATCTCTGCTGCCAGAATTACTCTTTACTGTTAGTTATGATGGTGTGTACTATTGTACAATTTTACGTAACACTGGGGTGTCAATGTCAATTTGACATATTTTTGGGGTGTCTATGCTTTTTGCCACATATCTTGGGGTGTCTGAATTTTCCCTTTCAGTTTTGAGCATCCAAATCACAAATTTACAAGGATTTATGTGTTTCTTTTTGGAGTTCTTTCCTATTTCTAATTTAAGGCATAAGGCGGTTTAGCCCTATTGATAGTGCCCCCATAGGGATGAATAAATTATCGACCGATTATTATATCAAAATTTTCATCTCTGCTGCCAGAATTACTCTTTACTGTTAGTTATGATGGTGTTCTCAACCCATAGTAAGGTACCTCCAAGGTGTCTGATTAAAGGTTCAAGCGAATCAGCTGTGGATTCCAACCTACATCTAACCCGATTTACCTAGTGGAATATCATCAAATATGGAGGATCATCCCCTTGCATCACTATTTACATTCCCTCCAAGTTTCGTCCCATTCTGACACCTAGAAATCCTAGTTACTCAACTCAAGAGGTTTACGCATATCTCCTTACTTAGACTACATATTTTGAAACTCTTAGAAACCTAACCTAACCATTGCATACAAGATTACAGAGCCATTATACATTAAGCATTAGCAACCCTGCGAGTCTTTTTTGAGTCAAATTAGGAATTTTAGGCGGTCTCTGTATGTAACTCACCTTACACCCCAACCCAAATTCAACAAGATATAGTTTTAATTAAAGAATATGACTTTTTCTTAGAATTTTGGAGCTGTTGAGCAATACATGAAGGTTTGACATCCCCAACCTGATATTCTCCTCCACTCTTTTCTTCCTCCCAATGACATCTTCAACAATTCAAGGTGTTGTTCAAGAAGATCTTCAACAAAAAGTTTTTATCATGCCCTAAACCACCCACAGTCCACTTCCCACTTTTTAATTGAATACTCCCCTGACCCTGTAGGAAATGTGAACCTACTTGCAGCCGCATCCCAATCAAACCCAAGAAAACCTCATCTCTACTTCTTCTGGGAAACTCTGAAACTCACCCAGCTGAAACTAACCATGAGTTGACCTCCATATTTGGATCCAATCTTCCCAAAACTCATCGGGAAACTTCATTTGTAGAAACCCTAGGTTCCTTTTCCAAAAACAGAGGAAACAAAAACCTACTCTGTTGTTTCTTCAAATTCAGCAACATTTCACCATCCACATAACCCCAAACCTTCATTGAAGGCTCCCCCATACTTGACGTAACCCTACCATCAAACCTTAGTGCCTTTCCAACCCTAGTTGTAGTTTTGACCTAAATCACCTAATTTGACCTACCTGAGCTTCCCATTTTTCATCCTGGATATTGGCTCCTAGTTCTTCTACCAATCCAGGATGGAATCATAGTGCCAATTATATATTAATTTTGAAGGATAAAAACTTCCAACTCTTTGAAGAATCAGTTTTGCTTTTTCTGCTGACACTTAGTCCTTACTTTTGCTTCCTTCTATGGTAACTGCAGTTGATTCATCTTCATAATTAGATGCAATCAATTTTTCTCTAGCATCAACATATATTCAAGTCCTGACCAGGAAGTGTGATGTAGATATCCCCAAACTGTGCTTCTTTGCTTTCAAAAGGAGTGATGCAGATTTATCCCCACAAATTCACATTGATTGATCAGTTTTTGTGCCCAGTTTAATAAATTAAACATTCAGCTGTTCCCTGATCGGAAAGTTTAAGTTGCATATGATGGACTACGTGAAGTACATTGTTAATACATTGCCTCGCTCTCTATTCCTACTATGTTAAAACTTAAAAGCATATATAATATAGTATGTTCAAGTGTCTTAACTTACCACATTCTTACAAGGACTGAGAACAAAACTCACAAATCCAGTCAAATGAAGCTTGATGTAGTGTGGAAAAGAAAACATTCTACACAAACTCAATACTATTGCAAGAGGATTACAGCTATGAACTTTACCTGCCCACTACCATAAATTGGACTTTCGAACTGCCTCCTTTGAGTTGATAAACTATTGCGAGAATTATCAAAAACACCATGGAATGGAGTCACCTAAAAAATGAAAAGGGAAAATTAAGGAAACATCGTAATAAATATTATACCAAACTGTCAATGTTTAAAAATATATAATAACAAATAATGTAAAACTTAGATCACCTTGGAAGTTGACCTCGGATAAACAGTTCTAGAATAAGGTGTTCTTGGAAAATTATGCAGCCCATCATTGCCTCGTTGAGTTTGTGGAGTCAGATAACTAGATTGGTTCCGTACCACAGCATCAGGATAGTGAACGGATGATTTAGGAGAAGATGGCAGAACAGACATCCTTTTTGGTGTAAAATCATTGTTCTGTACTAGAGTTCTTTCATCCTTCAAAATTCTACTTTGAGAACTAAGACTTAGATCTGAAGCTCGGGCTCCCATGTAAGCTTTTGCTATTTCTACTGGTGAAGAACCAACTTCATCTTGTATCTACAAAATTTGCAATAATAAGCAAAGTGTCCGAAATATCAGAACTAGAACAATAAATGCAAAGGTAAGATAAAGTATGCCAAATAAGCTCTCATGACATTTCAATGACGCTAAAAGGGAAGGACATACAGCCAACGGCATCCACTCACAGTTGGTTGAAGAAAAGGATTCAGGACTCCCAACCTAACTCCAGTTGAACTATCTGTCTGCTTTTCTTGAACTGTTGCTCGTACTTTCTCTTCGCCAAATATATCACCTGCAGCCTTTGGTACTACAGTCACCCTTGTATCTTTATTTTCCCAGTCATCAACATCAGAATGATCAACAACCCTTGAATGCAATATCCCCATCAAGTGGTCAAGTTCATCTCTGCAGAAGAACAGATAATTAGATGCCTAAAACAGATATACAAGGATTACCAAAAGTTAGCTTTCACCACTAAACTGACTACATATAAGTTGTCTTCAAGAGTACTTTTAGTATCCAAAAGCAGCAGGCATCAAAAATAGATTGCTGCATACAGGACCCTATGAGATAAGCAACCATTTACATATACAAAAACAGATTTAAACTAACATTGTATGGATAAAAACTACACTGTCAATCAAAAGCAGATCATAAGATTGAGTTTGCAACCCTAACTTGCCTAGAAAACGTTTTTCCTTTCATTAGCTTCTCAACATCAGAAAGCCCACTACCATCAGATGAGTTGCCCAACTTCTCTTGCATATGCTCATCAATGTGAGAGAGACATTTTGATCCATGTACTTCGCCCATTTCACCTCGTCCTTCTGTTCCAGATGGTAGGATCTGTTGATGAATTATAGAGTCAAATTATAAAAATGAACAATCAACTGATATTTCTATTTTTCTGGTAATAAACAGAAACACCAATAAAAGCTAAAGAGATGTTAACTTCTCACTTCTGGTGACAAAAAGACGGGAAGCACATGTGGTACACATCAATCAAGCACAAGTGAATAACGCATATCAAACAATTCATCACAGTGAAAAAATCTCTCTTGCAGGAGCACGAGTCTAAAAGTAGGATGTAAATATCATTTTCATGAATGACAAGCATACAGTTTGACCGACAGTATTATAGGCATCAGCTTGTATATAAACGAACTTCTGAAGCAATAAACATTATTCCCCCATTTGTTTTGAGGGGACATAGGTAGGATAGGAGAATTGGGATAAGTACATACCAGTGACACACTTCAAAATCCCACCTAAACCTTGTTTGGTTAATTTGGGGTAACTTACAAAGGCTGAGGGAAGATAATTGACTGCTCTGTCATTTGCTATGGCGCCTAAAAATCCAACCCAAATGCTATCTTTAAGTCTCACCAAATTGGTGAGACTTTGGTTACTGTTCATGGGAAATATCATTACCCCGACATTTCTAGCCCCAATAAAACCCCACCTCCTAACAATCCCACCCCCTTTTTTTTGTTGGGGGGGGGGGGGGGGGGTTTAGAAACCCCAACTTCACCTCTAAACAGTTGAGGCTTATGTGGGATAGAGAAACAAACTAGGGGGAAAAGAACCTCCTAACAATCCCATCCCCCCCCCCCCTTTTTTGTTGGGGGGGTTAGAAACCCCAACTTTGCCTCTAAACAGTTGAGGCTTATGTGGGATAGGAAAACAAACTAGGGGAAAAGATAGGTTATAGGCCTTACTTTAGACGTGGGCATTGGATCATCCTGCTTAGCATCTTGCTCCACACCTGCACATCAATGGTCAAAAGAAAAACATAACAGTTAGAAGTCATCATCAAATTAACTGACCATACTATGAGCACAATAATCACTCTATGGAAATACGATTGATCACAAAAGGAGAAACAACATATTACGCATGATCTTGGCAAACATGTCCAGGCAATTTTAAGACATTTTCAGGAGAAACAAACAAAGTTTATGATGCTAAAGGGACAAAGGACAAAAAAGACTAAGCTTGAGGTGACTAGGAGAGAATGTCACTCTTTTTGGTGAATGGGCCATAGGGTAACATATGGTGCTAAGTAAAATGGAATGGTAGAAAACAACTACAGAAGTTCACACCTCATCCAAACAATCATCATCTCCATTTCACTTCTTTGGTTAGTTCAATATAACATGAGCGAGTTGGAATAGCAAAAAAGAACTAGAAAAGTTCACACCTCATCAAAATAATCTTCTTCTCCCTTTCTTTCTTCTTCAGTTAGTTCAATATAAGATAGCACCGTTCACCATGATGATTACAAGAAGTCAGTCCCACAATAAGAAATGGATTCAAAAGTTGCATAGGTAATTGATGTAAACCCAATTTTAGGGTTAGTGTTTCTTGGAAGAATTATCTAAAATTAAGGATTTCCCCAGAATCTTCTAGCAAATAAACCAACAACTTTATGAGGCGCCCATGGGTTGCTCTGAAATAGATGGGAGTGGCAGGAAACTATTTATGAGTTCTATGGGATGATGGGAAAGACTTAGACTGTTAAAAAATTCCCTTGGAATGATTTGAGATGTTCAGAATCAATATGGGACGTAAAAATGAAATATGGGGTATACCGAGGACCCCTAGGAAACCTGCAGTTGGGTATGGGAGGTTTTAGGGATGTTCTTAGGTGGATACAGGTTGGATCTTTGAAAGGGAAAGGATCTTTCTATTTCTTGTTTTTCCTCTTCTTTTTCTTTCTTCCTTCTTTCCTTTGTTTCTTTTCTTTCTTCTTTCTTTCTTCTCTTTTCCATTTTTTAAGTTTCTGGCTTGCCGCAAGGAAGAGGAACAGAAAGAGAGGGGCTGAGAGGGTTAGAAGGGGAGAGGAGTTGCTATAGGGTTGGGGAAGGGCTAGAGGGAGTCGAAGGGGTAGGAACTCCTTGAAGATAGATTAAAGATCTAATGGAATCTCCTTGAAAATAGATTCCCCTAAGACTTAAATACTAAAGAAACTCTACTTGTAAATAAAGTCTGATAAGGGTCTATCTTTAAAGAAGAATCCCAAGGACTCAAGAATTTATCTTTAACTCAATCTGGACTCCTAGCTGAGCAAGACTCATCTGGGAAAAGGAAGAAAAAAACTGATATTTAAAATCAGCAACTAATTAGGGCTGGGATGAACCAAACTACCCCTCTAGGAGGGTTCAGCCTGCCTTAGGTGTGCCACTTTGGAGCGGCCTTGGGACCCACTCCAGGGTTTTGCACCAGTAACTTTATGGTCCACAAAGGCCTAAGAGATATTGTGACCTCACCAGAAATTTCTACTCAACTTCTCAGATAACCTGAATAATAAATAGCACGAATACTAAATAGCATGGAGCTGAAACATAATAAAAGTGGAAGGCCTAGAAATACCTCAACTATTAAAAGAATATTTTAAGGATTCCTTAAATGATGTAGATGCAAGTTTGTAGGAAAGACTCTTATAACAGGTTCTTCGACAACCGATGGAAACAACAGAATTGGATCCAAAATAAATACAACCGGATCCAAATTTGAAAATTTATAAACATATAATTGAGAGAAACCATAGCTTACCCAACAAAACCCTGAAGTAAGAATTCACCAGTAAATGACTGCAATATATGTGCATAAATCTGAATAAGACAGGGTACCGAAGCAACAGAAAAATATAGAAGAAATTTCACTCTCAGAATCAAATTCATATTCATAAGAAACAAAAGAAGGAAAATTTATAGATCCAAAACATGACAAATGAGCAATTCGATCAGAAGATAAAGTGTCTGCAGTTTTTTTTGGTTATATTAGTTACAGATGAATGCAGGGGCAAAAGCTCAAATGCATTTAAATGGCATCCCAGCTATCCAAACAAGAAAGTGGGAGCATTAATCAAGGACTAGATTCACTCCCTGGAACCAAGGTTCCATCTCCAGCTAATGGTTATTAATTTAGGGTTCAACATTATGTTTAGTAAACCTCCACTTAGTTTCATTCAACATTTAGTTTAGGGAGTAAGCTCAAAGAGATCAAGGTTCTATGCTAGCTTCAGGTCATTGGAGCAGGGTTCACTCTCATTTAGCTAGTCACCATTACTATTCATTCAACGCATTGTTTAGGAAAGTAAATGATGCAGTTAAGATTTTCAAGTTTGCCTATCAAGATTTTATTTTAGCCCATGGCCAGCAATACTCAAAAATCAAACTTTCATTAATCAGTGTGGGCTTACTGAACCACTACATTAATTACTATACCCATTTGAGTGAAACATCGGATAAGTTGTCAAAGTTAAGCATGAGCCCATCAGATCAAATGAAACAAATGATTCAACATGGAGGCGAAGACTTTATTATAAGTTTAAAATGAGATGGGCAGTCAGTGGAACTGATAGAAACCAAAACCACAGTTGGGGGTTAAGTGGAACTGATAGCAACTCGAAAAGAACCCAGACAACCAAACCCTATACCAGCTCGATTGTAGACTGACAAGAAACCATACCAAAACTAACTTAGTTGTTTGGTTTGAGTTGACCTACTAACATACCAAATCCAATTCAATCTAACTAAATGACACCCTTTACACCTGGTTCCGCTCAAACCCAAAAATGAGACTACTACTAACAATAAAACATAGTTGGAAAATGTGGTTCAAGACTCACATCTATCAAATATTGAGGACTAAATATAATGCTTCTATAGCAACCTTACTCACAAATTTGAAAGAGAGGCACTTTGCCTTACAGATGAGAATAGCACAAATTGAATGAGTTGGAACAGTGACCATTTGTCTTATTGAGGAAAAACCTCCTTTTTAGCTTCTACCTGGGAGACTATCTTTATCAGATTTGTATGGCTATGGTAAACAAAAGATTCCAAATCCTTGATCATGATCACACTCTTAGTAGAGGTCCTGTAAGTGTATGAACATGTCTCTTATTACACAGAGGCGTTTCTTCATACCCTTCAAAACTAAAGAGATGCATCTCCTCATAAAAAGGGGTATGATTCATAACTCTGTACATGTGAAGGTGTAACCAATCCAGGAGCCATACCTCTTGCCCATATACCATGGGAGGTGTCTTCTACATACAGGGATAGTAGGTCATCATAATGAAGAACACTCACACACCTGTGCCCTCTCTCACAGCATCTGAACTGGCAAGGGGATGGAAATCAAGCAAAACATAGACAGATTTTTGAATCTTGGCTTTTACTAATCTTGAATTTCTACTCTGCACGAGGCGCATAATCCTTGGAATGCCAAGAACTATTCTTTTCTGGGACAACCCATATTAAATTCTCACAAGTTCAAAGCGTTCTCCATAACATTGATACCATCAATAAACGAGTCTGCAGCACGGTTATAAACCGAACAGAGTACCATAAGAACATGTTGCATGGCAAAGGATAAACCGTTCAATTGAAAACTCTATTTGATTGGGTAGATTGCAAATAGATGCATGAGCGAGTTCTAATTTCATAGAGAACGTTCTTGCACCTTTTTCATACACATATTCCCACAGCGGAATTTCAACTGAGGTTGCATGGTTGAGCAAAAATATAGTAACAGAGGTAAGCAGCAGCAGCATGCATAAAACAATTGTTATCACAAACCACCAATTCACACTCTTCAAGAGCAAATTCCAACTTTACAGAAACAATAAACTGCACCGCATTGAACCAACTCAGAGGAAAACTTTCCCAGACGGGAAATCAAGGAAAGAACAAAAACCCTAATTCCCCCCTTCCCCCAAAAAACAAAAAAGACTAAACTTTGAGAAGGAAAGAAAAAAAATAGTTGTAATTAACCTGAATCTTCGGCGTCAGGAGGCGTCGGTGACGCAGTCACTAGAGGTGTTTTGGAGAAGAAAGAAGGAAACAGTCTAGTGGCGCTACCCGAGATGATGCGAGAAGCAGGATTGACTAACTTCGAAAGCCATCCTTTCTCTCTACTTTGGGCATTGTTCGGCGGACGGGCATAAGGAGAGGGTGGGGGTTTACGAATAATCTTCCGAAACTTTCCTCCTGTGCCTCTCGCTTCGTTCTCCATCTCACTCTCGCAGTGGCACTTTGGGTTTCCTTCTCTGCTGAGTGCTAACTGCTATTATTTATTTGTGTCAAAAGTAGAGAAACACTGAAGTGGCATATATGTGTGGGTAGCTTCGCCCCTTTTTCCTTTCTCTTCTCCTTCCAAAGAGAAGAAAAAGGATCCTTTCTTTTGGATTCTATTTCCTCTTCTGACCGGTTTTCATCATTTAAGTTGAAACTTGGTAACTTGAAAATTGAAAGGGCCACGTTTCTTTTATAGGCTTCCCAACTCCCAAGTTGTCCCGACGACGACTGACTTTCTGCAGTTGCGCCCTCGTGAGTCTCCGGGTGAGAGTTGCTTTCTCTCTCCCCCCTTTTTTTTTTCTTTTTTTTACTTATTAATTTTTAATATTACCCTATATATTCTAGGTTAAAAAACCCTATACAAGTAGCTATATGTTTTAACCTTTGATAATTATGATGGAAAGAAATCGCAGATTATACTATTTTGTTTAACATGATTCTTTTCATTTTAAAAAATTAATTTAACTTGCTTACATCAACACTTGTTAGTTTTTGCTAACTAATCAAGAAACAGTTGCGCTCTTAATAACTGGTCAAGGAACAGTTTTTTTTATGTTTTTCGTTATCAAAACACCGAAAAATGCCAAAAAATGTTTGATAAAATATGTCGTGCTTTAAGGAAATGAACCAATTCAATTTTCATGTCTAAGTTTACTTTTTTCAAAATAACTTTTCATGTCTAAGTTTACTTTTTTCAAAATAACTTTGATTTATTTTACCGTTCTCAAAAACAAACAATACATCTAAAAATTATGCAGAGAGAGGGACATCAACCTAAATTCATTTATACACAATTTCTAATTCCTCTACTTTCATAAGAAAATGATGGGTCCTCAAGCATTCTCAGCCCAAATTTCACAAAATGGTCAAAATTATGCTTTGATCAAAACGCTAGAAGACAATTCTCGAAAATAACGTTTTTCTTAGAAAAGACCGTTACCAAACGACATAGTAAGAGCATGTTTAATACATTTTCACCATACCAAGGGTCTGTTTAATAAATTGAGTAATTCAAAAAATTGTATTAATATTAAGAAGTAATTAAGGAAGTGACCTAAAAAATTTCCTTCTTTTCCCTTTCCTTTTTCAAATGTGGATAGACAATCAATTTAGGCCCGGTTCGGGGGACTCAGTGGTGTAGAATTTAGTTACAAAACTAAAGTTGACAACAAGCATGGCTTTTGGCATTTATTAACATCTTATATTGAGGAAATCATTAGTTTGACTCTCATTAATGGTATATGTAACATATTGCCCACCTCCTAAAATAAGTCACTAGTGTTCCCACAAAAAAAAAACCATACCCTTTTAACTAGGTTAATTAAATCATAAATGGAGCTCAGATTTTTCTTTTCTTTTCTTTTCCTGGGATAAGGTATGCATCACATTTTTTTTTTTTGGGTTCACATTGTTCCAATCATTAGAAAACTACGTAAGTCGAGTATAAAGTTTAATAGTAAAAAAAATAAAACACTCCTTATAATTGCATGTTGCTGGTTCATGTTGTTTCACTGTATCTTGCCTAAGAACGAAGGTGATGTCTTGGTGGATGTCTCGTATGCTAAATCAATAAAAAAAGCTCCTTTTAATGGAACATCAATTAAACTCTGTAGACTAGAAAGAATATGAAACTCTTGAAAAAATGGATGAAGAGCTGCTAAGCCTTGAGAAATGGATGGAGATCAAACAGTTTGAGCAATTTCTTCTTCTGCTCAACACTAGTGTAGTAACAATGACTAAGGTTACCTCATTCTGCCACAAGGACTAGATTATGATCAAAACCTGATACAGCTTGTAGAACCTCAAAACCTTCTAAGCTCTCAACAAGAGTTGGCTCAATTTCATCTATGGAGCTCCCTAACCCAAGCCTTCCATTTTTGCCACATCCCCATGCCCAAATCTCTCCCTTTGAAGTGAGTGTAATTGAATGCACACGCCCTCCAGACACTGAAACAGGGGTTTCAGTTGAGAGGCCTTCAACCACACCAGGGATGGTCTCTTTTCCGGTTCTTCCAAGCTGAGAACTACCGTTCCATCCCCATGAAACAATGCCCACGGCCTCTCCGAAGACCCCAGATGATGGAAGTTTACACAGCGCTAAAGAATGCCCTAGGCCAGATGACATGGACAGAGGCTCAAAACAGTTCATGTCCACCGATGCCAATCCTGAAGTTTCTGGTACTCTTCCCAACTGACCATATGTACTGTCTCCACCACTCAACAGAGTATGATCACCTGAAATGGACGGCTGAAGTTGCTCTCTCAGTTGCTCAAATAAAAGCAAAGGTATTGCAGCCATACCACAAGCCAAAATCACACACATTTGCATAGTCATGAACTACTTACTGCAGAGAATTAGAGAGTGGTCAAGCCCACAAGCCACATCTGAGATCTTGACACCATTCAGTTCTGGCAGAAGACAAGGCTCCCAGATGATGGGCATGTTTTTCTCCTTCTCAATACTATCCAAGACTAGTTGTTCAGCAACTTCCAGGGGTGAATTCAGGAGGTGTCTGTTTGTTGGAGACAAGCCCTCTGCTTTCATCTCCACAGCATCCCCCATCTGGCCTAACCTGCCATCTGCAGCATAACCCCAGCCAAACAATTTTCCGTCCTTGGTCAGTGCTAGAACATGGCCCCATCCAAGAGAAACCTGCCCCAAAGAAGATGAAAATTTTACAATTTGGCATTTCTATGACACAGAAATAGATCAAGACCTCTTCTTTTTTTTTCTTTTTTCTTTTTTCTTTTTTCCTAAGAGTGAAGGGGGGTTGGGGGTGGGGGTATTGAAAATCACATATTAGTTGACGATTGTACCACAGATAATCCCAGAAAATAAAAGGGAGGAAAGCCCAAAAAAGAAACAGAGGAGAAGACAACAGCCTATTTGGCAGGAACATGAACAACAATATCTCAAGCAATTTGGTTGAAGCACTCATGTATGTCTAATGAATTATATCAGAAACATATAGAGATGGACCATTGGAGGGGGGGGGGGGAAAGACTGGCGAGGTAAGGACCTAGGACCAGGAGACCAGGACAACGGACAACCTTAACAATCTCCTCCCTTGCAAGCACTTCTACCCTGGAAGGTAGGACAGACTCAATTATTCCTTTGCCAAGACCGAGCTGTCCGCGCTTGGATCTTCCCCACACCCACAATGAACCATCATCGCCAATGGCTGCAGAAATAACACCAGATGCAAATGCAGCCCTGACCCTTACTCTGTCCAGGCCCTGCACCAGCCTTGGTTCATTCCATGATTCCCTGATATCCACAACCAAGGGTCACATAAAGGAAATATGAGAGACAACCCTGATTTGCTAGAAATAGTAAGATAACATGTGCCAATGAAAAGGACTTGCTTCTTCAAATTTAACCCAAAAATAAAAAGCTCATGACAAAATTGGAAACATTTCACTGTTATGAGGGCTAATTATGATGCTATCAAACTGAAAAAATAAAAAGCTCATGACAATATTGGAAAAAATTTCACCGTTACAAGGGCTAATTATGATGCTATCAAACTGAAAAATGAAAATGACATCAGAGTGAATTACCTGGGAACAGAAAGACCACAACCGAGCTGACCTTCAAGGTTTCTACCCCAGGCCCAGACCTCTCCTTGGGCAGTAACTGCAAGTGAGTGGTAGTGGCCCACACCAATACTCGATACATCAGAAGGCAGCCCATGAACTGGAGTAGGCTCATAGGCATCACTGCTTAGTGGGGAACCAGGCAGACCTAAAGCACCATGGCTACCATCTCCCCAGCTCATCACTGCTCTTCTGTTGCAGGTGCTGCTGAACCATCTTGATATGCCCCTCGGAAGAGAGAATCTTCTTCCCTTCAATAACAACTGCTGCACTGGCAGATTAGTGGGTATGTTATTTTCTCCAATTTTAGATTCTGTTCACTACTACTCTCCACCTCAATTAGCCATTAAAAACTGCTGAGTGCCAATAAACCTACACAACTTGTTAAAAGTGGATAAAAATAACACAATAGCAATTCTAAGCTGTAAATTATTTAACTTTAACATGCCAAAATTCAAGGCATTGATCACAAAATCAGGTATTTGGTAGCAATCATGAGACCTGGGCCTAACTCAACTGAATACTACCTGCTGCCACTGATCATTACCTAATTGAAAACTAAGCTGAATTACTGATACCAATCCTAACTGAATTTGGAAATCTCAAACAATAAATTCTGCTATATGTTCTAAACTACGCAGATTATTTACAAAGATATAGTAAAAACTCAGCTAGACAAATGGCTTAAGCCTTGCTTGTACAGTGGTCTCATCAGGGATCTATGCAATCGAGTGATCGACCCCATAGAGTTGATGAACGATGCTGCATCGCTTCTCGCAGTCTTTTACTCCATTTCAAGGTCCAGTGTATAATATTGGGATGTCAAAAAGCAGTTCATAGCCATGGTCAATGATGCCCTAGAATTTGTGGTGTTGTTGTTTGCCCCACTCAATATAGTTCTCTATTCCTCAGCTAGTGTCTCTTCTAGAATATATGCAGCCGAGCTGATTAAGTTGAGATAAGGTTATCATTGTTGGTGTTGTTGTTGTAGTAGAAGTTCATTCTTGTAAAATAGGCATGAGATTGAATTATAGACTTACTTGGCATTGGATCTCTCCAACTCAATCTCTAAGAAAATATCGATTTGCTTGAGTGATCTTGACCATACTGGAATTCTATTGATTCTGCAGCCATGAGTAGATGATATCAGGAATATAGCTCTGTGCTTTACCATGCTCATGTAATATATTGAAATTCCTCCCCATAAATCACAATAGAAAGCTAGCAAATGTACCATTCTTTCAAAACTGAAGATGTTTTCCAGACAGAAAATATATGTACGGATAGGGGTCCAGAGGGCCAGGCGGCCTCTCACAACTCCTTTGTATGTTCCCCCCCCCCCCCCCCCAAAAAAAAAAAACCACCAAAGAGAAAAGAAAAATAAAAAAAGAATAACACAAAGAGGTATTCTGTGTCCACCAATGAAAACAGGATAAACCTCTAGAATGTTATGAAGAGTTTAGAGCATCCAGAAATGTTAATCTAACAAGAGTCCTCAACAGCTCTACTCGAATGTTGTAAGCTAAAGTTCAAATCATTTAATTAAACAGATTAAAGATTGATGTTTTGATTATTTCAGCCTCACAAACAGAAGAGATCAGTCTAATATATGCAAACTCTTTCTTTTTTCTAAAAAGCAACCATATGAAAGTATAAACTCCACAAAGAAATCGAGTAATAGACCAAATGTAATGGAATTGCTTAAAAATCATGAGTGATTCTAGCACTAAATTTTCTTTTGTGCACGAGAAGAAGCACCATGGTCGAAAAGAACAGCCTCTTGCATCTTTCGTTTATCTAGCAGACACAAATTAATGTTTTGAAGAGTAGCACTTAATACAAAATATGGTTGTTGCAGCAGTCATTCATAAACCAAAGGAATTTGCCTTGCTGAATTGAAAAGCAGCAGAGAAAGTCAGGAAGGAAGTTGGAGTTCGACTTTGACTCAGTATTGAAAGGTACTTTGTTAGGCATTTGGACAATACGGTTTTGCTCTTACAGTTTTTTATTTTATTTTTAGTTTTAGTTTTTCTTTTATTTATTTATTTATTAATGTTAATCACTGGCTACTAATAGTGAAGGTTCTAGGTAAGCAATGACAGTTAGAAAGCCATATGATACAACTTTCAATTTTGACTGGAAATGAGAAAACAATGAGCGTAAACTAATAGTTCAGAATATATCATTCCCTAGAAATAGGATGTAAAAAAAGCACTTGCCACACATTTTCCCATGCTAGATTATATTAATCTTTTGCTGAAGAAAATACCAGAAACTACAGCCTCAGCAGTCCAACTACAACTTCTTGCGTGATCGTTTCCCCATAAGGAAAACAAGGTATACTTTCACTTCTTAATGCTACTTAGTGGCAGCTAATTCCTGGCCACAATCATCTACTCTTTTTGTCATCCTAAGTGCAAAGGACTCAGAAACAAAGATATTTTACACTAAAGGAGAAAAACCAAATCAACATGTAATAAAGAGAATTCTTAAAGACCCTGACACAAAAATGCTTTGGTTTACAATATGGAAGACCCACTGTCTGGCAACAAAAAATGGACAACTCATCACAAGTATGGGTCACTGCTACCGAATAATGAAGGAGCTACAATTTATCTGTCGAAGTCTATCTCCTTGTGACTTATTATATATATTATTAACAACAGTACCGTACGCAGTTGCCTCAGAAGAAGGCAACGATATCTAGGCAGCAGGCACCAAGATAATTGATTCTTAACATGCCTTAATCTTGAAAGATATGTCACACTCTCCTTCAACCTACTCCCTGTTTCATAGTTACCCATGGTAATGCGAACAGGATACCCAAATGATGCAGCCCAAACATTACATAACTGAGGAAAAAAAGCAAGTTGCAGTTTATCAAAACAATTTTCAGGGAACATTGAAAACCATGAAAATTAGTAGCACTAAGAGGTATAAAGCTCAATTTCTTTTTCTGGATATGTGTAAAAAATAAGAAGGGATGACAGATCAGAACGAGCATATGCTACCATGTCTCGAAGTAATAGGACATAGGATGATGAATTATCAAAAAAGGGTCCTGCAAGACTAAAACTGTAAATCAAGCTTAAAACTATAATCAACATCCAACTGCCTCTATTAATTCATAAAAAATATGCAAGACTAATCAAAGGAGTGATTAAATCCAGATACCGAAAACAGAAGGTTTGCTATGCCAAGAGGGAACACTGCTCAATGACCAATGCACTAATTTCCATTTCTTCAACTGATTCTTCTAACTTTCTATCTTTAACCCACAGATTTATTTGCCAAGATAGTCTCTGATGCACGTAGTTTTTGAATTCCACATGCTGTTAAATTTTCACAGGTGAAACAACCACTTTCTTGGCAATAATGACATCAATTTTCCTTTTCTCTTTTTCTTTTTGGGGGGTGTTGGTGAAGTTTTCAGTGCCACTCCCTGAGGTACCCCTGATGGTAGAGAGAAAAAGAGTATGTTCTGTTGGAATATGCTCTTTGAGCATAAGTGAATGAAAATCATTCATTAAGAGAATATGCTCTTTGAGCATGAGTGAATGAAAATCATTCATTAAGGAATTTATGAAAATAAGTGAATGAAATAATTATGGACAATTGGGTGTTTCAAATCCTAATGATAGTTCATGCATAAACTTTTGATTTCCCAAGCATTGTTCATGAATGGAGGGTTATGGGACTTTTATTTCCCAAAGAACTTCCCATTTCCCTAACTTGATTTTAAATGACCAAAGTTCTTCATTTCCAAATTTGGCTGTAAATAACAATGACTTTTCATTTTTCCAAGCTTGGTAATGAGACATTGATGGTAATATGGTATGTTCATTATACCAACCAAAGACCTCTACCATAAATTGAGATCCCCCCTTGACGAAGATAAGTCTTTTTTGGGTTTTTCTCTTTATTTATTTAAGAATTGTGCTAAGAGTGCTTTGAGAGTCTTTTTTAATATTTTGTGAGTCTTGTCAAGTTGTCAATGTTTTAAGAAGTTTGTCGATTTGAATTGTTAACGGTGATAGAAGGAAGGCACATATCAAGTTCACCGTAGCGGTCTACTTTGTGCTGAGTATACCATTGTTCGTCGTTGTGCCTGGGAGACAAATGTCCGTTGAATCCTCAAGCACACTTCGGAGGGGACGAATCTGTTTTAAGGAAAGCGTCTGATGCACCTCAACGGTTTTCCTTTATTTTCTCCTTTTGGTTTAGGTTTTGTTTACATGCCTTTCCAATTCTTCTCTTAATTCTTTATTCCCCTGATTATATCTGCAATATGGGTAACAATCTTAAACTCCCTCCAAAGTGTGCTTGAGGATTCAACAGACGTCCGTCTCCCAAGATACAACGATGAACAACGGTATACTTAGCACAAAGTAGACCGCTACGACGAACTTGATATGTGTTTTCCTTCTATCATTGTAAAAATCCAAATCGACAAACTTCTCAAAACATTGACAAGACTCACAAAATATTAAAGAAAACTCTCAAAGCACTCTTAGCAAAATCCTTAAATAAATAAAGAGAAAAACCCAAAAAAGACTTATCTTTGTCAAGGGGGGATCTCAATTTATAGTAGAGGTCTTTGGTTGGTATAATGAACATACCATATTACCATCAATGTCCCATTAACAAGCTTGGAAAAATGAAAAGTCCTTGTCATTTACAGCCAAACTTGGAAATGAAGAACTTTGGTCATTTAAAATCAAGTTAGGGAAATGGGAAGTTCTTTGGGAAATAAAAGTCCCATAACCCTCCATTCATGAATAATGCTTGGAAAATCAAAAGGCCAAATGTTAATGTCCCATAACCCTCCATTCATGAACAATGCTTAGGAAATCAAAAGTTTATGCATGAACTATCATTGGGATTTGAAACACCTAATTGTCCATAATTATTTCATGCACTTATTTCCACAAACTCCTTAATGAATGATTTTCATTCATTCATGCTCAAAAAACATATTCCCTTAATAAATGATTTTCATTCACTCATGCTCAAAGAGCATCTTCCAACATGTCCATATATCTTTAATTTTGGGCATGGACACTTGAAAATGGCCAACATATGTAGACCACAAATCAAACCTCAACCATATACCCAACCAGAATACCACATATTCTATGTAGCTTTCTTAGAAGAAAGACCTTTTCCAAGTCAGACATGAATGTTTTGAAGAATTGCCCAAATAGAGAACTATCCAGTTTATTTCACTTTTTATTAACTAATTAATTTTAATCAAGTCATTATTTGAGTTACCTCTGTAGAAAGTAAAATATCCTATGCTTCTTATTTCCAAAAGCGAGAGCTGCAATAGCAAACCTGATATACAGGAATCACTTGGAAATATGAATTGATGCTGCCCAGTCTTTGTGGTTAAAAGGGACTGAAAACTAATAGAGATATTAATATTCCTACTTATAGAATTGATACTACCAAGTCTTTTAAGCTGTCAGTCAGTCTTATGCAATCTCAACACACACAAATAGTCTTACAGAAAATTGTTAGCCAAAATTGATAATATAATCAGGGAAATAAAGAATTATGAGAATAATTTGGAAAGACATGTAAACAGAACCTGAACCGATAAGGAGAGGAATAAAGGAAAAACGTAGAGGCGTGTCAGACGCTTTCCTTAAAACAGATTCGTCCCCTCCACAGTGTGCTTGAAGATTCAACGAACGTCTGTCTCCCAGGATACAACGACGAACAACAGAATACTTAGCACAAAGTAGACCGCTACGATGAACTTGTTAAGTGCCTTCTTTCTATCACCGTAATACCACAATATAACAAGACTTCTCAAAAGAACTTTATCAAGACTCTAAAACTGAAAGAAGGAATAAACCCAAAAACTTTTTACTTGTCAAAGGAAGAGCTTCAATCAACCATTAACAAGAACCACACAACACTATGAATATTCTCAAAATAATATTAGCAAAAGACCTTGAAACACAAGAAAGAAGAATCCACAAAACTTGTCTTCATCAGGGAGGGTCCCCATTTATAGTGGAAGCCTTTGTCACTTGACAAAAGGAAGAGTCATCGTCAATTACTACCAAACTTAATGAATTAAGTTTAGGGAAATGAAGAGCTTTCTTGAGAAATAAAAAGTCCCATTATGACTTCACTTATGAACTATGTTAGGGAAATGAGAAACCCTTTAATCATAACCTTCCATTCATTATCTCTCCTTGAGAAATGAACCACCAAATAGTCCATGCACTTAACTCTCCTTATGCAATGAACCACCAAATAGTCCATAGGAATTCCCAAACATCTATTTCCACAAACTCTCCATATTGAATGATTTTCATTCACATTCATCCATGCTCAAAGAGCATATTCCAACAAAAAAATTGTACAATAATTTGATGTTCAAAGACTGATCTATTGAAATGAAACAATAAACACGCAAAAATCAGAACACCACGGCAAAGTGAACATAATCTCCTCTTGAGGAAAAATTGTAGTGATTCTATTCCTGTAAAAATGAAACTACTGAACATCAACGTGCATGGTCCAAACCAAAATATAAATCATGAAGATTGTTTGTTACCAAACACCAAAATGTCAGATAACTGTGGGGAATCAAGATGTGAATTTCTCTGTTTCATGTTTAATTTGACAAGATTGTTGAATATCTTCCCGGCATTGGGAAATTGTGATCAATCTAATCCTTATGAACTAAAACATGAACCCTCAAGCCGAAGGCAGCCAGGAAATGCCACGGATTGGTAGAAGAAAGAAGCCAGTGAGGACTTATAGCAAGCATCTCACGGACAAAAAATTTGTTTCGTTACAACAGACTACAAAATGAAGTGTAGTCGGTTCTTCAACTATTGTACAAAAGGAAGAAATAGAAGAACCAGGAAAATAGAGATAAAAAGGTTAGGATTGAATGAGAATAATCACAGCGCGTCTCCTAAAGAAGAGAAGGAACAATTACAATCAGACGAGACTTGTACCTGCAATAAGAGAAGGGTAAAGGAAAGCTCCTGAAATCGTTTCGAAATAAGAGAAATTTTAAGTCGTGGATCTTTCTGTCTTTAGTAATTTTCTTTAAGGGTAATTTTCATCTGGACCCCTGAGGTATGTTCCATGTCATTTTTAGTCCAAAAAAATAAACACTTTGCATCTGCCTCCCCGAGGTATTCAATAAGATCAATTAAGGACAATTTATTATTTTTATGACCAAAAGACCCTCTCATATGTATTCTGTTGAATCGAAATAGAAGTGAATATGTGAACCTGAATTTGAGTTGGAATCACGAGAAGTACAGCGGCGGAAGGTTGCGCTGCAACGGCAGCGACAAGATCTTCGTTCCTTCGAGTGGGAAGAGGAAGCACAGGGGAAGGCGGAGGAAAAGTAGAATTGTCGAGATCTTTGTCGAAGACGCGATGCAATGAAGCTCCAATCCCTTTCAGAGAATGAATGTAAGCAACATGAGCATCAACCAAAGCGAAACGTAGCCGGATTGCCTCTTCAAGGAACTGGCACCGTTCGCAGCAAAGAGCAACGGCCGGGAGGTCGTCCACCTTTGATGCAGCCCATTTTCCGGCCAGGGAAGTAACAGAGATATTAAAATCAACAAACCAATCAGAATTTAAAAAAGGTGGGTTACGAAGAGAGATAAGATGAATCTGTAATCACACTCCTCTCTCACTCTCTTCTTTCTCTAAATTGGCC
The DNA here is from genome assembly GCF_041222555.1 of Hakea prostrata. NCBI lineage: Eukaryota > Viridiplantae > Streptophyta > Magnoliopsida > Proteales > Proteaceae > Hakea > Hakea prostrata. Next base: position 57,757,023 of record NC_142601.1, on the reverse strand, counting down.
ATTCGAAAGAAGAAGAAAAAAATCTGCAACATTAAAGAGGGGGTAGACAGGAAGCATGGAGAAGCAAGTTGAAATGCGGAAGTGATTTGAGTGAGAAGATAAACTCTAAAAGTTAGGGTTTTTAGAGAAGAAACAGAGAGGGAGACCAGGAAGACACAGAAGATGGGGAAGGATAGAGAGAGGAATCTTGCTAGCATGGATTTTGTTGTCGGTTTGTAGAGTTGTAGCAGAGAGAAGGTCACCGAGCACCATCGTTTTAACATTTCTTCTGTTCCAGAGGAATAGTTAGATGGATAGCTTTTTTTAGCAAATTTGCCATTACTGTTGCCATTGCATTTGCCACTGCCCACAGAGAGAGAGAGAGAGAGACGTTCAAACGGAAGCCATTGAGAACACTAACATAGCATCTTATGGGGCGCTGCAAAGCGTTCGTTACGGCAGCTAAGAACAGAGGTTGTCACCGGAGTTGAAGAGGAAAAACACACTTTTGATTTTCACCGTTAGATTTAATTGTTAAGAAAATATACAAATCTTACGGTAGATAGATGTGAGGGTATTTTGGTCATAAAAATAACAAATTGTCCTTAATTGATTTTATTAAATACTTCAGGGGAGGCAGATGCAAAGTGTTCATTCTTTTGGACTAAAAATGACATGGACCAAACCTTAGGGGGTCCAGATGAAAATTACCCTTTCTTTAAAGAATAAATATCCGTCATATAAGAAATCCTATTGTAAAATTTCTAGATTTACATATACTTTTTCAAAGTAAATTTTAGGGTAATTTTCATCTGTACCCCTGAGGTTTGGTCCATGTCATTTTTAATCCCAAAAAATAGACTCTTTGCATCTGCCTCCCTTGAGCTTTTCAATAAGATCAATTGATGACAATTTGTGATTTTTATGACCAAAATACCCTCACATCTATTCTACCGTAAGATTTGCATATTTTCTTCACAATTAAATCTAACGGTAAAAATCAAAAACTGGGCCGTTAGATAATAGACATGTGGATCATTCCAATCGAATGAACATACATCTATGTGGAAAAAAAATACACATTTCTAAGTCCCCAATTCTCTCTCATCTCCTTCATCATCCCCATCTTCGGTCTGGCGTTGCCCATCTCTACCTTTTTTTTCTTCCTCCGGCGACAGTTCTTAAATATTTATTATCTCTACCGATGGGAACCCTTTGCAACAAAAATGCTTGCTTCACTTCTACTATTGGCGAAAGATAAAACACAACACCAGAATCAGAAACTCTTTCAATATTCTCACCGGAAACCATGGCGGCTCTGCAAAATCTGCAATTGCATTTCAATCCAAGTCACCACCTGCAACGCGAGTCTCAGGTAAGGTCGTAGCTCCCAAGACTATCCGATTATCATTTGCAGGCAGCATCTCATCCTTTAGGGTTCCAAACTTGCGACGAAGTTAATAAATTATAAAGACTATCCCAGTAAAAATCAAATTTACAATAAACCCAAAAACCTAATCGAAACGATTCATGAATCTTAAAACCCTAGCCTTTTGCCCTCTTGATAACAATGGATAAAGTACTTCTGCTCAAATGCTTGATCTGGATTTGCTTCTGCACCTGTCAAAGCCAAGGGTCGACAAGACTAGACTGAGAAAGAAAATCGATTCAACGAAAAGAAAAATTCTAATTATCAGACATTCAATTGAGTACCAGTTGTCAAAAACAACAGACCTTAAATAAGAATACTTCATCGAAAGTTATCAGCAAACCATAGCTGAATAAGAAATGGGTGAGGCGCTGAAGTAAGAAGAAACTATAAAAGAAAATCAATTGGGAATAACAAGGGAGGGAAAGTGAAGGTAAACGCTGTTGTGTCATTCGGCACTTCGTCTTCTTCTTAAAAAAAAATAGTCTCAGAAAGTGATTGTATTATTCAGCATTCCTCCTCCTTCGATTGTTCCATCCCACTGGTAGGTGAAGAACAATGGAGGGAAAGTGAAGGTAAACGCTGTTGTGTCATTCGGCACTTCGTCTTCTTCTAAAAAAAAAACAGTCTAAGAAAGTGATTGTATTATTCAGCATTCCTCCTCCTTCTTCGGTTGTTCCATCCCACAAGTAGGTGAAGAACAGTGGAGGGAAAGTGAAGGTAAATGCTGTTGTGTCATTCGGCACTTCGTCTTCTTCTAAAAAAAAACAGTCTAAGAAAGTGATTGTATTATTCAGCATTCCTCCTCCTTCGGTTGTTCCATCCCACAGGTAGGTGAAGAGTAAAGAAAATGCAGAAATGGCACCGAAGATGGAGATGATGAAGGAGATGAGAGAGAATTAGGGATTTATAAATGTATATTTTTCCAGATAGATTTATGTTCATCCGATTGGAATGATCCACATGTTTAAAATCTAACGGCCCACTCTTTTGATTTTTACCGTTAGATTTAATTGTGAATAAAATATGCAAAGCTTACGGTAGAATAGATGTGAGGGTATTTTGGTCATAAAAATCACAAATTGTCCTTAATTGATCTTATTGAATACCTCAGGGGAGGCAGATGCAAAGTGTCTATTTTTTGGACTAAAAATGACATGGACCAAACCTCAGGGGTCCAGATGAAAATTACCCTAAATTTTATTATATTTTATCTTTTTTCAATCTAAGAATTTGTCCCAAACCAGGTCCTTGTTTATTGAAAAAAATATGTAAGTTTATCTTAGAATTAAAGATAGGGAAGGGGGAGCTGAAGTCACATGTGAATATGTTAACTGAACCATGGAACATTAAATCTCCGAAATTCGGTGAAATATCGCTGAATTTCGGTGATTTCGGTCCTTACCGAGTCGAAACACATGACCGAAACGAGATTGGCAGGATATGGCCGATTTTCGAAGATATCTCGCCATTTCTAGCGATATATTGGAAAATATCAAAATTTTCATTTTTTGTTTTGCGGTTTTTAGGCGATTTCTCTCGCGATTCTATCTCAATCTTACCAATTCTATCCCAATGATTCAATACTCAAAATTTAATATACTAAATGTAATTAGGATGATAATCTACATAGAATAATTTATAGATAGCAAGACATTTTATAGCAAAATCTTCAAAATTAATGAGCAATCTTACCAACTATATTCTAGTGATTTAGTCATCAAAAGTTCAACATGCTAAATGTGGTTAGGGAAGAATATATACATGAAATAATTTTTTAAATTATGAGTGAATTTTGTAATAGAATTGTCGGTTAATCATTCAAATTATGTCCAATTTATAGGAAATAATTTAAATTTACCACATATTTGCATCAAATTTACCAAAGTCATTGACTAAAACACCCCCGAAACAGTGGGCGAAAATTTTCAATTGGGGGGGCGAAATATCGCCGAATTTCGGCGATATTTTGCTAGTTCGCCAGTGGCGAACTGAACTACTCTAAATTTTTACCATCAGATAAAATTTTATTTTTTCTCTTATTATTTATGGATTAATTAATATAACCTTCTATCACCGGTTATATTAAAAATATATTAAAAAAAAAAAAAAAACCGCTAGATTCTCGCTGGTGGTTAGAATAAACGGTTAAATTTCTTCTTCCTCTGTTCCCTCTCTATATATTCCCTCGCCATCTCCATCTGCTCTGAAAATTCTTTCATCGCGATCATCAAGTTTGGATCCTTTGATTGCAGTAATTCTTTTGCTATCGTCTTGAATAAGTGAAAAATAAATGTTCGTCTTCCTTGAGATCTCATGACTCTTTCATGTTTCTAATTCCATCTCGAAGGATACAAACTAGAAATTCTCACATATTTATGTTAAGTGAATCTCTCACAAAAACCAACATTTTTCCTTTAAGTCTTTTCAGAAAATCAATTGTGTTGAACTTATAGAATAACTATATTAGAGAAGAAACCATGGAAGAAGAAAGTATTGAACCTGTAGAATAACTATATTAGAGAAAAACATAAGAAGAAGAAAGAGATGAATAACTTATTCACCGTTTAGTTACACTTTAGCTAAATAGGGAATTAAAGTCCTATTATTATTATTATTATTATTATTATTATTATTATTTTAAAGTTGGACTCAAAGCGAGAGAGAGAGAAAAAGAGTTGAAGCCATGATCTCTTCTTGAAGTATAATTAAAAAAATTACATTATCTCACAATAGGATCCTGACTTTGAAGCTAAGCTTAAATTATGATTGGTGAACGAACATTTTTCCGCTACACACAACACTTAAAAAAGTCATATGGTCATATACATTCTATTAGCTTTAGTTGATTTTTTTTTTGGGGGGGGGGTTAAGATGATGATATTATTCCAAAAGCTCGGGGTGAATATCCTCGTCGACAAATATGAACTACTTAGAATGATATTTCAGTTACTTATTATAGGGTAGCACGACTGACTAGTATAATGGTTTTTGGTTACCAAAACAATATTCGTGACTTCAAAAGAATTTTTTTATTCATTTATTTTAAACACGGGAAAGTTAATAAAAGTTAAGTGGCTTTGTCAAGTCAAAATTTGGTTTTTCAACCACATGATCTGTTTGAAATCTCCATGCTTGACCTTTTTATAATGTTTCTCGAACCATATTAAATGATTTTGATTTAAGGTCTTTAGAATCAGAAGAAGAAAAAAAATCTCCAATAAATGTAGTCAAAGTTTAGACTTTTTCAATATCCATTTATATTCTTAATTTACTTTATTAGAATAAAACAATTCCAAAAACCCTTTTTATATGCGCGTTCTCTAGATTTGAAAATTATTAGGTCAAGAGCTTAAAAATAATAATAATGAATTGATACTGCCCAGTAAATGTCCGTAAATGTAGTTAAAGTTTAGGGTTTTTTCAATATCCATTTATATTCTCAAATTTTCTTTATTAAAATAAATCATTTCTAAAAGCCCTTTTTATATGCACGTCTTCTAGATTTGCAAATTATTTGGTCAACAGCTTTAAAATAAAAAGAAAGATTTGGTCTAGAGTCTAGACTAGTGCCCCCTTCCATTTATTTATTTTTTATTTTTTTAATTACAGACGTCTCCCCTGCTATTACAATGTTTTAAACGAAGTTAATCAGTTTCTTTCATTGTCAATCATATCCATTTTCGGGTGAAGTCTATCTGTTATGAGTTACCAAGATCTGTTTAAGGCTATGTCAGATCATTTCCCCATCTATGTGGTCATTTCTGCTCTGATAGTACTAATTTTTTGTGCTGCACTTTATTTGGTGTTTCAGTGCCAAAAGAGTAAGAAGAAAATCATACCAGAGGAATCATTAATTCGTAATGTTTCATCAGAAGAAGAGGGTATCAGCTTGAAAAGTATTCCTGGTGCACCCGTTCGATTCAGATTTGGGGATCTTCAGAATGCTACTGACAACTTTTCTGTGAAACTTGGTCGTGGTGGATTTGGCTCAGTGTACCTGGGGGTGCTTACTGATGGGACTCGAGTAGCTGTGAAGAAATTGGAAGGAATTGGTCAAGGAATGAAAGAATTCAAAGCTGAAGTTAGCAGCATTGGCTGCGCTCGCCATGTTCATTTGGTCAAGTTCAAAGGGTTTTGTGCTGAGGCAAATCATAGGCTTCTTGTTTATGAATACATGCCAAATGGGTCTCTCGACAAATGGATCTTCCAGAAGGCTGGAGAAGATAATTTGTTGGATTGGGGAACCAGGTTCAACATTGCGCTAGGCATGGCAAAAGGATTAGCTTATCTTCATAAAGAATGTGTGGTGAAGATTATCCACTGTGATATAAAGCCTGAAAATGTGCTTCTTGATTCTAATTTTTCAGCAAAGGTCTCAGATTTTGGTTTGGCTAAGCTGATGACTAGGGCACAGAGCAAGACATTCACCACATTAAGGGGTACAAGGGGGTATATAGCGCCTGAGTGGATTGTAAACAATGCTATATCACAGAAGAGTGATGTGTTCAGCTTTGGCATGGTCTTGCTCGAGATAATTGCTGGAAGGAAACTTTTTGATTTAGCAGAGACTTCGGAGAAAGCTTATCTTCCCTCTTATGCCTTTAAGATGATGCAAGAAGGGACAATAAAAGAAATCCTCGACATGAAGCTGAGGACTCAAGCAGATGATGAGAGGGTGATCACAACAATTAAGGTTGCTTTGTGGTGTATACAGGGTGATGTGCACTTGCGACCATCCATGAGTAAAGTAATCTTAATGCTTGAAGGTCTAGCTCATGTTCCACAGCCCCCAACATGCCCTCGCCTTTACTTAAGCCCTTTTAAGTCAACAAGTGAAGAGGGTACTTCCCCAGAACCTGCAAATAACAATAGTAATGCATATTGCTCAGATGCATGCCTTTCAGGGCCAAGATAGCTCAAGTTGGTTTATATAAATGGATTTGCAGCCGTTAAAACTCAGATCCTCCAAATTGAATCTAAAACCTATAAAGGTTATATACTGTTGTATGTTCTATTACAAAATTGTCAACTTCATAGATTTTTTTTTTCAATGAGGAAAACAAATGTACTTCTTCATTCTCTTAAGTTTATTTGCTTTCTTGATTAATTCCGGTGTTTGTTTCACTCTTCAAGAATAGCTCTGTTCTCTTTAACCCACAAAAAAAAACAAGTTCTGTTCTCTTTGATGATAGTGTATAATTTGGGTAAAAAAAAAAAGAAGGATGATAGTGTATAACATTAGGTTTGAATCTGCATTGTCATTTTTTTTAAAGTTAAAATGTTATGTAATTGATTGCAAATCTAGGAGCTCCATATATAATTTGCCTATCTCTTAAATACAGATTATAGGGTAGAAAATAAACTTGTCTTTTTTTTTTTTTTTGTCAAGAACTAGAAAGCATTTTATGAACTTGTCTTTCAATAGATTATAGAATAATATATGTAATTGATTGCAAATCTAGGATGTTTATATATAATTTATCTATCTTTTAAATACGGACTGTAGGGTAGACCATGGAAGGCAATATCGCCGGATATTGCTACTGAGCGAACCAAAAAGTTGCCCTGAAATGAGATTTGCTTGATATCGCCAAGAAATCGGTGATATCTCGCCATTTTTTGCTATTTCTCTTTGTTTATCGCCAAAATCGGCAATAAACACTGAACTTCACTGCTACTAGGGCCGCAGCAATCTCCGACTATGCGTCACCATGTTCGCAGCAAGCGATCTGTGCATATTCCTAGAGAGAGAAAGAGAAAAAAGGAGAGAGAGAGAGAGAGAGAGAGAGAGAGAGAGAGAGAGAGCTTGTTGTTGAGAAGAAATACTTGCACAGAGAGAGAGAGTGGGACTCTAGGAGAGAGAGAGTTACAAAGACAGATTTTGGTTTGAATATTATTTTATTATTACCTTTATACTGATTGGTTGATGTTTTGTACTTTTGTAATAATATTTTATATTATTTTATTAACTTTTTAAGCTTTACATTTATGTTACATAGATATTCGCACCGAATTCATTGATGTTTGGGATAATTCTGGCTTTGATTTTATTACTAATAAAACCCTTACGATTCCTCCCTTATCGGTGGTCCGTGTTAATACATGCTCTTTGTCCTTCATTAAAATTAAGAAATCAAACATCTCCCCATTTATAAAACCAATTAAATTCATTTTCCCTACTTCTTTTTTTGATTAAAATGTTGGTTCCTTCACTAACTTATTTTTTTGTTCAATTCAAATTTTTGTTTCCCACCTTCCTCGGTGTTCGCGTTATCAATTTTCACTTCCTCCTTCGCTTCGTATCTGTTCCACGGGGTTTTCGTGGTACATTGAAGGAGTAAGACAGTATTTACCGGTCGTTGTGTTCTACCCACTCGGGTGTTTTTCGGACTTTGTTTCTGGTGGCGTTCCTTTTCGGCTTTTGCTTTCTTCAATAACTCCCTCTCCACCTTGTTGCGTTAACTGTTGTGGGGGGGGTTGGTTGCTTCGCATGTGGTTCTTTGGGTCGTTTCCAACACAATCCTTCCCAAACAGATTCTCCTTTGTTTTTTCTCCAAGTAATTTAGCTAAATGTTTTTTCATTTGCGAAATCTTGGCTTCACTAAACTTAGTCTCGTTTTTCCGTCTAATGTTGCTTGCTCCTCTTAGGTTGTGGTTGTTGCTCCGGTGGTTGCAGGGGTTCGTGGTGTTTTGTTTCCATTTGGTTGTTCTTCTTCCCCCTCTTCGGTTTCTATTTCAATTTTATTCAATCATTATTTCTTTATTTTGATGATTTTTTTAGAGTCTTATGTTATTTTTTTCTACATTTTGGGTCTTTGCAAGGGTTGTGGGTGGGTTTTGGTTTTTTATGGTGCCACATCATCTGACTCGGCTTCGGGGGGCTTGTTTGTGCAGTTAAGGTTGATTAGCAATTTTGAATCGGGGATACATTAGTAATATCAGTGGGCTAGTAATTATCCCTTGATGTTTTGTTTTTACGTAGAAGTGGAACTGCAGACCATTTAATGAATGTCTTTTCAAACTTTTAATATTTTATTTTGAACAAAACTTTTATATAAGGCAATGAAATCTCCCCGTCGGCGAGATTTCGCCATATTACCCTGTTTGTTGGGTAGCAAACCCGAGGAACCGGGTGAAATTTCGTTCCATGGGGGTAGACAATGAACTTGTCTTTTTTTTTTCTTTTTTGCTCAAGAACTATAAAGCATTTCATGAAGTTGTCTTTCAATAGATTATACATGGCCTCAACAACTTTGTAAATATAGACGTAGTGGCTACCCAATGCATATAAGGCAATTAGTATAGAACTACTTTTGGTGGATTCCATCAACATGATGCCTCATATGTTTTCATGTATGAAAATGATTAACCCTAGAAACCTACTTGATTTCTAGTGTTTTATTTTTAATCCAATACACCTAGGCTCTTTTTGGTATCAATTATCATTCTCAATTATGAGGTTTTGTCATTATTTTATTTTTATTTAAAATAATAAAAAAAACTTTCAAATTCCATAATGAACTTTTTATCTATTATGAATTATGGTAAGAATTTCATTCTCTTAATTTATGCACAAATTTACTTAAAATTTTATGATTAAGAGAGTATGAACTTGAAAAGTATTCCTGGTGCACCCATTCGATTCTACGATCAACTTTATATTATATATTTTCCTATAGACTCCTCCATATTCACTGGCTCAATGGAACAACCTCTCTGAACTAATACTTTATGTTCAAAGAATTTTGCGATCAATTCGAGTTTAGAGGAGGGATCTAACATCTTTTATATAAGAAAATTCATTAGATCGTTTATCCAGATCTAACAGTCTCTATTAGCCCACACTAACTAGTAAATAAAAGAGTTTTAGTAATCATATATTACCCATATCAAACCAATAAATAACCAAATCGAAATGTAACACAATCAATGAAGCCCATCTGATATAGAATATTTATTAATATTCTAACACGACATGTCAGGCAACAAAAAATACACAACTCATCAAAAGTGTGGGTTACTGCTACCAAAAATGAAGGAGCTACACTTCATCTATTGAAGTCTATGTCCTAGTGTGACTTATTATATTTGTTATTAACAACAGCATGGTATGCAATTGCCTCAGAAGAAGGCAGTGATACAAGCAAAAGATCAGAAGTCAAGACATCACACCAAAGTGAAGATAATCTCCTATGAGGAAAAATTGTGGTGATTGTATTTCTCTTTAAATGAAACTATTGAACATCAACATGCATGAGCCAAACCAAAATATAACTCACGAAGATTGTTTAAAGACTATTAATTCTTATTATTTTTATGTTATTTATTTTTTAAAGTTGGAGTAGAGGGAGAGCTGAAGCCATGATCTCTTTCTTTAAGTGTAAAAAAAAAATAATGATCTCACAATAGGATTTTGACTCTAAAACCAAGCTTAAATTATGATTGTTCAAAAAGAAGAGAATAAAATATAAATTATTTAAATGATATTTCACCTAATCATTATATGGTAGCACGATTGATTACTGTAATGGTATTTGGTTATGACCAATTTTTTTTTTTTAAAACGCTTGACCAAATAATTTGTAAATCCAGGAGACGTGCATATACAAAGGTTTTGTCTTCCATAGAATGCAGTGGAATCTAGGAACTAAGATGCCAGTGTACTTTGATCTCTTAGATGTCTTTTCAATAGAAAGGAAAATAAATAAATTTATTTATATTTAATTTATAAAATATTTATAAGTTATGATAATTTATTATAAATTTGTATCGTTATTGGATTTAATGGATTCCGTCAATAATAGTATCGAAAACATGTACAATAATTACTATTCATAACTTCAACATTAAGTTGCATTCAAGAAACATGGTAGTCTACAAATTTTAGAGACTTTGATATCCGGATTTTGCTAATTGTGCAACACTGAGTTGCCTACGGTCAAGATTTAAAGTGATGGTTGAGATTTAATCTTGACCACCTGTTTTGTTTTTATTTTTTGGGTTTTGGTCGTGTAGTTCAAAAAGTAAAAAAAGAAAAAGAAAAACAGAAAAGAAAATCAAATTGGGAAATTGATCCTCATCAATGGCAACTTAGTGTTGCTCATAAATGCACAGTAGTGAAGCAAAATCCTTAATATCCAGAACCATCTTCTATAACTAGGGACCTCTCCTTACATTTGAGACATTAAAGTTCAAGACTTGGTTAGTCGGTCCCCTAAGGCCAATTCACTTGCTAGAAAATTAAGTTGTTGACATGGCAATGCAATACTTCAGCTAGAAGATGAGACCCATAAGATGTGCCTGTTGTTTTTTAGTCCAATTGATGTTCTCTCAATTTTAATGCCGAATGTATAATATGGGTCATGGGCTTAGCATTCTTTAGGTCTCATTATTGTGGGTTAAGTATATAAACCTACATATTTGGGACTCTTAATTCCAAAACGAAATTAGGAAGTTAGTTTTTGATTAAGCTCTTTTTGATATCATTTTTCATACATGTTACCTAGATCTTTCACAACAATTTACTCTTAAAATTTGGTAACCACTCCTCATGTTCTTCACAAGATTTCTAACAAATTTACTCCAATTTTATAGTCCTCATGTTTTATCTTTTTCTTTGAGATAATTACTATTGCAATTTGTATTATTACTTAATTACTAATAAAAAGAATCTTACTTTTTACGAAATTAATAGAGCCCCCTTACTTCTAACGATGTTAAGAAATCGTTATGACTGTACATTTAATGTTTGTTTTGTTCTCATATCCTTCTTTCTTGTAATGTTAGATTCAAAAAAGTCTTCTTTCTTGTAATCTTAGATTCAAAAAAGTTTAAGATGATATCGGATTTACCCAAAAAAAAGGAAAAAGAAAAAAAAAGGAAATGAAATCAAGTGGTCTCTTTTACCAAAAAGAAAAAAGATTTTTTTTTAAATTTTTATTTTTATTTTTATGCATGTCAAGTAAGAGGAGAATGGTAAGGGAATAATGACCTTTTTTTTGTTTGATAAGAAAAGAACACTGTTTAGCACCTCAAGTTTAGGGTAATTTTTTTTATTTATATAATTTAATATCTTTTTGGTAAATTATGTAATTTAATATCAAGTATAAATAAGTGATATAAAATTTTAGGGATAATTTGGGGTTTCTAATTAAACAAAATGCTACGATGATTACTTAACTAATGGAACTTAATGACAGAAGGATATGTTAAAACAAGTAAAGTCTAAAGTTGAATTAATAATTTGAAAAACTATAAGAGATAAGAATAGTCATTAAATTAGAGTAAATGGGAATAATAGTAACTATTTTTTATTATTTTAATAATCTGATCCTATAATTTTTTTTTATTTCTTTCTTTATTTATTTGTGGGTTACAATTTATTTTTTCTTTTGTTAAACAATCTTAACATATTGTTATCACAGGATGGTCTTTATCAAAATTCAAAATAATTAAAAAAAATTATAAATTTTAAAAATTTATTAATAATTGACTCCTAAAAGGTAAAAAAAAAAATTTAAAATTTTAATTATCCATGCCTATAAGAATTAAGATCGGAGATATTGAAAACAAGGAAAAAATTATTTAAAATTTTATTTATCCATGCCTATAAGAATTAAGATACAAGAGAAGATATATGAAAATAATTTAACAAAAAAACCCATTATTTTGTTCCAAAAAATAAAAAGAACCACTATGAGAAAAGATTTTGTTTTGAAAAACTTATATTTGATAATTAAAATGCAAAGTAAATTAATTTTTAAAAATAGTTAAAACAAACCGACGTTATCATAAATGTCGGTTAAATCTATTTTATAGGCGTTGGGGATCGTTCCTCTTCTTTTTAAATTTTGTTTATTTATATATTTAAACCTCATTCAACCCGTGCAGATATTTGATCAAATGCCGCTTCATCTCCCGCCGCTTCATCTCCCGTTCAAACCATCATTACACATTTTCGTTCCTCTACTGAAATGCTGGTTTCTCCGATCGTTATGAGTATCAATACCCGTTTTCTTCTCTCTACTGAAACCCTTAGTTCAACTCTCTCTCATTCTCTCCATTGAAACCCTGGTTTCTCCGGTTGTTTTGGGTACTCTCTCCGATCGTTACCCATCTTCATTCCTCCACTGAAACCCTGGTTGTTCCTATCGTTTTGAGTATCAACGCTGTCACCGATCATTACCCATTTTCTTCTCTCGATTGAAACCCTGGCTTCTCCGATCGTTTCGACTTTCGAGTTATCAACTCGATCATTACCCATTTTCTTTTTTCAACTGAAACCCTGTTTTCTCATCGTTTTGAGTATCTAACTCTTTCTATCGCGCCTTTCTTCAGCTTGGAATTCCTGTTCGTTTATTCATGAAGAGAAGAAGAGTGGGTGTTCGTCGGTCAAAGAAGCCACAAGTGGAAGCAACCGATGCTGGCAAAAACAGGGGTTTTGGCCGGTGCCGACTTAGCCTCATTACCCATATTTGTTTCACCACTTTAACCCTAATTTCTCTTAGTCTTGAAGGTCGCCGGCTGCTTTCTTCGAGAGCTTCTTTGATATTGCTGAGAATTCTACAAGGGGAAGAATTGCAAATCCATAGGGTTCCATACTGGCAAAGGTTTGAAATCCCGTTCACTGTTTTTCATCTACTGTTTGTTAATTCTGCCCTCCTATAGTTCTTTTGCTTTTTCTGCTTGGTATATAGAATTTTTCTCATATTTCAGATGTTAAATGGTTATGAGGGAGATGGATCAATGATTTGAGGAAGTTACTGAAAGTGTACTACTATTTAATTTATGGTTTGTAACGAGTTAATTTCTCAACAAGGAAACTGTGAGATGGAACCGTGATCCCTGGTAACGCTGTAATAAATTTGAAAAAGTGGCAATGTCGTTTAGAAGGAAAAAAATTAAAGGGTAGTTACGTCTGAGGGTGCTTCATACTACAATTCTCTTATGTTTGTCTTCTTCCACTTAATAGTACTGCTTCACAAGTAACTAATCAAATTCAGCGATTCCTAAATAATATCCAGAATTCCTCTAGTAATCCATCCAACTATTTAAATCCATGAGTGAAAGATTTTTTAGCTTTTAGGAACCTGATTTTTGTTTGAAAAGAGTCCTGAATTGGCAGAATACAATAATTTCTTTGACAAATAATTATGACAAATCATCTTACAGTCAAAAGATATTTGAGTGTTTGGTTTGAGAATTCAGTTGTCTACATGAGAAGTTGCTTGAACAAAATTTTTGTCAACATTGAATGGGACATGGGAAGCAGCTCCCAATTGCTCACTTCATTCTCTGTGCTGTGTTTTAATATGTTTACATTAAACCAATTCATTATGATTCAAAATGCATTATTTTCATTACCAAGAGAATAAATGCATTATTTTATTGGTAAAATAGTGGGAAACATAAGGAGATTGTATTAGAAACATGGTAAGGAAATCTAGAGTTCTAAAAATACCTGGTCCAGATCAATTATTGTCTACTCAACAACAGCAACACAGTTGTAGATATCTTTTAAGTTTATAATGGGAGTGTCAATTCTATAATTGACTAGAAATTGAAAGGGGTTGTTGTTGGCTGAAGTAGAAAAGCATAAGGGATATGTATTTATTGATATGAGGTAAACCTGGAATGAGTGTTAAATCAGGAGTAGATATAATAAATGAAGAAGCAACGGATAAAGTGGGAAAGAACTGTTATGGCAAGATTTGGAAAACATATTTGCTTCTGCTAACTTCAAGCAAAGCCAGCAACAGAAGGAGTAGTTTGAAAGGGAGATCTTAGGTGGCAATCAATATGAAATTTCAGAAGCAAGATCCTGATCCACTGCTCTCTAACATCCACAAATGATGGTTTGAAACTTGAATAAATTCTCAGAGAGTTTGTAATCTCAAGTTCAGGGACTATTTCAGATGTAGAACTCATGATATAGGAGATGGATGGGGATAGGTATCTAGTGATTGAATTGCCTAGGGTAGAGAGAGATTTTACAACCAGAATTTTGCAAGAAAAGAAGTATTTAGGAATTTGATACTGAATCCTAAGGGAACCATTATACAACATAGAAGAAAATAACAAACAGAGAGGCTAAGGTTCACCTGTCAACATGACACCCATTTACACAATAATGAATAGATCGATTCTGCAATGCACTGGAAAAGTTCTGGTTCTGTATATGGCTTCTTCTTAGACACACTTCTTATAGTTTGTTTAGTAGGTTATTCTTCATGCATGATGTTGCTTCTATTGTTCTCGTAAGCATGAATGCACATCTTCTCAGTATCTTGTCTATTTGCTTTCTGATTTCTATGTTGGCTTATTGAAGGATATGGATCTAAAAGAGTAGAAGGTGGAAGATCTTGAAAAAGCCATGAAAGGGAGCGATGACAAACAATCGAAGCTTGAACACGAGTGTGTGATCAGGTTTGTGTCTCAACAATTACTGGCTGTCTTAGTGTCTTTTCTTTCAGTATTTCTGTTTAATATGCTATCTGAATCATTTTATTTCATGGGTAAACCAATGGATCCTTTATAAACCATTTCTATTGCATTATTTCTGATCTTTTGTTTTTGGAATCAAGTTTATTGGCTGATTTGTTCTCATCTGTACATATGTTTTTCTTTGAAAAATGGCCCTTTGCTCCTTGAAAAAAAACCTTGTTTTGATGAACACCTATTTCCAAGTGTGGCCAACTCTTATGTCGTTGGTCTAGGTAGACTGAACTGTATGAGGTGGGAATTCATTTGATTTGACTCCTCAGTGACCTAATCCTACCAATTGCCAATTGTGCCAGCTCTTATGAAGTTGGCCTAGGTAGACTAAACTATTTGCGGTGTCAATTCATTGATTTGACTTCTCACTAACCTATTCAATCTGAAATTGGTATGTCATTAATGGTTAAATTGACCATTTTAATTTTATGGCTAAAATTAATGACAACTTTGCACCAAAGTGACCAACAAAACCAAATTAGAAAGCAAGGCCAGAAATTTAGAAGCTTACCAACAAAACCAAATTAGAAAGCAAAGGCCAAAATTTAGAAGCATACTGTGTAAGTTAAACTGTTGGCTACAATTCTAATCAGACTATACTCAAGTAATGCTTGTATTTAGAGGAAGGACTGCTGCAAGTCTCACTTGATTATGGTTTGATTGCTAGAGATGACAATGTTCACCAACTTGGAAACTTATGTTCTGTATCTGGAAGTTCCAATCAGCAGCCCTTCAATGTGAGATTGAATGCAGGCCATAAACCTGTGCTGCATTTAAAACTGATTAATGTTGGTCAGAATATCTACTGTAGTGGTGTTTCGAACTCAGAAAGTAATGCATGTTGGTGAAGTAATTGGAAGAAGATCGGATGGGAGGTGGATCAATTGTAAGTAGAATGGAGTTAGGTTTGTGAATAGAATGAAGGAAGGAAGAAGGACGACTACCAAGTAAGGGAGCAGCTGCCAATCCACAACTCTTTCCATTAATGACACCAACATCTCAACTGTTCAACTACGAAAATATTTGAACAACGAAGGAGAACAAGAAAATACAAAGTTTGGATGGATGAATTTTGCCTTTTAGCAAGGTTTCTTTGCCCTAATGGTTTAGTAGTCGCAACAAGGGCCACATCCATTTGTATTACTCAAATTTGACAAAAGAAATAGGATACTGGAAATTGTTTTCTAGCATGGATGGCTAAATTAACGATTTTCAATGCAAAGTTGTCTTTATATTGGACTAGGCTTGGCTATAAATAATCGTATTGTGTCACACCAATTTCAACCCTTGATTTTAATCATAATTCTATTCATGTCCTTGTGTTGGTACCTATCCTATAAGGATGAAGGTCCGTCTTTACCCTGAGATTTACCCTCCTCGATTTTGACACTTGATTTCAATTATAGTCTTATTCTTGCCCTGAGATTAAACTTATCGTATAAGGTTGAGGGGCACGTCTCCACTTTTAAGATTCACCCTCCTTGATTTTGACACTTGATTTCAATCATTATTCTATGGGATAATTAGTAGATTAGCTACTTTTAGGTTTATCTTTACAGATAAGTCACCCAATGTTTATTTCAACAAAATTAGCTAAAGCCAACTTTGGGTTTACAAAACTAAATAAAACAATAACTTTTCCTCTATGAACATTTTTACCCCTAAAACTAACCATACCTTCACATTAGGCACTTACGATTCGCCCTCCTCGATTTTGACACTTGATTTCATTCATAAATTTATGTTTGTCCTTGTGATTATAATTTTTCTATAAGGTTTCAGGTGCATTTCCATCTTGAGATTTCCCCTCCATGATTTTGACTCTTTATTTTAATTAATCATAATTCTACTCATGTCCTTGTGATTATATTTATCTTATAAGGATGAAGATGCATCTCCACCTTTAGATTCACCTTCCTCAATTTTAACACTTGATTTCAATGATAGTTCCGTTCCTGTCATTGTGATAATACTTATTCTATAAGGTTGAGGGTGTCTTCACCTTGCAATTCGCCCTTCATAATTTTGACACTTGATTTTAGTCATAAATCTATTCTTGTCCTTGTGATTAAAATTTTCCTACAAGGTCAAGGGTGTGTCTTTGCCTTAAAATTGACCCTTCTTGAAATTGACTGTAGTCATATTTTTGTTCCTGCCCTTGTGATTGTATTTGTCTGATACAATTGAGTGTGAGTTTGCACCTTGAGATTTGTCATCCTAGATTTTGACACTTGATTTCAATCATAATTTTATTTTTGTCCTTATTATTCTACTTATCCTATAAGGTTGAGGATGCATCTCCACCTTGCAACACATCCTCATTAATTTTGACACATGATTTCAATTATAATTCTATCAGTGTCTTTGTGATTGTACTTATCCTATAAGATTGATGGTGCGTCTCCAACTTGGGATTCGCCCTGACCCTTAATTTCAGTCATAAATCTAGGCATGTCTTTGTGAATTTAATTTTCCTATAAGGTTGATGGTGTGTCTCGACTTTGAGGTTTGACCTCCTTGATTTTGGCATTTGATTGTAATCATAGATCTATTCATGTCCTTGTGATTGTACTTATCCTAAATGGTCAATGGTTTGTCTCACCGTTGAGATTTGCCCGCAATTTTCATACTTTATTATAATCATAAAACTATTTCTATTCTTGTGATTGGCTAAATCTGTTCTTGTGATTGTACTTATTCTATAAGGTTGAGATGCTTCTCCACCTTGAGGTTCACCCTACTTGACTTTGACACATGATTTTAGTCATAAATTATACTCTTCCTACAAGGTCCACTTAAGTGGTCCAGCTTAAGTTTCACCACTCTTAACTTGGGACACTTGATTTCAATCATAATTCTCTTCTTGTCATTGTGATTGTATTTTATTCTATAAATTAATATTCAGCCTCCTTAATGTTAATAGTTGATTTCAATTTTAAAACTATGTTGGTCCTTCTGATTATAATTTTCCTATAAAATTACTGGTGGATCTCCACCTTGATATTCGCCCTCCCCGTATTTGACACTTGATTTCAGTCATAATTCTATCACTGTCCTTGTGATTGTACTTATCCTATAACATTGATGGTATGGCTCTAACTTGAGATTCACGCTCCAGCCGCTCCTGGATTTCGACACTTGCTTTCAGTTATAAATCTAGGCATGTCATTGTGATTATAATTTTCCAATAAGGTCAAGGGTGTGTCTCCTCCTTGAGATTTGACCTCTTTGATTATGACATTTGATATTAATTATTAATCTAGTGATTGTATATGGTTGACGGTGTGTCTCCACCTTGAGATTCTCCCTCAATTTTGATACTTGATTTTAATCATGAAGCTATTTCTATTATTGTGATTGTCTTATTCTATAAGGTTGAGGGTGCTTCTCCCCCTTGAGGTTCACCCTCCTTTATTTTGACACATGATTTTAATCATAAATCTATTTTGGTCCTTATGATTATACTATTCCTACACGTTCACCTTGAGTTTGATCCTCCTCGATTTTGACACTTGATTTCAATTGTAACTTTATATTCTTGTCCTTATGATTGTGCTTATCTTATAAATAGATATTCGACCTCTTTGATATTTACATTTGATGTTAGTCACAAAACTATGCTGGTCCTTGTGATTATAATTTTCTTATGATGTTGATGGTACATCTCTACCTTGAGATTCGTCTTCCTTGATGTCGTCACATAATTTCAATCATAATTCTATCACTGTCATTGTGTTGACCTTATCTTATAAGGTTGATGGTGTCTCCAACTTGAGATTCCCCTCCTCGATTTTGGCACTTGATTTATATCACAAATTAAGCATGTGCTTATAAGTATAATTTTCCTAAAAGGCTGAGGGTGTGTCTCCACCTTGAGATCTGCCTCCTCAAAATTGACATATGCTTTTAATCATAAGTCTTTTCATGTCCTTGTGATTATTCCTTATTCTACGTGGTTAAGGGTGTGTCTCCACCTTGAGATTCACCCTTAAGTTGGATACTTGATTTTACTCATAATGCTATTTTTCCTTGTGATTGTACTTATTCTATAAGGCTGAGGGTGCTTTTCCACTTTGAGGTTCATCTTCTTTGATTTTTGATCAAATGATTTTTGTCATAAATCAATTCCTGTCCATGTGATTTTAATTTTCTTACAAGGTCGAGGGTACGGCTGCACCCTGAGTTTCACTTGATTCCAATAATAAGTCTATCCCTCCCCTTGTGATTGTACTTCCCATATAAATATGAGGATCTATCTATCTCCACCTTGAGATGATCCTTCGGTTATGACACTTGTTGTTCGTCATGATTATGTTCGTATCCCTGTTTGTATTCATACTGATTAGATTGAATGTGCGTCTCCTTTCGAAGATTTGCCCTCATTGATTTTGACATTTGATTTTAATCGTAATTCTATTGTTTCCTTTGTGATTAGACTTATCCTAATGGGTTAAGGCCCCATTTATACCTTAAGATTCACCTTGCTCGAATTTGACATTTGATTTCAATCAGATTTCTGTTGTTACACTTGTGATTGTATTTAACTTTTAAGGTTGTGGGTGCGTCTATACCTTGAGATTTGTCCTCCTTGATTGTAACACTTGATTTCAAATATAATTTTTTTTATATGCTCATGATTTTATTCATAAATATATTAATGTCCTTCTGATTGTACATATTTTATATGGTTGACGATGTCTCCACCTTGAGATTCACTTTGGATTTTGATATACTCGATTTTTATGGTATTTCTATTCTTGTGATTATAGTTATTCTAAAGGTTAAGGGTGCTTCCCCACCTTGAGGTTCACCCTTGTTGATTTTGACACATGATATTAGTCATAAATATATTCTTGTTCTTTTGATTCTACTTATCCTATAGGGTTGGTGGTGCGTCTGAAACTTGAGATTCCCCTCCCTCGATTTTGACTCTTTATTTCAGTCATAAATGTTAGAATGTGCTTGTGATTATAACTTTCTTAGAGATTATGGGTGTTTGATATACTTGATTTTTATCATATGGCTATTTTTATTCTTGTGATTATAGATATTCTTTAGGTTAAGGGTGCTTCTCCACCGTGAGGTTCACCATTGTTCATTTCGACACATGATTTTTGTCATAAATATATTCTAGTCCTTATGATTATACTTTCCTGCAGGGATCCACCTTGAGTTTCTCCTTTGATTTTGACACTTAATTTCAAATCATTATTCTATTCTCATCCTTCTGATTGTACTTATCCCATAAATCGATATTCGGTCTCCTCAAAGTTGACACTTAATTTATCTTATTAACTACACTGTTCCTTATGATTAATACTCTTATGAGGTTGATGGTACATCTCAACCTTGAGATTCGCCATGCCAAATTCGACATATGATTTCAATGATAATTCTATCGTTGTCATTTTGATTTTACTTATCCTATAGGGTTGGTGGTGCGTCTGAAACTTGAGATTCCCCTCCCTCGATTTCGGCTTTTTATTTCAGCCATAAATGTTGGAATGTGCTTTTGATTATAATTTTCTTAGAGGTTATGGCTGTTTGATATACTCGATTTTTATTATATGACTATTTCTTTTCTTGTGATTATAATTATTCTTAAAATTAAGGGAGCTTCTCCACCTTGAGGTTCACCCTTGTTGATTTTGACAGATGATTTTACTCATAAATATATTCTTGTCCTTGTGATTATATTTTCCTCCAAGGTCCACTTTAAGTTTCACCTTTGATTTTGACACTTACTTTCTAATCATTATTCATTCTCATCCTTCTAATTGTACTTATCCTATAAATCGATATTCGGCCTACTTAAAGTTGACACTTAATTTCTCTTAATAAATTACACTGTTTCTTATGATTAATACTCTTATGAGGTTTATGGTACGTCTCCACCTTGAGATCGCCATTCAAATTTCGACACATGATTTCAATGATAATTCTATCGCTGTCCTTTTGATTCTACTTATCCTATATGATTGGTGGTGCGTTTGAAACTTAAGATTCCCCTCCCTCGATTTCGACTCTTTATTTCAGCCATAAATGTTGGTATGTGGTTGTGATTGTAACTTTCTTAGAGGTTATGGCTATTTGATATTCTTTATTTTTATCATATTGCTATTTCTATTCTTGTGATTATACTAATTCTTATGGTTAAGGGTGCTTCTCCACCTTGAGGTTCACCCTTGTTGATTTTGACACATGATTTTAGTTATAAATATATTCTTGTCCTTATGATTATACTTTCCTGTAAGGTCTACCTTGAGTTTCACCTTTGATTTTGAGACTTAATTTCAAATCATTATTCTATTCTCATCCTTCTGATTGTCCTTATCCTATAAATCAATATTCGGCCCGCTCAAAGTTGACACTTAATTTCTCTTATTAAACTACACTGCTCCTTATGATTATTACTCTTATGAGGTTGATGGTGCATCTCCACCTTCAGATTCACCATGCCAATTTCGACACATGATTTCAATGATAATTCTATTGCTGTCCTTTTGATTCTACTTATCCTATATGATTGGTGGTGCGTCTGAAACTTGAGATTTCCCTCCCTCAACTTCGACTCTTTATTTCAGTCATAAATGTAGGAATATGCATATGACTATTTCTATTATTATGATTATAGTTATTCTTAAGGTTAAGGGTGCTTCTTCCACCTTGAGGTTCACCCTTGTTGATTTTGAAAAATGATTTTAGTCATAAATATATTCTTGTACTTATGATTATACTTTCCTGCGGGGTCCACTTGGAGTTTCTCCTTTGATTTTGACACTTAATTCCAAATCATTATTCTATTCTCATCCTTCTGATTGTACTTATCCTATAAATCAATATTCGGCCTGCTCAAAGTTGACACTTAATATCTCTTATTAAACTACGCTATTCCTTATGATTATTACTCTTATGAGGTTGATGGTACATCTCCACCTCCAGATTTGCCATGCCAATTTCGACACATGATTTTAATGATAATTCTATCGCTGTCCTTTTGATTCTACTTATCCTATTGGGTTGGTGGTGCATCTGAAACTTGAGATTCCCCTCCCTTGATTTTGATTCTTTATTTCAGCCAAAAATGTTAGAATGTGCTTGTGATTATAACTTTCTTAGATGTTATGGCTGTTTGATATACTTGATTTTTATCATATGGCTATTTTTTTTCTTGTGATTATAGTTATTCTTAAGGTTAAGGGAGCTTCTCCACCTTGAGGTTCACCCTTGTTGATTTTGATACATGATTTTAGTCATAAATATATTATTGTCCTTATGATTATACTTTCCTACAAGGTCCACCTTGAGTTTCTCGTTTGATTTTGACACTTAATTTCAAATCATTATTCTATTCTCATCCCTCTGGTTGTACTTATCCTATAAATCGATATTCGGCTTACTCAAAGTTGACACTTAATATCTCTTATCAAAAATACATTATTCCTTATGATTATTACTCTTATGAGGTTGATGGTACATCTCCACCTCGAGATTCGCCATGCCAATTTCGACGCATGATTTCAATGATAAATCTATCGCTGTCCTTTTGATTCTACTAATCCTATTAGGTTGGTGGTGCGTCTGAAACTTGAGATTCCCCTCCCTTGATTTCGACTCTTTATTTCAGCCATAAATGTTAGAATGTGCTTGTGATTATAAATTTTTCGAGGTTATGGCTGTTTGATATACTTGATTTTTATCATATGGCTATTTATTTTCTTGTGATTATAGTTATTCTTAAGGTTAAGTGAGCTTCTCCACCTTGAGGTTCACCCTTTTTGATTTTGACACATGATTTTAGGCATAAATTGATTCTAGTCCTTATGATTGTACTTTCCTGCAGGGGTCTACCTTGAGTTTCTCCTTTGATTTTGACACTTAAGTCCAAATCATTATTTTATTCTCATCCATCTGATTGTACTTATCCTATAAATCGATATTCGGCCTGTGCTCAAAGTTGACACTTAATATCTCTTATTAAACTACGCTATTCCTAATGATTATTACTCTTATGAGGATGATGGTACATCTTCACCTCGAGATTCGCGATGCCAATTTCGATACATGATTTTAATGATAATTTTATCTTTGTCCTTTTGATTCTACTTATCCTATTGGGTTGGTGGTGCATCTGAAACTTGAGATTCCCCTCCCTCGATTTCGGGTCTTTATTTCAGCCATAAATGTTAGAATGTGCTTGTGATTATAACTTTCTTAGAGGTTATGGCTGTTTGATATACTTGATTTTTATCCTATGGCTATTTCTATTCTTGTGATTATACTTATTCTTACGGTTAAGGGAGCTTCTCCACCTTGAGGTTCACCCTTGTTGATTTTGACACATGATTTTAGTTATAAATATATTTTTGTCCTTATGATTATACTTTCCTGCAGGGTCCACCTTGAGTTTCACCTGTGAATCTAGCACTTAATTTCAAATCATTATTCTATTCTCCTCTTTTGATTGTACTTATCATGTAAATCGATATTCGGCCTGCTCAAAGTTGTCTATTAATTTCTTTTGTTAAACTACACTTTTCCTTATGATTATTACTCTTATAAGATTGTTGGTAAATCTCCACCTTGAGATTCGCCATACCAATTTCGAAACATGATTTCAATTATAATTCTAGTGCTTTCCTTTTGAATCTACTTATCCTAAAGGGCTGGTGGTGCGTCTCCAACTTAAGATTCGCCTCCCTCGATTTCGGTTCTCTGTTTCAGCCATAAATGTTGGAAAGTGCCTTTGATTATAACTTTCTTAGAGGTTATGGCTGTTTGATATACTTGATTTTTATCATATGGCTATTTCTTTTCTTTGGATTATAGTTATTCTTAAGGTTAAGGGATCTTCTCCACCTTGAGGTTCACCTATGTTGATTTTGGCACATGATTTTAGTCATAAATATATTCTTGTCTCTATGATTATAGTTTCATGCAGGGTCGACCTTGAGTTTCACCTTTGATTTTGGACACCTAATTTCAAATCATTATTCTATTCTCATCTTTCTGATTGTAATTCTCATATAAATTTATATTCGGCCTTCACAAAGTTGACACTTAATTTCTTTTATTAAATTACACTGTTGCTTATGATTATTAGTCTCATGAGATTGATGGTAAATCTCCACCTTGAGATTCGCCATGTCAATTTCGACACATGATTTCAATTATAATTCTAGCGCTGTCTTTTTGATTCTACTTATCCTATAGGGCTGGTGGTGCGTCTCCAACTTGAGATTCGCCTCCCTCGATTTCGGCTTGTATTTCAGCCATAAATGTTGCAGTGATCTTGTGATTATAGTTTTCTAGAAGGTTATGGCTGTTTGATATACTTGATTTCTATCATTTGACAATTTTTTTCTTGTGATTATAGTTATTCTTAAGGTTAAGGGAGCTTCTCCACCTTGAGATTCACCCTTGTTGATTTTGATACAAGATTGTAGTCATAAATATATTTTCTTGTCGTTATGATTATTCTTTCCTCCAAAGTCCACCTTGAGTTTCACCTGTGAATTTGGCACTTAATTTCAAATCATTATTCTATTCTCATCCTTTTGATTGTAATACTCCTATAAATCGATATTCGGCCTTTTTAAAGTTGACATTCAATTTCTCTGATCAAACTACACTGTTTCTTATGATTATTACTCTTATGAGATAGATGGTACATCTCCACCCTGAGATTTGCCATGTTAATTTTGACAAAATTTCAATGATAATTCTATCGCTACCCTTTTGATTCTATTTATCCTATAGGGTTGGTGGTGCGTCTCCAACTTGAGATTCCCCTCCCTTGATTTCAGCTCTTTATTTAAGCCATAAATGCTGGAATGTGGTTGTGATTTCAGCTCTTTATTTAAGCCATAAATGCTTTTATTCTCATCCATTTGATTGTACTTATCCTATAAATCGATATTCGGCCTGCTCAAAGTTGATACTTAATATCTCTTATTAAACTACGCTATTCCTAATGATTATTACTCTTATGAGGTTGATGGTACATCTTCACCTCGAGATTCGCGATGCCAATTTAGACACATGATTTCAATGAAATTTTATCGCTTGTCCTTTTGATTCTACTTATCCTATAGCGTTGGTGGTGCGTCACCAACTTGAGATTCGCCACCCTCGATTTCGGGTCTTTATTTTAGCCATAAATGTTAGAATGTGCTTGTGATTATAACTTTCTCAGAGTTTATGGCTGTTTGATATACTTGATTTTTATCCTATGGCTATTTCTATTGTTGTGATTATACTTATTCTTACGGTTAAGGGAGCTTCTCCACCTTGAGGTTCACCCTTGTTGATTTTGACACATGATTTTAGTTATAAATATATTCTTGTTCTTATGATTATACTTTCCTGCAGGGTCCACCTTGAGTTTCACCTTTTATTTTGAGACTTAATTTCAAATCATTATTATATTCTCATTCTTCTGATTGTCCTTATCCTATAAATCGATATTCAGCCCGCTCAAAGTTGACACTTAATTTCTCTTATTAAACTACATTGTTCCTTATGATTATTATCTTATGAGGTTGATGGTGCATTTCCACCTTGAGATTCACCATGCCAATTTCGACACATGATTTCAATGATAATTCTATCGCTGTCCTTTTGATTCTAGTTTTCCTATTGGGTTGGTGGTGCGTCTAAAACTTGAGATTCCCCTCTCCTGATTTCGACACTTTAGTTTAGCCATAAATGTTAGAATATATTTGTGATTATAACTTTCTTAGAGGATATGACTATTTGATATACTTGATTTTTCTCATATGACTATTTCTTTTCTTGTGATTATTGTTATTGTTTAGGTTAAGGGAGCTTCTCCACCTCGAGATTCACCCTTGTTGATTTTGACACATGATTTTAGTCATTAATATATTATTGTCCTTATGATTATACTTTTCTACACGATCCACCTTGAGTTTCAACAACGATTTTGACACTTATTTTCAAATCATTATTCTATTCTCATCCTTTTGATTATACTTATCCTATAAATCGATATTTGGCCTGCTAAAAGTTGACACTTAATATCTCTTATTAAACTACACTATTCCGTACGATTATTACTTTTATGAGGTTGGTGGTATATCTCCACCTTAAGATTCGCCATGCCAATTTCGAAACATGATTTCAATGATAATTCTATCGCTGTCCTTTTGATTCTACTTATCCTATAGCGTTGGTGGTGCGTCACCAACTTGAGATTCGCCACCCTCGATTTCGGGTCTTTATTTCAGCCATAAATGTTAGAATGTGCTTGTGATTATAACTTTCTAAGAGTTTATGGCTGTTTGATATACTTGATTTTTATCATATGGCTATTTCTTTTCTTGTGATTATTGTTATTCTTAAGGTTAAGTTAGCTTCTCCACCTTGAGGTTCTCCCTTTTTGATTTTGACACATGATTTTAGGCATAAATTGATTGTTGTCCTTATGATTATACTTTCTTACAGGGTCCACCTTGAGTTTCTCCTTGGATTTTGACACTTAATTCCAAATCATTATTCTATTCTCATCCTTCTGATTGTACTTATCCTTTAAATCAATATTCGGCCTGCTTAAAGTTGACCCTTAATATCTCTTATTAAACTACATTATTCCTAATGATTATTACTTTTATGAGGTTGATGGTAAATCTCCACCTTGAGATTCACCATGCTAATTTCGACACATGATTTCAATGATAATTCTATTGTTATCCTTTTGATTCTAGTTTTCCTATTGGGTTGGTGGTGCGTCTAAAACTTGAGATTCCCTCTCTCGATTTCGACCCTTTAGTTCAGCCTTAAATGTTAGAATATACTTGTGATTATAACTTTCTTAGAGGATATGACTGTTTGATATATTTGATTTTTCTCATATGGCTATTTCTTTTCTTTGTGATTATAGTTATTGTTAAGGTTAAGGGAGCTTCTCCACCTCGAGATTCACCCTTGTTGATTTTGACACATGATTTTAGTCATTAATATATTATTGTCTTTATGATTATACTTTTCTACACGATCCACCTTGAGTTTCAACAACGATTTTGACACTAATTTTCAAATCATTATTCTATTCTCATCCTTTTGATTATACTTATCCTATAAATCGATATTCGGCCTGCTAAAAGTTGACACTTAATATCTCTTATTAAACTACACTATTCCGTACAATTATTACTCTTATGAGGTTGGTGGTATATTTCCTCCTTGAGATTCGCCATGCCAATTTCGAAACATGATTTCAATGATAATTCTATCGCTGTCCTTTTGATTCTACTTTTCCTATAGCGTTGGTGGTGTGTCACCAACTTGAGATTCGGCACCCTCGATTTCGTGTCTTTATTTCAGCCATAAATGTTAGAATGTGCTTGTGATTATAACTTTCTCAGAGTTTATGGCTGTTTGATATACTTGATTTTTATCATATGGCTATTTCTTTTCTTGTGATTATAGTTATTCTTAAGGTTAAGTTAGCTTCTCCACCTTGAGGTTCTCCCTTTTTGATTTTGACACATGATTTTAGCCATAAATTGATTGTTGTCCTTATGTTTATACTTTCCTGCAGGGTCCACCTTGAGTTTCTCCTTTGATTTTGACACTTAATTCCAAATCGTTATTCTCTTATCATCTTTCTTATTGTACTTATCTTTTAAATCAATATTCGGCCTGCTCAAAGTTGACCCTTAATATCTCTTATTAAACTACGTTATTCCTAATGATTATTACTCTTATGAGGTTGATGGTAAATCTCCACCTCGAGATTCGCCATGCCAATTTCGACACATGATTTCAATGATAATTCTATCCTTGTCCTTTTGATTTTACTTATCTTATTATGTTGGTGGTGCGTTTGAAACTTGAGATTCCCCTCCCTCGATTTCGATTCTTTATTTCCTCCATAAATTTTAGTATGTGCTTGTGATTATAACTTTCTTAGAGGTTATGGCTGTTCGATATATTTGATTTTTATTATATGGCTATTTCTTTTCTTGTGATTATAATTATTCTTAAGGTTAAGTGAGCTTTTCCACCTTAAGGTTCACCCTTGTTGATTTTGACACATGATTATAAGCATAAATTGATTCTTGTCCTTGTGATTATACTTTCTGCAGGGGTCCACCTTGAGTTTCTCCTTCGATTTTTGACACTTAATTCCAAATCATTATTCTTTTCTCATCCTTCTGATTGTACTTATCCTATAAATCGATATTCGGCCTGCTCAAAATTGACACTTAATATCTCTTATTAAACTACATTATTCCTTATTATTATTACTCTTATGAGGTTGGTGGTACGTCTCCACCTTGAGATTCGCCATGCCAATTTCGAAACATGATTACAACGATAATTCTATCGCTGTCCTTTTGATTCTACTTATCTTATAGCGTTGGTGGTGTGTCACCAACTTGAGATTCCCCACCCTCAATTTCGACTCTTTATTTCAGCCATAAATGTTAGAATGTTCTCGTGATTATAACTTTCTTAGAGGTTATGGCTGTTTAATAAACTTGATTTTTATCATATGGCTATTTCTTTTCTTGTGATTATAGTTATTCTTAAGGTTAAGTGAGTTTCTCCACCTCGAGATTCACCCTTGTTGATTTTGACACATGATTTTAGTCATTAATATATTCTTGTCCTTATGATTATTCTTTTCTACACGGTCCACCTTGAGTTTCAACAACGATTTTGACACATAATTTCAAATCATTATTTTATTCTCATCATTTTGATTATACTTATCCTATAAATCGATATTCGGCTGCTCAAAGTTGACACTTAATATCTCTTATTAAACTACTTTATTCCGTATGATTATTACTCTTATGAGGTTGGTGGTATATCTTCAGCTTCAGATTCGCCGTGCTAATTTCGAAAGATGATTTCAATGATAATTCTATCGCTATCCTTTTGATTCTACTTATCCTATAGCGTTGGTGGTTCGTCACCAACTTGAGATTCACCACCCTCGATTTCGGGTCTTTATTTCAGCCATAATTGTTAGAATGTTCTTGTGATTATAACTTTTTTAGAGGTTATGGCTGTTTGATATACTTGATTTTTATCATATGGCTATTTCTTTTCTTTTGATTATAGTTATTCTTAAGGTTATGTGAGCTTCTCCCCTTTAGGTTCACCCTTGTTGATTTTGACACATGATTTTAGGCATAAATTGATTCTTGTCGTTATGATTATACATTCTGCAGGGGTCCACCTTGAGTTTCTCCTTTTATTTTGACACTTAATTCCAAATCATTATTCTTCTCTCATCCTTCTGATTGTACTTATCCTATAAATCGATATTCGGCCTGCTCAAAGGTTACACTTAATATCTCTTATTAAACTACAGTATTCCGTATGATTATTACTCTTATCTGGTTGGTGGTATATCTCCACCTTATGATTCGCCATGCCAATTTCGAAACATGATTTCAATGAGAATTCTATCGCTTTCCTTTTTATTCTACTTATCCTTTAGTGTTGGTGGTGCGTCACCAACTTGAGATTCGCCACCCTAGATTTTGGGTCTTTATTTCAGCCATAAATGTTAGAATGTGCTTGTGATTATAACTTTCTTAGAGGTTATGGCTGTTTCATATACTTGATTTTTATCATATGGCTATTTCTTTTCTTGTGATTATAGTTATTCTGAAGGTTAAGCGAGCTTCTCCACCTTGAGGTTCATCGATGTTGATTTTGGCACATGATTTTAAGCATAAATTGATTCTTGTCCTTATGATTATACATTCCTGCAGGGTCCACCTTGAGTTTCTCCTTAGATTTTGACACTTAATTCCAAATCATTATTCTTTTCTCTTCCTTCTGATTGTACTTATCCTATAAATCGATATTCGGCCTGCTCAAAGTTGACACTTAATATCTCTTATTAAACTACATTATTCTTTATTATTATTACTCTTATGAGGTTGGTGGTACGTCTCCACGTTGAGATTCGCCATGCCAATTTCGAAACATGATTTTAATGATAATTCTATCGCTGTCCTTTTGATTCTACTTATCCTATTGGGTTGGTGGTGCATTTGAAACTTGAGATTTCCGTTCCTCGATTTCAATTCTTTATTTCTGCCATAAATGTTAGAATGTGCTTGTGATTATAACTTTCTTAGAGGTTATGGCTGTTTGATATATTTGATTTTTATCATATAGTTATTTCTATTCTTGTGATTATAGTTATTCTTAAGGTTAACTGAGCTTCTCCACCTTGAGGTTCACACTTGTTGATTTTGACACATGATTATTGCCATAAATTGATTCTTGTCCTTATGATTATACTTTCCTGCAGGGTCCACCTTGAGTTTCTCCTTCGATTTTGACACTTAATTCCAAATCATTATTCTTTTCTCATCATTCTTATTGTACTTATACTATAAATCGATATTCGGCCTGCTCAAAGGTTACACTTAATATCTCTTATTAAACTATATTATTCCTTATTATCATTACTCTTATGAAGTTGGTGGTACATCTCCATATTGAGATTCGCCATGCCAATTTCAAAACATGATTACAATGATAATTCTATCGCTGTGCTTTTGATTCTACTTATCTTATAACGTTGGTGGTGCGTCACCAACTTGAGATTCCCCACCCTCGATTTCGACTCTTTATTTCAGCCATAAATGTTAGAATGTGCTTGTGATTAGAGGTTATGGCTGTTTGATATACTTGATTTTTATCATATGACTATTTCTTTTCTTTGGATTTTAGTTATTCTTAAGGTTAAGGGATCTTCTCCACCTTGAGGTTCACCTATGTTGATTTTAGTCATAAATATATTCTTGTCCTTATGATTATACTTTCCTCCAAAGTCCACCTTGAGTTTCACCTGTGAATTTGACACTTAATTTCAAATCATTATTCTATTCTTATCTTTCTGATTGTACTCCTCTTATAAATATAAATTCGACCTTCTCAATGTTGACATTTAATTTCTTTTATTAAACTACTCTGTTCTTTATGATTATTACTCTTATGAGGTTGATAGTACATCTCCACCTTGACATTCGCCATGCCAATTTCGACATAATTTCAATGATAATTGTATCGTTGTCCTTTCGATTCTTCTTATTCTATAGGGTTGGTGATGTGTCTCCAACTTGAGATTCCCCTCCCTCGATTTCGGCTCCTTATTTAAGCCATAAATGTTTGAATGTGCTTGTGATTATAACTTTTTGAGTTATGTCTATTTGATATACTTGATTTTTATCATATGGCTATTTCTATTCTTGTGATTATAGTTATTCTCAAGGTTTAGGGTGCTTCTCCACCTTGAGGTTCACCTTTGTTCATTTTGACCCATGATTTTTGTCATAAATATTTTCTTGTTCTGATGATTATCTTTTCCTATAGAGTCCACATTGAGTTTCACCTTTGATTTTGACACTTAAATTCAACTCAATATTCTATTCTCATCCTTTTGATTGTACTTATCATGTAATTCGATATTCGGCCTGTTCAAAGTTGACAATTAATTTATCTTATTAAACTACATTGTTCCTGATGATTATTACTCTTTTGAGATTGATGGTAAATCTCCACCTTGAGATTCGCCATGCCAATTTTGACACATGATTTCATTTATAATTCTAGCGCTGTCTTTTTTATTCTACTTATCCTATAGGGCTGGTGGTGCGTCTCCAACTGAGATTCGCTTCCCTCGATTTCGGTTCGATTTCAGAAATAAATGTTGGAGTGATGTGGTGATTATAACTTTATAAGAGGTTATTGCTGTTTGATATACTTGATTTTTATCATATGACAATTTCTTTTCTTGTGATTATAGTTATTCTTAGGTTATGGGAGCTTCTCACATTGAGTTTCACCCTTGTTGATTTTGACACAAGATTTTAGTCATAAATATATTCTTGTCATTATGATTATACTTTCCACCAAAGTCCACCTTGAGTTACACTGTGAATCGACACTTAATTTCAAATCATTATTCTATTCTCATCTTCTGATTGTACTTATCATGTAAATCGATATTCGGCCTGCTCAAAGTTGACAATTAATTTCGTTTGTTGAACTACACTGTTCCTTATGAATATTTATTCTTATGAGATTGATGGTAAATCTCCACCTTGAGATTCGCCATGCCAATTTCGACATATGATTTCAATTATAATTCTCGTGCGTTCCTTTTGAATCTACTTATCCTAAAGGGCTGGTGGTGCGTCTCCAACTTGAGATTCGCCTCTCTCGATTTCGGTTCTTAATTTCAGTCATTAATGTTGGAGTGATCTTGTGATTATAATTTTCAAAGAGGTTATGGCTGTTTGATATACTTATTTTTATCATATGACAGTTTCTTTTCTTGTGATTATAATTATTCTTAAGGTTAAAGGCAGCTTCCCCACCTTGAGATTCACCCTTGTTGATTTTAGCAAAAGATTTTAGTAATAAATATATTCTTGTCTTTATGATTATACTTTCCTCCGAAGTTCACCTTGAGTTTCACCTGTGAATTTGACACTTAATTTCAAATCATTATTCTATTCTAATCCTTCTGATTGTACAACTCCTGTAAATCGATATTCGGCCTACTTAAAGTTGACACTTAATTTCTTTGATCAAACTACACTGTGTCTTATGATTATACTCTTATGAGATAGATGGTACATCTCCACCCTGAGTTTTGCCATGTTAATTTCGACAAAATTTCAATGATAATTCTATAGCTACCCTTTTGATTCTATATATCCTATAGGGTTGGTGGTGCGTCTCCAACTTGAGATTCCCCTCCCTCGATTTCGGCTCTTTATTTAAGCCATATATGCTGGAATGTGCTTGTGATTAGAACTTTCTTAGAGATTTTGGCTGTTTGATATACTTGATTTTTATCATATGGCTATTTCTATTCTTGTGATTATAGTTATTCTCAAGGTTTAGGGTGCTTCTTCCCCTTGAGGTTCACCCTTGTTGATTTTGACCCATGATTTTTGTCTCAAATATATATTTTTGTCCGGATGAATATATTTTCCTATAGGGTCCACATTGAGTTTGACCTTTGATTTTGACACCTAAATTCAACTCATTATTCTATTCTCATCCTTCTGATTGTACTTATCATGTAAATCGATATTCGGCCTGTTCAAAGTTGACAATTAATTTCTTTTGTTAAACTACACTGTTCCTTATGATTATTACTCTTATGAGATTGATGGTAAATCTCCACCTTGAGATTTGCCATGCCAATATCGACACATGATTTCAATTATAATTCTAATGCTGTCTTTTTGATTCTACTTATCCTAAAGGGCTGGTGGTGCGTCTCCAACTTGAGATTCGCCTCCCTCGATTTCGGTTCTCTATTTCAGCCATAAATGTTGGATTGTGTTTTTGATTATAACTTTCTTAGAGGTTATGACTTTTTGATATACTTGATTTTTATCATATGGCTATTTCTTTTTTGTGATTATAGTTATTCTTAGAGTTAATGAAACTTCTCCACCTTGAGGTTCACCCTTGTTTATTTTGACACATGATTTTAGTCATAAATATATTCTTGTCCTTTGATCTTACTTCCCTCCAAGGTCCACCTTGAGTTTCACCTATGAATTTGACACTTAATTTAAGATCATTATTCTATTCTTATCTTTCCGATTGTACTTCTCCTATAAATATAAATTCGACCTTCTCAATGTTGATATTTAATTTCTTTTATTACACTACACTGTTCTTTATGATTATTACTCTTATGAGGTTGATGGTACATCTCCACCTTGAGATTCGCCATGCCAATTTCGGCACAATTTCAATGATAATTGTATCGCTGTCCTTTTGATTTTTCTTATCCTATAGGGTTGGTGGTGCGTCTCCAACTTGAGATTCCCCTCCCTCGATAATGGCTCTTTATTTAAGCCATAAATGTTGGAATGTGTTTGTGATTATAACTTTCTTAAAGATTTTGGCTGTTTGATATACTTGATTTTTATCATATCGCTATTTCTATTCTTGTGATTATAGTTATTCTCAAGGTTTAAGGTGCTTCTCCACCTTGAGGTTCATTTTTGTTGATTTTGACCCATGATTTTTGTCATAAATATATTCTTGTCCTAATGATTATCTTTTCTTATAGGGTCCACATTGAGTTTCACCTTTGATTTTGACACTTAAATTCAACTCATTATTCTATTCTCATCCTTCTGATTGTACTTATCATGTAATTCGATATTCGGCTTGTTCAAAGTTGACAATTAATTTCTCTTATTAAACTGCACTGTTGCATATGATTATTACTTTTATGAGATTGATGGTAAATCTCCACCTTGAGATTTGCCATGCCAATTTCGACACATGATTTCAATTATAATTCTAGCGCTGTGGTTTTTATTCTACTTATCCTATAGGGCTGGTGGTGTGTCTCTAACTTGAGATTCGCCACCCTCGATTTCGGTTCTTTATTTCAGCCATAAATGTTGGAGTGATCTTGTGATTATAATTTTCTAGAAGGTTATGCCTGTTTGATATACTTGATTTTTATCATATGGCAATTTCTTTTCTTGTGATTATAGTTTTTCTTAAGGTTATGGGAGCTTCTCCTCCTTGAGATTCACCCTTGTTGATTTTGACCCAAGATTTTAGTCATAGATAGATTTTCTTGTCCTTATGAATATACTTTCCTCCAAAGTCCACCTCGAGTTTCACCTGTTAATTTGACACTTGATTTTAAATACTTTTTTTTATTCTCATCCTTCTGATTGTTCTACTCCTATAAATCGATATTCGGCCTGCTTAAAGTTGACATTTAATTTCTCCGATCAAACTACACCGTTTCTTATGATTATAACTCTTATGAGATAGATGGTAAATCTCCACTCCTGAGTTTTGCCATGTTAATTTCGAAAAAATTTCAATGATAATTCTATCGCTACCCTTTTTATTCTATATATCCTATAGGGTTGGTGGTGCGTCTCAAACTTGAGATTCCCCTCCTTGATTTCGGCTCTTTATTTAAGCCCTAAATGCTTGAATATGCTTGTGATTATAATTTTCTTAGAGATTATGTCAGTTTGATATACTTGATTTTTATCATATGGCTATTTCTATTCTTGTGATTATAGTTATTCTCAACGGTTAGGGTGCTTCTCCCCCTTAAGGTTCTCCCTTGCTGATTTTGAATCATGATTTTTGTCATAAATATATTCTTGTTTTGATGAATATATTTTCCTATAGGGTCCACATTGAGTTTCACCCTTGATTTTGACACTTAAATTCAACTCATTATTTTATTCTCATCCTTCTGATTGTACTTATCATGTAAATCGATATTCGGCTTGTTCAAAGTTGACAATTAATTTCTTTTGTTAAACTACATGGTTCCTTATGATTATTACTCTTATGAGATTGATGGTAAATCTCCACCTTGAGATTTGCCATGCCAATTTCGACACATGATTTCAATTATAATTCTAATGCTGATTTTTGATTCTACTTATCCTAAAGGGCTGGTGATGCGTCTCCAACTTGAGATTCGCCTCCCTCGATTTTGGTTCTCTATATTCAGACATAAATGTTGGAAAGTGCCTTTGATTATAACTTTCTTAGACGTTATGGCTGTTTGATATACTTGATTTTTATCATATGGCTATTTCTTTTTTTTGGATTATAGATATTCTTAAGGTTAAGGGATCTTCTCCACCTTGAGGTTCCCCTATGTTTTATTTTGGCACATGATTATAGTCTTAAATATATTCTTGTCCTTATGATTATACTTTCCTATAGGATCCACATTGAGTTTCACCTTTGATTTTGACACTTAAATTCAACTCATTATTCTATTCTCATCTTTTTGATTGTACTTATCATATAAATTGATATTCGTCCTGCTCAAAGTTGACACTTAATTTCTTTTGTTAAACTACACTTATCCCTATGATTATTACTCTTATTAGATTGATGGTAAATCTCCACCTTGAGATTCGCCATGCATATTTCAACACATGATTTCAATTATAATTCTAGCGCTATCTTTTTGATTTTACTCTATCCTATAGGGCTGGTGGTGCGTCTCCAACTTGAGATTCGCCTCCCTCGATTTCGATTCTTTATTTCTGCAATAAATGTTGGATTGTGTTTTTGATTATAACTTTCTTAGAAGTTATGGCTGTTTGATATACTTGATTTTTATCATATGGCTATTTTTTTTTGTGATTATAGTTATTCTTAGGGTTAATGGAGCTTCTCCACCTTGAGGTTCACCATTGTTTATTTTGACACAAGATTTTAATCATAAATATATTCTTGTCCTTATGATTAGACTTTCCTCCAAAGTCCACCTTGAGTTTCACCTGTGAATTTGATACTTAATTTCAAATCATTATTCTATTCTCATCCTTTTGATTGTACTATTTCTATAAATCGATATTCGGCCTACATAAAGTTGACACTTAATTTCTCTGATCAAACTACATTGTTTCTTATGATTATTACTCTTATAAGATATATGGTACATCTCCACCCTTAGATTTGCCATGTTGATTTCGACAAAATTTCAATGATAGTTCTATCGCTACCCTTTTGATTCTATATATCCTATAGGGTTGGTGGTGTGTCTCCAACTCGAGATTCCCCTCCCTCTATTTCGGCTCTTTATTTAAGCCATTAATGCTGGAATGTGCTTGTGATTATAACTTTCTTAGAGATTATGTTTCTTTGATATACTTGATTTTTATCATATGCCTGTTTCTATTCTTGTGATTTTAGTTATTCTAAAGGTTTAGGGTGCTTCTTCCCCTTGAGGTTCACCCTTGTTGATTTTGACTCATAATTTTTGTCATAAATATATTCTTGTCCTGATGAATATATTTTTCTATTGGGTCCACATTGAGTTTCACCTTTGATTTTGACTCTTAAATTCAACTCATTATTCTATTTTCATCCTTCTGATTGTACTTATCATGTAAATCGATATTCGGCCTGTTCAAAGTTGACAATTAATATCTTTTGTTAAACTACATTGTTCCTTATGATTATTACTCTTATGAGATTGATGGTAAATCTCCACCTTGAGATTCGCCACGCCAATTTCGACACATGATTTCAATTATAATTCTAGTGCTGTCCTTTGATTCTACTTAACCTAAAGGGCTGGTGGTGCGTCTCCAACTTGAGATTCGCCTCCTCGATTTCGGTTCTCTATTTCAGCCATAAATGTTGGAAACTGCCTTTGATTATAACTTTTTTAGTGGTTATGGCTGTTTGATATACTTGATTTTTATCATATGACTATTTCTTTACTTTGGATTATAATTATTTCTAAGGATAAGGGATCTTCTCCACCTTGAGGTTCCCCTATGTTGATTTTGGCACATGATTTTAGTCCTAAATATATTCTTGTCCATATGATTATACTTTCATACAGGGTCGACCTTGGGTTTCACCTTTGATTTCGACACCTAATTTCAAATCATTATTCTATTCTCATCCATCTAATTGTACTTCTCCTATAAATCGATATTCGGCCTTCACAAAGTTGACACTTAATTTCTCTTATTAAACTACATTATTCCTTATGATTATTACTCTTATGGGATTGATGGTAAATCTCCAGCTTTAGATTCGCCATGCCAATTTCGGCACATGATTTCAATTATAATTCTAGCGCTGTTTTTTTGATTCTACTTATCCTATAGAGCTTTTGGTGGTGCGTCGCCAACTTGAGATTCGCCTCCCTCGATTTTGGTTCTTTATTTCAGCCATAAATGTTGGAGTGATCTTGTGATTATAATTTTCTAAGAGGTTATGGCTGTTTAATATACTTGATTTTTATCATATGGCTTTTTTTTTTTGTGATTATAGTTATTCAGGGTTAATAGATCTTTTCCACCTTGAGGTTCACCCTTGTTTATTTTGACACATGATTTTAGTCATAAATATATTCTTGTCTTTTTTATCATACTTCCCTCCATGGTCCACCTTGAGTTTCACTTGTGAATTTGACATTTAATTTCAAATCACTATTCTATTCTCGTCCTTCTGATTGTACTTCTCTTATAAATATAAATTCGACCTTCTCAATGTTGACATTTAATTTCTTTTATTAAACTACTCTGTTCTTTATGATTATTAATCTTATGAGGTTGATGGTACATTTCCACCTTGAGATTCGCCATGCCAATTTCGACACAATTTCAATGATAATTGTATCGCTGTCCTTTTGATTCTTCTTATCCTATAGGGTTGGTGATGTGTCTCCAACTTGAGATTCCCCTCCTCGATTTCGGCTCTTTATTTAAGCCATAAATGTTGGAATGTGCTTGTGATTATAATTTTTTTAGAGATTATGGCTGTTTGATATACTTGATTTTTATCATATGGCTATTTCTATTCTTGTGATTATAGTTATTCTTATGGTTTAGGGTGCTTCTCCACCTTGAGGTTCACCTTTGTTGATTTTGACCCATGATTTTTTTCATAAATATTTTCTTGTCCTAATGATTATCTTTTCCTATAGGGTCCACATTGAGTTTCACCTTTGATTTTGACCTAAATTCAACTCATTATTCTATTCTCTACTTGATTGTTTTTCTGTATTTGATATTCGGCCTTTTCAGTTGCATTAATTTCGTTATTAAACATTTTGTTCCGATGTTATTAATCTTTGGTTGTGGTAAATCTCCCCTGGTTCGCCTTTTTGACCATGATTTCATTTATAATTCTGCTCTTTTTGATTCTCTTATCTTATGGGCTGGTGTGCTCTCCACTAGTTCGCTTCCCTCGTTTCGGTTTGTTTTCGCTATGTTGGGTGTGTTGTGTTATAACTTGCTGGGTTTGCTGTTTGATATCTTGATTTTTATCTTGCTATTTCTTTTCTTTGGATTATAGTTATTCTTAGGTTAAGGATCTTCTCCCTTGGGTTCCTTTGTTGATTTTGGCCTGATTTTAGTCTAA
This sequence comes from Hakea prostrata, assembly GCF_041222555.1. NCBI lineage: Eukaryota > Viridiplantae > Streptophyta > Magnoliopsida > Proteales > Proteaceae > Hakea > Hakea prostrata. The sequence goes on along the minus strand of NC_142601.1, from coordinate 57,718,208 downwards.
ATATATTCTTGTCCTGCGTATACTTTCTCCGTCCCTTGTTTCACCTTTGTTTGGACACCTATTTCAATAATTATTCTATTCTCATCCTTCCGTTGTGCTTCTCCTATTCGTTTCGGCCTTCCGTTGGCTTTTCTCTTTTCTCCTCTTTGTTTCTCTTTGGTTGTCTCTCCCCGTGTTGTTCGTTTCAATGATAATTCTATCGCTATCCTTTTTATTCTATTTATCCTATAGGGTTGGTGGTGCGTCTCCAACTTGAGATTCCCCTCCCACTATTTCGGCTTTTTATTTAAGCCATAAATGCCGGAATGTTCTTGTGATTATAACTTTCTTAGAGATTATGGCTGTTTGATATACTTGATTTTTATCATATGGCTATTTCTACTCTTGTGATTATAGTTTTTCTCAAGGTTGTGTGGTGCTTCTCCACCTTGAGGTTCACCCTTATTGATTTTGACTCATGATTTTTGTCATAAATATATTCTTGTCCTGATGATTATATTTTCCTAGAGGATCCACATTGAGTTTCACCTTTGATTTTGACACTTAAATTCAACTCATTATTCTATTAATCATCCTTCCGATTGTACTTCTCCTGTAAATCGATATTCGGCCTGTTCAAAGTTGACAATTAATTTCTTTTGTTAAACTACAATGTTCCTTATGATTATTACTCTTATGAGATTGATGGTAAATCTCCACCTTGAGATTCGCCATGCCAATTTCGACACATGATTTTAATTATAATTCTAGTGCTGTTCTTTTGATTCTACTTATCCTAAAGGGTTGGTGGTGCGTCTCCAATGTAAGATTCGCCTCCGTCGATTTCGGTTCTCTATTTCAGCCATAAATGTTGGAAAGTGCCGTTGATTATAACTTTCTTAGAGGTTATGGCTGTTTGATATATACTTGATTTTTATCATATGGCTATTTCTTTTATGTGATTATAGTTATTCTTACGGTTAATAGAGCTTCTCCACCTTGAGGTTCACCCTTGTTTGATTTGACACATGATTTTAGTCATAAATATATTCTTGTCTTTTTTATCATACTTCCCTCCATGGTCCACCTTGAGTTTCACCTGTGAATTTGACACTTAATTTCAAATCATTATTCTATTCTCATCTTTCTGATTGTACTTCTCTTATAAATATAAATTCGACCTTCTCAATGTTGACATTTAATTTCTTTTATTAAACTACTCTGTTCTTTATGATTATTAATCTTATGAGGTTGATAGTACATCTCCACCTTGACATTTGCCTATCCAATTTTGACACAATTTCAATGATAATTGTATCGCTGTCCTTTCGATTCTTCTTATCCTATAGGGTTGGTGTGTGTCTACTTGAGATTCCCTCCTCGATTTCGGCTTTTTATTTAAGCCATAAATGTTGGAATGTGCTTGTGATTATAACTTTTTTAGAGATTATGGCTGTTTGATATACTTGATTTTTATCATATGGCTATTTCTATTCTTGTGATTATAGTTATTCTCAAGGTTTAGGGTGCTTCTCCACCTTGAGGTTCACCTTTGTTGATTTTGACACATGATTTTTGTCATAAATATTTTCGTGTCCTGATGATTATCTTTTCCTATAGGGTCCACATTGAGTTTCACCTTTTATTTTGACACTTAAATTCAACTCATTATTCTATTCTCATCCTTCTGATTGTACTTATCATGTAATTCGATATTCGGCCTGTTCAAAGTTGACAATTAATTTCTCTTATTAAACAACATTGTTCCTGATGATTATTATTCTTATGAGATTGATGGTAAATCTCCACCTTGAGATTCGCCATGCTAATTTTTACACCTGATTTCATTTATAATTCTAGTGCTGTCTTTTTGATTCTACTTATCCTATAGGGCTGGTGGTGCGTCTCCAACTTGAGATTCGATTCCCTCGATTTCGGTTTTGTATTTCATGCATAAATGTTGAAGTGATGTTGTGATTATAATTTTCTAAGTGGTTATGGCTGTTTGATATACTTGATTTTTTTCATATGACAATTTCTTTTCTTGTGATTATAGTTATTCTTAAGGTTATGGGAGCTTTTCCACATTGAGATTCACCCTTGTTGATTTTGACACAATATTTTAGTCATAAATATATTCTTGTCTTTATGAATATACTTTCTACCAAAGTCCACATTGAGTTGCACCTGTGAATCTGACATTTAATTTCAAATCATAATTTTATTCTCATCTTCTGATTGTACTTATTATGTAAATCGATATTCGGCCTGCTCAAAGTTGACAATTAATTTCATTTGTTAAACTACATTGTTCCTTATGGATATTTATTCTTATGAGATTGATGGTAAATCTCCACCTTCAGATTCGTCATGCCAATTTCTACACATGATTTCAATTATATCTCTAGTGTTGTCCTTTTGAATCTACTTATCCTAAAGGGTTGGTGGTGCGTCTCCAACTTGAGATTCGCCTCCATCGATTTCGGTTCTTTATTTCAGTCATAAATGTCGGAGTGATCTTGTGATTATAATTTTCTATGAGGTTATGGCTTTTTGATATACTTGATTTTTATCATATGGTAATTTCTTTTCTTGTGATTATAGTTATTCTTAAGGTTAAGGGAGCTTCTCCACCTTTAGATTCTCCCTTGTTGATTTTGACACAAGATTTTAGTCATAAATATATTCTTGTCCTTATGATTATACTTTCCACCAAAGTCCACCTTGAGTTTCACCTGTGAATCGGACCCTTAATTTCAAATCATTATTCTATTCTCCTCTTTCGATTGTACTTATCATGTAAATCGATATTCGGCCTGCTCAAAGTTGTTAATTAATTTCTTTTGTTCAACTACACTGTACCTTATGATTATTACTCTTATGAGATTGTTGGTAAATCTCCACCTTGAGATTCGCCATACCAATTTCGAAACATGATTTCAATTATAATTCTAGCGCTGTCTTTTTGATTCTACTTATCCTATAGCGCTGTCTTTTTGATAAAAAGTCTCTAAAGTGGCCCGGGAAAATACATTCCCAACCGGAAGGCCGAGACATGAATAAATATTGCCGTTTCCACAAGGATTATGGCCACAACACTGACTAAAGCCGAAGCCTCACATCGGAAATTAAAAAATTAATTCAAGATGGCAAGCTTGGTCAAGATGTCAGGGGCACAGAATGCCCTCAGGACAAGTCGCCTGAACCCAAGAAAAGGGCACGATCGACAATCCGGGAGAAGCAACAAAGAAAGTTGACAAAGGGAAAGAGCGCGAGGAGTCTCCCGTCTACGTCATAATGGGCGGCTCGACCGTGGAATCAATCAAAAAAGCCAAGCAAAAGGCTCGGTTCGGGGGAGCAGTACATCTACCCATAAAGAGGAAAATTCGGCCTATCCCGAACCAATCAGCTTCACCGACGAGGATCTGATCGGGATAGCCACGCCCCATGACGATGCCATCGTTATCAAGGTGAAGCTAGCCAACTGGGAAGTTCACCGAGTCTTGGTGGACACGGGTTCCTCGGTCGACCTGCTATCATACGAGGCTTTCAGAAGGCTAAAACTGGCAGACGATATTTTGACCCCTTGTGCAACCCCTCTTTACGGTTTCATAGGATCTTTAGCCATTGCAAAAGGAACAATCCAACTTGATCTGTAGATTAGGACATCACCTCGAGATACTTTAGTTTGGGTAAATTTCATGGTGATGAAAGATTTGTCCGCGTACCACGTGGTATTTGGGCGATCAACGCTAAATGCGTTAGTATCACCCAAACACATGAAACTTAAGTTCTCGACTGAAGCCGGCTAGGTGAATACAATTCCGACCAATCCACATCCCGACAATGTTACGTAAATTATCTGAAGCAAAAGCAGAGGTCCGAATGTTTGGGAAGCGTTCTGACAATTGAGGGTCGAGATGATCGGGACGAAGAGAACATGCAGAGAGTAGAACCGGTTGAAAAGTTAGAAATGATCCAATTACATCCGAATCACCCTGAACACGGGACCTTTGTGGGGTCTTAACAACCCGAGGACTTCAAGTAAGAGCTGACCGAGTTCTTGCGAGATAACACAGAAATCTTCGCGTGGTCAGCAAGTGATATGCCCGAGATTGACAGGAGGGTAGCCAAGGATAAACTCTGGATTCAAAAGGATGCAATCTTGGTCATCCAAAGAAGAAGTAACTTCTCAATAGGGAAACACGAAGCAAACAGGGTTGAAATAGAGAAACCTGAGAAATAAGGTTTCACAGAACCAATCGAATGCCCGACTTGGCTCGCTAATGTAGTGATGATTAAAAAAGCAAACGGGAAGTGGAGGATGTGCACCAACTACACAGACCTCAACAAGGCCTTGAAGGATTGCTACCATCTGGCGAGAATCAACTTACTCATGGATGCCTATTCCAGGTATAACCAAATTCTCGTGAGCCAGGACGATGAAAGACACACCTCGTTCATGACGGATCGGGAGAGCAATTTCTACTGAGTGATGCCATTTGGTTTCAAGAATGCCGATGCAACCTACTAGTGAGCCGTGAACAAAAAATTTCAAAGGACAGATCGGGAGAAACATGGAGTTGTACGTCGATGATATGCTCGTGAAAAGCTTGGCTCGGGACAATCACCTAATCGAATTTGGAGGAAGTGTTTGATGTACTAAACCTACCGGATGCTTTTGAACCCTGAAAAATGTGCCATTTGGAGTGTCATCTGAGAAGTTTCTCGGGTTCACGATATCTCAAAGAGGAATCGAAGCAAATTCCCGAAAAATTGAAGCCCTTATAGACATGCAGCCCCCAAGAACTATAGAGGATATCTAGTGTTTAACCGAGAGAGTGGCCGTGCTAAAACAATTCATTTCCCGAGAGCAGGGGAAAAATGTAACTCTTTTTTCAAAGCACTTAAAGCCACATCAACTCAGGGAGAAGACATGTGGATTGAAGATTGCCAGCAAGCTTTTGAAGACCTCAAAAAGTTACTCGGGACGACTCCCGTCTTAGCATGACCAGTTACTGGGAAAAAATCTAACCTTATATCTAGCCGTATTACCGACCGCAGTAAGTGCACTACTGGTCAAGGGAGAGACGAGCCAAAACCCGGTCTACTAGGTGAGCCATGTGCTCATTGATGTGGAGACAAGATACCTTGACAGAGACAAGCAGCTTTAGCCCTACTGATAGCCTCTCGCTTAAGCTAAGGCACATCCGATTTTCGCTCCGACTAATTTCCCGCTGAAAAAGAGCTTGCATGGCCCAGACGTAGCCTAGAAAATGGTCGGTTGGACAGTTGAATTTAGTAAATAACATATTGAGTTCAAGTGAAGGACGGCCATCAAAGGAACGACCATCCTAGCTGACTTCATCGTGGAAAATAGTCTCCCACGGGCAAAAAATTCGGAGCCCGGTCTATCTGTTGATGGCGAAGATCTATGGTTATTGCATGTAGACGGTTCGAGCAGCATTTCAGGGTCATGGGCAGGCTTAACTCTTAAAAGCCCGGGTGGTTTTACAGTTAGCTATTCGCTAAGGTTCAACTTTGCAGCCTCCAATAACAAGGCTGAATACGAAGCTGTGCTAGCTGGCTTACGAGTTACCCGAGCACTAAAAGTGCGAGATTTAGAAATCAAAGGCGATTCCCAATTGGTTGTAAATCGTGGAAAATATCTCAAACGGGAGTCGTATAATCTTTGTTGATGCCGAAGATCTATGGATTGCATGTACCGTTCGGCAGCATCTCGGTCGGGCAGGCTTAACTCTAAAAGCCCTGGTGGTTTGCAGTTATTTGATCGGGTAAGGTTCAACTTTGCAACCTCCATATACAAGGGTGGAGGTACTAGCTGGCCTACGAGTTACCCGAGAAAAGTGCGAGATTTAGAAGTCAAAGGCGATTCCCAATTGGTTGTAAATCAAATCAAAGGGGAGTATAATGCAGAGGTCGATCGGATGGCAAAATACCTTGCAGGGGTCGAGCAACTTCAAAAGGTATTTGATCGGGTAATTTTTAAACATGGCCAACTACAAAAACCTAGATTCGGCAGTCTACATGGAAGAATTGGACTCCCCGAGCATACGGGAGACCTAAATCATGGAGATCGGGCAAGAACCTGACTGGACTAGCCCGCTTTTATCCTACCTGGTGGAGAACAAACTTCTAACCAATCTAAAAGAGGCCAAAAAATAGCCAGAAACCATGTAGCATGGTTCACCACCCTGAACGATCAATTATATAAGAGATCCTTCTCCGAACCACTCTTGAGGGGTGTCGGACCATCCCGAGCTAAGTACGCAATGGTTGAAGTCCATGAAGGAATATAGGGCGCTCATATGGGTGGGAAGGCACTGGCGCAAAAATTTCGAGGTTCGGACTTTACTAGCCGACCATGCAGCAGTACGCCATCCTATACGTCCGTAAGTGTGAGCATTGCCAGAAACACACCACCGTTCCGAAGGGACCGACAATGCCTATTTCCCCGATCTTATGCCTGACTCCTTTTGCTATGTGGGGGATGGACTTAGTCGGGGAGTTACCCAAAGCCTTAAGGAATGGGGAATATCTCGTCGTAGCCATTGACTTCTCTACGAAGTGGTTCGAGGTTGAACCCTTAGCCTACATCACGAGAAAACAAATAAACTAATTCTTCAGGAAGCAATTTGAAGGTCCAGGGTTCAAAGCATTTTGCGAAAGGTATCATATTGAACACTAATACTCCTTGGTTACCTAACCGCAAAGTAACAAGACGGTAGAGGTCACGAACAGGACTCTATTAGATGGGATAAAGAAAAGGCTAGAAGATAGCCGGACATTATGGGCCAAAGAGCTCCTGAGCGTTCTATGGTCATACCGGACCACGATTCGGGCTCTCACAGGGAAACCCCATTCCACTTGGCATACGGCACCAAAGCTCTAGCTCCAGTCGAGGTGTTGGTAGGGTCTTTTCGATACGAGACCTTTGACGAGAGGGAAAATGAGCAAGGTTTGAGGACCAACCTCGACTTTCTACAAGAAACTCGGGAAACGACTCATCACAAAAACCAGTGGTACCAAAAACGGGTAGCACAATACTATGACTCTCGGGTAAAAAATCTAAGGTACAGATCAGGAGACCTCGTAATGCGGAGAGCAAGGGCTTCAAATCCAAGGAATCAAGGAAAGCTGAGCCCGACCTGGGAAGACCCTTATATTGTTGACAAAGAAACAAAACCGGGAGCATATCGACTGAAGGAGCCAACAACAGGGAAATCGGTTGACCGATAATGGAAATCCACCAATCTGAGGAAGTTCTACCAGTAGAATGTATCTCTTTCAAAAATAAACTTTTTCATCCCGAGTTTGCCACCATACTTTTCTCAAATACTTATATTTTGCACCTCTATTGAGGACTTAACGTACAAATATGTACAATGACCCGGGAGGTCTATCTTTTGCACCTCTCTTGAGGACTTAACGTACAAATACATACAGGGAACCGAGAACCATCCCGATCACATATTGTGCACCTCCTTTGAGGACCTAACGTACAAATACGTACAGTGACCTGGGAATCACCTTGGTCACATCTTTTGCACCTCTTTTGAGGACTTAGCATACGAACACGTACAAAGCCTGGGAATCACCCCAGTCACATCCCCCTTGTGGGGCTCTGGAGAAGGAGGACAAAAAAGTAAATAAAACTCCCTCCACTTTTTAGTAGTGGATGGGAGAGTATCTTTCTCAATGAAATACCAACCTCGCTGGGTGTGGGGATGTAACATGAAAGAAGTATGGAATGGTTTAAGGCGGGGCTACGCCCAGATTATGGCAAAAGCCAGCAAACCCGATGATTCTAGTGCTGTCGTTTTGAATCTACTTATCCTAAAGGGTTGGTGGTGCATCTCCAACTTGAGATTCGCCTCCATCGATTTCGGTTCTTTATTTCAGCCATAAATGTTGGAAAGTGCCTTTGATTATAACTTTCTTAGAGGTTATGGATGTTTGATATACTTGATTTTTATCATATGGCTATTTCTTTTCTTTGGATTATAGTTATTCTTAAGGTTTAGGGTGCTTCTCAACATTGAGGTTCACCGATGTTGATTTTGGCACATGATTTTAGTTATAAATATATTCTTTTCCTTATGATTATACTTTCATACAGTGTCGACCTTGAGTTTCACCTTTGATTTGGACACCTAATTTCAAATTATTATTCTATTTTTATCCTTCTGGTTGTACTTGTCATGTAATTCGATATTCGGCCTGTTCATAGTTGACAATTAATTTCTCTTATTAAACTACACTGTTTCTTATGATTATTACTCTTATGATATTGATGGTAAATCTCCAACTTAAGATTCGCCATGTCAATTTCGTCACATGATTTCAATTATAATTCTAGCGCTGTCTTTTTGATTCTACTTATCCTAAAGGGCTGGTGGTGCGTCTCTAACTTGAGATTCGTCTCCATCGATTTCGGTTCTTTATTTCAGCCATAAATGTTGGAAAATGCCTTTGATTATAACTTTCTTAGAGGTTATGGCTTTTGATATACTTGATTTTTATCATATGGCTATTTTTTTCTTTGGATTATAGTTATTCTTAAGGTTAAGGAATCTTCTCCACCTTGAGGTTCACCGATGTTGATTTTGGCACATTATTTTAGTTATAAATATATTCTTTTCCTTATGATTATACTTTCATACAGGGTCGACCTTGAGTTTCACCTTTGATTTGGACACCTAATTTCAAATCATTATTCTATTCTCATCCTTCTGGTTGTACTTCTGCTATGAATCGATATTCGGCCTTCACAAAGTTGACACTTAATTTTTTTTATTAAATAACATTGTTGCTTATGATTATTAGTCTCATGAGATTGACGGTAAATCTCCACCTTGAGATTCACCATGTCAATTTCGACACATGATTTCAATTATAATTCTAGCGCTGTCTTTTTTATTATACTTATCCTATAGGGCTGGTGGTGCGTCTCCAACTTGAGATTTGCCTCTCTCGATTTCGGTTCTTTATTTTAGCCATAAATGTTGCAGTGATCTTGTGATTATAATTTTCCAGAAAGTTATGCCTGTTTGATATACTTGATTTTTATCATATGTCAATTTCTTTTCTTGTGATTATAGTTTTTCTTAAGGTTAAGGGAGCTTCTCCTCCTTGAGATTCACCCCTGTTGATTTTGACCCAAGATTTTAGTCATAAATAGATTTTCTTGTCCTTATGATTTTACTGTCTTCGAAAGTCCACCTTGAGTTTCACCTGTTAATTTGACACTTAATTTCAAATCATTATTCTATTCTCATCCTTCTGATTGTAATACTCCTATAAATCGATATTCGGCCTTTTTTAAAGTTGACATTTAATTTCTCCGATCAAACTACACTGTTTCTTATGATTATTACTCTTATGAGATAGATGGTACATCTCCACCCTGAGATTTGCCATGTTAATTTCGACAAAATTTCAATGATAATTCTATCGCTATCCTTTTTATTCTATTTATCCTATAGGGAAGGTGGTGCGTCTCCAACTTGAGATTCCCCTCCCACTATTTCGGCTCTTTATTTAAGCCATAAATGCCGGAATGTTCTTGTGATTATAACTTTCTTAGAGATTATGGCTGTTTGATATACTTGATTTTTATCATATGGCTATTTCTATTCTTGTGATTATAGTTATTCTCAAGGTTGAGAGTGTTTCTCCACCTTGAGGTTCACCCTTATTGATTTTGACCCATGATTTTTGTCATAAATATATTCTTGTCCTGATGATTATATTTTCCTAGAGGATCCACATTGAGTTTCACCTTTGATTTTGACACTTAAATTCAACTCATTATTCTATTATCATCCTTCTGATTGTACTTATCATGTAAATCGATATTCGGCCTGTTCAAAGTTGACAATTAATTTCTTTTGTTAAACTACAATGTTCCTTATGATTATTACTCTTATGAGATTGATGGTAAATCTCCACCTTGAGATTCGCCATGCCAATTTCGACACATGATTTCAATTATAATTCTTGTGCTGTGGTCTTTTGATTCTACTTATCCTAAAGGGTTGGTGGTGCGTCTCCAACTTGGGATTCGCCTACCTCGATTTCGGTTGTCTCTTTAAGCCATAAATGTTGGAAAGTGCCGTTGATTATAACTTTCTTAGAGGTTATGGCTGTTTGATATATATTTGATTTTTATCATATGGCTAATTCTTTTTTGTGATTATAGTTATTCTTACGGTTAATAGAGCTTCTCCACCTTGAGGTTCACCCTTGTTTGATTTGACACATGATTTTAGTCATAAATATATTCTTGTCTTTTTGATTATACTTTCCTCTATGGTCCACCTTGTGTTTCACCTGTGAATTTGACACTTAATTTCAAATCATTATTCTATTCTTATCTTTCTGATTGTACTTCTCTTATAAATATAAATTCGACCTTCTCAATGTTGACATTTAATTTCTTTTATTAAACTACTCTGTTCTTTATGATTATTACTCTTATGAGGTTGATAGTACATCTCCACCTTGACATTCGCCATGCCAATTTCGACATAATTTCAATGATAATTGTATCGTTGTCCTTTCGATTCTTCTTATTCTATAGGGTTGGTGATGTGTCTCCAACTTGAGATTCCTCTCCCTCGATTTCGGCTCTTTATTTAAGCCATAAATGTTTGAATGTGCTTGTGATTATAACTTTTTTAGAGATTATGTCTATTTGATATACTTGATTTTTATCATATGGCTATTTCTATTCTTGTGATTATAGTTATTCTCAAGGTTTAGGGTGCTTCTCCACCTTGAGGTTCACCTTTGTTGATTTTGACCCATGATTTTTGTCATAAATATTTTCTTGTTATGATGATTATCTTTTCCTATAGGGTCCACATTGAGTTTCACCTTTGATTTTGACACTTAAATTCAACTCAATATTCTATTCTCATCCTTCTGATTGTACTTATCATGTAATTCGATATTCGGCTTGTTCAAAGTTGACAATTAATTTATCTTATTAAACTACATTGTTCCTTATGATTATTACTCTTTTGAGATTAATGGTAAATCTCCACCTTGAGATTCGCCATGCCAATTTTGACACATGATTTCATTTATAATTCTAGCGCTGTCTTTTTTATTCTACTTATCCTATAGGGCTGGTGGTGCGTCTCCAACTTGAGATTCGCTTCCCTCGATTTCGGTTCTGTATTTTAGGAATAAATGTTGGAGTGATGTTGTGATTATAACTTTATAAGAGGTTATTGCTGTTTGATATACTTGATTTTTATCATATGACAATTTCTTTTCTTGTGATTATAGTTATTCTTAAGGTTATGGGAGCTTCTCTACATTGAGTTTCACCCTTGTTGATTTTGACACAAGATTTTAGTCATAAATATATTCTTGTCATTATGATTATACTTTCCACCAAAGTCCACCTTGAGTTACACATGTGAATCTAACACTTAATTTCAAATCATTATTCTATTCTCATCTTCTGATTGTACTTATCATGTAAATCGATATTCAGCCTGCTCAAAGTTGACAATTAATTTCATTTGTTGAACTACACTGTTCCTTGTGAATATTTATTCTTATGAGATTGATGGTAAATCTCCACCTTGAGATTCGCCATGCCAATTTCGACACATGATTTCAATTATAATTCTAGTGCGTTCCTTTTGAATCTACTTATCCTAAAGGGCTGGTGGTGCGTCTCCAACTTGAGATTCACCTCTCTCGATTTCGGTTCTTAATTTCAGTCATTAATGTTGGAGTGATCTTGTGATTATAATTTTCAAAGAGGTTATGGCTGTTTGATATACTTATTTTTATCATATGACAATTTCTTTTCTTGTGATTATAATTATTCTTAAGGTTAAAGGCAGCTTCCCCACCTTGAGATTCACCCTTGTTGATTTTAGCAAAAGATTTTAGTAATAAATATATTCTTGTCTTTATGATTATACTTTCCTCCGAAGTCCACCTTGAGTTTCACCTGTGAATTTGACACTTAATTTCAAATCATTATTCTATTCTAATCCTTCTGATTGTACAACTCCTATAAATCGATATTCGGCCTACTTAAAGTTGACACTTAATTTCTTTGATCAAACTACACTGTGTCTCATGATTATTACTTTTATGAGATGGATGGTACATCTCCACCCTGAAATTTGACATGTTAATTTCGACAAAATTTCAATGATAATTCTATTGTACCCTTTGGATTTTATATATCCTATAGGGTTGGTGGTGCGTCTCTTACTTGAGATTCCCCTCCCTCGATTTCGGCTTTAGTTTTAAGCCATAAATAATGGAATGTGCTTGTGATTGTAACTTTCTTAGAGATTATGGCTATTTGATGTACTCAATTTTTATCATATGGCTATTTCTATTCTTGTGATTATAGTAATTCTAAAGGTTTAGGGTGCTTCTCCCCCTTGAGGTTCACTCTTGTTGATTTTGACCCATGATTTTTGTCATAAATATATTCTTGTCCTGATGATTATATTTTCCTAGAGGATCCACATTGAGTTTCACCTTTGATTTTGAAACTTAAATTCAACTCATTATTCTATTCTCATCCTTTTGATTGTACTTATCATGTATGTCGATATTCGGCCTGTTCAAAGTTGACTATTAATTTCTTTTGTTAAAATACATTGTTTCTTATGGTTATTACTCTTATGAGATTGATGGTAAATCTCCACCTTAAGATTCGCCATGCCAATTTCGACACATGATTTCAATTATAATTCTAGTGCTGTCCTTTTGATTCTACTTATTCTAAAGGGCTGGTGGTGCGTGTCCAACTTGAGATTCGCCTCCCTCGATTTCGATTCTTTATTTCAGCCATAAATGTTGTATTGTGTTTTTGATTTTATATTTCTTAGAGGTTATGGCTGTTTGATATACTTGATTTTTATCATCTGGCTATTTCTTTTTTGTGATTATAGTTATTCTTAGGGTTAATGGAGCTTCTCCACTTTGAGGTTCACCCTTATTTATTTTGACACATGATTTTAGTCATAAATATATTCTTGTCCTTTTGATCATACTTCGCTGTAAGGTCCACCTTGAGTTTCACCTGTGAATTTGACAATTAATTTCAGATCATTATTCTATTCTCATGCTTCTGATTGTACTTCTCTTATAAATATAAATTTGACCTTCTCAATTTTGACATTTAATTTCTTTTATTAAAGTACACTGTTCTTTATGAATATTACTCTTATGAGGTTGATGGAACATCTCCACCTTGAGATTCGCCATGCCAATTTCGACACAATTTCAATTATAATTGTATAGCTGTCCTTTTGATTCTTCTTATCCTATAGGGTTGGTGGTGCATCTCCAACTTGTGATTCCCCTTCCTCTATGGCGGTTTGATATACTTGATTTTTATCGTATGGCTATTTCTATTCTTGTGATTATAGTTATTCTTAAGGTTTAGGGTGTTTCTCCACCTTGAGGTTCACCGTTGTTGATTTTGACCCATGATATTTGTCATAAATATATTGTTGTCCTGATGATTATCTTTTCCTATAGGGTCCACATTGAGTTTCACCCTTGATTTTGACACTTAAATTCAACTCATTATTCTATTCTCATCCTTCTGGGATTACTTATCATGTAATTCGATATTCGGCCTGTTCAAAGTTGACAATTAATTTTTCTTATTAAACTACACTGTTCCTTATGATTATTACTCTTATGAGATTCATGGTAAATCTCCACCTTGAGATTCGCCGTGCCAATTTCGACACATGATTTCAATTATAATTCTAGCACTGTCTTTTTGATTCTACTTATCCTATAGGGCTGGTGGTGTGTCTCCAACTTGAGATTCGCTTCCCTCGATTTCGGTTCTTTATTTCAGCCATAAATGTTGGAGTGATGTTGTGATATAACTTTCTAATAGGTAATGTCTTTTTGATATACTTGATTTTTATTAAATGTCAATTTCTTTTCTTGTGATTATAGTTATTCTTAAGGTTATGGGAGCTTCTCCACCTTGAGATTCTCCCTTGTTGATTTTGACACAAGATTTTAGTCCTTATGATTATACTTTCCACCAAAGTCCACCTTGAGTTTCACCTGTGAATCTGACACTTAATTTCAAGTCAATATTCTATTCTCCTCTTCTGATTGTACTTATCATGTAAATCCATATTCGGCCTGCTCAAAGTTGACAATTAATTTCTTTTGTTAAACTACACTGTTCCTTATGATTATTACTCTTATGAGATTGATGGTAAATCTCCACCTTGAGATTCGCCATGCCAATTTCGACACATGATTTCAATTATAATTCTAGTGCTGTCCTTTTGAATCTACTTATTCTAAAGGGCTGGTGGTGCGTCTCCAACTTGGGATTCGCCTCCATCGATTTCGGTTCTTTATTTCAGCCATAAATGTTGGAAAGTGCCTTTGATTATAACTTTCTTAGACGTTATGGCTGTTTGATATACTTGATTTTTATCATATGGCTATTTCTTTTCTTTGGATTATAGTTATTCTTAAGGTTTAGGGTGCTTCTCCACCTTGAGGTTCACCGATGTTGATTTTGGCACATGATTTTAGTTTTAAATATATTCTTTTCCTTATGATTATACTTTCACAGTGTCGACCTTAAGTTTCAACTTTGATATGGACACCTAATTTAAAATCATTATTCTATTCTCATCCTTCTGGTTGTACTTATCATTTAATTCGATATTCCTAGAGGGTCCACATTCAGTTTCACTTTTGATTTTGACACTTAAATTCAACTCGTTATCTATTCTCATCCTTCTGATTGTACTTATCTTGTAAATCGATATTTGGCCTTTTCAAAGTTGACAATTAATTTCTTTTGTTAAACTACACAGTTCCTTATGATTATTACTCTTATGAGATTGATGGTAAATCTCCACCTTGAGATTCGCCATGCCAATTTCGACACATGATTTCAATTATAATTCTAGTGCTGTTCTTTTGATTCTACTTTTCCTAAAGGGCTGGTGGTGCGTCTCCAACTTGAGATGCCTCTGTCGATTTCGGTTCTCTATTTCAGCCATAAATGGTGGAAAGTGTCTTTGATTATAACTTTCTTAGAGGTTATGGCTGTTTGATATACTTGATTTTTATCATATGGCTATTTCTTTTCTTTGGATTATAGTTATTCTAACGGTTAAGGGATCTTCTCCACCTTGAGGTTCCCCTATGTTGATTTTGGCACATGATTTTAGTTATAAATATATTCTTATTCTTATGATTATACTTTAATACATGGTCGACCTTGAGTTTCACCTTTGATTTTGACACCTAATTTCAAATCATTATTCTATTCTCATGCTTCTGGTTGTACTTATAATGTAATTTGATATTCGGCCCATTGAATGTTGACAATTAATTTCTCTTATTTAATTACACTGTTCCTTATGATTATTACTCTTATGAGATTGATGGTAAATCTCCACCTTGAGATTCGCTATGCCAATTTCGACACATGATTTCAATTATATTTCTAGCGCTGTCTTTTTTATTCTAGTTATTCTATAGGGCTGGTGGTGCGTCTCCAACTTGAGATTCGCCTCCCTCGATTTTGGTTCTTTATTTCAGCCATAAATGTTGGAGTGATCTTGTGATTATAATTTTCTAAGAGGTTATGACTATTTGATATACTTGATTTGTATCATATGGCAATTTCTTTTCTTGTGATTATAGTTATTCTTAAGGTTATGGGAGGTTCTCCACCTTGAGATTCACCCTTGTTGATTTTGACACAAGATTTTAGTCATAAATATATTCTTGTCCTTATGATTATACTTTCTTCCAAAGTCCACATTGAGTTTGACCTGTGAATTTGACACTTTAATTTCAATTCATTATTCTATTCTCATCCTTCTTATTGTACTACTTCTATAAATCGATATTCGGCCTGCTTAAAGTTGACACTTAATTTCTCTGATTAAATTACACTATTCCTTATGAATATTACTCTTATGAGGTTGATGGTACATCTCCACCTTGAGATTCGCCATGCCAATTTCGACCCATGATTTCAATGATAATTCTATCGTTGTACTTTTGATTCTACTTATCCTATAGGGTTGGTGGTGCGTCTGCAACTTGGGAATCCCCTACCTCGATTTTGGCTCTTTATTTAAGCCATAAATGTTGGAATGTGTTTGTGATGATAATTTTCTTAGAGATTATGGCTGGTTGATATACCTTGATTTTAATCATATGGCTATTTATATTCTTGTGCTTATAGTAATTCTCAAGGTTTAGGGTTCTTCTACACCTTGAGGTTCACCCTAGCTGATTTTGACCCATGATTTTTGTCATAAATATATTCTTGTCCTTATGATTATACTTTCCTATAGGGTCCACATTGAGTTTCACCTTTGATTTTGACACTTAAATTCAACTCATTATTCTATTCTCATCCTTTTGAGTGTACTTATCATATAAATCGATATTTGTCCTGGTCAAAGTTGACCCTTAATTTCTTTTGTTAAACTACTCTTTTCCTTATGATTATTACTCTTATGAGGTTGATGGTACATCTCCACCTTCAGATTTGCCATGCCAATTTCGACACATGATTTCAATTATAATTCTAACGCTGTCTTTTTTATTCTACTTATCTTATAGGGTTGGTGGTGCGTCTCCAACTTGAGATTCACCTCCCTCGATTTCGGTTCTTTATTTCAGCCATAAATGTTGGAGTTATCTTGTGATTATAATTTTCTAAGAGATTATGGCTGTTTGATATACTTGATTTTTATCAAATGGCGATTTATTTTCTTGTGATTATAGTTATTTTTAAGGTTAAGGGAGCTTCTCCACCTTGAGATTCACCCTTGTTGATTTTGACACAAGATTTTAGTCATAAATATATTCTTGTCCTTATGATTATACTTTCCTCCAAAGTCCACCTTGAGTTTCAGCTGTGAATTTGACACTTAATTTCAAATCATTATTCTATTCTCATCCTTTTGATTGTATTACTCCTATAAATCGATATTCGGCTTGCTTAAAGTTGACACTAAATTTCTTTGGTTAAACTACATTATTTCTTATGATTATTACTCTTATAAGGTTGATGGTACACTCCAAGTTGAGATTCGCCATGGCAATTTCGACTCATGATTTCAATGATAATTCTATCGCTTTCTTTTGATTCTATTTATCCTATAGGGTTGGTGGTGCGTCTCCCACTTGAGATTCCCCTCCCTCGATTCCGGCTTTTTATTTCAGCCATAAATGTTGGAAAGTTCTTTTGATTATAACTTTCGTAGAGGTTATGGCTGTTTGATATACTTGATTTTAATCATATGGCTATTTATATTCTTGTGATTATAGTAATTCTAAAGGTTTAGGGTTCTTCTACACCTTGAGGTTCACCCTTGCTTATTTTTACCCATGATTTTGTCATAAATATATTCTTGTCCTGATGATTATACTTTCCTATGGGGTTCACATTGAGTTTCACCTTTGATTTTGACACTTAAATTCAACTCATTATTCTATTCTCATCCTTCTGATTGTACTTATCATATAAATCGATATTCGGCCTGCTCAAAGTTGACACTTAGTTTCTTTTGTTAATTTACACTTTTCCTTTTGATTATTACTCTTATGAGGTTTATGGTACATCTCCACCTTGAGATTCGCCATGCCAATTTCGACACATGATTTCATTTATAATTCTAGTGCTGTCTTTTTTATTCTACTTATCCTATAGGGCTGGTGGTGCGTCTTCAACTTGAGATTCGCCTCCTTCGATTTCGGTTCTTTATTTCAGCCATAAATGTTGGAGTGATCTTGTGATTATAACTTTCTAAGAGGTTATGGCTGTTTGATATACTTGATTTTTATCATATGGCAATTTCTTTTCTTGTGATTATAGTTATTCTTAAGGTTAAGGGAGCTCTCCTCCTTGAGATTCACCCTTGTTGATTTTGACATAGAATTTTAGTCATAAATATATTCTTGTCCTTATGATTATATTTTCCTCCAAAGTCCACCTTGAGTTTCTCCTTTGAATTTGACACTAAATTTCAAATAATTATTCTATTCTCATCCTTCTGATTGTACTACTCCTATAAATCGATATTCGGCCTGCTTAAAGTTAACACTTAATTTCTCTGGTTAAACTACACTATTCCTTATGATTATTTACTCTTATGAGGTTGATGGTACATCTCCACCTTGAGATTCGCCATGCCAATTTCGACTCATGATTTCAATGATAATTATATTGTTGTCCTTTTGATTCTACGTATCCTATAGGGTTCTTGGTGCGTCTCCAACTTGAGATTCCCCTCCCTCGATTTCGTCTCTTCATTTCAGCCATAAATGTTGGAAAGTGCTTTTGATTATAACTTTCTTTGAGGTTATGGCTGTTTGATATACTTGATTTTTATCATACGGCTATTTCTTTTCTTTGGATTATAGTTATTTTTAAGGTTAAGGGATCTTCTCCACCTTGAGGTTCCTTATGTATATTTTGGCACATGATTTTTGTCATAAATATATTTTTGTCCTTATGATTATACTTTCATTCAGGATCGATCATGAGTTTCTCCTTTGATTTTTAGACATGATTTTAGTCTTGAATATATTCTTGTCCTTATGATTTTACTATCTTATAGGGTGCACCTTGAGTTTCTCCTTTGATTTTGATACTTAATTTCAAATCATTTTTCTACTCTTATTCTTTTGATTGTACTTATCATATAAATTGATATTCGACTGCTCAACATTGACACTTAATTTCTTTTATTAAACTACACTGTTCTTTATGATTATTACTCTTATGAGATTGATGGTACATCTCCACCTTGAGATTTGCCATGCCATTTTCGACACATGATTTCAATGATAACTCTAGCGGTTTCCTTTTCATTATACTTATCCTATAGGGTTTGTGATGCGTCTCCAACTTGAGATTCCCCTCCCTCGATTTCGGCTCTTTATTTTTGCCTTAAATGTTGGAATGTGTTTGTGATTATAACTTTCTAAGAGGTTATGGCTGTTTCATATACTTGATTTTTATCATTTGGATATTTCTTTTCTTATGATTATAGTTATTCTTAAGGTTAAAGAGTTTCTCCACCTCGAGGTTCACCCTTGTTGATTTTTACACATGATTTTAGTCATAAATATATTCTTGTCCTTATGATTATATTTTCCTACATGGTCCACCTTGAGTTTTGCCTTTGATTTTGACACTTAATTTCAAATCATTATTCTACTCTTATCCTTTTGATTGTTGTGATCCTATAAATCGATATTCGGACTGTTCAAAGTTGATACTTAATTTCTCTTATTAAACTACACTGATCCTTATGATTATTACTCTTATAACATTGCTGGTACATCTCCACCTTGAGATTCGCCATGCCAATTTCGACACATGATTTTAATGATAGTTCTATCGATGTCCTTTTAATTCTACTTATCCTATAGGGTTGGTGGTGCGTCTCCAATTCCCATTCCCCTCCCTCGATTTCGGCTCTTTATATCAGCCTTAAATGTTGGAATGTGCTTGTGATTATAACTTTCTAAGAGGTTTTGGCTGTTTGATATACTTGATTTTTATCATATGGCTATTTCTTTTCTTGTGATTATAGTTATTCTTCAGGTTTAGGGAGCTTCTCCACCTTGAGGTTCACCCTTGTTGATTTTGACACATGATTTTAGTCATAAATACATTCTTGTCCTTATGATTATACTTCCCTCCAAGGTCCACCTTGAGTTTCACCTTTGAATGTGACACTTAATTTCAAATCATTATTCTATTTTCTTCCTTCTTATTGTACTACTCATATAAATCGATATTCGACTTTCTAAAAGTTGACACTTAATTTATGTTATTCAACTACACTGTTCTTTATGATTATTACTTCTATTATGTTGATAGTACATCTCCACCTTAAGTTTCGGCATACCTATTTCGACACATGATTTAAATGATAATTTTATCGCTGTCCTTTTGATTCTACTTATTCTATAGGGTTGGTGGTGCGTCTCCAACTTGAGATTCCCCTCCCTCGATTTCGGCTATTTATTTCAGCCATAAATGTTGGAATGTGCTTGTGATTCTAATTTTCTTAGAGGTTATAGCTGTTCGATATAGTTGATTTTTGTCATATAACTATTTCTTTTCTTATGATTATAGTTTTTCTTAAGGTTAAGAGAGCTTCTCCAACTTGAGCTTCACCCTTGTTGATTTTGACACATGATTTTAGTCATAAATATATTATTGTCCTTATGATTATACTTTTCTACAGGGTCCACCTTGAGTTTCACCTTTGACTTTGACACCTATTTTCAAATCATTATTCTATTCTCATCCTTCTGATTGTAGTTATCCTATAAATCGATATTCGGCCTGCTCAAAGTTGACACTTAATTTCTCTTATTAAACCACATTGTTCTATATGATTATTACTCTTATGAGATTGATGGTACATCTCCACCTTGAGATTTGCCATTCCAATTTCGACACATGATTTCAATGATAATTCTATCGCTTTCCTTTTGATTCTACTTTTTGTATAGGGTTGGTGGTGCATCTAAAACTTGAGATTCCCCTCCCTCGATTTCGGCTCTTTTTTTTAGTCATAAATGTTGGAAGGTGTTTGTGATTATAACTTTCTTAAAGGTTATGGCTATTTGATATACTTGATTTTTATCATTTGGCTATTTCTTTTTTTGTGATTGTAGTTTTTCTTTAGGTTAAGGGTGCTTCTCCATCTTAAGGTTTGCCTTTGTTGATTTTGACACATGATTTTAGTCTTAAATATATTCTTGTCCTTATGATTATACTTTCTTACAGGGTCCTCCTTGAGTTTCATCTATGATTTTGACACTTAATTTCAATC
Organism: Hakea prostrata; assembly: GCF_041222555.1. Taxonomy (NCBI): domain Eukaryota; kingdom Viridiplantae; phylum Streptophyta; class Magnoliopsida; order Proteales; family Proteaceae; genus Hakea; species Hakea prostrata. Next base: position 57,697,350 of record NC_142601.1, on the reverse strand, counting down.
ATTATTTTATTCTCATTCTTCTAATTGTACTTCTCCTATAAATCAATATTCCACCTGCTCAAAGTTGATACTTAATTTATCGTAATAAACTACATTGTTCCTTATGATCATTACTCTTATGAGGTTGATGGTACATCTCCAACTTGAGATTCGTCATTCCAATTTCGACACATTATTTCAATGATAATTCTATCGCTGTCCTTTTGGTTCTACTTATCCTATAGGGTTGGTAGTGCGTTTGAAACTTGAAATTCCCCTCCCTCTATTTTGACTCTTTATTTCAGTCATAAATGTTGGAATGTGCTTATGATTTTATTTTTCTTAGAGGTTAAGTGTGTGTCTTTACTTTGAAATTCACCCTCAAATTTAACATGTGATTTTAATCATAATTTTATTCATGTATTTGTGATTGTACATTATGTTATATGGTTAAGGATGTGTCTCCACCTTAAGATTCACCCTCAGTTTTGTTACTTGATTTTAATCAGATTGCTTTTCTTATGCTTGTGATTGTACTTATTCAATTAGGTTAAGGGTGTTTCTCAACCTTGAGGTTCTCCCTCCTTGATTTGACAGATGATTTTTGTCATAAATCAACCGTTGTCTTTGTCATTATTATTTTCTTGTAGTGTCGAGGGTATTTCTCCATTTGAGTTTGGGCTTCCTCAATTTTGACACTTGATTTCAATCCTAAGCTATTTGTCTTTGTGATTGTACTTATCTTTAAAGTTGAGGGTGCCTCCACCTCTATAATCAGCCTCCTTGAGGTTGACACTTGATCTAAGTCATAAAATATGCTTATCCTTGTGACTATAAATTTCTTATGAGATTGTTTGTACATCTCCTCCTCGAGATTCACTCTACCTTCCTTTTGACTCTTGTTTTGAATTATAGTTCTATCACTGTCCTTGTAATTGTACTTATCCTATTAGATTGATAGTGCACCACCAACTTGAGATGAGCCCTTCTCGATTTTGAGACTTGATTAAGTTATAAATCTAATCTTGTGCTTAGTGATTATATATTTCCTATATGGTTGAGGATAAGTCTCCACCTTGAGGTTTGCACTCGTCTTTTTATACTTTTGATCTTAATCATAATTCTATTAACATCCTTGTGATTGTGTTTATTCTTTGAGGTTAAGGGTGTGTCTCCACCTTGAGATTTACCATCAATTTGATTACTTGATGTTTAATCATAATGCTATTCGTATCCTTATGATTGTACTTATTTTATCAAGTTAAGGGTGCTTCTCCTCCATAAGATTTGTTCTCCTAGATTTTGACACTTGATTTTTTTCATAGATCAATGCATGTTCTTGTGATTATAATTTCTAAGAAGTTAAAGGTTGAACCTCCACCTTGAGGTTCACCCGCTTCTTTTTCGACATTTTATTTTAATCATAATTATGTTCATGTCTTTATGGTTGTACTTATCTTGTATGGTTGAGGGTGTCTCCAACTGGAAGTTCACCTTTGATTTTGATACTTGATTTTACTCATAATGCTATTTCTGTCCTTGTGATTATAATTTTCGCATTAGATTGAGGGTGCATCTCCACCTTGAGTTTCATCCTGTTTGATTTTTATGTTTGACTTTTATCATAATTCTGTCCTTGTGATGTTATTTATCCTATAAGGTTGAAGGTGCATGTCTCCCTTGAGATTTGCTATCCTCGATTTTAACACTTGATTTCAATAATAATTATTTTCCTCCCCTTTTGATTGTACTTTACATATAAAGTTGACGGTTCTGTCTCCACCTTGATATTCTCCCTTCATTTTGACACTTGGTCACAATCATGATTGTATTCGTATCCCTGATCGTGCTTATACCTTTGAGAATCGCCCTCCTCGATTTGAATTATAATTCTATTCTCGTCCTTGTGTTTGTACTTATACTATAAATCGATATTGGGCCTCCTCGATGTTAATACTTGATTTTTATCATAAAACTACACTAGTCGTTGTGATCATAATTTAGTTTTTACACTTCGCCCGGTATTATTGGGTGAAACTAGTGTCCACTCGCTGTAATGGCCTAAATTATATGGCACCCACTTTTAAAATTACTAGTTAATCACAGTTAGGATTTTTTGTTAAGTGTCGGGATAAAATGAGCTAAATGCCCTTACCTCCATTTAACTCATTCAAAATTTGAAATTCAAAATACTCAAATACCCTTTGAGCAGTAAAATTATCAAAATATCCTTAGGTCGGTGATCTTCCATTTCTTTTTACTTTTATTTATTTTCTTTCAATATGTAATCATGGAGAAAATTTCACTTGAAATCTAAGTTTCGTCCCAATAAAAAACCAAAATTTTCAGGTTTCAACCGAATTTTCCATGGAAACCTAGTATCTTCTTTTTTTTAAAAGAAATTTGATCCTAGATTTCAAGCCTTATATGACCTCCATTTCATCTAATTTGTCCCCTTTTACATATTTGAAATATAATAAACACAATGGAACTAGTATTTTGTCCCAAGAGCACTCAAATGTTATCATTCAATTATACTAATAGATGATTGGTTTTGAAAAGTACAAACTGTATTCTATACATGTATAGAATTATCAGCATACATAAATTGTTCGTTAGAATGGTTATATATACAACAAGTCAAGAAATTACAATGACTAACTAGATCAAGCGATGGTGTCTCACATGTATTAAGTTCAAGCCCATATATTATGGAGAAGGCACGTTGGCAAGGCTCCATGGATCTGCTACCGTAGCCGACATTGATGAAATCAGAAAAGGAATGCTTGAGATGCAAGGGGAATTGCGAGGTTTGGTCTATCAGGTTGGAATCCAACAAGGACCCACACACAATACCCAGGCGGGAAGATTGAACAGAGCTGCCCGAGCAGCAAGGGGAACTAGACCCCTAGGCCGACCCGAGATAGGAGAACGACGCAAGAGTCGGTGCCTTCGACTGGATCTCAGAACTTGCACAAAATAGAGACCTAACTTAAAGGAGCCGCCCGATCGAGAAGGACCTGGAGGCAGAGAGCTATAGAGTCATCCCTATGGAGCCCCATTCTGAGTATCAGTGTCTCGAACACAATCAAGGTGAGCAAGCATTGTTGGATCTGGAGGCAGCACCGACTACGAAGAAGGGTAGTTGAAGTAGAACAAAGGCTGGAGGATCGTAATCACAATGAGGGTTTAGACGTGTTGGACTGAGAACCGTTCTCAGATAAAATCATGAACATGCCCCTTCCTCTGAATTTCATCATGCTGACCTTGACCCCGTTTGAAGGAAAAACCAACCCGAAGGAGTACATCAACTACTTCAAATTGGTAATGATTGTTCTAGGCCGGGAAGACGAATTGCTCTATTGTGCTTTCCCGGCTTCCATGAAAGGACCGGCCATAAAATGGTTAAGTAGTGTACGATCGGGCTCCATCCACAACTTTAGAGAACTCGCCCGGAAATTCTTAGCTTTGAGGTCTTGCTGTCAAATTAGCCCAAAACTTGGGAATTTGCTACGCAAGTGCTAGAAACCAGCCAGCATGTACAAAACGCTTGGGTGAAGGCCGACAGGGAGCGTAGGCCGGAGAGCAAAAGGAGTCATCCTAGCGAACGGGAAAGAGGATCGAAAGGCAAATGGAAACGAAACATGGCCGGGAAAGTCTCTGATGCCACTCAACACTAAACCGTCGGAAATCTTAATGCAGATACGGGATAAAAAGTCTCTAAAGTGGCCCGGGAAAATACATTCCCAACCGGAAGACCGAGACATGAATAAATATTGCCGTTTCCACAAGGATTATGGCCACAACACTGACAAATGCCGAAGCCTCACATCGGAAATTAAAAAATTAATTCAAGATGGCAAGCTTGGCCAGTATGTCAGGGGCACAGAACGCCCTCAGGACAAGTCGCCTGAACCCAAGAAAAGGGCACGATCGACAGTCCGGGAGAAGCAACAAAGAAAGTTGACAAAGGGAAAGAGCGCGAGGAGTCTCCCGTCTACGTCATAATGGACGGCTCGACCGTGGAATCAATCAAAAAAGCCAAGCAAAAGGCTCGGTTCGGGGGAGCAGTACATCTACCCATAAAGAGGAAAATTCGGCCTATCCCGAACCAATCAGCTTCACCGACGAGGATCTGATCGGGATAGCCACGCCCCATGACGATGCCATCGTTATCAAGGTGAAGCTAGCCAACTGGGAAGTTCACCGAGTCTTGGTGGACACGGGTTCCTCGGTCGACCTGCTATCATATGAGGCTTTCAGAAGGCTAAAACGGCCAGACGATATTTTGACCCCTTGTGCAACCCCTCTTTACGGTTTCATAGGATCTTTAGCCATTGTAAAAGGAACAATCCAACTTGATCTGTAGACTAGGACATCACCCCGAGATACTTTAGTTTGGGTAAATTTCATGGTGATGAAAGATTTGTCCGCTTACCACGTGGTATTTGGGCGACCAACGCTAAATGCGTTAGTATCACCCAAACACATGAAACTTAAGTTCTCGACTGAAGCCGGCTAGGTGAATGCAATTCCGACCAATCCACATCCCGACAATGTTACGTAAATTATCTGAAGCAAAAGCAGAGGTTTGAATGTTTGGGAAGCGCTCTGACAATTGAGGGTCGAGATGATCGGGACGAAGAGAAAATGCAGAGAGTAGAACCGGTCAAAAAGTTAGAAATGATCCAATTACATACGAATCACCCTGAACACGGGACCTTTGTGGGGTTTGAACAACCCGAGGACTTCAAGTAAGAGCTGACCGAGTTCTTGCGAGATAACGCAGATATCTTCGCGTGGTCAGCAAGTGATATGCTCGAGATTCACAGGAGGGTAGCCAAGCATAAACTCTGGATTCAAAAGGATGCAATCTCGGTCATCCAAATAAGAAGTAACTTCTCACTAGGGAAACACGAAGCAAACAGGGTTGAAATAGAGAAACCTGAGAAATAAGGTTTCACAGAACCAATCGAATTCCCGACCTGGCTCGCTAATGTAGTGATGGTCAAAAAAGCAAACGAGAAGTGGAGGATGTGCACCGACTACACAGACCTCAACAAGGCCTCGAAGGATTGCTACCATCTGGCGAGAATCAACCTACTCATGGATGCCTATTCCAGGTACAACCAAATTCTCGTGAGCCAGGACGATGAAAGACACACCTCGTTCATGACGGTTTGGGAGAGCAATTTCTACTGAGTGATGCCATTTGGTTTCAAGAATGCCGATGCAACCTACCATTGAGCCGTGAACAAAAATTTCAAAGGACAGATCGGGAGAAACATGGAGTTGTACGTCGATGATATGCTCGTGAAAAGCTTGGCTTGGGACAATCACCTAATCGAATTTGGAGGAAGCGTTTGATGTACTACACCTACCGGATGCTTTTGAACCCTGAAAAATGTGCCATTTGGAGTGTCATCTGAGAAGTTTCTCGGGTTCACGATGTCTCAAAGGGGAATCGAAGCAAATCCCGAAAAATTGAAGCCCTTATAGACATATAGCCCCCAAGAACTATAGAGGATATCTAGTGTTTAACCGAGAGAGTGGCCGCGCTAAAACAATTCATTTCCCAAGCAGGGGAAAAATGTAACTCTTTTTTCAAGGCACTTAAAGCCATATCAACTCATGGAGAAGACATATGGACTGAAGAGTGCAAGCAAGCTTTTGAAGACCTCAAAAAGTTACTCGGGACAACTCCCGTCTTAGCATTACCAGTTACTGGGAAAAAATCTAACCTTATATCTAGCCGTATTACCGACCGCAGTAAGTGCACTACTGGTCAAGGGAGAGACGAGCCAAAACCCGGTCTACTAGGTGAGCCATGTGCTCATTGATGTGGAGACAAGCAGCTTTAGCCCTACTGATAGCCTCTCGCTTAAGCTAAGGCACATCCGATTTTCGCTCCGACTAATTTCCCGCTGAAAAGGATCTTGCATGGACCAGACGTAGCCTAGAAAATGGTCGGTTGGGCAGTTGAATTTAGTGAGTAACACATTGAGTTCAAGCGAAGGACGGCCATCAAAGGAACGGCCATCCTAGCTGACTTCATCGTGGAAAATAGTCTTCCACGGGGAAAAAATTCGGAGCACGGTCTACTGTTGATGCCGAAGACCTATGGTTATTGCATATAGACGGTTTGAGCAGCAGCTCAGGGTCATGGGCAGGCTTAACTTTTAAAAGCCCGGGTGGTTTTACAGTTAGCTATTCGCTAAGGTTCAACTTTGCAGCCTCCAATAACAAGGCTGAATACGAAGCTGTACTAGTTGGCTTACGAGTTACCCGAGCACTAAAAGTGCGAGATTTAGAAATCAAAGGCTATTCCCAATTGGTTGTAAATCAAATCAAAGGGGAGTATAATGCAAAGGTCGATCGGATGGCAAAATACCTTGCAGCGGTCGAGCAACTTCAAAAGGTATTTGATCGGGTAATTTTTAAACAAATACCCTGGAAAGAAAATGAAGAAGCCGATGAACTGTCACGACTCTCCATGGCCAACTACAAAAACCTAGATTCGGCAGTCTACATGGAAGAATTGGACTCCCCGAGCATACAGGAGACCGAAATCATTGAGATCGGGCAAGAACCTGACTGGACTAGCCCGCTTTTATCCTACTTGGTGGATAACAAACTTCTAACCAATCTAAAAGAGGCCAAAAAAAGCCAGAAACTAGGTAGCAAGGTTCACCACCCTGAACGATCAATTATATAAGAGATCCTTCTCCGAGCCACTCTTGAGGGGTGTCGGACCATCCCGAGCTAAGTACGCAATGGTTGAAGTCCATGAAGGAATATAGGGTGCCCATATGGGCGGGAAGGCACTGGCACAAAAAATTCAAGAGGTTCGGACTTTACTAGCCGACCATGCAGCAGAACGCCATCCTATACGTCCGTAAGTGTGAGCAATGCCAGAAACACACCATCGTTCCGAAGGGACCGACAGTGCCTCTTTCCTCGATCTTATGCCCGACTCCTTTTGTAATGTGGGGGATGGACTTAGTCGGGGAGTTACCCAAAGCCTTAAGGAATGGGGAATATCTCGCCGTAGCCATTGACTACTCTACGAAGTGGTTCGAGGTTGAACCCTTAGCCTACATCACAGAGAAACAAATAAACTAATTCTTTGGGAAGCAATTTGAAGGTCCAGAGTTCAAAGCATTTTGCGAAAGGTATCATATTGAACACGGATACTCCTTGGTTACCTAACCGCAAAGTAACAGACAGGTAGAGGTCACGAACAGGACTCTATTAGACGGGATAAAGAAAAGGCTAGAAGATAGCCGGACATTATGGGCCAAAGAGCTCCTAAGCGTTCTATGGTCATACCGGACCACGATTTGGGCTCTCACAGGGAAACACCATTCCACTTGGCATACGGCACCAAAGCTCTAGCTCCAGTCGAGGTGTTGGTAGGGTCTATTCAATACTAGACCTTTGACGAGAGGGAAATGAGCAAGGTTTGAGGACCAACCTCGACTTTCTACAAGAAACTCGGGAAACGGCTCATCACAAAAATCAGTGGTACCAAAAACGGGTAGCACAATACTATGACTCTCGAGTGAAAAATCTAAGGTACAGATCAGGAGACCTCGTAATGCGGAGAGCAGGGCTTCAAATCCAAGGAATCAAGGAAAATTGAGCCCGACCTGGGAAGACCCTTATATTGTTGACAAAGAAACAAAACCGGGAGCATACCGACTGAAGGAGCCAACAACAGGGAAACCGGTTGACCGATTATGGAGCTCCACCAATCTGAGGAAGTTCTACTAGTAGTATGTATCTCTTTCAAAAATAAACTTTTTCATCCCGAGTTTGCCACCATACTTTTCTCAAATACTTATATTTTGCACCTCTATTGAGGACTTAACGTACAAATATGTACAATGACCCGGGAGGTCTATCTTTTGCACCTCTTTTGAGGACTTAACGTACAAATACATACAGGGAACCGGGAACCATCCCGATCACATATTGTGCACCTCCTTTGAGGACCCAACATACAAATACGTACAGTGACCTGGGAATCACCTTGGTCACATCTTTTGCACCTCTTTTGAGGACTTAGCATACGAACACGTACAAAGCCTGGGAATCACCCCATCGCATCTTCTGCTCCTCTTTTGAAGACGAAGCATACAATTTCTGCATATTTCAAAAGTATTTTTCTTGGGTTTGTCCTGACGTTACACACTCACACCTCAAGGATCAACAAAGTCACATGTCACAACTCATAGGTCAAGAATAACCAACACATGAAGCATAATTCTTAGGAGTGTACAAGCAACAAAATACTTAGTAAAAAATTTCATTCACAAAAAAGGGTCAGGAATAATTCATTCTGAATACATAAGAACCACATGTTCAACTACAACTCGAGACATAATAAACTACATGTACAATTACGTTGACTCGGGATACAAAAATTATAGAAGGTTAAGTACAAAATGACTCAGGACAAACTAACATCTTGTAATCGATATGCTGAAGCATCTTTGAACTCTTCGCAATTGTCGAGAGTGAGATTCATGTGTCGATTGAAAGCCATGAACTTACCAACTAGCTGACGGCCGTCTTGGATTGTCACTGGCATCCTTCCCCCGATGCTTCAATCAACCCTTAAGAATTGACTCGAGGAAGAT